>NC_140583.1:127688862-128288862 GCF_964204655.1 Triturus cristatus
CCCAGCCCAAGAGCTGTCAAGATGCTCATCACTGCCACGGATCCCGCGGCGGCCTCCAATGCACCGCCTGGAAGCGTGTCATGGCAACAAGAACTCCTTCCCGCACGCTGCACATCTCACAAACTTTCAGCGCCGCGGAGGATGACAAACACACAGGCTTCATTAGGGGGATGCTGGCGGCAACACGCCTAGAAGCCTCCAGAGTCCGAAGGTGAGGTGTCAACGGTGCAAGGAAGGTGCGTTTGATCTGGGCATCCCCACATTGTTCCCAGGGTTGACGGATGAGCATTACCACCAAATGTATGGCTCTGATTGGCTATACCAGGAAGTTTATAGGAACAGGCAATCTTCAACATCCCCACCATGCGACATAGTCCATACGAACCATTGTATTTGTATGTAAAGCACTCTGTTACTGTCTAGCTACACACCGCATTTAAAACTGTCCTTGTATTAAAGACCACTTTTGTATCGCACACCACAGACTGAACTGTAATCCCTTTCTGCACAATCCAAATGCAATGTTAGCATTATTTCTAGGGGCACTTATCTGGGATGCAATGAATAGAGAAAACAAAACCCCTGCTGTCTTGTACAAAATGCCATAAAATCTCCCCGAAATCGGAAAGTAACTTTGAAAACAAATGAAGTAACCTATTTCTCCACCGGATTCTCTGCATGAAGAAACGGTGGCACACTGCTTTAAAGTCGGTCTCTAAAAACTCTGCCAATGCTCGCGTAGAACACAGTACGTTTTTAGATCCATCTACTGCCAACGTTTCTAAGTGTTTTGAATGTCCATAAACGTTTGTCTAATTCCTTTTTGAAAAAAAAAAATATACATCCACTTTAAGATGAGATGATGTCTGATGGACCAGGATGCGCACTGGGGAACCTGAAACCCGGACCTGTTTCCGGCTGCACAACTTGACCTATTTGTGTGATCCTGGGCAAATTCATTAATTTCACATTGGCCTCATTCCATTAATTGCCAACAGCATGAGGACTTAGAAAAATGAGAGACAGCATTCATATATATGTATGCTCACACTACGCAGTAAATACATTGTTTTGCAGTGTCCCTAATTAAAATACAATTCTTTAATTGCAGGTACACCGGATATTTGGGTCACGTAAGCATGTTTTGAGGTACAAATAAATATCACTAAAATGTATGGAGTGCAAACAGAAATTTAGGAGAATAAAGACAAAAAAAGATGAAACATGCTGTAGGATAGTAGGTCTTGCATTTCAAAACTAAAGGTGGGTGTAACTCATAATAACCAGGGGGTCGCCAAAGACTCGAGGGATGTTTGGGGTGCTGTGATCCAAGTAATTTGCAATGCCTCGAATTCGAGCACTATTCCGAGAGAAAAAAAGTAGGAGAAGCAGAACAAATGCACTACATTGTCAAACGAGTGCATGTCCACAGAACGCCACCAGCTGCTAACCCCCTATGCCCTACAGAGGTAATTTGTGGTCATGAATAATAAAAGTAAGTGCTGAGACAGGCGGCAGAGTAGTGAAAGTTGAGCCAGTAACACAATAGGGCACCTTTCTTCTTCTGGCGCTTGGCAGCGTTGCCTCCCCCACCCTCCGTCTTAGAATTGGTGCACTCTACCCCGCTTCTGAGCCATGCCGAGGGTAGCACATGGTTAGCACAGTCATTCAAATGGATGATGAATGGGGGTTGGTGGTGCTTACCTAAGCCCCTCACACCTGAAGGGGGTTTCTTGCTCCTCCCACAGGTACAGCAGCTTCAGTGAGAGCAAACTAGTCCACGGGGGCATCCGGTTATTTCAGGAAAGGTAGAAGTACAGCAAGTTCCCCAAAAACCAAGGTATTCAAGGCGCGAGGCTTGTGGAAACAGCAGCAGCAGCATCCAGCGCGGAGGAGCGGCGCGCGCCGAGTTTCCCAGGACGCTCGCGCTACCCCGGGGACAGGTGTGCGACGGGGGCGCGCGCCGGTAGGTGCGGCGGAAAGGAGCTCAGCAGCACGGGCGGGCGCGGCACGCGCCGGCAGCCGAGAGCCCTGCACACCTGCAGCAAGGGAGCGCGCGTGCCGAGAGGAAGGGGCTGCAGCGCTACAGCGGCTGTAGCCGATAACGCCCCCTCTTCTGCACAGAGAATCCCTGTTTACATCGGGGAAGACGGGAAACACCCCTTGCAA
Source organism: Triturus cristatus (assembly GCF_964204655.1). NCBI lineage: Eukaryota > Metazoa > Chordata > Amphibia > Caudata > Salamandridae > Triturus > Triturus cristatus. Next base: position 127,691,032 of record NC_140583.1, read on the forward strand.
AGGGATGTTTGCATACTTCCTAACTCTCCACTGCCTCCAGAGCACGTCTAAGAGAGATGTCGACATATCCACAATGCTCGCTCCAAACCTACCTGGCAAGGTCTGGCATATTCACACTCATGTAATTTTATGCTGCCTCAGGTTCACCCTTCACAAACTCATACAGTCTGTTACAGAAAATCTACAAAAATCATTTACATAAACAATGCGATTCCTGCCTAAAACACATGCCTAAAACAGTCAACGTTATCTATAACTAGCTCCAATAATCGGTTAAACCAAACGAATACAAAACCTACCCAAAACCTGTTCCAATCATAATCTAGATAGATGCAAACGCTAATCCAGGACACAACTAGCATATACAGGCACTAAACAAAAACTACACACTGTCGCAATGAACACCGACACACGCTTTAAAAAGCACGCATTTCTAACTCACAGCAATAGATCCAGCAACTAGAATCTATAGGCATGTACATCTGTAACCCACACCCACAGAGCCCACCCTGGAACGCAATACATACTCCCGAAAATGAATTATCTGCTCCCTAAAGCTATACACGATTAAAACTAAGCCAGTAGAGATTTACTCTAAACAACCATCTCTGAAATCAAACAAGAAAATGCCTACTTTACTTTCTAAAAGTGGCATTTTCAAACACACAATTTAACAAGCATTGGCATAGCCAATAGGTCTCACTTTTGGGACCTTATAAGTATTTAGTTATGCAGCATAATATCCTTTGTGCAACAACATTAACTGTTACATTGCTAAACACTTATAAGGTCCCAAAGGCGAGACCTATTGGCTATGCCAATGCTTGTATATCTTGTATGTAGCGCCCATTGGTGGTGTCACTGCGCTGCACACATGGAAGCGTTCGAATTGTGAGCAGTGAGCGGGAATGCCTGCCACCTAGCGCCCCAAAACAGGGCCCCTCTAAAAGAAGCACTAGAGCCTGGCTGTATCTGGAAGTGCAGGCAGGGCTGACACTCTGGTAATGGGGTCCCGGGGCACAGGGTTTACATGCTAGACTTGGCATCAGCTTGTGTGGGGTAAGTAGGTAAACAGGAGCAAACAACGGAGCCCCAGACTCATCTCGGATGGCGCCCTCTCCTGACGATAGTCATGGGCCCTAAACAGCTAGGGACTTTAAATGTACATTGCTAAGGGGATACTATGAACGGATAAGGCAGGGGTTGTCCAGCACAAACCCTTAATAAATAAAGGGGTGCCCCCATCACCTATAACTGGGTTCCCAAAACTGGTAATACGGACACGCTCACCGCTGTAGTCAGTTCCACCGTCACCAATGCGCATCTGTCCCTGAATAACAGGACAGCACTCCCCCGTGTCCAGGGGAAATGTGACATTTTTAGTTTAAATTACAATTAATTCGAAACAGTAATGTAACATTTTTCCCTCTCTTCTTATTCAAGTATATAGCCCAGGACCATGGGAAAGGATGAGAGGGGGATACAAAATGAAACAAAAGAATGGGGGAGAACGAAAAAGCGTTGCCGGAGAGCCAACATAAAATAAAAAACGTAGGAGAGAAGAAGATACGAGACACGTGCAAAGACAGAACGATGGTTAAAGGGGGTGCTGGAGTGAAACCTGTGGTGGAAAGGGGCAATCTGTTGAAAAATAGAAGTAGTCAAACCGGTCACCCTGTTAAAGATGCAATCATTCGACCGGAAAACAATCCGAACCTGTTATTTTCAAAACAATTGTAACTCGATGTAAATATTTAGAACTAATACCATAGATGCCAGTCTCCCCGAAGATGGGCGTCACTTATAACAGCTGTTTGGGGCAAGGGGGGGGGGCTCAAAACCAGAGGCATGGGGACCTCAACCATGAAACCCGGAGGTCCATCGGCGCCGTTGCCAGGGTGTTCCCCATGGCACACAGGGAAGGTTCCCATAGATGCCAAGGGGCAACACCCTCCACCACAGTCAGGAGTGCCAGAGACCATTTCCACCAGTGCCCTCCCCGTCCTCCCAACCAGGGGTAGCCAGGGTTACATAGCCTTAGCATTCTGAATGCCCCTCCCCCAAACCAGTGTATTTATGTTTTTTCTGTACATATCATGAAGAGGAACTTTACCAGAATACGAGTCTTGCCCTGTGCGTGGGCCAGCGGGGAGAGGCGTTTAGGTAATGTGTTGGCGCTAGGGGGAGGCGTACATAACAACAGTGTCCACCCTTTAATCATTAAGGGGCCGATGTGTGCTGACCAACACCAAGGGTCGTGTGCGGAGGAGGGGGGCGACAGGGGTGGTCAGAGGTAGCTTTACTTGAAGAGATGTCGAGGGGGAGAGGTGGGAGGGAGGGGGACACCGAGGCGTGGGAAAGAAAAGCGAAGGGTAGAGGGTCTGTGGGGGTCAGTGGTGCAGAGGGGGGGAGCACTCTGGAGAAATTGAAGTCAGAAGACACGCGAGTGTAAAAAATTTGCAAACGGAAATTCGCGGACTGAAACATTGCCTCAACTACTTTTATGGCACGACCTATGGCAGTCCACTACCTCCCTTCTGACTACCGGGTCACCCGAAACATCAGAAACTTGGGACCTGGTCAGAATAATTGAAAACGTACTCTGTAAATATGGTATCTCGCTTTGTGTAATTAGTTATGTAAACTGTAAATGCATGCTCCACTTTACCCTATATATTCCTGCACCATACTGCTACTCGAGCTGTAATTGATTGATTCTAAATCTGTCTGTATATTGCTTTGCTCTCCTGTAAAGCGCTCTGATACCCTAACAGGTCAAGTTTGCGCTCTATAAAACACATAAAATAAAAATAAAATAAAAAAATATCACACCGAGGCTGTACATGACTCTGTTATAACTTGTTTACATTCATTTTCAGCACCGTGGCCCGATTTATACCAACCCTTTTCCGCTTTAGAGAGGACATTATCCCAAAATGCAGAAAAGTACGCCGAGATTAAAAAAATGCCATAGAGAGAGGTTGAATCCAGGAGGTTCCTCTGAAAATATATTGAAAACGTTTCATGCAGGGTATAAATCACTGATGATTGGCATGGTTAAACACAAAACACATTTCTTGTGTCAGTTCCCCCAGAAGGTCAATATTGTGCTGGGTCGACAATATAGACAAGTGCGGGTGCCTCGCGCTGAAAGGAGGCAACAGGGGAATGAGAGAGAGGAGGAGGCCTGCGCTTCCCTTGCGGGAGCGAGCAAACATATGTTGCCAAAGCTCGCTCCCGCAAGTGAATCGCCAGATGTGCACGCGTTGCCATTGAAGGCAATGGAACGCGTGCACGTTTTTGGCTGAAAAGCCCAAGCGATTGCTAAAGGTCATTTGCCTATGCTGCGCAAGCGCGCTGAGTAGGCGAGACCTAAAAACCACCTTCACTAAAAAGTGTGTAATTAATTTCTGAGTTCAGAGAGCCTAATCTCCATATCTCTAGATGTTCCCAATGGAAAGTTACACTTATAAAATGTTATAAGGCAGCTCCAATGATAGCCTATTGGAGAGCTAGTCCTTGCAATAGTGAAAAACGGAATACACGCTATTTCACTAACAGGACATGTAAAACACATCAGTGCATGTCCTACCTTTAACGTACACCCCATCCTGCTCATGGGGGTACCGTGGGCCAAGAGCGATTACAAGAAGAAAGCGGAGCTGTTGAGCCAAAAATTACATGAACAGGGCTACCCAGACCATGTGATAAAACGATCAATGAACCAGGCTACTAATAACAACAGAGATGCCCTACTGGAGACTTACCCAAGAGATCAGAAAGAGAGGAGCAACTGTGTTACAATATTCAACACAGCCTCAAATCATGTAAAGAAGATCATTAGGAAAAACTGACGAAGCTTGAATTCGAATGGACTGAACCTTGAAAGTCCATTGTTCTCCTTTAAGAAAAGTGCGAGCATAAGAGACTTAGTGGTACATATGAGACCTAGGGCACCAACACCAACGGGGCAACGGCCAAATATACCATGGGGCCTACAGCCTGTTACTAGACACTATGCTTGTGGGCAGTACAAAGCTTATCCGCTGACAATTAGAGGTAAAAAAGTGGATATAGGTCTACCCCAACCATAGGAACTTAGGAACCTCACAACCTGCAAAATGGAAAATGTGATTTACCTTATTAGGTGTCCCTGTGGACTCCAGTATATATGTATGAAAACCGGAAGGTGATGATCCGTATACTAGAACATATGAGTACCATTAGGTGTGGGAGGGCTAACACTAAACTAACATGTCACTATATTGAGAAAAGACATACTGAAAACGATCTTAAGTGGACAGTGAGTGACAAGCCATATCTCCCACCCACACTAAAGGACTTGACAAGCCTCCTCTTCACCAGGGATCAAAGGAGGGTGCACAGGTTAAAAAGCAGTATACTGTATAAGATTTTACATTATAATATATAAAACCTGGAAAATGTTAGTCAATGTTTTGAGGAGATGTCTAGTGAGGTCAATTATAATATAAATACTTTAATTCTCAGGTGCCCTGATGATGGTTTCCACAAATTTGTTTCAGGGAGATGAATCATCCACATGCTGGCCCTCTGAGGGTTTTTTAGATAATAAGCCATTTTTGAAAGATAGACAGCTCATTATAGCAGCCCGTTGTAACATGGCAGGCTAACTTAGGTAATTTTAAATTTACACTACTGCTAGCTAAGGTATGTTCAGCCCTCTAAAGCAGGCATACTAACCTCACAAACTATCTGATTCCTGCAAACAAAATAAAGATCTCTAAAGCAAATACATTTTCTCACCAGGCTGTATTTCACAACAGGCCATGCCCTTTGAAAGGCTGTAGGCTGGAGACATGTCAGTGAAATGTCATTTGCACCTGACTTGTGATGCACCTCCACAGCCCAACAGAATAATCAAAGCCTTAAGCCATATTGGAATCTGGAGGATTGCTGAATAGAAATTCGCCTATGAATGGCTGGTAGATTTAGGTAGTTACAGCCCCTTATATATCAGGAGAAGAAAAAATCATGAAAGAGGCTGGCTGAAGATCAATGTGCCTTGATGTCCTGCACCCTTGTACAGTCCCTTCACACAGCCAGTTCTTGTTAGATATACCGTATGTGAGTGGTAAGACAGGAGTTCAGATCAGTTGAATTCTTGGCTTCTCAGCTGTGATGGCGAACTAGTTTTGTTACCAACTTTTATGTCAGGTCCTCACACACAAAACAATGGCCTCCCTCATGAGTCCCTCAAGTGCCCATTATCATTCAACATCTACCTGCCCCACTTAAAAATCTGTTGAAATCATTTAACTTTCCCTGGTACAACTATGTGGATGACACCCAAATCATTTTAAAAATGGACGCCCTGGAAGACCTCTACAATTTAAAACTTGATGACTGCCCTCGGGCGATAAACACATGGATGATGAATAACCATCTAAAGCTCAATACCACAAAGGCAGAGATTATGACCTGCGAGCAATTGCAAAAATGCCAGCCTACCACCATAGGGCCTAAAAAAATGAGACCCCTTCAACAATATGAAGGCAAATCACAAACCCATGGGTAACCGTGGAGTCAGACCTATACATTATACCACATCTTAACAATGTTACATAGAGGTCCTTCTACACAATGAAAACACTGCGTTGCATCTTCCCATACCTTGGATACCAAAAGAAACTGCAAGCCATCCTCACACTTGCAATTTCCAAACTTGACTATGTCGACAACATATATCTTGGTGCACCTGTATTCATCATACTAAAAAAGTTAACTCATCCAAAATGCTGCTGTAAAACAACTCCTCGGCCTTCACCAAAGAGAACAGATGATTCCAGTCTTGCAATTACTCTGCTGGCTAACTATGGTTAGAAAGGAAATATATAAGGCACTTTGTATCATGCACAGAGCCTCCCAAGGAAAAGGACCATTATACCTACAAGTTAAATTCAAACAATTGAATAAAACATGACACTGCACTCAATTATTCAATCAAACAAGGTGTTTGTAAAGTGCAACTTCTCACCAGAGAGGGTCTCAAGTGGCTGGGGGGGGCGGGGGGGGGAGGAACGCAGCTCCAGAATGTTACGATGCTTCATCTAAAAGCCAGGAGTTGAGGTCCTTCAGGAAGTTGGCGAGTGAAGATGTTTGCCGGAGGTGGAGAGGGAGGGTGTTCTATCTTCTTGATGCGGGGGACTGTCGCAAGGGAAGAGCTGGGCTGAGCGGAGGGGTCTTTGGGGTGCATGGAACGAGAGGCCGTGGTTCATGTTGGCTGGTCCGGTGTTGTGGACGGCTTTGTGTTCATGGGTGGGGAGTTTGAAGGTGATTCTCTTCTCGACGGGGAGCCAGTGTAGTGTCTGTAGGTGTTGGCTGATGTAGCAGAAGTGCGGAAGGTTGAGGACTAGTCTGGCGGCAGCATTCTGGACATTCTGGAGTTTGCTGGTGAGGTTCTTGTTGGTCCCAGCATAGAGTGTGTTGCCGAAGTCCTGTCTGCTGCTGATGAGGGCGTGCGTGGTGGTTTTTCTGTGTTCAAGGGGAATCCAGTTGAGGGTCTTTCGGAGGAGGCAGAGGGAGTGGTAGCAGGAAGGGATGACAGCGTTGATCTGGCGGTCCATTTTGAGTTCGGAGTCGAGGATGATTCCAAGATTGCTTGTTTTGTCCGTGGGGGTCTCCCGAGGATGGGGGGCCAGGTGTCGTTCCAGGCATCGGGGTGTGGGCCCATACTAAGTTTTGTCCGTGTGGAGTTGTAGGCAGTTGTTCTTCATCCACCTGCGACAGCTTTCATTGCTTTTTGAAAGTTGGGTTTGGGATCGTTGGATAGGTAGAGGATGAGTTGGGTGTCATCGGCATATGATACGATGTTGAGTCCATGTGATCTGGCGATAATTTCGAGCCGGGCCATGTAGACGTTGAACAGGGTGGGGCTGACGGAGGATTCTTGCTGGACTCCGCAGACGGTCGCTGTGGGTTCCGACATGAAAGGATGGAGTCTGGCCTGTGGTGTTCTGCTGGAGAGGAATGAGCGGACTCAGTCAAGGACATTGTTCTGGATTCCTGCGTTGTGGAATCTGCGGGCTAGGGTGCAGTGTGAGACTGTGTCGAAGGCCGCGGAGAGGTCCAGGAGAATGAGGGCCACAGTCTTTCCTCTGTCGAGGACAGAGCGGATGTCATCTGTTGCAGCGAGAAGGGTGGTTTTGGTGCTGTGATTCTTCCTGTAGCGTGATTGGGAGGAGTCGAGAATGTTGTTTTATTCTGTGAAGGAGGTGAGTTGGCTGTTGACAGCCTTTTCCATGACTTTCGCCGGTACAGGAGTAAGGAGATTGGGCTGTAGTTCTTGAGCTTGATGGGGTCCACCAAGGGTTTTTCCAGGAGAGTGTTGATCTCGGCATGGTTCCAGTGGTCAGGGAAGGAGGTGGTCTTGAAGGAGCGGTTGATGTTTCCTCAAAGCTCAGAGGTGATGATGTCTGCAGCTCAGAGGTAGATGTGGTGAGGGCAGGGGTCCGTGGGGGCCCCGGAGTGAATTGACTTCATAGCCCTCAGCGTGTCTTCGATGCTGAGGGCGGCTCAGCGTTCAAGTGTCGGCTACGTGTTGTAGAGAACGGCGAATATGGATTCAGCGTGGAGGTAGTTGCTGTCGAAGTTATAGATGGTCTTGATGTTGTGATGGAAGAAGACGCTGAGTCTGTCGCAGAGGTCCTGGGAGGGTGGTATGTCGGTAGTCTCATGTTTGGGTTTGGCAAACTCTTTGATGATGCCATAGAGTTCCTTGCTGTTGTGTGTGTAGGTAGAGATTCTGTCCTGGAGTGCTTTCTTCCTTCAGTATCTGATGAGTTTGTGGTGGGCGGTGGTGGCTGCTATGAAGCTGTCGAAGTCTGCTGAGTTTTTGGAGTTCCTCCATATCTTTTTGAGGCATCTGCAGGTTCGTCTCCATTCTCAGGGTTCGGTGGAGAACCAGCTGTTTGTTTCGGCGTGACGGATGAATGATTTCTTGAGGGGGCGATGGTGTTCGGGTAGTCGGTGATCCAGTTGTGTAGCGTATGGGCGGCGGTGGTTGGGTCGTTGTTCATAGCAGTGGGAGCTTAGCTGCTGAGGGAGACGGTGAGCTGGTTGTTGCAGATCTTGTTCCGATTCCGGTGCTGGAGCTGGTGGAGACGTTTGCGGGTGATGTTAATTTTAAAGGTGAAGTAGACGCAATGATGGTCAGTCCATGAGAGTTCTGAGATGTGGCTGAAGGTGATGGAGTTTCCTGCTGTGCAGATAGGGTCGGAGTGTGTTATGCTGAGTGCGTTGGTTCAGGTACGATCTGTTTGAGTCCGATTTTGTGGAGGTTGTCCAGGAGGGAGGTTGTGGTGGGGCCTTGGAGGTTGTCGAGGTGGAAGTTGAGGTCTCCCAGCAGGTTGTAGTTGGTGGAGGTGATGGCTTGTGGGTTGTTGATGTGGTGAAGTAATCATAGAAAGGAGCCCAGGATCTGGAAGGTCTGTAGATGAGGGTGTTGTTGCCTCCAGCTGCTTCACCACCCTCCGCATCCTCCGTTCAAATGGATCCCTCCCGAGTCAAGGAAGACAGTCACCCACTCACTCATCATCAGCAGGCTGGACTATGGAAACGCACTCTACGCCGGCATAAACAAGTCCCTACTCCGGAAACTCCAGACAATCCAGAACACCGCCGCCCGACTCATCCTCTGCATACTTCGACAAGCACATCAGCCAACACCTATGGTGCTCCACTGCCTCCTCATGGAGAAGAGAATCACCTTCAAGATCCTCACCCACGCCCACAAATGCCTACACAACACCAGACCCAAATACCTCAACGATAGAGTCACCCACCATGTACCCAAAAGAAACCTCTGATCAGCCAACCCCATCCTCGCAGAAACCCCCCGCATCCACAGAGCCAAAGCAGGAGGAAGATCTTTCTCCTACATCGTTGCCAAGACCAGGAACGAGCTCCTGACAGACATCAGACACGCTAAACAGCACTACTACCCCCTCCCCCCAGCGCCTTGAGACCCTCACGGGTGAGTAGAGCGCTCAAAATTCCCTGATTGATTGATTGAGGGTGCCTCGGAGAGTAGTGAACGGGTTATTCAGTATCTTGAAGTGGAGGAGTTCCATCAGGTCCTTGGGCCCATCAGTGTAGGTGCTCAGACGAAAGTTGGATTTGTGGGCGATGGCGATGCCTACTCCGGGGCAGTTGGGACGTTCCTTGTGGGTGATCTTGTAGCCTTCGGGATTGGCGATCGCAATGTCAGGTCCTGAGGCGGTGTTTGTCCAGGTTTCAGTGAGAAAAATGATGTCGGGGTGGTGTTGTCAAGGAGGTCTCAGATTTCCGTGTCCTGTCTGTGGAGGGAGCAGACATTAAGGAGGAAGCAATGAAGGGTTTGGGGTGCGATCGAGTTGTTGCTGGAGGGAGCAGAAGGGTCTTGGGTCTTGGCAGAGGAAAAGGAGTGTTAGTAGTGTCCGAAGGAGAAGGGTTCATGGGTGTCGATAGGTGAAGGGAGCTTGCAGTTGATGTTCTTGCTGACGTTGAGTATGTGGAGAGCCGAGGAGCTGCAGCGCTGGCGGGTCGGTGGATCGGGGTTCCTGGCGCTAGTGACAGTCGGGTGGTGGACGGGCGCAGACAGTCTTGCCTTTGGCGCTCCTGAGGCACGGCCGCACATCTGCCACTAGTAAGTAGGGATCAAGGGACGGGTGGGCCAGCTGGGAGGGGGGGGCGGGAACACCCAGGAGGGAGGGGCCCCAGGGGCAGCAGTGGCGGTGAAAAAAGCGCAGAAAAAGGGAAAAAATAAAAGAAGGAAAAAGGCTAATAAAAAAATTAAAATAGGAAAGAGGCATAGAGGGCCAAAATCAAGGGCAGAAAATCCCAGGGCAGAAGCCAAGGACAGCAGATGGCACCGGGGGGAGGCACTGATGGTGGAGCTGCGCACCAGGAGCGCTATATCCTGGCCAGAACGTCAGGGGTCTTTCTCAAGCCTTGCGCCACTTATTATCATACCACTTTAACATATAAAGACAACTATACCACCACATATTCTGTCAACAGAGCCCAGAAAGACAGTTACACCCTCAAGCACAATCTGCAGCTTGCAATCCACAGACTGGAAAGAACCCACACAGCAAACTACTTTCGGTAGGCAGACAAGTTAAGGACCTATGGTTTGCCAGGATATTATACAGTATGTAGTCTCATATATAACATTTCTTGCCCACACTAGTACTAATACCACAAGAAACTCAGCCAGTTGTAACTTGCACCTCTTACATTCTAAAAGGATCTCTGACATATTATCGACAGACACATTATCGAACTACACAAATATCGCATCAAATATATCGACATCAAAAATATCGACATTGTATACTTATTAAAAAAACTACACTAATATCGACACTACAATATCGTAATACAATTATATCGATCACACAAAAATCGCACACATAAATATCGCAATACTAAATATCGACATGAGTAAATAAATATGACACATGTCACAAATATCGATAACCAAAATATAGACATCAATAATATCGTTTTTTTTAAATATATCGACAATTCTAATACTAATAAAACCAATACTTTAAACAACATAAAGACAATATTTTCCGAAAACATACATTTTCAAATGAGATTCTACTTAAACATAAACCTAACATTTATAACGATCTCAATATTTAACAACATAATAAAAAAACACTGAAATAATTATCACATTGGCATTTCGAACACATTTAAAAAAAATTACAACACATTATAAACAATCTGTTTATATATAATTATTTAAAACTCTCCTCCTTTAAAACTAAATATACTCTTACTTAGCATTTTCCATAAAAGGAAACCAATTAACTAAAAAAAATTCAAACCATCCAATAGAAAGGCCACATACAGAAAACAACCAATAACATTCAAGAAACAATTTAAAACCACTATATAAACCAATTAAAACAAGTCTTCTACTGTGCCTTAAACCAAAGCATTGAACGAAGAAGAAACTCTGCTAAACAGAAGAAACCTACATCCTACTACTATTCTAAAAACGTAAGTAAATATTCTTTTCTAACTAAACTGCCAAATTAAACTAAAACACTAATTTATCTTTACTCAAATAAATAACTAACTTATATATTCCATCTCTTTATGTTTCCACTACAGATATTACTCCAAACAGCTAAAGAAAATATTGAAGATTGCCAGAAAAGACTCACTAAAAAGTAAGTATACTATCAAAATACTTTATAAAATATTAATTAAATCCTACTCAAACCCCAAAACATCCTAAACCCCTAAACAAATCCATGTTCTCTTTTTTAAGTTTAAAAAAACCTGTATAAATTGTGGTAAATAAAAATAAATATTACCTGACTGAATTTCGTACGGAGTCTTAAAATAAAGTAAAATAGCTCAAAATAACAAGAGGCAGAATCCGTGGTATAAGAGGTTTTCTAATGGGCTTTATTCCATTCAAAATGGCCGACTCGAGTGGCGGCCTTCAGGTTCCGTCACCACGAAGGTTCAGGAAGTGAAGTACAATATTTTGTTGATAGACATACATTTTTATAATAAGTGCATTACAATGAAACGAATGTAGAAGGCGTAACATTTGATAAGAAAAATGACGTGACAGTGACATAATCAAAACTAGGCGTAATAAGGAATAAAAGAAACATGATTGGCTTGCATTATCAGACATAGGTGGATCTATAAGATAATACTTGGCATAGATGCGCGCGCAGCAGCATGACGTGTAATTGACGTGTAACTAGGGGGTGAAGGGGACTTGACATTTAGCTCTACATGTGGAGACGAGAAGTCTGGGGTCAAGTCAACCTAATCCCAAATCATATCTAATATCCTATGTTTAAAGAACTATGTTATCCACAAGGAAGAGACTCTCGGACAGAATCTATTCTATACTGACTGTGTGCGTGTACAAGCGTCTAAGTGTCTATATGAGATGCGAGGGGCAGAAAACTTTCCATAGCAACAGGGCTATGAATCACTTGCATGAAGGCAGAGAAGCCTGGCCTTTTGCTTGGTAACTGGAGGAATGTTTACTTAAACTACTAGGCAGGAATGCATCGGCTGAAGAGCAAAATAGATAATTCGAAGGTGAAATACAACTTCTTGGCAGACAGGCGAAAACTGGCCGAGGCAGGCACCGTTAGCTGCACAGGGAGTAGGACAAAGTTCATGGATACAGATGCGAGCTCAAACTGAAGCTGTCAGAGACAGAGAGCAGGGAAAGGCTTTGAGGACAGAATCGGGCCTACTCGCCTGAACTGCAAAAATGGAGTAACTTAGCCATATAAAGTCGGTGGCCTTTCATACTTAGGAATCGGATATCCAGCCCATTGATGGCGGATCTGACAGAGAACATGTTGACGGTAGACACACATATGTTTGCGTCTTAGAAACTGGGACTGGAGGGAACATACATGTACTTGTAACATGCGTATAGAACCGTTGGGGTCCAAGATAGGGGACATAACTGACCAGGAAAATCCACATTTCCACAAAATTAACACCTATAGTCTATACCACTGGGCATGAGGGAAGGCTCTGTTGGCTTAGGGAGAGGTTGGGCTACTGCATCTTATTTATTAGGGAGGAGGGGCACATAGTAAGAGGGGTAGGGGACGGGGGTACATTGACATGTGGTGGGGGAGGGGGGGGTAGAGAACTGGGTGGGAAGGTTGTTCCTTCTCCTGAATAATTGGTCTTGATGATAAATGTGTGGTACTTCCGGGACAGGTGAAGGCGGGGGAATGTTTGTAGAGTTGTTGATTTGTAAAACAATAAAATACGTTTCAACAAAAAAAATATAGTCTATACCAAACAACAATACCACCCCACTTAAAAAACTAAACCAACCAAAACAATATATGTTCTTTAACTTTCAGAGACTACATCAACTAAACAGCATTTTGTCTACAAACAACATCTTCATTCAAATACAACCAAAAACACCTGGGTGCCGATTACGATCCGGTAAAAACCGGGTACGAACCGTCGGTCGGAGCGTATTCTCCGTCCGACTCGTACCCGGTTGTAAAACATTACAAACATGGAATTACGATTCGCACGGAAACACCATTTCCGTACGAATCGTAAAAAACAACGACCGACGAAAATATGCATACGAATGTGATCCGGGAATGCTGCGACGTGACGTCGGGACGCTTCTAGGCAGCGTTTCACGACCCAGGAATTACGATTCGAACCGACAGCAGTCCGGACGGCAATATTTTCACGGCACCCAAAAAGTGCCGCAAATGCGAAGTACGGCGCGAAACGACCAGAGTAGGTGGCCCGGTAAGCGCCGTACCCCCCCAGCCCCCGCATGTACGCGCCGTACCCCCCCCCAGCCCCCGCATGTACGCGCTGTACCCCCCCAGCCCCCGCATGTACGCGCCGTACCCCCCCAGCCCCCGCATGTACGCGCCGTACCCCCCCCTGCCCCCGCATGTACGCACCGTACCCCCCCCAGCCCCCGCATGTACGTGTCGAACCCCCGTGTATGTACACCCGAGTACGTTCGAGTCGTACCCCCACCCGTGTATGTACACCCGAGTACGTGTCGAACCCCCCCGTGTATGTACACCCGAGTACATGTCGAACCCCCCGTGTATGTACACCCGAGTACGTTCGAGTCGTACCCCCACCCGTGTATGTACGGTGCGTACCCCCAGCGCGTACACCTTGGTAAGTATATATAAAAAAGTAGTTTGTTTCCTATTTTTATAGAAATATGTAAAGTACTAGTGCATATATTTTCATATACATTTTTTCCAGATTTCTAACACATCACGATGACAGAAGAAGCCCAATTTATAACTTCGCAGAAAGGAAAATTCCTATTGTGTTACATGGGTTACACATACACCCAAGAAAAGCAGACGGACCGAAAAGTGAACTGGAAGTGTTCTAAATATTATTCGAACAAATGCTACGGACGAGCAACAACAAGAGAAACAACTGTACAATATACAAGAGAGCATAACCATCCACCCAATCTCTCTGAAATAGAAGTCAGATCAACCCTCGAAAATATCAAAGAATTAAGCACTGGTTCACAAACTGCTACAAGTGTAATCCTAAAAGAACTATTACCTAGAGTGCCCAAAGAAGCAAGAGGCCAATTACCATCAATTGCTTCTATAAAAAGAACTATTGCTAGGACCAAAAAAGCAACCACGACAACTATACCATCCCCTAAAACTTTTCAAGATATCATCATTCCACCAGAATTAACTATCACCCACAATAATGAACCTTTTATTTTTTTTTATAACAAAAGCACAGAAAAAAGAATCATAATGTTTGCTACTGCAAACAATATAACTAAACTCCAACAATGCCAAACATGGATGATGGATGGCACCTTTACAATATGCCCAAAACCATTCTACGAGCTTTACACAATACACGGTCAATATCACAACACTTCCATACCTTTAATTTATGCACTATTACCTAACAAACAAAACACAACATATAATGAAATGCTAGGAAAAATAAAACAAGAATCAAAGAATTATCATAGACTTTGAGCAAGCCATGATAAATTGCATTCTAAAACTGTACCCCCATACAGCTATCCAAGGATGTTACTTCCATCTAAACCAATGTATATGGAGACATTTACAAAAATTTTCACTAAGTGTAGAATATGCCACTAACATAAGTTTTGCACATCAAATAAAACTTCTAACAGCCCTAGCTTATGTACCAACCACAGATGTTGCAGAACATTACAATCTTGTATTAGAAAGTCCATTCTACAAACAAAATGAAGTAAAGTTATCTCCCCTATTAGATTATTTTGAAGATACCTGGGTGGGGAGACTACACAGATCAGGCCATAGACGTCAGCCCAAGTTCCAAATACCTTGGTGGAATGTATATGTAAGTACACTCAACCAACAAGCCAAAACTAACAACGCCGTCGAGGGCTGGCATAATGCATTCCTAACTTCTACTGGGAGAACAACTCCAACACTACAAAAACTACTAATTGCCATACAAAAGGAACAAAGTTTCCAAGAATTAAGAATGCAACAATCTGTCCTACAATTAAAACCAAAACTATCTAGACAAACTACTCAAATGTATAATTACCTACAACAACAGGTACAGCTATACCCATCCACAAGAGGACTTGAGTACTTAAATATAATAGCTCAAACTCTCTTCTAAACCCTTTCCTAAATATTAACCCACAATTCTACTAAAACAACTATCACAACATAAATAAACCACTTTATTATATCACATATTTAATTATGTGGTCTAAAATATATAAATCAATTATATCGACATATATTTAGACAACATAATTAAACAAACCAAGTACACAACAACAATATTAAATATATAAGGTTTGGCCACCAACAATTAAAATATTTAAATGAACTTACCTGTGTAGTTGCTCCAATGGGATAATAACATTCCTTCCAAATAAATCCAGGTAGTTCAAAATCCATAGGTATCAAAAAAAAATCCAAATAAAATGTAAAAATACAACTGTTTATCGAAAACAACGTCTACGCAAAAAAACGACTATCCATTAACCATAAAAATCCCGAAAAATATTAAAAAGGTAAATAACCGCTCCTGGAAACCCGAACAATAAAGGAAGTGTAAAATAAAGATTAGTAAACACAACTAATACACACTTCCTTTAAAAAAAATAAGGTGTTTGAAACCGACGAAAATATCTTCTCCGTAAAACCTACAAAAGAGAAACAAACATTCCCACCCACCCACAAACACACATAAGGCACCTAAAAACATCACTACAAACATTATTCAAACACTATAAAACTTTAACACACCGAAATAACAAAACACTAACAAAGCCACAAACACGGAACACAACGTAAATTATAAAACCGTATGCAAACTATTACTAACACCCTAACTTCTAAAACATCAATCAATACACACTTATTACAACATTACTACTTCCACAAAACGCTTAAAACTATTTAATAATAAAGAAAATAACTCTTACCTTCTCAAACGCGAAACAGCTCCCGACCGCGACCTGGATTCGACCAAAATAACCCAAAACAACAGCGAGCGGTTACAAAATAAAAGACCCAAACAAACATAACAACTAAAAAAATACCAATAAATGCCCTAACTATTTATTTAACATTACACATTACTTTAAAAATTAGTAAAACATTAGAATAAAATACTCAAAAAGAATACCTATTTTTTTTATCTATGTGAAAATTATTTAACGTATAAAAATAAATATAATAAATAAAATATATTTATTAATATAATAATAGAACTGTATATATTACCAAAATAAATTGATGAACATGATATAATTAATATATTGTATCTACAACATACCAAAAATAAAAATAAAAATACATATTCTAAAATGTAAACAATTTCAATATTAATTATCTAATATAAATATTAATAATTAAAATATATTTATCATATATTTCAAAACATACAATTTCTTATAAATTCAAATAAAGTCTAAAAATATTGAGAGTACACAATATAAATTTAAAAATATTAAACAGCTATAAAAATCAGATTTTTTTATTTTTAATTATTTTGTGTGTTCATATATTCATGTCCAAAATATACATTAAACAAATATATATCCATTATAAAAAAATTATGACAATAATACAAATGTTAAATATTAATTATTTTATTACATGTTTATTTCAATGATTTAATTATTAGAATATGCGTAATAATAAACAATATTTTCTCTCTAATGAATATACATTCCAATAACTATAAAACAAATCTTATTTTCCTTTCTACTATTTTATAAAAAAAAATGGAATTTGCATTCTGATATAACTTCTATCTTTTATCCAACCAAAACTAAAATCTACAGATTTTTTGTAAATTAAAACAAATTAATTTAACTGTTCCTATTCAACTCTATATTTAATTCTAATATTTGCTATTTACCAAACTTAATTAACATACTACTCCCACTACAGACTGAACTTAATTAATTTACCATTCTCACTCCAACCTATATTAAATTAGAGTAGGTGCTGGACACTGAACTAAATTAATTTACTATTCCCACTCCAGTCTATATTTAATTAAGATAAGTGCTGGACACTGAACTTAATTAATTTACTATTCTCACTCCAACCTATATTAAATTAGAGTAGCTGCTGTACACTGAACTTAATTAATTTACTATTCCCACTCCAGTCTATATTAAATTAAGATAAGTGCTGGACACTAAACTTAATAAATTTACTATTCTCACTCCAACCTATATTTAATTAGAGTATGTGCTGGACACTGAACTGAATTAATTTAATATTCCCACTCCAGTCTATATTTAATTAAGATAAGTGCTGGACACTGAACTTAATTAATTTACCATTCTCACTCTAACCTATATTACATTAGAGTAGGTGCTGGACACTGAACTTAATGAATTAACTATTCCCACTCCAGTCTATATTTAATTAAGATAAGTGCTGGACACTGAACTTAATTAATTTACTATTCTCACTCCAACCTATATTTAATTAGAGTATGTGCTGGACACTGAACTGAATTAATTTACTATTCCCACTCCAGTCTATATCAAATTAAGATAAGTGCTGGACACTGAACTTAATAAATTTACTATTCTCACTCCAACTTATATTACATTAGAGTAGGTGCTGGACACTGAACTTAATTAATTAACTATTCCCACTCCAGTCTATATTTAATTAAGATAAGTGCTGGATACTGAACTTAATAAATTTACTATTCTCACTCCAACCTATATTTAATTAGAGTATGTGCTGGACACTGAACTGAATTAATTTACTATTCCCACTCCAGTCTATATTTAATTAAGATAAGTGCTAGACACTGAACTTAATTAATTTACTATTCTCACTCCAACCTATATTACATTAGAGTAGGTGCTGGACACTGAACTTAATTAATTAACTATTCCCACTCCAGTCTATATTTAATTAAGATAAGTGCTGGACACTGAACTTAATTAATTTACTATTCTCACTCCAACCTATATTTAATTAGAGTATGTGCTGGACACTGAACTTAATTAATTTACTATTCCCACTCCAATCTATATTTAATTAAGATAAGTGCTGGACACTGAACTTAATTAATTTCCTATTCTCACTCCAACCTATATTTAATTATAGTATGTGCTGGCCACTGAACTGAATTAATTTACTATTCCCACTCCAGTCTATATTTAATTAAGATAAGTGCTTGACACTGAACTTAATTTACTATTCTCACTCCAAACTATATTAAATTACAGTAGGTGCTGGACAATGAACTTAATTAATTTACTATTCCCACTCCAGTCTATATTTAATTAAGATAAGTGCTGGACACTGAACTTAATTAATTTACTATTCTGACTCAAATCTATATTTAATTATGGGATTTGTAAAATTCTAAATTATATTTAATTTTTCTAAATAATTATTTTTTTAAATTAAAAAATATATAAACATTTTTAAATAACTGCCCACCCTTATCCACTATAACCCAACATCCCGCTCCTAAAATTATTTGTAAAATTCTAAATTTAATTTTCAATTTCTAAATAATTTTTTTTTTAAATTAACAAATATCTAAAATATTTTTAAAACACTTCCCACCCTTATCCCCTATAAACCAACATCCCGCTCCTAAAAATATTTTTAAAATTCTAAATTTAATTTACAATTTCTAAATAAATTTACAAAAAAAATTAAACAATATATAAACATTTTTAAAACACTTCCCACCCTTATCCCCTATAAACCAACATCCCGCTCCTAAAAATATTTGTAAAATTCGAAATTTAATTTACAATTTCTAAATAATTTTAATAAAAAATTAACAAATATATAAACATTTTTAAAACACTTCCCACCCTTATCCCCTATAAACCAACATCCCGCTCCTAAAAATATTTGTAAAATTCGAAATTTAATTTACAATTTCTAAATAATTTTAATAAAAAATTAACAAATATATAAACATTTTAAAAACACTTCCCACCCTTATCCCCTATAAACCAACATCCCGCTCCTAAAATTATTTGTAAAATTCTAAATATAATTTACAATTTCAAATACATTTTAAAAAAAAAAAAACAATATATAAACATTTTTAAAACACTTCCCACCCTTATCCCCTATAAACTAACATCCCGCTCCTAAAAATATTTGTAAAATTCAAAATTTAATTTACAATTTCTAAATATTTTTTTTTTTTTAATTAACACATATATAAACATTTTTAAAACACTTCCCACCCTTATCCCCTATAAACCAACATCCCGCTCCTAAAATTATTTGTAAAATTCTAAATTTAATTTACAATTTCTAAATAATTTTTTTTTTAAATTAACAAATATATAAACATTTTTAAAACACTTCCCACCCTTATCCCCTATAAACCAACATCCCGCTCCTAAAATTATTTGTAAAATTCTAAATTTAATTTACAATTTCTAAATTTTTTTTTTTTAAATTAAACAATATATAAACATTTTTAAAACACTTCCCACCCTTATCCCCTATAAACCAACATCCCGCTCCTAAAATTAAATATACATTTCAAATTTTAAATAAAATTTACTAATTAAATTTTACAATATATTAAAAAAAAAAATTAACTTTTTTAAAACACTCCCCACCCTTATCCCCTATAACCCAACATCCCGCCCCCAAAACAATATAAATATTTCTCATATTATATACATTTTAACTATTTATAAAAACAACTTCAAAATATTTACTAAACACACAATAACGATATTTTCACATGTCGATAATATTACTAACGATATTACTTACATCGACATATAAGTAAAAAAAAAAACTATATTTTTCACATCGATATTATCTATTTCGATATTTTGTACATTCGATATTTTTGACTCGATATTTATGTCCCTCGATATTAAAAAGTCGATATATAGACTGCTCACCATTCTAAAAGACATATATGCTGCGAGGGAAGTCTATCAACAGTACTTTTCACCAATAAACCAACACTCAGCAGATTAATAGACAAAGAATAATTAAGGAAATCTGTTCCACACTGCTGTTAATCGGAGGTCTTTCATCTAGTTCACCACTGCAGGTCTCTAAAATCTATAGCACTATTTTTACAAATTGGGTTTTTGGTGGGGGCTGTTACCCATTCTAATGCAACAACCACAATTTCTGTCGGGGTGAGCCCCAAAAAGTCACTAAATTAATCTGTGCATAATCCTCTAGTAGCTTGGTACAATAGCAAGAAAAATAGAGATAAATGTAGCAAATTATTTGACATAAAAAGGAGAAAAATCCAATCAGTAGAACTGGAGTTCTGAATTTTTAAAGCTTATAGCCGAGACTAGCACTTAATTTATTAAAGCACCAACCGCAGACATATAGTCAAGTGAGACCAGATCAAAGCTGAAAGTTATGGTTGGAGTAGCATCATTTTGGCTCAATCATTTTGTGTTTGGTTAGGCCACATATATATTTACATTTGGCCTTATTTCCTTGTCTGATGCACTAATACTAATGAGAAATGGTGCACTAAAGGTATAGAAAGTACATTTATTGTGTGTTTTTGATATATATGTGTATGAATATTAAGGTTTTTCCTTTTCAGAAACATCTAGATTGCCGACAATAATTTTCTATAGGTTTAAATTGTAAGGAGGAGCACTAAAAATCATTTAATAAAGTGCATTCTCCAGGGACTAGTAAGAACGAATCATATTTGTGTTCAATGCTTTCTTTATAAATTGTGACCAGTTGTCATTTTTGTTTAATAATACATGTATTAGTTTATTGTGCCACATGTAAGAATACAGTATAATATAGACTGAATTGTTAATTAAGTCTTCTATTTATGGGCTTATATGTAGGTTGTAGAACTAATATGAATTTAAAGAAACTGTTAAATTAGCGTGACTGTGGGCCTTAAGCTTACAGTGGAGACATTTGTTATTAACGTGAGTATTATTTACTGCATGTTTTCTACTCTGCAGGTGCAGACCAAACGCATTCATTAGTTAGTGAAAAGCACATTGCATTTCTGAGATAGTGAGGTGAGGGAGAACTGGGAAGGTCAAATCATTTTAATGAAGAACAAAGGGAGTGTTACCAGTTGGTACTATCAGACGAAGGGATGAATCTAAGGAAGCTTGGGAAGCGGAAGATGGAATATGGGAGCAGTGATCATGGCACTCTTGTTGCTGGTGGCAAAGCTGTGCTAATTATGCTGTATTTGTAAGCAGCATTTGATACGATTCTTCACCTCTTACTTGTGGCTCACCTCCAGTTTATCGGGATTAGAGGACATGCATGGAAATGGCTAGCCTCTCTCCTTGAAAATAGAGTTCAAGAGGTGTGGTGTCCTCCTTTCTCTGCCGGACCACGAGATCTCAAGGTAGCTGTGCCTCAGGGCTCTGCAATGAGCCCCTCTCTATTCATCATATACCTTGCCCCCGTAGCATGCTTGGCTGAGACCCTTGATGCTAAAGTAGTCTCTTATGCTGGTGACACACAGCTGCTATTCTTATGGGGAAGAGATAAAGTATTTCCTAGGGAGAAAATTAGAAATTGTTTGGCCAAAGTTTTTCAATGGCTCTTCTTCCACTAACTGAAATGTAACGCGGGGAAGACTGAGCTTCTTTTAGTCGGTTTAAGATCAGAAGAGCCCTGCAGACTTTGTGGCCAACAAATGCTCCCCCATCACTTATTCACACTAAGGTGCCGATCACGATCCGGTAAAAAATTCCCCCGTGCGACTCGTATCGGGTCTTTTTACCGTACGAATCGTACAAGTGCCGTACGAACTGGCAATCACGATTCGCATGGTAAAAAGTCCATACGAACCGCACCGGGAATCATTCCCCACACGTCCTCGGGTCGGAAAATGTGTCCGACACGTCCTCGGACGATTTACCTTACAAACGTAAAAATCCAAGTCCGACCGAGGAATCACGATCCATCCCGTGCGTCCGAGCCTACAACCGTATGGAAAAAACACCGTCCGCACCGAACACCTATAGCA
The DNA here is from genome assembly GCF_964204655.1 of Triturus cristatus. Lineage (NCBI taxonomy): Eukaryota > Metazoa > Chordata > Amphibia > Caudata > Salamandridae > Triturus > Triturus cristatus. The sequence continues at coordinate 127,713,070 of NC_140583.1, forward strand.
ACCATGGAGACATGTGCCCGCATACGCGCCCAACACTCCCCCCAGCCCCCGTACGTCCGACACGTACCCCCCGTATATGTATACCCCCACCCGTCTAGGTACACCCCAGTACGTTCCAGTCGTACCCCCACCCCAGTACGTGTCGTACCACCGTCAATGTACACCCCCCCACCCCTGTACGTGTCGTACCACCGTCTATGTACACCCCAGTACGTTCCAGTCGCACCCCCACCCCAGTACGTGTCGTACCCCCCGTGTACCTACACCCCAGTACGTTCGAGCCACACCCCCACCCCAGTACGTGTCATAGCCCCGTCTACCTACACCCCAGTACGTTCCAGTCGTACCCCCACCCCAGTACGTGTCGTACCCCCCGTGTACCTACACCCCAGTACGTTCGAGCCACACCCCCACCCCAGTACGTGTCATGGCCCCGTCTACCTACACCCCAGTACGTTCCAGTCGTACCCCCACCCCAGTACGTGTCGTACCACCGTCAATGTACACCCCCCCACCCCTGTACGTGTCGTACCACCGTCTATGTACACCCCAGTACGTTCCAGTCGCACCCCCACCCCAGTACGTGTCGTACCCCCCGTGTACCTACACCCCAGTACGTTCGAGCCACACCCCCACCCCAGTACGTGTCATAGCCCCGTCTACCTACACCCCAGTACGTTCCAGTCGTACCCCCACCCCAGTACGTGTCGTACCCCCCGTGTACCTACACCCCAGTACGTTCGAGCCACACCCCCACCCCAGTACGTGTCATGGCCCCGTCTACCTACACCCCAGTACGTTCCAGTCGTACCCCCACCCCAGTACGTGTCGTACCACCGTCAATGTACACCCCCCCACCCCTGTACGTGTCGTACCACCGTCTATGTACACCCCAGTACGTTCCAGTCGCACCCCCACCCCAGTACGTGTCGTACCCCCCGTGTACCTACACCCCAGTACGTTCGAGCCACACCCCCACCCCAGTACGTGTCATAGCCCCGTCTACCTACACCCCAGTACGTTCCAGTCGTACCCCCACCCCAGTACGTGTCGTACCCCCCGTGTACCTACACCCCAGTACGTTCGAGCCACACCCCCACCCCAGTACGTGTCATGGCCCCGTCTACCTACACCCCAGTACGTTCCAGTCGTACCCCCACCCCAGTACGTGTCGTACCCCCCGTGTACCTACACCCCAGTACGTTCGAGCCACACCCCCACCCCAGTACGTGTCATAGCCCCGTCTACCTACACCCCAGTACGTTCCAGTCGTACCCCCACCCCAGTACGTGTCGTACCACCGTCAATGTACACCCCCCCACCCCTGTACGTGTCGTACCACCGTCTATGTACACCCCAGTACGTTCCAGTCGTACCCCCACCCCAGTACGTGTCGTACCACCGTCAATGTACACCCCCCCACCCCTGTACGTGTCGTACCACCGTCTATGTACACCCCAGTACGTTCCAGTCGCACCCCCACCCCAGTACGTGTCGTACCCCCCGTGTACCTACACCCCAGTACGTTCGAGCCACACCCCCACCCCAGTACGTGTCATAGCCCCGTCTACCTACACCCCAGTACGTTCCAGTCGTACCCCCACCCCAGTACGTGTCGTACCCCCCGTGTACCTACACCCCAGTACGTTCGAGCCACACCCCCACCCCAGTACGTGTCATGGCCCCGTCTACCTACACCCCAGTACGTTCCAGTCGTACCCCCACCCCAGTACGTGTCGTACCCCCGTGTACCTACACCCCAGTACGTTCGAGCCACACCCCCACCCCAGTACGTGTCATAGCCCCGTCTACCTACACCCCAGTACGTTCCAGTCGTACCCCCACCCCAGTACGTGTCGTACCACCGTCAATGTACACCCCCCCACCCCTGTACGTGTCGTACCACCGTCTATGTACACCCCAGTACGTTCCAGTCGTACCCCCACCCCAGTACGTGTCGTACCACCGTCAATGTACACCCCCCCACCCCTGTACGTGTCGTACCACCGTCTATGTACACCCCCCCACCCCTGTACGTGTCGTACCACCGTCTATGTACACCCCAGTACGTTCCAGTCGTACCCCCACCCCAGTACGTGTCGTACCACCGTCAATGTACACCCCCCCACCCCTGTACGTGTCGTACCACCGTCAATGTACACCCCCCCACCCCTGTACGTGTCGTACCACAGTCAATGTACACCCCCCCACCCCTGTACGTGTCGTACCACCGTCTATGTACACCCCAGTACGTTCCAGTCGTACCCCCACCCCAGTACGTGTCGTACCACCGTCCATGTACACCCCCCCCCTGTACGTGTCGTACCCCCCGTGTACCTACACCCCTGTACGTGCGAGCCACACCCCCACCCCAGGACGTGTCATAGCCCCGTCTACCCACACCCCAGTACGTTCCAGTCGTACCCCCACCCCAGTACGTTCCTGGCGCACCCCCAACACAACCTCCTAAGTACGGAGCGCACCCCATGCCCCAACATCACAACCGCATGTACGAGTCGTACAAAGCCACACACAAGGACCAAATCGTACAACCAAATGGCCCATGTACACACCGTACACACGCTCAAAACGCACGTACACAACAAGGACAAAACAAAACAACTCAACAATACACCATTCGAAAGGCACACAGCCACTAAACATGGCCAACAACCACTAAAATAACACAATCACTGACCTGCAACTGTCAAAAACAAACAGAGGCCCAATACACCACCACTCCTTATAACACACCCACCCAAAATTCAAACACTGCCACACCCACCCATGGACCAATAAAAAGGGCCCACACACACAAACCATGAGCCTTTGCAACAGACCCACTGCTGCCAGACACCACAGAACCAGACTACAAGCGACACCACATCTTACACTTGCACACCTTCACACGACCACCCTCACAAACACCCTCTCATCACATTCACACACACACACAACCATCCACACCCCCCCCAACATCCACACACCCCCCACACCCACACCATCCCCACCCACACCCCTCACCATGCCCACTACCAAGAATCCAAAGTTCAGTCACCGAGAGTTGGAGGTCCTTGTTGATCAAATCCTCAGAGTCGAGCCACAGATCTTGGGAACATTGGTCAGAAGCACCAGCCAGGCAGCCAAAACAGCCATGTGGCAGACCATCGTCGATGCTGTGAATGCTGTTGCGGACACCAGGAGGACCAAGCAGGATTGCCAGAACAGGTGGTACGATCTGCGGAGGAGGGTCAGAGCCAAGAGACAGGAGGAACACGACCAGGCCAACGCCACCGGAGGAGGGCCCTCCCGCAGACCCGTACAGTACCATCCCTGGGAGGAGAGGGTGATGGCCATACTGCCGGTGGAGGCAGTTGAAGGAGTAGAAGGACTCCGAGACCCGGGTGAGTACACAAACAACGCACCTCACATGGGGGGAACTGCAACCACAACCAAAATTAATAACAGGCACGCAACCACCACAAGCCATCGCATTACTCAACCACACTCCATGAGCAGGCACATGCCACTGCTGCCACCATGCCCCATGCACCCAGCTGGACAATGTCAAGTCACAGGCCACAGAAGACAACAACACATGACACGGTAACCCGGATGGCGGGAGGCTGGGCACCAAGAATCACATAGTGCGACTCCAAAGCAGACAACAATGCCCTCTGCCCATATGGCCTAGGTCACAGCCAGACAAACACTGTGTCCCAACACAGGAATGACTTGCCAGCAAATGGCGGATGCCTTGCATCAACACATGGGGGTGAAGGCACTGTTTTGCACATGCCAGCAGCCAATGACCAGCCAACAGTGTGAAAGAGTGGCAGCACACACCACCACAGCAGCAGCGCACAGACACACAGCAGACAAAATGGGTGCCTGGAGATCAGAAACAAACTCACATCAACAGGCCAAGGGCCACTCAAAGATCTGCTAACAGTGTGTGCCCAGGAAGCTGGGCCAAGGTGACAGAGGGTGACACACGGAGGGAGGGAGAGGGGGACACAGAGGGAGGGAGAGGGGGACTGAGAGGGAGGGAGACGGACAGAGGGAGGAGGCTGACACACAGAGGGAGGGAGAGGGGGACAGAGAGGGAGGGAGAGGGGGACAGAGAGGGAGGGAGACACAGGAAGATGGGCAGAGGGAGGAGGCTGACACACAGAGGGAGGGAGAGGGGGACAGAGAGGGAGGGAGAGGGGGACACAGAGGGAGGGAGAGGGGGACAGAGAGGGAGGGAGAGGGGGACAGAGAGGGAGGGAGAGGGGGACACAGAGGGAGGGAGAGGGGGACTGAGAGGGAGGGAGACGGACAGAGGGAGGAGGCTGACACACAGAGGGAGGGAGAGGGGGACAGAGAGGGAGGGAGAGGGGGACAGAGAGGGAGGGAGACACAGGAAGATGGACAGAGGGAGGAGGCTGACACACAGAGGGAGGGAGAGGGGGACAGAGAGGGAGGGAGAGGGGGACAGAGAGGGAGGGAGACACAGGAAGATGGACAGAGGGAGGAGGCTGACACACAGAGGGAGGGAGAGGGGGACAGAGAGGGAGGGAGAGGGGGACACAGAGGGAGGGAGAGGGGGACAGAGAGGGAGGGAGAGGGGGACACAGAGGGAGGGAGAGGGGGACACAGAGGGAGGGAGAGGGGGACAGAGAGGGAGGGAGACACAGGAAGATGGACAGAGGGAGGAGGCTGACACACAGAGGGAGGGAGAGGGGGACAGAGAGGGAGGGAGAGGGGGACACAGAGGGAGGGAGAGGGGGACAGAGAGGGAGGGAGAGGGGGACAGAGAGGGAGGGAGAGGGGGACACAGAGGGAGGGAGAGGGGGACTGAGAGGGAGGGAGACGGACAGAGGGAGGAGGCTGACACACAGAGGGAGGGAGAGGGGGACAGAGAGGGAGGGAGAGGGGGACAGAGAGGGAGGGAGACACAGGAAGATGGACAGAGGGAGGAGGCTGACACACAGAGGGAGGGAGAGGGGGACAGAGAGGGAGGGAGAGGGGGACACAGAGGGAGGGAGAGGGGGACACAGAGGGAGGGAGAGGGGGACACAGAGGGAGGGAGAGGGGGACACAGAGGGAGGGAGAGGGGGACAGAGAGGGAGGGAGAGGGGGACAGAGAAGGAGGGAGACACAGGGAGAGCAAATCAGTCCTGTGGTGTGTGGGAATGTCTGCTCGTCAGCAGGTGGACTGCGTGCATGTAGACAAGGGTGGCCAGTGCCAGAACCCCCCCTCTTCATCATGGCAAAACGCAGGGCCATGTCACAACCTGTACACGAGCACAAGGACAGCCACCTGCATCATATGAGTGTGTGGATCCACTCCATGTGCACATGTACAGTGCTACAAGGAAGGCGCAAATGCATAGCTCGGCACACATGCACACTCCACTGCTGACTGCAGTCACACTTGACGCAGCAAGTAAGACTGTGCCACACATAGTTAAAGGGGCCAAATTGGTGCACAAGGGACACACACATGCACAAGTGCACTGTGAGTGGAATGCAAGACAGATCCTAATTCCAAGAGGAAATGTGCCAACTTTGTAACGGATGAAACATGGATGTTGCATGGATCAAAATTAACATTTTCTCTCTCACACACAGGTCAACGTCGTGCTGCACCCCCCAACACTGGGGGGGAACACTCACAGGACCCGGATCTGCAGGAGACCGATCCCACCGGCAGCGACCACTCTCACCACTCTGCGGACGACCCCGACCGACCTGGCCCCTCTGGTGTCCAACCACCTGCAGCACCTGCGTCAGGTACAACCGTGCCAACCACCACCCCCACTCCTGCCACATCCCAGGAGACACCCAGGATCCCTGCCCCAACACCACAATGCAGCCAGGCTCGCCAGGAGGGACACGGTGTCCCGGGCACCCAGGAGGAGGCAGGCGACAACGCCAATGCCACCCCTCAGGGGTCCCGGAGACCCGATGTGCCCACAAGTGCAGGCCAGACGCAAGTGGGCAGGGGTGGTGGGAGTGGAGGACGGCGGAGGCGCGAGCCTGACCAGTTGGCTGGGGATCCGGTATTTTCACATGTCCGTAACATCCTGGACTCATACCGGCAGGACACCACGGGCATGGCCCAGGTTGTGTCCGTCCTCGAGGGGATCAAGGTCCAGCAGGCCCAGCAACATGCGGAGCTAATAGCCTGTCTACAGCTACACCAACGGAGGATGGAGGACAGACAGGCTGAGCAAGTGACGGCGTCCCAGGGGATTCACGCTGAACTCCGTCGGATGGCCGACACCATGGCCGACCCTCCCTGTGCCAGAAGGCGGAGAACATCACCACCCACAGGGAGGGATCATGAGGAGGAGGAGAAAACATCCGACGGAGCATCCCAGACGTCGTCACGGCCTGCTGCTGAGGTTCCCCGCAGGAAGCCGGGTCGTCCACGGAAAGGACCGTGAGGGTGGCTGCTACATCACCATCTCCCAGGACACCTGGCCTGGCACCTGGCCCACTGGAGCAACAGCATCACAGCATCAAGAGACATTCTCTGCCACATGGCCCTGCTGGTCACTGGCTGACCAATGTTGACAAAGACTGTGGCATGGACTCTGAGGATTTCCAATGGCAAGGACACCAACTCCCCTACTGAACTTTGGATTCCCTAATCCCGGAAAGCCCCTCACTTTGTCCCCCCCCCCCCCCATAATAAATCACACTATTAAGAGTAGATGCCTGCTGGTAGCATTATTACCTAACATGTGTCTTGTACAGTCTAAACATGCCTGAGTCATCTGTTCACTTCAACCATCCACACCCTGGGGCCTGAGTCTGGCACAGGACACATGGGTCACAGTTTATTAGGCAAGACAGACATGGAGCACCATACACACCCGTGATGGTCAGAACCAGCTGAGGGGGTGGCCGAACAACCGTGCTGACAGACACATTGAGTACAGCAACAGTCATGCGCAGAGGTCAGGGAACCTGGCCCGTGTCCTGGGGGGCACCCAGGTACGTGTAGACAGGTGGCAGAACCATGTCCTGCAAGCTTGAGTCCGGTGGATGCAGAGAATGGGGGCCTGGCCAACGTTGGATGCATGGGGATGGCACATGTCACACTACCCACACAGTCATGGACATCATGCCCAATACACAGTCTCAGCACACACACACAGCTTGCATCTTGCCACTCGACACATTGACACATAGCCACAATCTGGGAATACCATGCCAGACATGCAGGATGCACCGTGCCAACACACCAGCATTGACTGAGCAGAGGCACCTTGGAGGCATAGGGACACCTTTAATAGTCATGTTTTTGGGATTGCAGAGGCAACTTGAAGTACACATGAACACATCATGTGGAGTAACATGTGGCTCAAACACTGGCACCCCCCTTCTGCAGCACAAATGCGTGATAGCCATGGTACTGGCACACAAGCGTCGGCTAACAGCTAAATACCCACAGCTGCACACGGAGAGCCTGCCATACACCATAGATCCGCTGATGTGGAAGTCCCACGCCATGTCAAGCCAATGTCAACCGTATGTGTCCGAGGGCAGTGTCACACACATTGATGCCAACATCACAATCCACCATCCCATCACTGATGACTGACAACCAGGCAGCCCATCTATTCTGGTGTACCCAGCTGCATGTCGTGTCCCATGGGGATGCCACATGACTGCAGAGGAACCAAACCCCGACCTGGGCAGTGTGCACACATCGTGAACAACTGCCACACCCAATACACCCCAGATGCATCCCTTACCCCATGGAGACTTCCAAACGTGTCCGTGCCTGTAACGCTGAGTCAGCCCACGATGCCATGTCCATGAGGAATAGCAGTGCCACAACAATGCAACCAGCAGATGGCATGCGCAGGTACCTGGGGAAGAAAGACACACAAGAAGTCAGCCACAAAAAGCACAGCCACTTGCATGTGCATTGACTCGACACATGTATGGATGACAACATGCTAGGTCACAATTATGACTGGGGAAATACTACCATCACTGCCACCATCACTCCAGTGACACACCCACACACACCTCTGACTCACGTGCCATACATGCAGGTGGACACACACATCACAACACATGCCACACGGGGACCAAGGCGTGCACACTCAGACACTGGTACTCACCACTAAGCAAAGAAGTCGCGTATGAGCCGAGTCCGGATGTCCTCTTGCGGCTCCACATCCTCCACATCACTAGCCCCATTGCCAAGGCCTTCGTCCTCCACGGGTGGATGGTCCTCGTCATGTTGATTCAGGATGAGTGGCACAGCTCTTTCAACTGCCATGTTGTGCAGCATGCAGCAGACCATGAAGATCTTGCAAACCTTCGCCGGGGCATATGGGAGTGCGCCGCCGGTCTTGTGGAGGCACCGGAATCGGCTCTTCAGCATGCCAAACGTCCTCTCTATCACACGCCTTGTCCGGCCATGGGCGGTGTTGTAGCGGAGCTGGGCCGGCGTGATGGGGTTGCGGAGAGGTGTCAGCAGCCAAGGCATGTTGGGATAGCCAGCGTCCCCTACATGGAAAGCACATGGATATCGTTAGAACTGGCGAAGCGGTCGTGCTGCTCGGCTATACAGAATACAGGACAGACAGACTGTACCCACCAACAACACATGCCCGTTCGTTGCGCAGCTGCATCATCATATCAGGCATCCCGCTACGCCTCATGATGTAGGCATCGTGTGCTGATCCTGGAAAACGAGCACAGACATGTGAAATCACCATGTTGGACAGACACACCACAAGGGCATTGATGGAGTGGTAGTGCTTTCGATTTCGGTATGCCACCTCCCGTGCGTGTGGTGGTACCAAACCTACATGTGTCCCATCTATGGACCCAATGACATGGGGCATCCCTCCCAGGGCATAGAATCCACGCTTGACCTCTGTCATCTGTTCAGGGGTTGGGAACTTGATGAAGTCATCCAGGTGAATCAACATGGCCTCCAAGAAATCATGCAGCACACCGCTGAACATGCTCTGGGACATGCCACCAACATGAGCTATGGTATTTTGGAAGGTACCCGTGGCAAGAAAATGTAGGGCAGCCATTACCTTCAGCTGGGGTGTCAGTGCCGTAGGATACCTGTGCTGCGGTTGCAGGTGTGGTGCCAGTCTCGCCGTCAGCTCCAGAATCAACGGTTGGGTGAAGCGGTAGAGCCGGATCCTGTCATTCTCCTGCATGGCAGCCAAGTCTGGAATTATTCGGGCAACAGGCGGCGCTCTGCAGTAATTTGGAAGTGACAAGGAAGAGTGAGTGCACTACGACAACAACTCATGTCTACTGAGCACATGTAAATCTGGCAATACACACATGCCACATAGGGAGTCAGATACGTGCTACATGCCCAGGACACGTATGGATGCAAGGTGACACTCCTTCCAAGACCCAGCTACACACGGAGATTGAGAACCTCCCCATGCCACGCCATGGGAATAGCTGTGTCCCAGTGCAAGTGAACAGCCAGACGCAACACAGGAGTGACATACACCCACACATCAGCAGAAGTAGGATGCCGATTGCAGAGACTGGTAGCGGAACACCGGAGCCACAGGTCACATGACATTACACTAGGCCTGCCCACACACCTTGCCATGAAGGTGCACATGTCATGACTCACCACACATTCCTTGTGAGGATGCTGACATGGCCTTGTCACGCTACTCCGTGTCCCATGCATACATGTGCACCTCACATCCGATAACACATGTGTCATGGTGTGCGGAACAGTGTGCAATGACAATCTACACACAGACACATGTTGGTTGCTGCAACGGCTGCAGCTTTTGAGGGTGCTACTACATCAACCTGATGTAAATCCCGGACACATAAATGACATGGTCACATTGTGCACTGTGGCTAGTGACAAGTCATGTGTCATGACCCCTGTACCGGGCATCATGGGACACTTCCGTGTGTTGGTGTCCGTGCCATGCCAGTGACGCTCACCCCAAGTGCGCAGTACGACATGCACACATGTCATAGGAGTCAAGGGCATGCCTGGCACACATTGCACCCTCACACAGTACACCTGTACACATCTCATCATACATCTGGTGCCTCCTCCACTCAGGAGGCATGTTCCACATCACAGCCTGTGACACCTGTGCCCCACACATGTAGTAATGCACAGGCGATGCATTGATGTCCATTCCTGGACAAGTATGTCCATCGATGGACATGTATGTCCGCCCTATTCCTACCTGTGTGTTGCCTATCACCACAGTGATGTGTACAAACCGCCGTACTGCTGCTAAGAGGGCCTGTGTATGTTTCCAAATCACTGTGGGAGTGCTGACGTATGTGTACCCATCGTGATGGCGAGCGTACAGGCATTTGTACGGTCCGTACCACTACGAGTACGCATACGCGTGCTGAACCATAGTGAGAGGGCCGTACACTCGCATGTACGCTCACTATCACTATGGGTCTCCTCGCGTATGCGTACTCGTAGTGGTACGGACCGTACACACGCATGTACGCTCACTATCACTATGGGTCTGCACGCGTATGCGTACACGTAGTGATATTGAGCGTACATGCATGTGTACGGTCCATACCACTACGTGTACGCATACGCGTGCAGACCCGTAGTGATAGTGAGCGTACATGCGTGTGTACGGTCCGTACCACTACGTGTACGCATACGCGTGCAGACCCGTAGTGATAGTGAGCGTACATGCGTGTGTACGGTCCGTACCACTACGTGTACACATACGCGTGCAGACCCATAGTGATAGTGAACGTAGGATGCATGTACGGGCCGTTGCCATGCATTTGGGGTGCCCTAGGGCCCCGAAACGCACCGTACCTGTGTGTGATTCTCCAAATTACATAGGGGACAAGTATTAAGGCCTACATGCATGCTGGTTGTCATGGAGACAAAGTTCAAATTTCGAAATTGTTCTGGAAGGTGCACAGCAGAAGTCAGTTGGAATTGTTCTACTTTGTTGCAATGTGTTTGTGGGGGTTACATCATGCAGGAGAATGAAACTGATAGGGAACCCACAGACTGCTAGGTTTGAAGGGATTGGTGGAAACATAGGATGCAAATGTGAGTGACCAATCACTCTGTACTCCTGTGCATGAGACTGGGCAGAAGGGCACATATAAGGCAGCCAGGTCCCATGAGGGAGTACTTGCCTGCACATATTTGCATTTGTCGACCAAGCTGCTGCTACTGATTCCCTGGAACCATGTCAAGGGCTGTGGAGAGGTCACAGCCATTCACCCTGGAGGAGAACATGGCTCTGCTGGATGTGATCCTCCCACAGTACCCCATGCTGTATGGGCGACCAGGGTATCAGGTGAGTGCATAGGCCACTGCCACAGACTGTCCCTGTGTTCTGACTGTGACTTCCGGCATTGTGTCCTGGTGTGACACACATGCCATGTACTGTCGGGGGGGTACCAGGGGGGGGGGGGTGCCTGATTCCTCCCAGCAGTGCCCTGAGACAGGAGGGGTGGGTACAGAGTGCTCCCAGCAGTGCCCTGAGACAGGAGGGGTGGGTGCGAAGTCCTCCCAGCAGTGCCCTGAGACAGGAGGGGTGGGTGTGGAGTCCTCCCAGCAGTGCCCTGAGACAGGAGGGGTGGGTGTGGAGTCCTCCCAGCAGTGCCCTGAGACAGGAGGGGTGGGTGTGGAGTCCTCCCAGCAGTGCCCTGAGACAGGAGGGGTGGGTACAGAGTGCTCCCAGCAGTGCCCTGAGACAGGAGGGGTGGGTACAGAGTGCTCCCAGCAGTGCCCTGAGACAGGAGGGGTGGGTGTGATGCACAGTGTGAGCCTTGATCATTGATTGTGACATTGCCATCATTCCACCTGTGTACCCACTATGGCACGTACTGCCTTTTCCCTCACCAGAGGATGATGTCCCTATGACAGAGGTGCAATGCGTTGGCTGCATGACATGCCTTGTTGTAACCAGCCAATTTGTTCTCATATGTCTCTATGTGACATGTGGCTGGTGTATTGATGTGGTGTCACTTGTTCTTCCTCACAGGTAGGCGCCACTGCCAAGGAGCAGATCTGGCTGACCGCCGTCAGTGCCGTGAGGCGTGTGGATGGTCGGAGGCGGAGCCTGTCCCAGGTGAGGAAACGCTGGCAGGATATCCGGTGCTGGACGCGGAGGATTGCACGGCTCCTGCTGGGGGACTCACCTGAGAGCCACAAGAACCGCGGCCGCCGCCGTCTGAGCCACCTCCACAGGCGTGTGCTGCCGGTGGTCTTTCCAGACCTGGAGAGGCGCTTACAGGCGATGCAGCAGGCGGAAGGGGGTAGGTACATGTGCGTTTGTTGTGTGTCACCGGCATTTGTAAGGGCACTGTGGCATGAATTCACTGGCAGGGTTTAAAGGTGCTGTGCAGATCCTGTTTGCCCCAGTATAGCGCTGCGCCCCTGCCACCCTTCCCCTCCTTGCAATGTGTTCCCTGGTCTGTGTGTAGTCACTCCTTCACAAGGTAATGTAGGCTGGCGCTTTGTCCACGAGAACAATGACTGTAGCATCATGTGTGGTGGTGGTGTGTAACAGGTTGTGGGACCTTGCCTGTGAACTGTCAAGTGCACTGCATGTGGGTTCCATGTCAGTTGGCACTGATGCTGACTCCAGACATGGGAGTTGGTCTCTCATGTGTCATGCCTCATAGCGCATGTCCTATGTTGTGGCCTGTGACATGATGTGCATGAGTGTGCGATACGCATAGTGCAGGGATGGTGACGTGTGTAGCAGTCATGACCATTCTGTAGCATGTAGTTGTGTGCCCACTACTGTCCCCTGGGGCACCTTATACTCAGTATTGTATGTGTCATCATCAACGTGGACACTCTCACTGTCTACAGCGTAGGTTGTGCTCTGTGCCATTGTCCCCTGTCACCATGTATATAGACGTGCTATTATGTACAGGTGTCCACTGTGCAGCCTGACCTGATTGTCCTTCTTCATACTCACAGTTGCCAGTGCCTGTGTGTCTTGTTATACTCATCTGAGGATGGGCACTGGTGCCTCATTATTTGTACAGGCGCACCTTGGCTGTTTGGCGTCCAATCTTGCTTTTTGCCTGCCCCTGTGTTTATCACCCAGACTATGAGATGTTGGTGCCACCTGTGTCTCAACAATTTGCATCGTGTGGGGGTTGTTTGGGGCGGGCAATGCCTATGTGTCAAATCCTGATTTCTACTTGCTGGGTCTGGCCAGTGTGTGATGTTACTGGACACACACGCAAGGTGCAGTGACCGAGTAATGTTGGGCATGTTTGCAGCATTACCTATGCAGCATGTGTCTCAAGTTCATGGTTATTGTCCCTGGTCATCGGTATTTTCACCAACGCTGTGTGGTGCAGATGCTGGGCAGGATTGTCCCCAGGGCCTGGGTGCTATGTCAGACTCCGTTTCCTGTCTTTAGCTATTGTCTCATACTCTCCATGGTATTTCAGTGGCATGGTGGCTCAACCAACTGTGTGTTTCATGCCCTACATCGGTACCTTGTTTAGCAGATGTTAGGGATCTTCCTCTTCAGGCTATGCAATGTTGACTATGTAGATTGGACTCATGTGACAGATGTGTACAGGTGTCTGATTAATTTCTGTCTCTCCACCCTGCCCACAGCATCGTCGGGGGACACAGAGGGAGACATGGACACAGACCAGGCGGAGGGACCGAGCACCAGTGCCAGCCGTGACATCGGGGCTGGCACATCGAGTGGGACAGAGGCGGAGGATAGTGCGGCCGAGGACCTGTCGACTGGCACATCAGAATACGAAGCTGACAGGTCCGAGGAGGATGTCTCCGAGTTGGCGGAGGCTGCACCAGCAGCTGACAGTGGAACAACACCTGGCACCGCCCCCTCAGTTCCCATCAGCCGCCTCCCACTTGCTCGTGTCCCTTCCCAGCGTGCCCGGTCACCGCATGTCTCCTTCCTGCCAGGCACCGCACCCCCTGCCCCTGTCTCCACAGCTGCCGCCAATGCTGAGTCTATGGACATCCAGCGGCAAATGCAGGTTGGTCAGGCTGCGATCCTTAATGTCCTCCATTCCCACGGGAAAACCCTCACCAACATCGAGGCATTCTTGGAGGGCATTCATTCTTCGCAGGCTGACCAACGCAACTTGCTGAGGTCCATAGACTCCACACTGACTGCAGCAGTGGGTCTCCTGCAGCGCGACCTCCCCCCACCTACCCCTGCCCCATCCACACTTCCCACTTCCATGCCTGTCCCACGTACACCCAGACGTCGGCATGCACCCACCACAACAGACACAGGCACCACACCAGCAGGGAAGGTCCACCTCACTCCTCCTGACACGCACACACAGGGTGAGATAGGCACACCCACTGGGTCGGGGGGCAAACGTGTGACACGCAGCCAGAGTGGGAGTCCGCATTCCACACAATCCACTCCCTCCAAATCCCCTCCCCTCAGCTCTCCTGGCCACATCTCCCCCAAGGACTCCTTCATGGCCGCTCTGTCCCTGAGCCCCACAGTTCCGCCACCACGCAAGCGGTCAAGGAAGTCCTCGGTCAGGGTGGTTGAGTCTCCCCCCCTGTCTCCACCCTCCCCCGGTGGCGCTGCAACCCATCCCTCTGACCCCCCCCCCCTCCTTGGGGCCTGAGGTCACTTCGGGTGCAGGGGACTCCCTGGAGGACCTTGCTAAGGTGTGTAGTGCCATCCTGGCCTCCGCCTTTGGCCATGACACACCCCCTGTGGTTGAGTCCTCCATCCCTGCACCCACAACGCCGCCCCTTTGCCCTGATGTCCCTGCGGTGCCTGTTGCTTCCCCCCCCCCTGATGCCCTCACCAGTATGGAAGACGATGGCATTTGACTGTGCAGGCAAGGTAGGGGACACACATCCCACTGTGTCCCCCATCCAGCTGGGAATCATTGACTGCCCTATGGCCTTTGTTGAATTTGAACTGCCTGCGATCCACGGACATTGTGCTCATGCTGAATAAAGCTTATTTTTGTTGTCATTCTCACACTCCTGCTATGGTGGTATTGGTGTTGGTGGGGCTGCTACATTGTTTTGGGTGGTGTTTAACGCTTTGGGTGTGTGGGATTTGTAGTAGTGTTCTGCTCTTTGGGGCGACCCTGGGATCTGTGTGCCATCACAAGGTGTTGGCTAACTTCCTTAGGTCATGTCAGCAGTTACTGCATGGTTCAAATGTCCCAGGGTGTATTCCTTCCTCTGTGTACCCAGTTTCTTCCCTGCAGGGTGTTCACAATGTTTAGCGCAGAACTGTGTCTACATGAGCTGTGTGTGTGACGGAGCCCTTCTACTTTGGCCATGCATGCATGGGCATGTCTCCACCTGCAACAATCGTGGCATCCTTGGTGATCACTGTACTTGTGTGTGGAGTCAGTTGACATGAGTTCATGGGGACATGTTCCCTTGTAGGCAGTATGGATGTGGGTAATTCTGGCATCACACACATGTGTTACACCCCTCCTGTGTCTGGGCACTGCTGGGAGGACTCCACACCCACCCCTCCTGTCTCAGGGCACTGCTGGGAGGACTCCACACCCACCCCTCCTGTCTCAGGGCACTGCTGGGAGGACTCCACACCCACCCCTCCTGTCTCAGGGCACTGCTGGGAGGACTCTGCACACACCCTCCTGTCTCTGGGCACTGCTGGGAGGACTCTGCACACACACCTCCAATTTCTGGATATGTACGCTTGGGACATACACGGTGTGGGTGCGCTCCATGCATTCGAGGTGAGGGTACGGGTCGTACTTACACTGTTGGGGTGGGGGGTACGCTCCATGCATACGCGGGTGAGGGTTCGTGTCGTACTTACACTGTTGGCATGGGGGGTACGCTCCATGCATACGCGGGTGGGGGTACGGGTCGTACTTACACTGGTGGGGGTGGGGGTACGGTCCGTACGTCCGCGGGTGAGGGTTCGAGTCGTACTTACACTGTTGGGGTGGGGGGTACGCTCCTTGCATACGCGGGTGGGGGTACGGCTCGTACTTACACTGGTGGGGGTGGGGGTATGGTCCGTACGTCCGCGGGTGAGGGTTCGAGTCGTACTTACACTGTTGGGGTGGGGGGTACGCTCCTTGCATACGCGGGTGGGGGTACGGCTCGTACTTACACTGGTGGGGGTGGGGGTATGGTCCGTACGTCCGCGGGTGAGTGTTCGAGTCGTACTTACACTGTTGGGGTGGGGGGCACGCTCCATGCATACGCGGGTGGGGGTACGGGTCGTACTTACACTGTTGGCATGGGGGGTACGCTCCATGCATACGCGGGTGGGGGTACGGGTCGTACTTACACTGTTGGCATGGGGGGTACGCTCCATGCATACGCGGGTGAGGGTTCGTGTCGTACTTACACTGTTGGCATGGGGGGTACGCTCCATGCATACGCGGGTGGGGGTACGGGTCGTACTTACACTGGTGGGGGTGGGGGTACGGTCCGTACGTCCGCGGGTGAGGGTTCGAGTCGTACTTACACTGTTGGGGTGGGGGGTACGCTCCTTGCATACGCGGGTGGGGGTACGGCTCGTACTTACACTGGTGGGGGTGGGGGTATGGTCCGTACGTCCGCGGGTGAGGGTTCGAGTCGTACTTACACTGTTGGGGTGGGGGGTACGCTCCATGCATACGCGGGTGGGGGTACGGCTCCTACTTACACTGGTGGGGGTGGGGGTATGGTCCGTACGTCCGCGGGTGAGGGTTCGAGTCGTACTTACACTGTTGGCATGGGGGGTACGCTCCATGCATACGCGGGTGGGGGTACGGGTCGTACTTACACTGTTGGCATGGGGGGTACGCTCCATGCATACACGGGTGGGGGTACGGGTCGTACTTACACTGTTGGCATGG
Organism: Triturus cristatus; assembly: GCF_964204655.1. Classification (NCBI taxonomy): domain Eukaryota; kingdom Metazoa; phylum Chordata; class Amphibia; order Caudata; family Salamandridae; genus Triturus; species Triturus cristatus. The sequence continues at coordinate 127,729,897 of NC_140583.1, forward strand.
GGGGTACGGTCCGTACGTCCGCGGGTGAGGGTTCGAGTCGTACTTACACTGTTGGGGTGGGGGTACGCTCCATGCATACGCGGGTGGGGGTAGGGTCCGTACATATCCGTCCCCACGCTATGTGATGCTTGTGCGGGCCGTACCCAGGCCTTTGCCACGTGGGTACGATCCGTCCCGCCATTGTTGGGGTGACGTGTGTGTGGGCGTGGTACGACTCGTACCCACGCTCTTCAGGCGTGGGTACGGGACGTACCTGTCTGGTTGTGTTGCCGGTTCGCGTGGTGACGGACTTCCGTTGTGGCGGTCGCTGGCTTATCAGGACACACCCCCACCCCCTCGTGGTGACCAGGGCATGGGAGTCAGGTATGTCCAGGCCATGTGTGACTTATGTGGTTGTTTTGTGGCCTGCCCTGGTCGTGCCACCCCCACCCCACCCCACTTTCCCCCCTCCCTTAGTTATTCTGACCTTCTGCGGCGTCTGCGTCGGTGCCTGTAGAGCAGGTGGACTGCTATGAGGGCAGGGATGACTCGTAGGTTCGGGTCCATGTCTGTCCGTCGCGTACTGGTACTCCAATCGCGTCGTCCTGTCGCGTACGGGTCCTCCTTGGTGGCGTCGTCCTGTGTGTCCGTCACGTACTGGTCCTCCTTGTTCGCGTCGTCGTCTGTCCGTCGCGTACTGGTGGTCCTTGTTCGCGTCGTCCTGATTTCCCGGCAGTTTTTGGCTGCCGCAAAATATTCACCGTGCGGGGTGACGTCGGTGCGAATCGTGATTCCTGGGTCGTGAATGGCTGGCTGCGAGCGTCCCGACGTCAGGTCGGCACTTTCCCGGATCGCATTGGTAGGTGTTTTTTTGTTCGGTCGGACTTTTTTACGAATCGTACGGTCATGGTGTACCCGTGCGATTCGTAATTCCTTGTTTGTAGAAATTGACGACCGGGTACGCGTCGGACGGAGAATATGCTCCGTCCGACGGTTCGTACCCGGTTTTTGCCGGATCGTGATCGGCACCAAACTCTTTAAAAAATGTAGGTATCAAGTTTGATGGGGGACTTTCTTTTCTCTCAGAAGTGAATGCAGTGGTTGGGACCTGCTGTGGCATATTACATATGCTGAGGTCGTTTTTATACTTCCTGTCTTTGGTGGCTTGGAAATTGGTGGTCCAGGTCTAATTACATCTAGCCTGGACTATGGTAATGCACTATACCTGGGGCTACCTGACTATTTGATTGGCAGGTTGCAGGTTGTTCAGAATGCAGCTGCGCGTACAGTGCGCAGTCTTCCTCTGAGAATGCATATGTCACAATTTGTCAAAGAATTGCACTGGCATCCCGTCAGGAAAAGCATTCCCTTTAAGATCTTGATGCTAGTCCACAGCGCTCTGCATGGGACTGTCCCTCGGTACATTAGAGCGAGAATCTGTTTCCATACTTTTCCCAGAAGTCTGCGCTCCGCTAAGCTCTTTTTTGGCCAAAATTTCTCGGATCCATGGAACTAGAACGGGGGGCTGGTCCTGTTCTTTCTTGGCCCCTTCTTTATTGAATTACCCCTCTCTGAAATGAAGAAGCATCGCATCCACCCTTTTGTTCTGAAAGAATCTAAAGACATGTTTTTTTTTTTGAATGAGCTGTTGTGTATCTTTTGATACCCGGCTCCCACTGTTTGTGCAGAACGCCAGGACACTCGTCAGAGTAGCAGCTGTGCTGTATACATTCCTTTTATATTACATTACACCGCATTATATTACATTGAGCAGAGAGATGTTCTCTGTACTATGCTTCAATGCATTTATCAGCATCGGTACAGAGGAGATAACCTTTGATCCAGCTGGGGCCCAGATGCAGTAGTAAAAGAATGATACGAGTTAGAAAACATGAAAGAGTGAACTAACAAGTTTCAACTGTGGTTCAATGCAGGGTAGTGTGCATAATTCATGAGAAGCACAGTATCGAATAGTAATGCAAATGTCATTCAGAGGAAGCCAATTGTAGTGCGACAGTAAGTTTCCACTCACTAGATCCACCTTAGCTGCTCATGATTGACAGTGGAAATAGGGACATGCGTGGGCAAGCAGAAGCTCTCAACCAAGACCGCTCTGAACATTCCTTGTGGCCATACTGTTCCCTCTACCACCCCTGAGTGCAGCTGTAAGCCTACACCACCACGTGGCATAAGGTGGTAAGCTGAGGCAAGAGTGTCAGACAGTGCAGGTGTACATATTTGTGTAAGTGTATGAGTACACAAATAGATGTCAGTGGGCATGGGTGAGGGTGGGCTGGGTATGTAGAGATTAATGGTACGGCCAAAAAGTGGGAACTCACCCTGAACTAATGATGTCCATAGCTGTCAATAGATACAACTGTGTGTATTTTCAACCAAACTGGACCACACATTTGTGTGTTCTTGTTGACAATGTCTTGTTAATCCATTACAATAGCCCATACTGCTCATAAAGTGGAATTTCCTGGTAACATTGTGGCTGTCCATTGTGTAATAGTGGCCCATCCTTGACATACATGAACATTCGAGGTAGCATCCTGACTAGCTCTGCCTGTTAACAGCCTATCTTTGAACCTACTACACATTCCTGGTGGCACTCTGGCTTGGGCTGGTTTATTGGTGGAGTACACCTGATATCTTGCAGCCATTCCTGGCAGCATTCTAACTACTGCTGGCATAATAGCAGCCCAGCCTTGAAGTATAGTTGGCAATTTAATGACACTGTGGATATCCCGGAGATACTAGAGTCTCCTTCGTGACATAAGAGGAGGCATTCTTTGCAAAATCTTGGCTATCTCTGACAAAGCTGCTGCCATTCACTAACATAGCACGAACATTGTTGTCAATATTCTGCCTTTCAGTGGCACAATAGATTATCACCCTTGACGGCTTGTGGACAACATTCTAATTATCCATTGCATAATAATGGCTCGTTCTAGACTAAGGAATGGTATGATTTTCTATTCCAACACCTTCCCTAGTGTTGGGAACACTGGAGTTGGAATAGTAAATCATACTATTCCTAAGTCCAGCGCGCCATCTAGTGCAAGTCGTTGTAACGACTTGCGTTGTAAAGGCACTGCGTGGTAACAATGCAGTCGATGTAATGACCGCGTTGTGATGGTATGCGGTGTAAAAACCACGTACTAAAAGTATATATTCCTGACAAAGCAATGACCCATCCTTAATACAATGTGGCTACTCCTGACATAAATGTGGTAATTCAATGCTCATTAGCTCATATTCCTGACCTATTATGGGTGGACATGTTTGACTTATGTGTGGCTATCTGTTACAGTGGCGTAACAATAGCCCCCGTAGCTCCCGTGGTGCGGGGGATGAGACCCAGGGGGGGGCCTCTGACACCGTGAAGGGCGTTGGGTCCCTGGCAGGAGAGCTCTTAACTGGGCCTGGAGTGCGGATGTCCCCTCCATGTACTTTCTAGGTGCCCCCATAGGTTTCGTTATGCCACTGCTGTTATACAATCGTGGCAGTGAAATAAGGGAGCCAATCTTTCACTGTTTATGGCTAATATTGACAAAATGTGTACTGTCCCTGGCACAACGGTGGTGAAAATCACTGATATTTGCAAGCCTTTGCAAGAAATGAAATGAAAATTATTTTTGCATACCGCCCAAAGGCGTCTAGGCACTTTGGCTGCGGAAGGAAAAGAACCGGAAAAGCAAAAGATTGATGACGGGATCTTGACAGTGGGAAAAAAGTGATTAAACAGCCATATCTTTAGGGCTTTCCTAAAAGCACGAAGATGTGCACATTTCTTCAGATGCAAAGGAATGGAGTCCCGTCTCTGGGCTGTACAGTAGATGGAACTCTTGCCACCCCGTTGAGTTCTCTTTGCTTTGGGGCCAAGCACATTGAGGGCAGAAGAGGACTGCAAGAGTCTAGGCAGGCGGTACCAAATGAATGTCTGTTTTGAATATTCAAGGCCATGGCCATTCAATGCTTTGAAAAGCAATGCATAGTGCCTTGAAATCCACTCGCTTGTGAATAGGGCACCAATGGAGCTGAGCCAAGGCTCGAGAACAGGAGTGATGCCTGGGGGTCCAAAGAATCACGCGTGCCTCGGCAGTCTGCACGACTTCGAGCTTCTTTAGGAGTCCCTGCTGTAGATTCACACATAGGGGCATATCAGCAAGGGCATTATCGCCGCTTTAGCGGCACTTTTTGCCACTAAAGCGGCGATAATCTTAACGCCCTATCAGCATGGACACGTTACCGCGTGTTTCCATGCATTTTCGCCATTTACCTGAACGCCCAGCTGAGCATCTCTAATGAGAGGCAAAGTGGGCGTTCTCCCCCAAATAACGGGAGAAATGTCGCTAAGCGTCATTTCTCCTATTATCTAGCTTCACGCTAACCTGCAGAGCGATAAGAAAAGTAGCGCTAACCGTGGTTATCGCTACTTTTCTTATGCCTGCTTTTAATCTGACTAAGCCATTATATCCAATGGAAGGTGGATATAATGGTTAAGTCTGTCCTGCCCTATCACCAATGTTTCGCCAATCATTGTGCGATTATCGCTGGATTTCCAGCGATAATCGCACAATATGAAGCTATCGCTGGTATTCCTATCGCTTTTGAGATAAGCGTCGCTGATAGCGCGCTATCTCAGCGTTAGAAACCAGCGATAGCCGGCGATAATTATTTTAGAGCTAAGTGCGCTTAGCAATAATTATCGCCGGTGGTTGGTGATATGCCCCACATAGTGCATTACAATAGCTGAGCTTTGGCACCACAAGTGCGGTAACCAACAATTTGGGCATGTCTCGTGGAATACATTTTGAGAACAAAGAACAAAGAAAGATGAGGAAGTCACAGCTTTGATGTTTTTATCAAATGACAGTCTATCGTCGAAAATAATACCCAGGTTTTGCGCTTTGGAAACCGGTGTGGGAAGTATTTTTGATATTTGAAAATCATAATATATTTACGAGAAAGGCAAAAGTTTCCATATGTGCCATGAATACCAAGGCCGGCTAAGCCATACTGATCAATGGGTGTTTTCCCAGGATGCCCTAAGAATGGGGGCCGTTTTTATTATTAGGGTCGCTTTTGTTACTGGATTGCTGGTTTTCCAGCAGTGCTACATCCGACCCAAGTTACAAAATCAGCAGGCCAGCATAATCCACTCAGCACTCACTTAGCTTCCAGCCACCCTGTGTTTTGTCACATATATTGTTTTTAAAATCACCCGCTGCAGAGTTCCTTGTATATCTAGTAGTTTCCAGGTAACAATTAAAGAGCCAAGATATCTCTGCTCATTAATCTTTCTGCTGGAAAGAGATCAGAGGTTTGTCTAGTGGCAGTTTTAGCTCATTCCGGCGCGTGCTGAGGGTTAATTTGCTTACTACAAAGAACATGTACCACGCAGATCATAGAGCTGTATTTTATGTGTATAGGTCAGTGGGTTACTGCTATGGTCACAGAGCTCCTATTATTACTTTGCAGTCCATAAGTTAAAATCGTAATGTACCGCAGTGAGCTACGAACTACCATCAAAGAGCTGCACGCAAACTTCATGGTACTTGTTAGAAAGTTATGGTTTCCCCCAGTCATTCAAATCCCTTATGTTGCTAAAAAGGTTTTTGATAGTAGAAATAAATTCTTATTAGTAAAGCCATCCCTAACCACTGTGTTATGTTTTGTATCCTGAGTTTGTGCTTCTCCAGTCCAAGCACTCTTAAAATATCAGTATGGATGATATGTGAATCTTACACCTTGTAGTACCCATGTGAATCTCACACCTTGTAGTTCCCATGTGAATCTTACACCTTGTAGTCCCCATGTGAATCTCACACCTTGTAGTCCCCATGTGAATCTCACACTTGTAGTCCCCATGTGAATCTCACACCTTGTAGTCCCCATGTGAACCTCACACTTGTAGTCCCCATGTGAATCTCACACCTTCTTGTCCCCATGTGAATCTCACACCTTGTAGTCCCCATGTGAATCTCACACTTTGTAGTCCCCATGTGAATCTTACACCTTGTAGTCCCCATGTGAATCTCACACCTTGTAGTCCCCATGTGAATCTTACACCTTGTAGTCCCCATGTGAATCTCACACCTTGTAGTCCCCATGTGAATCTCACACTTGTAGTCCCCATGTGAATCTTACACCTTGTAGTCCCCATGTGAATCTCACACCTTGTAGTCCCCATGTGAATCTTACACCTTGTAGTCCCCATGTGAATCTCACACCTTGTAGTCCCCATGTGAATCTCACACCTTGTAGGCCCCTTTTTCCTATGTAACATCTTCTATACTCTGATTTACACACAGATAATTCATTGTCTATACGTATATGTGATGTAAAACACTCCCTCACCCTACACTGGTATGAGAGGCGCAATAAAATAAATTAAATACATGTGAGAGAGAAGCTATGGAGAGATAAAGATTCCGGTTGGAGGGTGATAGTGAGGGAAGCATTGAAGAGCCCCAACAAAGATTGTCTGTCCTTGTGCACTGTAAGGTCATCATTTACTATGCTTTAAAAGCCAATACAATTTATTATGTAAAGAAGAATGTGTGGACTTCACCAGCTTTGCATTTTTTCCCCAAATTTTCTTTGGGGGAGAAGCACCCCCCAACCTCCCTTGTAGTAGTCAGGCTTGCTTGCTGGCGACACAATGTACGGGTGCTGGTCTGACAAAATTTGCCAGGGCTCCTCTGGGTCTCAGTCCGGATTGATTAATAAACGTGGGTGCTTGGCAACAATGCCAGTGTCATAGAAGCGCTTACTAAAAATGAAAAGTGGGCATTTTATGACAAAATATTATTTTTTTTTCTGAAGGAATTGAAGGTATTTATTCATAGCAAACAATACTCTATTCCATAGTAAAAAATATTACGTCTAAAATGATAATTGTTCAAAATGATCTTCAAAGCTCACAGTTGAGTGATCATTGGATGAGAGACTTATCGCTGGTTTATCTTCCTAGACACAGAGGGTTAATTTGTCTGCTCAAGGCTCCTGCAGAGACATACTATCATTACTGCAGTATGGGTCCTGAAAATGCAAGATTTGTGTAACCTGTCTGCTGTCGGATCCGGCAAGCCCTCCGTTATTGAGCCGTATGAGCTGAAAGGATTCTTTAGCTCTTCTGTCAATGGCTGGTGATTGTGAGATATGGTAATCTTTGATTTTCCAGCATGCCCCATCGAGGCGGCTTCTCAGTCATAATGCATGATTGAGAATGTATGTGGGCACAATGGGAAATTTAGTGGTAACAGATGCTGTATGCATCAGAATGGCAGGCCAAATGAGGTTTCGCAATCAGATTTTTTTTTACCTCCCTGTCATATAATAAGATCTTTTTGTTTTAAAAAGTTTACTTCTCATTTTGTAGTTATTGAACAAAAACAGACAAAAGACATGATTTACAACAGAGCACAGTCTGGGCATTCAACGTGCAGTATAATGAGTCTGGATCTTTACACCCAGGTGCTCAGCAGTACATCATATGAGGCAGAAGTTGATTACATTTGAAAGATGGAAGCCTTGGGGTTCAAGAAATAATCCACGTTTTTAGTACAATGTACATCATGAGCCCCCAAATGACCCCCACCAAGGGAATCAAAGTTATTCTATTGGGCTTCACTTTTGTAGATCCTCTGTATCCCACCCCCAGCTGTCCGTGCGTATATAAATACATACTGAGTATATATACTCATATATACATAGGCATGTGTGTGGGTGTGGGTGTGTACATATTACATATGTAATTATAGTTAGGATGTAGTTTCCATTTGAAGACCGATTTTTCATTTGCCAATAATTTTGGCGTCACTTCACGAATCCTCACAAAATTTTTAAAAACTACTATGACGCTCACTTCAGTTGCTGTCTTGAAAGTTTCATGGTAATTCATCAAGCGGGGTCGAGAACAAGGGGGGTGGTCTCAAAATGCATTTTCCCCAAGTCAATTCCCATAGGAACTTCAGACACGGCTACAGCCCAAACTGCAGCACAGAATTAAACCAAATTTGTCACATTGGTCCAGGGAAGTGCCTTTTTATGATTTGGTGTAAATCTGTTTAGTAATTGTGAAGTTATTAACCGAAATCTGAATTTATATATATATATATATAGGGACACAGATCCTCCGAGGATCCAACAATCCTCGTGCTCAAATGTTATTGGCTGCCAACACTTCAAGCCAGAAAATGTTGTCAGCCATCTTGGGACTCGACTTGAGCTGAATTCCAGAAAAAACTATAAAAAATAAGAGAAGGAGACAGGTTATGAATACCCTCAACCCCTAGGCCTCTTGGGAGGTGGGGGTCACCGAGGGACCAGCCAGGGCAAAAAACCTTATTTAGAAAAACAATTCTGTTATAGTTGCACTGGAGCCACGGCTCCCACCGAAAAGAAAGAGAAGTGAGAGCTTCCACGCTTCTCTATTGTTTACCCCTGGGTGGGCTAGGTTCCTGGGGGCATGCAGGCATTATTACTTTAAAAAATTGGGGTGTCTCACGGCTTTTTAATCCACTACCAGACACTAGGCTCAGCCACCTCCGAGGGGCTTATCGATATAATGCGTGGGGGTCTCTTGGACCCCCACTTCCCAGAGATCACCACCTCCCCAAGTTAATGCGGGTGACGCCCATACAGACTTACCCCTGCCCTGGAAACTGTCACCTCCCGTAGCTAATCAAAAGAAATCGGGGGGCCTCGCAGAACCACCATGCACCAGGGATAACCACCTACTCCGGTGCTGTTTAATTTGTAATAGTGGGTCTCAGGGACCACCCTGGGCCCCATGGACCATCACTTACCCGGGGCCTATGTAATTGTTTTGAAATGGGAGTGGGGCCATGTGATGTCACTGACCATGTCAAGAGAGATGCAATATGTGAGTTCATAAGCAGTGCATTGCCAGGGCGTCAGTAAAAGCTCAGGTAAATCCAAACTTAACACACGATGAGGGAAAAGACCTGTGTGCACCGTGAAATATTCTACATATTCAGTTGTTCTGGAAATATCTAAAACCTGCGCTCTACTTCCTGTGGCCCACCGTTAAACCACTGACAATATAAACCATACCAAGCTGAAGGAGCACTAATGTAATCTGAGTATTAACAATCGAATATTAGAAGTCCATGAATAATCCAGTTCCAATGCCGGCTTCTTTTTTTCTCAATGACTGAGTTCAGTCCTTTATTAATATATTTATATTCATTGAGAAGATTTCTTCACATGGACATACCATAAAATTAATCATAAAAAGCACAATACAATATATATTCCACAGCCTGCGCGTTTCGTCCCCCACGGGACATCATCAGGGCCCGAATAATACTCTGGTGAGCAAGGCTCCTGGTCAGCTGAAACGCGTTCGAAGGGGCCAAAAATAAAGTAATTTTGGACTGGCTCCTTTCTTGGAGAGGATTATTGGTATATTATCTACTGGCGGTCGCCAGTAGATAGTTATAGTTAGGACCGTGTTTCCATAGGAAATCTGCAACATTCTATTTGGAATAACTTTGGCGCCGGTCGACGAATCCTCGCGAAATTTTCAAAACTAATGGGGCGCTACGCTCCGCTCCTACCCTGAAAGTCTCGGGGGGATTCGTCAAGCGGGGGCTGAGAAAAAAGGGGGGTCCCGAAACGCGTTTTCCCCATGCATTTTCCCATAGGACCTTTAGTCCGAGCTACAGCCCGAACGGCTGAACAGAATTACTTGAAATTTGGCAGAGAGGTAGTCCTCAGGTCAAGGATGTGCCTTTTGTAGGTCTGGTGTAAATCTGTTCAGTAGATCCTGAGAAAATAGCATTTAAATCAATATATATATCTGTAAGCGCGCTCCGTGCGCTTACCGTGCGCTTACCGTACGCGTACGGTGCCGTGCGCGAGCTCAATTCTGATGGGTGGTTACATGACTGTAAACATTCGAATCGGTCAAAATCAGGAAGTGTCGGCCGCCATTTTCTGTCTCTCTCACTGAGAAACAAAGGTGGGGAACGTGAAAAGGGGGCAACGAAGAGAGTTGCAGACCCCCTAGTGTTTGTCAGGGGGTCCAAGAAGGACCCAAAAGTACGGAAAATACATTTAATAATTTTTAAAAAAAATCGCGGAGTGCGCGTACGGTAAGCTTACCGTACGCGCACGGCAAAAAAAAATAAAAAAAAAATAAAGAAGTAACAATCACATATATTAAATAAATTAAAGGACCCACAAGGGAGAAAAAAACAAATGTTACTGTGTAAAAAAAGGCGTGGCGCTCACGGCATGGACTGCGCAACGTGGGCGCTCGGTGCGCAAAGCGCACCCAGCGCCCACAGCGCGCGCACGGTGTGCGAATCGCACCGTGCGCGCAGGGTGTGCGCACAGTGAAAAACCAGAAAATAAATAAATAAATAAATACATAACTTAGCATTTAAAAAACCGTACAAATTCACTGAAAAAACCATAGGTTTCACACACGTTATAGTTAGGAATTATCATTTACAAAACCTTGCAAATTCACTGAAAAAACCATAGGTTTCACACATGTTATAGTTAGCTGTACATTTCACTTGTAAAAAGCCAATGAAATTCCACGTTATAGTTAGATCAGGTAACTATAACTTGCGCGACCGCAATCCACAATGTGTAATTTCAGATGTCATCATTGATGTCAGGAGTGATGTCACTGACCATGTCATGAGTGATGTAATATGTGACGTCATCAGCAGTTTATTGTGGGCGCGCAACTTATAGTTACCTGATCTAACTATAACGTGGAATTTCATTGGTTTTTTACGAGTGAAATGTACAGCTAACTATAACATGTGTGAAAGCTATGGTTTTTTAAGTGAATATATATATATATATATATATATATATAGGAAAACGTCCTCTGTGTATAAACTGCCTCCTCCACAACGGAAGTCGCTTCGTTACGGGAGGACCCCACAGAAGCCGGTCCTATTAAATTTCAGTAATTCCTTCTAGGTCCTTCGGAGGAAAAACGAAGCCGTGTGTGGTCCTTCAAATTCTTTATTTAGCCACTTCTGCCAAATGCGTTTCGAGTGCGACGCACTCTTGTTCACTGACAAATAAAATCAAAGCAGGCGGCCATTTTTACATTATTTACCACGTGATAAAACTAAACTATAAAAAAAGTGCATTAGAAAACAGACTTGTAGTTTTTTGTTGTTGTACTGTTACATGTGGGCAGCACGCGATAGTTAACACTAACGCATTTGTTAAGATTCATTTGATATTGAATAAAACATGCGTAAAACCAATATACAAGCTTTTTCGTACAATACCAATATATACACTGAGAATTAAATATTAAATATTTATAAATATTAAATATTTTTTAAAAAACTCTTTTGTTTGTCGATGTGGCCCCAGTGGGCTCACATATCCAAGATTTTACCTCTTTTGCTGCTATTCATTATTGCCCCAGTGGGCCTGTAACCATCATTAATATAATCACTTTTATACTACATGTCATGAATTCATCTTAATACCCATTAATAAAACCTAACTTTAAAACTGATAATGATAAAATATCACATTATTCAGACTAGATGAGTATACAGATCTTCTTCTATGTTCAGACCATCCGGTTGTTTGGAATTGAGTTCAACAATATAACGTGACTCCAATTTTCTCAAAGTTCTTTCCCGGTTCCCTCCTCTTATGTTCTTTGGTACCGCATCAATTACAAAGTATGATAATCCTTTAACATCTTTCTTGTGAAACTTCTCAAAGTGTCTGGCGACTGGATATGTCCGATCGCCATTCTTGATGGCCCTGAGGTGCTGTAAAATTCTCTTATGTACCTCTAGGATTGTGCTGCCCAAGTACTGCAGGCCACATGGGCACTGGAGCGCGTAGACAGCAAAATCTGTTTTACAGGTATATTTGCCTCTGATTTTCTTTGAGTGTTTGCTAAAGCCTGGCTTATACCTTTCTGTATTCACGCCATGCGTGCAAGCTTTGCATTTGGGGCATTTTACGAATCCCTTACGTCTTGTAAGCCATGTAGATTTTTGTTGTGGCTTACTCAGAGTGTTTCTCTCCAGGGATTGTTTGAAAGATTTCACTTTGCGTAATGTAATCTGGGGTCTCCGTGTGACAGATTTGCCTAAAATTGGGTCATTCTTTATTAAATGCCAATGTTTATTACAGATGTTCCTTAATTTCTCATGCTGAATGCTGTAGGACATTACAAATCTACACTCCTTATTTATTTCATTTCCATTCTTTTGTTTTACTTTCTTGTTATTAAACAAGATTTCTTCTCTTTTCTTTTCATTAGTTCTGTGCATTGCATCTTCCACCCAACTGTCAGGATACCCTCTATCTTTAAACCTTTTTTCTGAGATTTTCATTTCCTTTTTCATTTCTTTTTCACTACTACAATTCCGTTTGGTTCTTAAGCATTCCCCGTAGGGGATGCTTCTTTTTAAGTTTACCGGGTGGAAACTTTTGGCATGCAGAATTGTGTTGCTAGATGTGGGCTTCCTGTACAGTTTGGTTTGTATTTTGCCATCCTCTATAAACACTGTTACATCTAAAAAGTTGACACTGGTCCGGCTCATTTCACTCGTAAAACTTAAATTGAGGTCATTCTTTTGGAGATTATTTATGAAAGATTTTGCTTGATTTATTTTCAGTACCCTTCCATACTACAAATAGGTCATCTATGTACCTGCTCCAATGCATAATGTTATCTTCCCATTCTTTGCTGTATTGGGCCCTGACCACCTGCTCCTCCCACCAGCCCATATGCAAATTCGCATAGCTGGGGGCGAAGCAGGTGCCCATTGCCGTACCGCAAATCTGTTGAAAGAATTCCTCATTAAAGAGGAAATAATTACTTGTCAAACATTTTCCAACCATGCTAAGGATCATTTGAGTGTGTGACCACAATGTTATAGGTCGCATTCCTAAAAAGTGCTTGATAGCCATCAAGCCATCCTTGTGGCGGATGCTGGTGTACAGCGTTGCCACATCAATGGTTACAAGTAAATACTCATCTTCCCAAGGTATATCATAGATTCCTCTTAAAAAATCTCCAATATTTTGGATGTAGGAAGGTAAAGATTGCACTAAAGGATTACGAAAGGTATCGACGTATTTGGATGTATTCTCTAGTGAACTCCCTATGGCTGAGATGATTGGACGCCCAGGGGGATCTACGATATTTTTGTGGACTTTTGGGATTAGGTAGAAGACTGGTGTAATTGGATGATCAATTAAGAGAAATTTGTATTCATCATGGTTGAGTAGACCCTGTTCAAACCAAATTCTCAGCTTGATATTATAGCTATTGTTACTTTCTATTAGATCTCTTTCTAGCACTTTTTTATAGCACTTTTTGTTATTAAGTTGTTTATAGGCTTCTATTAGGTATGTTTGTTTGTCCCATAGGACTATATTGCCCCCTTTATCTGCATTTCTCACAATACAGTTATCATTCTCTGACAATTTCTTAATTAGAGCCTCATAATCTTTATGCTTAACGGTGTTATATTTATTTGTCCCTCCACTCATATTCACCTGTGTGCTCAATTTTTTCAATTCATTTGTTACAATGTGACAAAACACATCTATCCCATCTCTGGCCGTCATAGGGATGAAGCGTGAAGCTGGTCTAAATTTTGTAGGCGCTTCTTGCGTAATCGCTATACTTTCTTCTTGTGCAATTGTCTCAGCTCTCATTTGGACTGTTTCTACGTTGTCCATATCCATATCTTTGAGTTCCAACATCAAATCAAAGTCTCCCACTTGCAATCCTTCTTTCTGGGGGATACTTGTATTAATACAGGTTGTTTGTTGCGTTGGATTGGATAAAAAATGTTTCCTCAATTTTAGTAGTCTAATGAATTTGAATAAGTCAATTCGGGTCTGAACGTAGTCTAGATTTGTTTCTGGGCAGAATGATAATCCCGGTTTAAGTATATCTTTTTCTTGGTTGGTGAGAGTTACTTTTGCTAAATTGACTATTGTGACTTCATTAGATGTTGTTAGTCCCAATTGTTCTTCTTCTTCTCCTGTCACTGCTGCCCTCTTCCTGCGAGCTGCCCCCTTCCTCCTCTTCATCCTCTGCCTCTTCCTCTTGGTGGTCTTGATGCTTGTATTTGTGGCCTTGGTCGTAGATTGAACCTGCGTTCTTCGCGTAAAAAATCGAGTTCATCGATTACTGTTGGTGTTTGGCCTTGTATTTGTGATTCTTCATCAAGATCTGTATCCACCTCAAAACTTTGTATGCTGCTTTGTTCTGAATGTTGCTCTTGTATTGCACTGTTGGCCTTTCCCATCTTGTTTCTCCTTATGCTGTCAAACTTCTTTGCAAAAGTATAGATCTGACCTCTGTCGTAATCTTGTTTATCTCTCGTAAATTTTTGAGCTTTCCTCTCCTTTATCGACGTTTCTAATTTTTTAATTCTTTCTTTCATTGCTGATTTAAATTCTTTTATCTGCTCCTGGTCTTCCTCTTTGCTCAAAATTTCTGACAGTGTCTCTATTTCAGCAAGGATTTTTTTGCGATCAATATCCGCATACTTGATTAGGATGGCCAACATTCTTCTTGAGGCATCGTTGTTATTGGCTGCCCACTCTCGTAACATATCCGGATTTGGCTCTTAATATGTGGGTGTAACCATAATACGCAGGCCTCTAGGCACTCGCTGTACTTCAAGATATCGCTGTAGGGATTTAGACTCCCACCATTTAGAAAGTTCAAGGCGGTGCAGTTTTTCTAAGCGTTTAAGATGCATTCTTAAATTGCTTACTGTTCCACTTTTCTGAACTGCCCCCGGATCTTTATCAATTGCCGTATACTCATCATTGAATATTTGAGAAGCTGCCTCCTCACGTTCTTTGATTTCAGTGGCTGACATTAAAGCTTATTTCCGGGATTTCCCTGGGAACCACAACCGTTTAGTGCTCCGTGACATAAATGCACTGCATCCAAACTTTACTTCCTCCCGCTTCGCACAATCAAAACAAAACCCAGCCTTACCACAAAGTTCTAGCGTTGTCTTCTCCTCTCTGGAGTTGTCTCCGCTGGATGCTTCGGTGCTGGTGTTTGTCTCGATTTAAAAAGTTCTCAGTCTTTTGCGGCGGGGGGGACGTAGCGTTGCAAATAGGAAAACGTCCTCTGTGTATAAACTGCCTCCTCCACAACGGAAGTCGCTTCGTTACAGGAGGACCCCACAGTAGCGGGTCCTATTAAATTTCAGTAATTTCTTCTAGGTCCTTAGGAGGAAAAACGAAGCCGTGTGTGGTCCTTCAAATTCTTTATTCAGCCACTTCTGCCAAACTCGTTTCGAGTGCGACGCACTCTTGTTCACTGACAAATAAAATCAAAGCAGGCGGCCATTTTTACATTATTTACCACGTGATAAAACTAAACTACAAAAAAAGTGCATTAGAAAACAGACTTGTAGTTTTTTGTTGTTGTACTGTTACATGTGGGCAGCACGCGATAGTTAACACTAACGCATTTGTTAAGATTCATTTGATATTGAATAAAACATGCGTAAAACCAATATACAAACTTTTTCTTACAATACCAATATATACACTGAGAATTAAATATTAAATATTTATAAATATTAAATATTGTTAAAAAAAAAACTCTTTTGTTTGTCGATGTGGCCCCAGTGGGCTCACATATCCAAGATTTTACCTCTTTTGCTGCTATTCATTATTGCCCCAGTTGGCCTGTAACCATCATTAATATAATCACTTTTATACTACATGTCATGAATTCATCTTAATACCCATTAATAAAACCTAACTTTAAAACTGATAATGATAAAATATCACATTATTCAGACTAGATGAGTATACAGATCTTCTTCTATGTACAGACCATCCGGTTGTTTGGAATTGAGTTCAACAATATAACGTGACTCCAATTTTCTCAAAGTTCTTTCCCGGTTCCCTCCTCTTATGTTCTTTGGTACCGCATCAATTACAAAGTATGATAATCCTTTAACATCTTTCTTGTGAAACTTCTCAAAGTGTCTGGCGACTGGATATGTCCGATCGCCATTCTTGATGGCCCTGAGGTGCTGTAAAATTCTCTTATGTACCTCTAGGATTGTGCTGCCCACGTACTGTAGGCCACATGGGCACTGGAGCACGTAGACAGCAAAATCTGTTTTACAGGTATATTTGCCTCTGATTTTCTTTGAGTGTTTGCTAAAGCCTGGCTTATACCTTTCTGTATTCACGCCATGCGTGCAAGCTTTGCATTTGGGGCATTTTACAAATCCCTTACGTCTTGTAAGCCATGTAGTTTTTTGTTGTGGCTTACTCAGAGTGTTTCTCACCAGGGATTGTTTGAAAGATTTCACTTTGCGGAATGTAATCTGGGTCTCTGTGTGACAGATTTGCCTAAAATTGGGTCATTCTTTATTAAATGCCAATGTTTATTACAGATGTTCCTTAATTTCTCATGCTGAATGCTGTAGGACGTTACAAATCTACACTCCTTATTTATTTCATTTCCATTCTTTAGTTTTACTTTCTTGTTATTAAACAAGATTTCTTCTCTTTTCTTTTCATTAGTTGTGTGCATTGCATCTTCCACCCAACTGTCAGGATACCCTCTATCTTTAAACCTTTTTTCTAAGATTTTCATTTCCTTTTTCATTTCTTTTTCACTACTACAATTCCGTTTGGTTCTTAAGCATTCCCCGTAGGGGATGCTACTTTTTAAGTTTACCGGGTGGAAACTTTTGGCATGCAGAATTGTGTTGCTATATGTGGGCTTCCTGTACAGTTTGGTTTGTATTTTGCCATCCTCTATAAACACTGTTACATCTAAAAAGTTGACACTGGTCCGGCTAATTTCACTCGTAAAACTTAAATTGAGGTAATTCTTTTGGAGATTATTTATGAAAGATTTTGCTTGATTTTCAGTACCCTTCCATACTACAAATAGGTCATGTATGTACCTGCTCCAATGCATAATGTTATCTTCCCATTCTTTGCTGTATTGGGCCCTGACCACCTGCTCCTCCCACCAGCCCATATATATATATAAATAGATAGATAGATAGAGTGAGAGATAGATATACATATATTTGACGATAGATATAGATATAATATGTATATAATATTTAAATATCTGGGTGTTTTATTTCGTGGAGATGAACACACACGAGTGTGAGAACTGCAGCTCAGAATGTAGAAATCTGCAGTGTTATACTATTAGCCCCACCCTGACCTGTGTACGCCGTGTGAATAGTTCTATGCGTGGTGGTACTGCATATTAATTCCCTCAAAATCAAATTGAGAGACTTTGCATACTGATCTATCTTAGATCTAGTCCACGTGTCTTCAATGAGTAGCTTTGGAGCTACTGGCAGCTCACCAAAACCCTTGAAGTAGCTCTCAGACTTGAGATGGAGACCAGTAACTCATTCAGAGGATCTCCATATTAAGAAGGCAGCACTGCTCACCTCCAGACCCTCAGAGTAGTAAGCTGCCAAACCATTGATAAGATGTCATAATTTGACTCATACACATGCTCATGGACAACTGTCTCCACTCTCAGTTACAGAACACATTTAAAGTTGATAATTGTAGAAAATACTTATTGTTGTGCTCCTTTGTGCTAGAGGAGACCTGATGCTTCGGCTGGTATTTCATTAGTGTTAGAAATGGGATTCCTGGTTGGCTGAGGTATGCACCCAGGCCAAGTAGGAACCACCAATCTAGTCTGGGTAAGATAGATACACACTAAAGGAATAAAGGAAAACCTGTGCTCACCCTATGATAGCTTGGCACAGAGTAGTCAGGCTTATTCAAAGAGGCAATGTGTAAACTATTTGTGCAACATAGTAACACACTGAATACACCACAAACAGACTCCACACAGGCTTAGAAAAATTAAGAATTTTTATCTGAACAAAATGAGAACAAAATGACAAAAATCCAATAAGTAAAAGATGCAAAAAGAGTGCTTAGAAGTTGCTAGAGGTCAAAAGGTTACTTGAGGTTGCGAGGGACTGGTGCAGATTCAAAGTTAAGGCCGATCATGATGGAGGGCAGGCCGGCTGCAGAACCCACGCTGGGCCTGCTGAGAAAGTACCTTGGATGGACCAAAGCATTGACACTGAGAACTCGATGCAGCGTTTGTTTCCACACAGTTAGGTTGCTGTGTCGTCGTCAAGCTTGCTTAAAGTGAAAACAATGCATTGCCGTCAAGCCGCACAGAGTGTCATTGTCGGGTTGCGTGCCCTGCAGAATGGATGTCGCTTAACCGCCCTCTGGGTCAGCGTCGAAGGACTATGTGTCGGTTCTGATCGGCGCAGTGATGACGATGCGTTGCTTTTGAAGAAAATATCTGCATCACCCATTTCTGAGGCCCAGAACTTGGAGGGGGTACCTCAGGCCAGGGAGGACATAAGGTAGAGTCCAGCAGCACCAGCAGAATAAGGAGGAAGTCTTTTGTGTACTTGAGACTGCAGAAGACAGGAGACAAGCCATCAAGCCCTTGGAGATCACTTGGAGGGACGAACAGCTGTCCTTCAACAACTTCAGGGAGCAGCAGGCAGCAGGTAGCTTGCATAAAATCAGTCCTTCCAGAAAAGTAGCCCAAGTGAGTCCTTTTAGGCAGCACAGCAATCCTTCTCACAGAGGTTCAGTTCAAGATCCAGAAGTGTCTGACTCCAGGGTGTCAGAGATCCAGTACTTACACCAAAAGTATCTTTGATGTAGGGGGTGACTTCAAAGCAACTCTCTGAAGTGCCCAAGAATCCCTTTCAACTCAGTCCTGTTTGCCAGACTACCTGTTTGGGGGGGGGGGGGGGGTAAATCGGGTGCTTTGTGTGTGGACAGGACACTATTTATTGAAGTGTAAGTGTCATACCCTCTCATTCCTCACCGCCCAGGAAGATCCATCAGAATGCAGATGAATGCAGATGAGTGCTCAGAATGCAGATGAACTTCACCTTCCTGTCTTTGTGGCTGTCTAGAGGAAATGCACAAAGTGTAGCTGTCCCACAACCAGGACGTGTACAAAGAGCAGTAAGTACAGAGAAATGTCCATTTTTTAAAAGTGACATTTCTGAAACAATAATGTTAAATCCAACTTCACCAGTAAAGAGGATTTATCATTACCATTCCAAACATATGAAACATGAAAAAGCTACTCCTCACTGATCAGGAATTACAGCTTAAATTTGTATTAAGGAATTTTCAATGCTGGCCTATGAGAGGAGTACGCCTCACAGTAGTGAAAAACGAAATAGGCTGTTTGTCAATACCAGAACATGCAAAACATGCCTTTTACTTACATGGAATCCTGCACTTAGATTTACTTAGGGCTTATCTTATAAGTAATAAAAGGAGAGTATACATTTTTGCGCAATCAGTGCTTCAGCCCACTAGTGGCAATTGTAGTACAGGCTCTGTGTATATGGTATACCGGTTTACCAGGGATTTACTAGTACCACAAATATGCCAATCAGGTACATACCATTGTCACCATGTTCAGGGTGAGAGCGCATGCACTTTAGCTCTGGTTAGCAGTGGTAATGTGCTCAGAGTTATAAGGTCAACAAAAAGGGAAAAGTCAAAAAGTCCAGGGGAAGAACACCCTAAGGATGCTAGTATAGCAAATAGTTAGTTGGGGGTATTTAATAATGATGTGCTTTTTCCTGGTATTTCCGCTGCTAATGTTGCCTAAAATGCTTGGGTAGTCACTACGAATAATCCTGCTTAGGGTGTCTATAGTATAATGTTACAATATCTGATACCTATTGTACAGTAATATACATTTCTAGTAGCTCAAGAGGAATTTCCTTGACCAAAAGGAGCTCTCATTACAGAAAAGATTGGAAACTTCTGATCTAGTATTAGAGAGATAGAGAGTAACCATTGCACATCTGTTTTTTAGGTCTAACATGACTAAACATTTTATTTTTAGTAAAAAGTCATCACTGTGTAGTTATAGTTAGGTTCCATAAGACAGGTTTCTTTCTTTTGCTAATAACTTTGGCTTGATTTCATGAATCTTCACAAAACGTTCCAAACATACAGTTTATCCACCTCAATTATTTCCTGGGAAGTTTCAGAGTGATCTGTCGAGCAAGGGCAGAGAAGAAAGGGGTACTGAGATGAAATTACCCAATGCATTTTTCCACAAGGAATTTGAGACAGTGCTTGAGCCAAAACAGCTGAAAGGATTTGCACAAAATTTGGTAGAAAGGGAAATCTTTACACAGAAATCATGATTTCTGTTATTTAGTGTAAACCCATTTAGTAGTTTTGAAGCATTGAAGAAACATGGTGATACCAAATTTCCATATTCAATTTACTTATCAGACCCTATCAAAGTGGGACTAAATGTGCCCAGGGCCTGTAAATTATATGCTACTAGTGGGCCTGCAGCAATGATTGTGCTACCAACTTAAGTAGCACCTTAAACATGTCTCAGGCCTGTCTTTGCAGCCAGTGTGTGCAGTTTTAAACTGCCATGTCGACAGGCCCAAACCTTCCTTTTTAAAACCTACAAGTCACCCCTAGTGGAGGCCCTGGACAGTCCAGAGGGCAGAGTGCATTGTATTTACAAAGCAGGACATGTACTTTTACGTTTTAGTTGTTATCGTAGAAAGATACTCTTAAATTTGTTTTTCGCTAGTGCAAGGCCTAACTTTCCTATAGGACAATATCGGGGTTACATTATTACAATTGATAAGCTGTAAGTTTCACTTTTGTATTTTTGCTTTTTTTAAATTTATATTTTTAATACTGGGCAGACGGATTGGCTTTGCCAAAGTTTGTTCTATTTTTAAGTGGTTTCTTGCACGTTTTTGCAGAGAAGCCAAAATATTGTGGGCCTCATTTATGAGGTTTTACCATAGAGCTGCACTGCAGGCCTTCCTGCTGCGCTGCCCTACGGTAAAAGAAAAAGGCAGGAATGCGCCATATTCTTGTCCTTTTTCCCTGCTCCGGCGCACACTGGGCTGCCGGGCAGCAATGCAGGCACCTTTGCACTATGGTTCAAGGGTGCCTGAGTTGCGGGGATGATTATTTCTGTGCAGGAAGGGAAATCTTTCTACACATACACAATCAGAAGAGGCTTTTTCCTCTTTCAATGTGTGCTGTAGAATGCAGAACAAATAGAAAAAGGAAAGACAAGAAGAAATGAGGAGGCGTAAGTGTTTGGCGCTGCCTCAGATTTATGGTTTCTCGTAAATCTGGGGCAGTGTCAAAATGCCATGACTGTTGCTGGAAACGCAGTTATAGCCGGAATGGAACGGAATGCAGAAAACTCCGTTAAAGGGGACAATATTTACGAGGCAGCATTAAGCCAAAAAAAGTGGCTTAATGCTGCCTCATAAATATGGAGCAGGTTCCTATGCCACAAAATGTCACAAAAAGTAACGTTCAGACTGCGCAAGTGGCCTCATAATTGAGGCCCTGTATTTGTTAGAAGAGTGTGGTGGTGATGATGATGAAAAATTTGTAAAGCGCAACAAATACCCTGGGGTGTCAAGGCGCTGCCTTTGATAAATACTGGTCAGAGTAGAACAAGAGTGTTAGATTATCTTGCCATGCATACATCAAAAAGTTACATCATATTACTTTACATTAAAGAAATATTAAACAGCTTCGCTTTTAAAGTCCAATACGTGTTTCGCAAAGGTTCGTCTAGCATTAAGGCACTTCTGGAAGGTTATTTAATCCAAGGTGGGAAAACAAATTGATAATGGAAATCCTTGAAAAAATGCAGCTCTCAGCCACTGCTTAGTAATAAGCGCCTTACAACTTGGGCCTACGCCAACCAGTAAGGGTCAGGCAAGGTGACAAACATATAAATGGCAGACAATGAAATGTGTCATTCTGAAAGCCAAACGCTGCTATCACACAGGTACTGTTTAACCCTTTCATGAGTGGCGGTGATAGAGCTGACTACGGACAGGGTCATTTCGTAGGCATTGAGAAGTCATGAATACTTGACTATGGAACAATCGTTCATGGGTGTAAAGGTAGGTACATTTCAAGATTTTTCCAATGCACCACAATTCATAATTTTTTGCATGTGTGTGCTTGTGTGCGAGTGTGTTTGTTTGCGTGCATTTTAATTGGGTGAATAAATCAATAATGGACATTGGAGCTGGGAAGAATAAAGAGGAGGATCATTAAAAAGGGCGTGGCCAATGTAATTTAGGGCATCGCTTAAACACGTGCACTGACTTTCTGTGATTCCCACAGTGTGCCACACAACCAGTATATTGTTTTCTCTCTGAGCTTTCTGGTATTGCATCTAGCTATATAACACAACGACTGATATACACCTAACACCAGAATGGAGTCAATAGCTGTTAAATAGATCAAACAATCAGGAGTTTGTAAAGCATGGCTACTCACCTGTGAGGGTCTCAAGGCGCTGCGGGGGTGCTGCTGGTCCGTCTGGGTGTGGAGATTCAGTCGAAAAGTCAGGTCTTGACATCCTTCCTGAATTGGGTCGATGATGGAGATTGCCTGAGGTGGAAGGGCAGGGTGTTCTGGGTCTTGGCTGCGAGGTAGGGGAACGTTATTCCTCCAGTTTTGGTCTTGTGAATCCATGGGACAGTGGCTAGGGCAAATTAGGCGCAGTGGAGTTGTCTGGCGGGTACGTGGAATGAGAGGCGGAGGTTCAGATATGCTGGTCCTGTGCCATGGAGAGCTTTGTAGCCGTGGGTGAGGAGCTTGAAGGTTATTCTGTTGTTGACTGGGAGGCAGTAAATTTGTCAGAGGTGTTAAGTTATGTGGTTGTGGCAGGGATGTCAAGGACCAGTCTGGCGACGGCGTTTTGAACGTTCTGTAGTTTCCAGAGCTGTTTCTGGGTGATACCGTCATAGAGTGCATTGCCTTAGTGTGAGTCTGCTGGTGATGAGTGCGTGGGTGACCGTCTTTTTGGATTCTGTGCGGACGCATCTTAATGTCTTAAGGTGGATCGTGTGGAAGCAGGATGAGGATACATCATTGATCTGCTGGTTCATTGTGAATGAGAAATCCAGTATGAAGCAGAGGTTGCATGTGTGGTCCGTGGGGGTGAGGGGGTTCCCAGTGCACACAGGCCACCAGGGTCATCCCAGGCCAAGCAGGCGGGTCCCAGGATGAGTACATTGGTCTTGTCTGCGTTGAGCTTGAGGCAGCTATCTTTCATCCAGGTGAAAAAGGCCTTCAGTCCACTGTGAAAGTTGATTCTAGCAGCTGTGAGAGAGGATCAGCTGGGTGTCATTGGTGCAGGCTACGATGTTGAGTCGGTGGCTCCTGACGTGCTTAGGGTGCTGTGGGAAACAGTATCATAGGTGGCCGAGAGGTTCAGTAGGATAAGGGCTGCAATTGCACCCTGGTTGAGGAGGAAGTAGATGTCATTGTTGGCAGCGAGTAGTGTGGTCTCTGTACTGTGGGTACTTTGGAAGCTAGATTGAGAGATGTCCAGTACGTGGTTCTCTTCGTTGAACTCGGAGAGTTGGGATTTGATGGCCTTCTCAATGGCCTTGGCTGGTAAGGGGAGGAGGAAGAGGGATCTTAAATTCTTGAGGAATAATGGGTTGGCAGATGGCTTCTTCAGCAGGGGGTTGATCTTGGCATGTTTACAGTCATTGGTGAAGGTGGTGATTTAGATGGAGCAGTTGATGATGCGGTAAATCTCTGGGATGATGGAGGAAGCTGCTATGTGGAAGTAGTGGTACTGGCATGGATCCGATGGGGCTCCAGAGTAGATGCTCTTCATGGTCTTGAGTGTGTCATCTGTGGTAAGCGCAGTCTAGTTGAGCAGTGTCTGTTGGGGTGCAGTGAGATTGCATGCCGTTGTGACGGACGATGTGGCAGGGTCTTGGGTGTCGAAGTTGTCATAGATTTTTCTGATCTTGTGGTGGGAGAAGGTGCTGAGCTTGATGGTGGACAGATGAGTAACAACAAAAAATGTGTTGTAAATTATTAAAAATAAAATTGTTTCAATTCTGATAGTATGAGACTGAGAATTAAACATTATTAAAGCCTGAGGAAAGTCTTCAGTGTGTCTTAATCACCCCTGTTATATCCACATCTCCAATCTTTGACCTCATCTCTTCCTCCTTCAGCACCCTCTTTTCACTCCCTAATGGATCAACTTGCCCACATGTCCTTTACTTTACCAGCCCTCAAACACACAACACACCCACTCATCTGTAAGCATTCAATTTTCTTTAACTTTTCCTAAAATATTTTTAAAGCGGGGTTCGTCCATCGTACTCATTTGCACAGAATGACAATTGCAACTGGAATACATGACCCTGTTCGGTTGAGAGACCAAGGACTGGATGACCATACATTCTGAACACCTTTCTAACCCACTGACAGGCACTGTGAAAAGTTCTCACTGCCTTCAGCCTCAACTTCAGTGGTCTCCATCGTGGCCAATTAAAAACACCTGGAGGCAACTAAGTTAAAAGTATGCACTACACAAGAGTAATATGCTACATGAAAGAAACCGGAACCACAACATCCTGGAAATAGGTAACACTCTTAGAGAAGGTAACATCAAGTACAAGTGAAATCACCAGCATGAAGCACTTTAACATGTTTTATATAAATTTTTTAGCAATTAGTTTTTTGCCAGCATAATAGAGGCCAGAAAGGGACACAAGTAAATGTCCTTCTTTAATTACTACAGAGTCTTAGACCTGGAGGCACCTGGTCCACCTAAAACCCTGCATTGAAGGAAACAACCTTGTAGTGTTGTGTGAGTAAGCAATATCGGAACCTTTTTGGCTCCCAATGAACTCCGTAAGCCTGTCACATATGCGTGGGAGTGTAGTCAAGTGAATGCAAGTTTAGAATGTTGAGTTTGTTGTTACACACAGACGAATAAGGACGTGTAATACCAAGCTCTGTGTGTGGCATAGACATTGTCGGATACCTAGGCTGGGTAACACGCTACAATTGGCAACGAGATAGGGGACAAGTAACCCTAAGATCAACAGTGCTCTCCCAGAGAGTTTGCCATGTTCTAGCAAACTGCTCATGCATGCTATGTATGCCTCAGTCAAAGTCAAGAATCAACATTTGGTGTATGTGTAGTCAAAATGCAACTCCAGTCAGTGTGAATCATTTGTAGATAATGAAAGCCTCATTGAGAAGTCTACACATTGTTGGCTGAGAACCTGCTGGTAAGGCCAGAAGGAGATGAGCGGCACTATCACGCAACATGGAGCTATTCATTATACGGACCTGTTGAAAAATAACTTGAAATCATTACTCAAACATGAAATCATTGATTGCTACACTAGTCCAACACCATGGGTTTCTCCCATAGTGGTAGTATCCAAAAAGGACAGTGAAGGAGCTGTATGCATCGACGTTGACATGCGTTAAGCAAACAAGGCAATTGAAAGAGCATGACATCCAGGTCCACACATTGCCGACATGATAAGACTGTTGAATGGTGCACAGGTCTTCTCTGCCTTGATCTTAGTAAAGGATGTTATCAGTTGGAACTCTAAGAGAATTGCAGGTACATTACATCCCATTCTACACATAGGTCTGTTTCGATATAAAAGACTGAGTTTTGGTGTGTCAGGTGCAGAGTGTTTTCAAGATTACCATTTGACATATTATACAGCCTGGCATGAATGCTACTGATTATAGTGATAACATGTTGGTTTTCGGAGCTACACAGAAAGTCCATGATAAAGCTCTCACGCAAATATCAGATGCAAGTTTAACTTTGAATGCCGAGAAATGTGAACTCCACAATAACAAGGTAAAATTCTTTGGCCATATCTATTCTGATGAGGGTATGGCATCCGATCCAGCTAAAGTTCAAGTATTGTCAACTGCCAATTCTCAGTTTCCAAAGCCGCGATTAGGAAGAGTAATCAGAGTGCCATGGAGGCTCATCGAAGAGCTATGATAGTGTATTTATTTGAAAGACAAAATAGATTTTTTTATTTTACAACGGGGGAGATGTAGTGTTGAGTGAGTTATCAATTATGGAACCCTTTTGGCTCCGGATCGATTCCGTAGGTCTGTGACGTAAGTGTGCAAGTGTAGTCAAGTGAATGCACGTTTGGAATGTTGAGTTTGCGGTTACACGCAGACAGATAAAAGATGTTTAATACCATGTGTGGCATACTCATTGGCGGGGAGTACTCTACAGGGCTCTACAGACTTGTTTCACTATATTAATACCTTGCCAAAATGGGAAAATAAACATTACTATAATGATACCTTTTAGGAACAAATAACAAATCCAGGAGATACAGTTTCAATCGTCTAAAAAATACTACTACTAAAATGTTTGTTGTATTCTATTTGTAACTGTATATTCTGTGGTTTTGTGTCAATGTAAATAACAGATGTTCCTACTATCTATTACAATGGTACACAGTTGTTCAACCTATGAAGTATGTTGGCTTAGTCTGCCTGGCTGAGATTCAAACTTGTAATCTGCTAGGCTCACACAGATGTCAGCAGCGAGTGCTTAACTCACTGATTTATCTTTTTCTCATGTTCTTCTGGTGCACTTCAAAACAAAGCATCTACCGCACAACACTCGGCCCTTTTTTACCTAATTAGGAGAAACATACACCTCTTTCAAGTGTCACCTACATCTGTTACAACTGTTGAGGCATTTACAAACCTCCCTTCCAAAAAAGCAAAAATGTCCTTGTGGAAAAGTCAAACATATATGGGGTTAGTAAAACATATCTGCCCCTGGTTTGCTGACGTATTTCACGTACTAAATACAATATGTAATTTCGAGTTTATGAGATGTGACTACTTTTTATTAACTTTAGAAAAAGCATCTTTACTCATGTAAAAGTATTTCCAGTAAGATGTTTTTTCTTACTCCACTCTGTAAAAATCTGGGTGATTGGTACTCCTTCCCACACTTTCTGCAGCAGTTACATAACAACCTTCTAGTTGTAACTTATGAGTGCAGATACCTGTGAAAAATGCACCAATGAATGTTGATGAAAAAATGGGGATCTCTAGTTGGCAGAGGTATGCACCTTTCTCCAAGTAGGACCCTTTCTTCTAGTTAGGATAAGGGAGTTACGCACTTTAGATGACCCCTGCTCACCCCCTTAGTAGCTTGGCAGGAGCAGACAAGCTTATCCCAAAGGCAATGTATAACGTATTTGCACCCAGACACAGTAACACAGAGAAAACTCTTCAAATGCACACCACACTAGTTTAGAAAAATACAATATTTTAATCTAAACCAAACAAGACCAAAATGACAGAAATCCAACATATACAATTCAAAATATGACTTTTAAAAGATTTCAAGCAATTCTGTCCATAGAAAACTATGGATGCATGACTTTTACACAAAGTACCTCAAATGTGTCCAAATCCACAAGGCCCAACAGCGGCAGAGAAGGTAAGCATCAGAAAACACAGTGATGCATCAGTTCCAGAGTCCTTGGGGAGGTGAAACAATAGTTCTGCTTCAAACAGGAGAAGTGATATGTCAAATCTGGACTGTAGGTGGAAGTGATGCCTCGATTCTGAGACAGTTCAGGTTCGTGGGCGATGCATTAGAAAACTTGTAACACAGGTGAGATGCGTGGAGATCTGAACTGCGCTGGAGGTCAAAGCAGTGGCAGCAAACAGGTGCTGCATCGATTTCTTCAGTCGCGGTCACACGATGCGTCGATTCTTTAGACACACAGCAGGGCCTACATCGGAGTCAGTGTGGTGATCTCGGACTTCGGAGGTCAGTGCATTGGACTCGGCGTGCAGCACATTTTTCAGACGCTTTCAGGCACTGCATCAATTCTTTGGCCGCACGGCGGTGATGTGAGGAACTGTCTCCCGCTCAGCGGTGCTGAGTCAGAAAAACAGGTGCTGGAAGTATGCTGCCTCGATTTAGTTAGTTTCTTCAAGCTTTTTTAGCTCCCAACAACCGTAACAGCCTCCAGAGGCCAAGAACTGGAACAGGCACCTCATGGATAGTCAGAACTTCCAGCAGTGGAGTTCAAGGAAGCTGGTGGTGTAGTCTTTGTGTCACTGAGACTTCAGAACAGGAGGTAAGCATCCACAAGCCCTTGGAGAGTCTTCACAAGCAGGTTCACAGAAAAGTTCCAGTCTTTGTCCTCTCCTTGGTAGAAGTAGCAACTGCAGGCCAAAACCAGCAGAGCAACACACAGCAAATGGGCAGTCTCATCCCCACAGCTCTTCTTCCTTGGCAGAGATTCCTCTTGATTCCAAAGTAATTAAAGTTCTGGGTTTTAGGTATAATATTTAAACCCCATTTTCTCTTTTCTCAGTACAAACCAGTTCTGTCCTACCTGGTCCAGCTTGGCCACAAGGGGTGGAGATAGCAGTGTGCAAAAGAAACACAGGCTATCAGATGCTAGCGAAACTCCTCCCACTACTCTAAACACAGAACAGATCTATTCAGCCTTGCGAAGAGTCACCCAGGCAAAACAGGACACACCCAACTTCCCTTGTGACTGTCTAGAGCATGGGTACTCACAAACTTTCTTTCAGGGGCCAAAATTATAATGTGGTTTGTGGCCGAGAGCTGCACCGGTAGGGGTAGGGTTAGTGGGGGGGTGGGACTAGAGTAAAAAAAATCAAGCCTGTGAGTTGGCCTAACGGCTAGGGCGCTGGACCTCAGACCTGGGGAACTGGGTTCGAGTCTCGGTAATGACGCTGAACATCCTGTGATTCTGAGCAAATCACTTAATCTCCCCGTGCCGAACAAAAAATGAATGTGTGTCCTCATGTAATGTAACTGGTGCTATGTAAAGCGCTCTGATACCTGATTGGATTTGGGTCAAGTTCGCGCTATATAAAACTCAAAAACAAAAAAAACATTAGACAATGCGACAATGCTGTATTTCAAAAGCAGATGTAACTACATGGAGCACATTTTGATAATACATTTTTATTAGCACACAGCAATCCTAAGAGGCATTGTATAGCTTTATGCACACTTTGACTCCAATTACATCACAGTCTCTCTCTCTCTCTCTCTCAGTCAGTCTCTCCCAATCAGTCAGTCAGTCAGTCTCTCTCTCAGTCAGGCTCTCTCTGTCAGTCAGTCAGTCTCTCTCTTTCAGTCAGTCTTTCTCTCTCTCTGTCAGTCTCACTCTCTCTCTGTGTCAGTCAGTAAGTCTCTCTCCCTGTCAGCAGTCTCTCTCTCTGTCAGCAGTCTCTCTCTCAGTCAGTCTCTGTCAGTCAGTCAGTCTCTCTCTCAGTCAGTCAGTCTCTCTCTCTAAGTCAGTCTCTCTCTGTCAGTAAGTCAGTCTCTCTCGATCAGTCAGCCAGTTGGTCTCTCTCTCAGTCAGTCTCTCTCTCTCTCTCTCTCTCTCTCTCTCTCTCTCTCTCTCTCTCTCTCTCTCTCTCTCTCTCTCAGTCAGTCTCTCTCTCTCAGAGAGTCAGTCTCTCTCTCTCTCTCAGTAAGTCAGTCAGTCTCTCTCTCTCAGAGAGTCAGCCTCTCTCTCAGTCAGTCTCGCTCTCTGCCTCTCTCAGTCAGTCAGTCAATCTCTTGCTCAGTCAGTCAGTCAGGCTCTCTCTCAGTCGGTCAGTCTCAGTCAGTCAGTCAGTCTCTCTCTCTCTCTCTCTCTCTCTCTCTCAGTCAGTCTATCTCTCTGACAGTCTCTCTCTCAGTCAGTCTATCTCTCTGACAGTCTGTCTCTAAGTCAATCTCTCTCTCTGACAGTCTCTCTCAGTCAGTCTCTCTCTCAGTCAGTCTCTCAGTCAGTCTCTCTCTCTCTCTCTCTCTCTCTCTCTCTCTCTCTCATTCAGTCTCTCCCTCTCTCTCTCAGTCAGTCTCTCTCTGTCAGTCAGTCAGTCTCTCAGTCAGTCTCTCTCTCAGTCAGTCTCTCTCTCTTAGTCAGTCAGTCTCTCTCTCTCAGTCAGTCTCTCTCTCTCTCAGTCAGTCAGTCTCTCTCTCTCAGTCAGTCTCTCTCTCAGTCTATCAGTCTCTCTCTCATAGTCAGTCTCTCTCTCAGTCAGTCTCTCTTTCTCTCTGTTTCACTCAGTCAGTCAGTCTCTCTCTCAGTCAGTCAGTCAGTCTCCCTCTCTCTCTCAGAGAGTCTCTCTCTCAGTCAGTCTATCTCCTTGACAGTCTCTCTCTCAGTCAGTCTATCTCTCTGACAGTCTCTCTCTCTCAGTCAGTCTATCTCTCTGACACTCTCTCTCTCAGCCAGTCTTTCTCTCAGTCAGTCTCTCTCTTTCACTCTCTCTCTCAGTCTCTCTCTCTCTCTGTCAGTCTCTCTCAGTCAGTCAGTCTCTCTCAGTCAGTCTATCTCTTTGACAGTCTCTCTCGCACGTCAGTCTATCTCTCTGACAGTCAGTCTCTCTCTCTCTCTGTCAGTCTCTCTCAGTCAGTCAGTCTCTCTCAGTCAGTCTATCTCTCTGACAGTCTCTCTCTCAGTCAGTCTATCTCTCTGACGGTCTCTCTCTCCCTCAGTCAGTCAGACTCTCTCTCTGTCTTTGTCTCTCTCTCTCTTTGTTTCTCTCTCTCTTTCTCTCTCTCTCTCCCTCCCTCCCCCTGGGTACATTACTGCAAGGTCAGCGGGCAGCCAAGGAAGGCCTGCCGGGCCGCTGCCGGCCCGCGAGCTGTACTATGAGTACCCCGAGTCTAGAGTGAATACATATCCCCAGCTCAAACCAGATGGTGAATGCACAAACAGGCAAAGGCACTCAGAATGGTAAAGAAAGAAAATACCTACTTTCTAAAAGTGGCATTTTCCAATACACAATTTAAAAACCACCTTTACTAAAAGGCATGTTATCAAGTTCTGAGTTCAGAGAGCCTAAACTAAATGTCTCTATCTTGTCCTAATGGAAAGTTACACTTGTACGATATTACAAGGCAGCCCCCATATTAACCTATGAGACAGACAGCCTTTCAGCAGTGAGAAAAATGAAATACACAGCATTTCATTGTAGAATATGTAAGACATACTAGCATTACATGTCCTACTTTTCATGTACACTTCACCCTTCCCATGGGGGTACCTTGGGCCTACCTGAGGGGTGCCATACATGTAAGAAAAGGGAAGGTTTGGGCCTGGACAGTGGGTGCACTTGCCAGGTCAACATGGCAGTTTACAACTGCATGTGCAGACACTTAGGTGGCAAGTCTGAGACACATTTATAGGGCTACTCATGTGGTTGGCACAACCAGTTCTGCAAGCCCACTAGTAGCATTTGATTTACAGGCCCTGGCACACTCTGTGTACTTTATTACTAGGGACTTACCAGTACATAGAATATGCCAATCATGGATAACCAATCATAATCATAACTTACCTAGGGAGCATGTGCACTTTAGCACTGATCAGCAGTGGTAAAGTGCACAGAGCCCAGAACCCTATAGCCAACAAAAAGGCAACACATTTGGGAGTAACCCTGCAAAAGGGCCAGGTCTAACAAATACACAAAAAGTTACAGCTGAGTGGGTGTGCAGCAAATTTATATGGGATTTCCCTTATCACTCCTTAATCCAACCACTGGGAATGCTCACTCATGATTCTTAAGAGAAAGTTTAAATATGCATTAGTTACTCAGACATGTGTAAGCTATGTGCTTCATGGGGTTATGCCAGGCTTTGAACATTTGTACTTACAGTACAATTTGTCTCATATTTAAGGTTGAAAATTGGTTGGAAGCTTTGAAATCTTGGGGCATATCAACAACAACCGGCGATAATTATCGCTCAGCGCTCTTAGCGTGAGGATAATTATCGCCGGCTAGCGTGAATTTTTATCGCTGAGATAGCGTGCTATTAGTAACGCTTATCTCAATAGCGATAAAAATCTACACGCTAACAGGCTAACGTGAGATTATCGCTGGAAACCCAGCGATAATCACATGTTACCTTGTTGATAGGGACAGGCAAACTTAGCCATGATATCCTCTTTCCATAGGATATCATGGCTAAGTCTGAAAATTAGCAGACGTAAAAAAGCAGCGTTAACCGCGGTTAGCGCTACTTTTTTTGTCTCTAACAGGGTTAGCGACATTCTTGATAATAGGAGAAATGTCGCTTAGCGACATTTCTCCTATTATTTTACTCTGGAACGCCCCCTTTGCATCTCATTAGAGATGCAAGGGGAAGCGTAGAGTAAAAGGGTGCTAACATGCAAATTTGCGTGTTAGCACCCTGTTGTTGATAGGGTGCTAGTTTTATCTCTCCTTTTTTGGCTTTTAAAGCCAGAAAAGCAGAGATAAAGCCCTTGTTGATATGCCCCATAGTGTCTTGAAAGCAGCCTAGACTTGACATTTGAAAGTGAACAAACCCAAACTGGTTCTGAAACCTTAGACAGTGGATCAATATTCCTTATCGGGAAAACGTGGAGTCCAGATCACCATACATTGTTCCAGTAACACGTTCTCCTTCACCAAGGAGTGTGCCTTTAAAGTCGGTCTGCTGTGTAACCAGGTCTGATGCCTGCTGGATAGCCAGTTTCTAAGTAGTGAGGGGACATACCCTGAAATCTGCACTTACTCTGGAAAACTGAGAATCCTAAAAAGCCAAGAGGACTGCCTGCCTCTTGGCCCAGCAGGAAGAGACTGCCAAGAGTGGCCCAGGATTTGTGAGCAAGTGTAGCACCTAGAGGATGCAGACAAACAAAAGAGTGTGAGCCAGGAGTGACCTGTGCTACACAGGGTTCCCCATCATCTCTCTGCTCAGTACCCAGGTGAACTGTATCATGCCGGCACCATAGCAAAGATTCCTAGCTAACCCAGCTGTCAGTCATGGGCTTGTGATACTGTTGCTGTTACTGTTACTTCCGGCAGAGGGAATGAAAGCCGTGTCACTGCCGAAGTGGGATTCCAGGATCGACATGGAGGTCGCAGATGCAGTAGAGGCATAATTGTGAAGAAACCCAGCAAGGTGGCTATAGCTACCATGTCTGATCACCGGTCTGCAGCAAGCTACGAGGGCCACTACTGCTGATCAACACCACAAACCCAGACCTGGACAAAGGTGCAGCTGCCAAACCTCATTGATAAGCAAGGTGGAGGAACCGCTGAATATACATCAGTGGAGACTCCGCTGCCTGATCTGGTGGCAACTCACCCAGCTCTGCGGGACACAATATTTGTCAATAGCTCATCCATCAGAGGGTCTGAGACTTTACTGTAAAAAGAGCACAGCCCTATATAGGGTCGACCTACTGGTGCAGAATTTTCCTGCCCAGGTCGTCAATGGTGCATGGTATATCTGTCAAGGAAAATAAACAATGACACCCCGGGTCCATTAGATCCATTGTGTTTTTGCTTCTCAGAAACAATTCAGTTTTGCAAAAAGTGTCTACACAGCAGCTGCAGAAACACTTTCAGCAAAATGATCTCCGCTGGCATGGCAGGGATCTCAAAGTTGAGTAGGCAGTACTCCACCAGGCAGGTGATGGCTATTACCTCTGCAGCCCTTGAGGGTGGACCATTCTTCTTTAAATGAACTCCTTAGTATATATAGGCCTACTTCTTCTCAAATGATCTGGAATTCACTCTTTAAATTGAAATATGGTACTCCAAACTTATAGTCACCCGATATATGTTGAACGGTGCATCCACCATATATTCCTCAGACGTGATAGTGAGCTGCATTTACCATAAATAAATTATCGAAACTTCATGTTTTGTTGACACCATATTTGCAAACGCTTACTCTGTCCACACCAAGAGATCCTTTGGAAAGCGCTGGTAAACACTCATTAAACAATTTGCCGTAATAACTACTGTTGCATTACAAATCTTTGGTCATTTCATATATAATGACAGATAATGGATAACATATAAAATTCATATCAGAGTAGGCCTACCTCTGAGGACAGTGCTGTCTGGAGCACTGAAGCTCAACCTTGTTGACTATTGCAACTCCCAGTATCCGGGTTATTCCCGCCTATGTCCGCGTATCCCCAGCGCAGAACCGAGATTGAAGGATGATTTGAAAGCATGTGATCACATCTCCTTTCACATGGAACAGATCTAATGTGGTTCCCTATCGATGGTCAGAGTTAAATTTCAGATTCACACTATTGTTTATTAGTCAATTCACATTGTAAACCTAGGATATTTAACCCCATAGCTGCTGAGTTTCCCCCCTAGAGGCTGAGCCTTTTTTTTTTTAAGTTACAGGCACTTTGCCCTTAAGTCTTCATAACTTTGTTTACACAGTCCTGGCTACATTTGCAACCTTTCTTTTCCCCACATATTGGGGATTCTAATTATACTCAGGGTTTGTGGATTCCCCTTGCAGGAACCAAAGAGATAGTCAAAATATATCGCAAAAAATGTTTCTTTTGGGAGAAAAAGGACAAGAGTGCTGTGAAAGAAAGCATATGCGCTTATTTTTCTAAAAACAGGATGAACAAAAGGGTTACTCTGTTAATACCTACCTACTTGAAATGTGTGGTGGAAACAGACATGAAATCCGTGGATTAACTCAGAAAGCTATACACTTTTGAAAGATAGACAACATTCTAAATACAGCAAGAGGTCAATTATGTGGGTCGATTGTGGTTTTCTATTAACACTGTTTTCCTATTAATACTGAGGAAGTTGAACGGGCATTTAACCTCCTATTAATATAGAAACGTGCTTTAACAGTAACATAGAAAATGCACATCAAAACAGTGATTAGAATTTCTTTTATGGTTTCTACTGTACCTGTTAGTGTACTCGGTTCAGTTTCCAGAACTTCTCTTTATTGGGGAGTTCGACATTTTCATAGTTATTAGTCTTTTGCTCCAATTTTACTGGCTCTTTTCCAAACTAACTCTTTATGGGTTCTTGCTAGGAGAGGTGCGGTCCTATGGACTAGGATAGGGACTAATTTATTTTTGGAACACACCATTATTTTGTACACTTATTCCTAATTTTCTCAATATATTTATGTAAATAGATTTATTTGACTAATCTGATTAAAAAGACAAAAATATAGACTAATCTCTCAAAGAGAAAAATAAGCTTTTAAAACTTCAACATTCTCTCATTATTGAATGAATATTAAAGTTGAAGATGATGTTTATTTTAGAGATGTGTTTGGGTTGTGCTCTATTCTAATGCAAAGATTCCTCGACCTCAAGAGGCGTGGAAATTGGAGGTTTGCGTAATAATTTTAATGTGGAGCCACTTATAAACTTTTAATGAGATTTCCACACTCCTAAATCTGGTAGTAGAGGATAGGTTTAACACACTGAATGGAGCTATAAAATACTACTCAGAAATATAATTTAAAATTCCTGATTCCTGAATCCAATGTCCAGAACTTGAAGTCCTACAAAGCAGTATTCAAAGGTGGGTAGGGTTTTGAAGGTGTGAGTATTAATAGGGCATATGCACAATGGTTGTGATTTCTTCTTTTTTGAATGTTTAATTAGAATGAGTGAGTGGGGAGAAAAATAGTTGATAAATGGTTGAAAAGGTGTTCAGCATACTTCACTGGTTCCCACACACGGCCAAAACGAAGACCACTGGGAGATTCCAAGACTTAGCTTTTGTACTGGCGAGAAGGGAAATCACAAAGAATTGGAAGTCCCCAAAGGGCCCCCAAATAGGGAGATGGAGAAGGGAAATGGAGAAATGGGCAGCTGCAGAGCATAGAGTCTTACTGCGCACCACAAACAAAGGTCTGGGGAACCGAGAAACAGTGAGGGCCTGGGGGATTCTAGTAAATGATCTACAAACACCAGACCTAGAGGATACAGCAGATGACCAGCCGGATTCGCAGCCACAGAACAGGGACAATGAAATGGGGGCACCAGAGATACGAGAGGGGTAACGGCCCTGCGCAGGGGCAAGGGCTGAGATAGCCCCAGGCCTGCTTTCCCTCACCACTGCCCACCTACCACACAGTAAGCATAACAAGGAAGGATGAAGGAGCAGCACTCACCGCTAACACATACAGCTGACACTAAGCAACTTGTTTAGGGGAGGGGGTAGAGGTAGTTGTGAGTTAGAACTGTGTGAACCTGATGAATAATTTAACCTGAACGGATCTCAACATGAAAGGATGTGGAAATAATGTAATGTATATTATGGAATAAATATTTGATGCTTGAGATGTATGTTAAGTGCATTAAATGCCAATAAAATCTGTTTAAAAAAAAAAAAGAAAAGGTGTTCAGAGATTTCAGACTCGTTGTAGTCGGAAGATCCCGGAATATGGTGTGGTGTGTGATGTTCCATCACCTACGCCAGTGATATAGGATGATTAAGTTGTTGTTATTGATTAATATTGATTGGTGATTGATTAACATTGATCGGTGTTAGTTGACCCTAATTGCGCAAATGGAGGGAAACTGCATTGATTTTGGTGATTTCACACTTGTCAAGATTTCACTTCTGAATGTTGAAGATATTCTTGAATGTGTAGGAAACTATATTTATTTTAGTAGATCAAACAAGAGGGTGTTTTAAAAGTTGATAATTATAGTTGTGTAAGTACGAAGAAAATTGTAAAGGGAGGTAATCCGCTGCAAGGAGTAGTGTCTCGCGCTGGGATTAGTCGTTGGTGTGTTTTGCACTGTGATTGGTTGGTGAAGTTGTAGTGCGGTGCTGGGATTGTATTCCCTAAAAGCGAATACTGTATTTGTTGTTAAGAACTATTAACCCCTTCGCCACGGCACGAATTTTGCCGCAGTGCTGGGGGGGTTCGGGGTGAGCGCGGCGCCGCCATGCTCGTGACGGAACCACTCCATCATAAGCCACGGGCGCGCTGTGCTCATGACGGAGTGGTTCCGTCACGACTCCGCCCACTTGCATTGTTCGCCCGCACAGGCGGGGAATCAGCGCCGCGTGGGCGGAGCGGCCGCAACGGCTGCAGCAGGACGGAACCACTCCGTCATAAGCACACGGCGCCCGTGGTTCATGACGGAGTGGTTCCGTCATGAGCAGGCAAGGGGTTAAAATAATAACTGGAATGTAATTGGTTAAATAGAGAATGGACGTATAAGGAATCAAATCATAACATTCAGTTTAATCGTGTTGTTTCAAATTGACCTGTCATTATGAAATGTTTTAAAGATTTAAAAAATTTGGTGAGGGTTGATGTTCCTATTCCAGTACGCACAGGTGAAGAGGTATGCCTGTATACATTATGATGACTGAGCATGGTTTATGCACACATGTCTTTGGCTTCGCCACTGGAGTAGGATTACTGAGAAGGAGGGTGCCTTGAGTTTTCTAGATGCTGGACATGCAACACCAGGATTCAGGATCATTTAAAAGGAAAATTGTGCGAAATGGTGCCACCACCAAGAACTATTCAATATAACACATTTAATTCTCGGGAAAGAGTTGCCAGGGAAAAAGAGAGGGAAAAAGACGAGAGGAGGACTAATAGGGCAGTGGAAATTGATGTGAATGCCTGATGGGGTGAAGAGCAGTGTAGATGGAGAAAAGCTATTATGAAAGGAACTAGATTATATTGAGTGCTTACCTCGGAGGTTGCTAAGAAAAGAAAGAACAGGAATTTCTTCAAGAAAGAAGAGGATGAGTTAGGCACTGATTGAGGGAATGAAATATTGGAACAAATGTTGACTTTGAGGCCCTCACTACTGTGACCCCTGCGGAGCAGAGTAAATCAGGCACTAGTACTAGTTTGATTGTGCCAACTGCTCCTGCACATCAAGGTGCAATCCAAATTAAACTACCCTTACAAATATTGCATATTGCCTCACCAGTAATAGCTTGACTGTAAGTTACCATTCCAAAGGTTACTACTTCAGCTGCATTGACTAGTATAACACAAGCACCTGTTGTTAATGCTTAATCTATAGCCAGGGTTCTCCTCCACTTGTGGAGACAAGACCTGAGATTCAACTAGTTGCTGGAGGTATACCCACTTCAGGATTTGTCCAGACTTCCCAGAATTTAGAGGTAGTTGCTTGAAAGTCACCACGAATGGTGCAAACACTAATAGATGGAGGGATGTTAGTACTCACAACTCCAATATCACCAGAGGAAATAGTTACAACTAAGGAGGGCTATATACCAGACTGGTATGATGAAACAGCAGGACCTAGTAAGACAGAGTGTGCAGAAACACCTGAGAAATTAGAAGTTAAGAAAGAGAAACCCTTAAACGTCTCGCAATTGAAGACTGTACTGGAAGAAATAATATGGGGATGTTTTGAATTTGAGCATGCAGACAATACCAAAGGAATAAATTAATGTCCTTATGCAAAAAGGTCACTAGAAGAGCAGTTTTAGCTCATGGCAAATTAACAGAACTAAGTCAAATGTATGAAAAAGATCTTACAAAAATGTGCATCTACACAGAAGCTGTAGGGTTCAATTGGATGACCCAGCATCTAAGAATATGAGGATTAGAGGACTGTGTTTGCATATTATAGAATTGGTAAAGTACATTCACAGGTGGAGTGAGACCAAAATGTTTGAAACCAAATAGGCTAAGAAACATAAGACGAAAAAGAGGGAAACAACTAATACAAGGAAGCAAGATAGTGGATGTGAGGGAGAAGTGACAGTTTACCCACTTTGAGAATTGCAGGATGAATGTATGTACATGTGCCTTGGAGTTGCGGTGATTTGACAGGATTCACAAACTATTTTCCAAATTGAGAGACAAACCGGTGCACTGGTATGCACAAGTGGAAAGATTCATAAAGATTTCAAAGTTGTTGTGGACTGATTTGAATACAATTTTTGACATTGTTGTGCCTGCTGATTTATTGGTTGAATGTAAGACTGCAGGGCAGTGGCCCAGAGAGGAACCAGCGAGAGTGGCAAGGAAAAATGTGCAGTCTCCTACGGTGATGGAGAAGTATAAGGCAGTTATTACTTTTTAGAAAGGCTGGGAACCTCTGAAAGATATGATTAGCTCAAAATTAAAAGGAGCCGAAGGAGACTATATATGAGGATTATGAGAGATTATTGCAGGTGTTTCAGCAGCAGAGTGGACATGAATGTAATGAGGAAAAGGTTTTTTTTTTGTATCCTGGTTTGTTTCAGGGCTGAAGCCAGAGATCTGTTCACACATAACTCAAAGCGCAAACTGTTGCCAAAATACGTCACACGATGAAATAAGTTATGCAAACTACTGTAGCAATGACTTAGACATGAAGCAGAAAAGGATAAAAGAACTGAAGCTGGCCCAAAAAGGTTTTCAGAACACTTCTTTTGTAGAAAATCAAGTAAACATGCAGGGAGTTGCTGTGCCACAGTCTCGTCTTCAGTGAAATCAAGGAAAAATAAATGTCACAGGGAAGAGGTAGAGGTGTTACTGTTGATAAGGGATCTGGATTAGATATTGCTGCTATGAAAAATATTACAGCTTGTCACATCTGTCATAAAGTTGGACATTGGAAGAGGGAATGTTGATATAATCCTGACAATGCTGGAGGGAATATACAAAGGCCGCAAGGTATGCAAACTCAAAATGTGCCCGTGGAGAAAATGCAAATGTTAAATGCAGGGCCAGGCTCTAATGATGCCTATTGTGACTGCACAAATGGGGAATCCTAGGTTTAATCCCAATCAAATACCAAAAAGGAATACTAATTAATTTCAGAATGCCATGCAACAATTTCAGAATTCAAACCAGACTGCATTGCAACAATTCCTGTTATCTGAAACTGATAGTTCTGGTGTAGAGAATTCTCAATGGCAGTGCTAGAGAGGGGAAGCAGATTGCGTACTTGGCGGAGTCCTAGAGGTAGACCAGAGTGTCCTATATGTAGAAGCAGACATATATGGCTATGCCATATAAATTCCTACTGCTACTGGTGCTACCAGATTCACAGTTAGAACAGTGGAAGTTCCAGACCCACCTCTCTTGGGGAAAACTATCCAAGTTGTAGGAGTAACAAATAAATACATTGAAAATCCAGTTTCTGAAAAGGTTCCAGTAAAAATAGGCTAATTTAAAGAAAAGCACAAATGTGTTGTATGTGATTCAAGTCCTGTGAACCTGATGGGAAGGGATTTGTTGTGCAAGTTAAATTGCACTAGCTATTGTACGCTGGATTGTGTGGTGTTCCAAACACATGATGAGGATGTTGATTTTAAAATAATTAAACAACATGTTGAGACAGGAATATTCCCTTTGCTAACTATTGATCAGTTACCTGAAGATTTAGAATGGTGAATGCAGGAGTTTGGGATTGTACATGAAAATACATGAAACTAATTAAAGGTGCAGAACCAGTCCGAATTAAGGTGAAGCCAAATGCTACATAATTTTTAACACCTCCAAATCATTTGACCCCAGAGGCGATTGCAGCAATACAGCCAGTGCTAGATGACATGTTACAAAAAGGAATCCTGATGGAACTAATTGGAAGTTCATGTAACTCTCTAGTTATGGGTTTGCAGAAACCCAACAGTAAATAAAGTATAGTACAGGATGTGCAAAAAGTAAATGAAATAGTTGTGCCCTGTTGTCCTGTGGTACCCCATCCATCTACCATATTGCTTCAAATCCCCTATACTGCAGAGGGGTTTCCAGTCATTGAGTTGTTCCAGGCTTTCTTCTCAATGCCATTGTAAGAAGAAAGACAATTTCTCTTTTCCTTTAAATTTCAGCAGAAGGTATCATGGCCCACACGGGTATACAGAGAGTCCTTCCATTTTCAATCAAATCCTGAAAAGAAACCTAGACACCCTGCAGATGCCCGTAGACCAACCCTTGTGTAATACATAGATTATCTGCTTGTGGCATCCACAACGCAAGATGCATGTAAACATGACACCATTGCACTCTCGAATCACCTGGCTGAGAATGGACACAAAGTATTTTCACGGAAACTGCATTTTTGTCAAAAAGAGGTTCAATATCTGTGACACATGTTGGGAAAGGAGCTAGGGAAATGTCACCAGAGAGAGTGGAAGCTATCTTGCAGATGAATCCACCTCAAACGTAGAAGGAAATCAGAATGTTTTTGGGAATTGTTGATGTTGGAAATGGCCCTTATTGCAGGGTTAACCCCAAACTGTTTGCTTTGCTTCTTCCTAAGATATTTCCTGGCCTGTTTTTTGTTGTTTGCTTTAGGACTCTAGTCACTTATCACTGCTGATCAGTGCTAAAGTGCACATTCTCTCTGTGTAAATTGTAATTATGATTGGTTATGCATGATTGACATATTTGATTTTCTGTTAAGTCCTTAGTAATGAGTGTGCCAAGGTCTGTGAATCAAATGCTACTGGTGGGCCTGCAGCACTGATTGCGCCACCCACATAAGTAACCCTGAAATGTATCTCAGACTTGCCACTGCAGTGTCTGCGAGCAGTTTTAAACTGCCATGTCGACCTGGCAAGTGCAACCACTTGCCAGGCCCTAGCCTTCTATTTTGTTACGCATAAGACATCCCTCAGGTAGGACCAAGGCATCTCCATGGGCAGGGTACAGTATATGTGAAAGGTAGGACATGTACTGGTGTGTGTGAGACATGTCCTGATAATGAAGTACTGCCACTTTCACTATTGAAAGGCTATCCGTCCCGTAGGATAGGATGGGAGATATTTTGTAACATCTTACAAAAGATAGAGGAATAACGTTTAGGCTCCCCTCGACATTAATAACACATCTTTTAGTAAATATGGTTTTTAAATTGAGTGTTTGAAAATGTCACTTTTAGAAAGTAGGCATTTTCTTGTTTAACCATCCTGGGTGCCACTGCATGTTTGTGGATTGACTACCTGGTTTTGGAGTGAAAGCCTCCGGGTGGGTGAGGTGTGTCTGGCCCTTCCTGTGTGAATCACAGCTGAGATGAAGAGACCTTGGCTGCATTTAGTGTAGTGGGAGGAGTTTTCCTTGCACCTGAATAGGGTCTGTCTCCCTTGCACAATGCTGTCTCCACCCCCTGTGGTTATACTGAACCAGTGAGGTCAGAACTGGTTTGGACTGGGCTCAGAGACTCTGGCATAAAGAAGAACAAAGAGATTAAGCAATGATGTACATAATATTTTACCTCTTTTGCATGAACTGTATCAGCTTTTTTTGGTGTTTGCTTTTTATCCTAATGAAGTTCAGAAATGTAAATTACATGATTTTATAAAATGTATTTTTATGATGATTTTTAACCATCGAAATAAAGATTCACTGAACACTGAACTGAAGAACAAAGACAAAATGGGGTATAAGTAGTGAACCTTAAAACCCAGAATGTTAGATCACTTCTGGACTCAAGAGTAACCTTTACCAATGGGAAGAGCTGAAGAGCTGCGAGGAGGAGTACTGCCCCTTTGCTGTGTGGTGTGTGGGGTTGGCATGAAGTTGCTGCTCCTGCCAAGGAAAGGACAAAGAATGGAACTTTGCTGAGAAGATTGCTTGAAGAAGAATATCCTAGGACTGGTTTTCGCTGGCCTCCTGTTCTGAAGTCTCAGGGACACAAAGACTACACCCCCATCTCCCCTGAACTCTACTGCTGAGAGTTCTGCCCTGCCAGGAGGTGTCTGCTTTGGGCCTCTGGAGATTGTTCCTGCTGTTGGGAGCTGAGATAATCCTAAGAGAAGCAAGAAAAGCAATCTCCAGTGCCGTCAGAGATGCCGCATTGTGGTGCCACGGCCTGCACCGAGGCCAGGGGCACAGCTCGGGAAGTGCATGATGCATTGCCCTGCCTGCACCACAGCTCTGACACCTGCTGATGCCTGCTGTTATCAACACCAGTGCTCGCACCAACTCTGTCACCACTAGCACCTGCACTTTATAACCGCCGAGGGTGACTCAAAGAACTCACCAACTTCGCATCACTTCACAGGAACTGACGCCTCAACACTGACAAAACCGACTTCCCCTGTCCTGGATTCAACACATCGCCTCCTCGCAGACACAACGCCTCGCCTCCCCCATGGCAGCCAGGGAGTCGACTTCGACCTCGCACCAACGCCTTACCTCCATCACACAGTGCATTGTCATAGACTTTGTTTTCCAAAGATACTGTTTGTTTCGGGGTCCGTGTGACTCTGTGCCTGACGCCGCGCTCCTGCGGTTGGGGCCGTACTTTGGATTTATCGCTGTCATGATGTCATAAGAGCCCCAGGTGGAGCTATTTGTTTTCTACAAAGCTATTTGTCGTTTTTGGTCTTATTGGGTTTAGATAAAGATACTAAACTGGTGTGGAGTCCATTTGGGGTGTTATTAATGTGTTACTGTATTATTGGAGTGCAAATACTTCACCCATTGCCTTTGAGAGAAGCCTGTCTGCTCGTGCCAAGCTACCTCGGGGTGAGCAGGGGTTACTAAAGTGTGTATCCCCCTCACCCTGACTTGAAGCAAGTTTCCCTACTTGGACAAATGTACCTACCTCTGCCAATGAGAGACCTACAGTTTTAATATCTTTCAAAAGAGGTTCAATATCTGTGACACATTATTGAGAAAGGAGATTGGAAAGTGCCACCACAGAGAGTAGAAGCAATCTTGCTGATAAACCCACCTCGAACTCTGAAGGAAATCTAAATATTTTTGGGAATTGTTGGCTACTATAGACAGTGAATATCAAACTTTTTCCTGGAGGCAAAGCATCCACTGAGGCAGGGGCGGCTGGTGACATTTGAAAGTGGTGGGCGTAAAATGATTGGTATACTGCACCGTTGCGAGCGAGCGTAGCGAGCGAGCCCGAACCACCATCAGCGGGGGTTCGTTGCGATTCTCTTCCCGTGAACATTTTTAAAAAAGAGAAGAAAAATTGTGCATTTTCAAGCAAATTTGAGAAAGCAGGAAGGTTAATAAAGCAATTGTGAAAGTGCCTCTATGAGCTGTCACTTTTCTCTTTACCTATCTCTCTCCCAGAATTCACCACCTTCACCTGTAAGTGGCTGCAAGCTGCTCTATCGGCGTCACTCTCTTCCAGTGACACTCTCACTTTCCCATCATCTAAGTATCCCTTCCTACCTTAGCTCTTTCGCTATCTCAGCATCTCCCCTCCTCTGTCACTGACTGGGTGCTGCTGACACTGCCCGGTGACTGTCTCTTGCTGCCCCTTCCATTGTCTCGCAACCCCCCATGCTCTCCTCTCTACCTATCTTGTTTCCTCTTTCTATCTTGCTATCTCTTCCTATCTTGTTGCTGTCACATCCATCTTGCTTGCTATCCCTCCCTACATCTCAGTATCCCTTCCTCCCTCATCTCTTTCTCTGTCTCCGCACCTCCATTCCCACGTCATAGCAATTGACAAGTAGTTACGACAGAGCACATCTCACACAAGAATCGGATGAACTATCTCTAGACTCTACTATAGCGCCTAATATGTACCGGTGAT
The DNA here is from genome assembly GCF_964204655.1 of Triturus cristatus. Lineage (NCBI taxonomy): Eukaryota > Metazoa > Chordata > Amphibia > Caudata > Salamandridae > Triturus > Triturus cristatus. The sequence goes on from NC_140583.1 coordinate 127,774,050, forward strand.
TGCAGGTGGTGGGCACTTAGCGCTGCCACTCTTTTAAGGTCTGGCGTCCGGTCCGGGGCGTATTTCTCATCATCGGCCTTCACCCCCAGAGCAAGAGAGAAAAGTCAGTTAACCTGGGAATAGAAAGAGAAGGAAACAGTGACATAAGGGAACAAGGGTGCAGAAAGGAACGTGTGAGAGTAACGGAGCTGACCTAATGCCCATTGCTTTTATCATTACAAAATGAAAGCAGAATGGTTTAAAAAGACCACGTTTGTGAATTCAGAGCCGCAGTATGCATTTTGTTTTCCAATGCACACACTCAACAAGCAGGTATTTCAGTACCTCCAGGAATAGTGTGCTTTCCCACCCAGGAAAACATGGTTGTTCAAAGAGCGAGGAGGCAACAAAAGTAGGGCTTCACTGGCAAACACTGCAATGTGGCGCTAATGTGTTTAGGTGTGAATAAATCAGTATGGTCACCTTGCTTTAGTTAGTTAGTTATTTTTCATATTTTGAATGTTTAATTTCTCTCTACCCTGAGGCTGCACTTAGAAATTGAAAAATGTCAGCATAAGACTACGTTTCCAGCAAGTGTTTTTCTTTTTTGGATCCATTTCACAAGGAAGCAAATAAACGAAAGGAGGAAAGAGAAGGTAATACTTGTTTCTTGAAGTCTCCGACCGGTTTTTACTACATGAGGAGGAGCGAGACAGAGAGGGAAGAGGGGGAACAAAGGAGGTGGGAGGCAGCTGCCAGCAGCGGGAGAACTGGACTCAAGCAGTGACTTACGACAGAGCACATCTCACAATCGGTTGAACATCATGAACTATCTACCTATTGCGCCTAGTGAGACCTAATGCCCATTGCTTGTATCATTAAAAAACGAAAGCAGGATGGTTTAAAAAGACCACGTTTGTGAATACAGAGCCGCGCGCGCAGTATGCATTTTATTTTCCAATGCACGCAAAAACATTCTTCAAAGAGCGAGGAGGTGGTTGCGAGGGGAGGGTCGCGCGGGGGGGGGTCGCACAGGAGAATACAATTAAAATGAAGATGAAAACTTGCCTGACCGCCTCTGCTCCTGGTCCGCGTTGGCGCCTCTGCCCTCTTCAAACAGGAACAGCACATCAGCACTGGAGTGGCAACCCCTCAGCCAATCCTGGCGCTGCTGCAGCGCCAGGATTGGCTGAGGGCACAGCTTACTCTTCGCCCGCTGCCTGCCCATTAGGAGACCGAGGGGCTCCTAATGGGCATGCGCAAGTCCGTGAAAACACAAGTGCGCATGACTGGGCACGGGCTAAAAATTAGCTCACCTTGCCCACTCATGCGCACTTGTGCTGCAGTGCTGCCTGTCCCTGGCTGGTCTGACAATGCATGTCAGTCAACATGACACCGGACCGCCCACGGTCCGACGTCATGCTGACTGACATGCATTGTCAGTTCTCCCTCGGCGTCTCTGAACTTAAGTAAACTAAGTTCAGAGACGCAGAGGGAGCTGCGGGCGCGGGCGGGGGCGGGGGGCAACGCCCCAACGCCCCAATGGACGCACAGCGCCTGTACTATGGCTGTCACATAGAGATGTGTCTGATCCAATTCCATGGGATAATGAATGTATAAGAGCGTTCCTAGAGTTGAAAGAGAAATTGTGCCAAACTCCAGTACTACGAATGCCAGATTATACAAAAGAATCCACATTGTTTTGCAGCAAGAGAGATGGGTGGGCTCTCCCCGGTTTTGACACAGACACATGGAGGATCCCAAACATCAAGGATCTGTTGGATGGTCAGCAAATACCAGGAAATATTGCTATGGTGAAGTGTTTAGCTCATCAAGGAGGAAGCAGATACGTTATCATGGGCAACTGGTATGCTGATTCAGTAGCCACGTTCTGTGCACAGTTAGCCTGTTCCTTTATTCGAAATTTCACATGAGAGTTGTTAGAACTGGGATTTCTGGTTGGCTAAGGCTTGCGCCAAAGTCAGGCAGAAACCACCACTCTAGTCAGGGCAAGGAAGTTACACGGCAAAGATAACCCCTGCTCACCCCCTTGGTAGCTTGGCACGAGCAGTCAGGCTTATCTCTGAGGCAAGGTGTAAAGCGTTTGCGCGCGCACCCAGCAACAACACCCAAGGCCCACCACAAAGGAAACTCCACACAAGGTATTCTATAAAAATAGCCTTTGTATTACAAAACACATTAGATAAAAACACACACTTTACAATGTGCCAACAGGCACGGGCAGAATTTACAAGGGATTATGTGCAGGGGACAGGGCCACATGGACCACTGTCAGGAATTAGCACTTTTTAGAAATAGCACTTAGAACATAGGAATAAAATTACTGTAGCACAAAATAACATATATAGCACACAACCAGTACTTACTGGTAACCAGAAAGTACCACCTACGCAACCCTAACCACCTTAGGAGACTATCGCGCAGGGACTCAGAACCTCCCTGGTACCACCGGTACCAGGGGAACACAACCACCTACGTATCACAATACCTGTAGGGGTAAACACACATTACACATAATGCATAAAACATTTAGAGGTGTAGAACATGGCACATGACGCGTAAACTCATTCAGAGGTGCCGGGCAGGTAAACACATGATGCATAAAACATTCAGAGGTGCTGGGAAAGAAAACACATGATGCATAAAACATTCAGAGGTGCAAGGAAGGAAAACACATGATGCATAAAACATTCAGCGGTGTAAAACAAGGCACATGACGCATAAAATACATTCAGAGGTGCAGGTTAGGAACCTTAGCGAGAAACTCACATGCGCCACCACCTGTGGCAGTCCCTAGGCCAACTGGCCTTGTCCAGGCTAGGACGCCCTGTGTTCAGCAAAGTCAGGGGCAAGACTGCGCAGGAGGCACAGCCCAACACTCAGAGGGCCACAACCTAAACGTGGCAACTGCCCACTAAGTGCTGGGCAGCTGTGGAACGAACTCAGGTACCGGCGTGCCTCTGGAGCCCTCTCTGGGCTCTGTCCACCCAAAATGTCCCCTTGAGCCTCGCAGGCTCTAACCAATAATGCTCCCCTTCGTTGGAGCGCTCAGGGCGCTCTGAGCAACCAATGCGGGCCTCGTAGGAGCCTCTCGGGGCTCGGAAACACTGCCCCCATCGTCGGAGTCACACTGGACTCTGAAGAAATACAATGCGCCTCGTTGGAGCCTGAACCGGCTCTGAAATCAATGCGCCTCGTTGGAGCCTCACTGGGCTTGAGGATACTGCCCCCCTCACTCCCTCCCCATGCGCAGAGTCCCCCAGCCCCTCTACACTCACGGGCTGTTGCTCGGGGGACTCCTGCGTAGTCTTCTCTCTCTCCGCTCCGGGGAAGGATTCCGAGGCTTCTCCTTAACGCGGAAGGGCAGGCACCGACAATGTGCCTCGCGCCCCCTCCGCACCAGGTCCTGCCGCACTCCTCTCTTCGATCCAGCGCGGGGTGGACTCCCGCCTGGATCTTCACTCTCGGGCAGAGTGCCCCGGGGCGCAGTGTAGGCTCCTGCCTGCTCCGGGGCTCGGAGCAGCCGCGACGCTGCAGTCGGAGGCGGGGTAGGCTCCCGCCCTCCTTCTCTAAGTTCCGGTTGTCCCGGAGGCCCGCCCTCAGCCTGCCTGACTTCCGGCTAAAGCCCGGCCGCGGCGGTGAATTCCTCGGCAATGAGAGGGGTAGGCTCCCTCGCCAACGAGCACAACGGCAGGGTGGGCACCCGCCGAACTTGGGAGACACCGGCAGAATCGTGGGGTGGGCACCCGCTATCAGAATCCAAGCGCTCACAGCGCTATAAAGCAAAACAGCGCTCCCAGCGCTATAAACAAAGGAAGGTCCAGCAATAAAGTCTTTCAAGAGCAGGGGTCAAAGACTGGGCCCAGGGGCCAGCTCACAGGGCCCTCCAACAGGGAGGCAGTCCCCAGTGGCGGTCTCTCCTGGCGCCCAGCAGCAGCAGGCCCCCCCTCACGTTGATCCTGCAAGAGAACAAATTGTAAGGGGACACAGCCCCTTTTTATACAGTAAAAGTCTTTGTCTGAAGGTGCAGGGAAGGGGCGAACCAGTTACAACAGGTTCCTGAGCACTTTGTTTTGCTCAGCCCCTCTCCCTATTCACTGGCAGGGCTAGGGTCATTAGACGCACCACAGGGGCCGGAGCCAGCATTGTGTGGGGAAAGCCCTGTCCTATTCAGGACCCAGGTGTACTCCTCCCCAGCCATCAGTATGCTAAACTCCCATTCACCACTGGGTGACTCCTCCTGACTCTGGGGAATCCCTAGCCTGTCACATGACCTCCACCAGCCAATCGCCAGACAAGCCACACATTTCATACTGCACACCGAAGTGCCCACTTCTAGAAGTGGCACTTCCACACTAGGTACATGCACGCCGCACACATCATCACGCAGCATTCAATCACACGAGTCCGCACATACCAAACTCAGGCCTGCACACCCCACGCATCAGGAACTACCAGGACACATACATTCCCCCATGCATTCCTATGGGAGGGCAGGTCAACCTCACAACACGCACGCACTTTACCCTGGGACACAGTGGTAAAGTGCGCAGAAACCAAAAATCACTACATCAAGTCACCAATAAAAAGCAAAAAAAAGTTTCGGGGTGAACCTGCCAGAAGGCCCGGGTCCAGCAAGAGTCCTTAGAGGAGAGTTCTTTTGCAATGTTTATGAAAGTTACTGACACATGGGATGAACTGAAATGGGTGCAGGAAAGTGTGTCAGAAGCAGAACAGAATGGTTGGGTAAAAGCAGGATGCGAGAAAAATGCAAAGGACATCTGGATATCAGCAGATGGGAGACCTACATTGCCAAATTGTTGTTTACAATGACATGATACTGCCATGGATACACACAATTAGGGAGCAACGCACTTGTGAGACTTTTCAGGCAGAGTTGATACAAGCCCAGATTCAGAATGTTGCCAGAAGAGATTTGCCATTGATGTGTAATTTGTCGTTAAATGTAGGGAAACAAACACATCACTCAAAGACACCTAGGGCGATCAGGTGGCCCATTCAACAGGGTGCAGAATAATTTTATCGAAATGCCTGTACATAACGGGCTGAGATATATCCTAGTGATTGTGTGCATCTTCGCAAGATGGGTGGAAGCCTACCCGACTAGAAGTAGCAACAATCTTACTGTAGCTTAGCTGTGAATACGGGAATTAATAGCCAAGTTTGGCATAGAGATTTCTCTTGAGTCAGATAGAGGAACACACTTCAACAATGAAGTGATGCAGATGATCTGCATAGCTTACAGATCGAACAAAGATGACATTGCAATTGCAGACCAAAAGCCTCTGGTATTGTTGAGCAAATGAACAGTACCATCAAGCCTAGATTGGCCAATGTCTGTACATCAACCTCTCTGAAATGGTCAGACCCTTTACCATTGGTGCTGATAAGTATCTGGAGTATACCTGACAGGAAGACGGGGTAATACCCCCATGAAATACTGATGATGAGCAGCGCCATGAGATTGTCTGCCATTCCTGACAATGCGTTTTTAAATATCACAGTCAAAATTATATTATATAATTGCAAAGGACTGGATGATGTGGTTTGTTCTGTCTCTTGTCAGGTCTTAGCTACCACACAAGACCCGCATCAAGAACAGTTCCACGACCACATCCATAGTGATTGGGTCATGATCAAGAAGCACGTTCTGAAGACTTTCCTTGAACCCAGATGGAAAGGCCCCATTCAATTGATCCTCACTATACATACTGCTGTTAAGGGTGCTGGAGTCCCGAGCTGGATTCATGCTTCACACACCAAAAGAGTGAGAAATCCAGAAGGCCTTTGGTCTATGATCCCATACAAGGAACTTTGGTGGTTGCACTCCCAATTGAGAGGCCACCCAGGCCAATAGCACTAGTGTCAGTCCAGCCCCTGGAAGAATGAAGGGGTGTAGAGGGCTATATTGAAGGCTATTCTAATGTCAATAGTAATAGAGGGGCTTAGGGCCAGATGTGCAACCAAGAAAATAGCACCTCTCAAATTGCTGGTTTTTCTCTTGAAGAGGGTGGTAATTTGCGAGTGTTGCGAAATTGTGGACGCAAAACATTCTTACATAGGGTTGCGCTCGCAATTAGGAATGGAACACCCCTTCCTAATAGTGAGTCTCAAAACCCTATTTTGCGAGTCGCAAAAAATTGCAAGTCGCAAAATAGGGTTTCTACATTCCCTATGCTGTTTTTGCATGCGAAACGGGTTTGCAAACCCGTTTACACATACAAAAACGGTCGTACATCGGGCCCTTTGTCTAATAATTCTTAAGCCACTATTCTTGAGCTGTAGATACATATTTTGCAAGAGAAAGGAAAGGTAGGGAAAGAAATGGTATGAGAAGGATTTGGGTTGGAGCAGTATTATGTATGACGACTACATGGACTCATTGAAATTTCGGAGTTTGATAAGAAAAAGTCGATGACATATGATGGAAGTGCACTCTAAAATGGTCACACATGAGAAACATAGATATGTGATGAAGAATGTGTAAGTTGAACATTTTTGCCTAAATTTAACCTGATAATAATATAGAAATGTGCTTTAAAGTTAACTTTGAAAATGCATATCAAAATAGTGGTTAGAAAATGTGCTTTTATTAGACATGCAAAAAGTGAAAATGATGCTTATTTCTGCAGAAAGCTCCCATTTCCATAATTCTTTAACTGCTAGGCCTCAATATTTTTTTGATTCTTTCCTATCCCTTTAAGAAAACAAATGCATTTTTGTAAATTATGATTTAATGTTATAACTGAACTGCAGAACTTGACATCTTTATGAAATGTGCTGGTTGCTGCAAGATGTATTTCTTTCCTTCCTCACACCATATGATTTCATTATATTTTAGATTGTTTCCTCTGCCACATGTTTATAATGAGAAGGTATATGAATGAAATAAATGCTCACAGTAGGTTTAACCCTTTGGGCGTGGCCAGAATTCCCCTGCCGTGCGGGCGAATTCCACGCGTGCGCAAATTGGACGGCCCCTGGCTGTCCGACGCACACGCCCACCATGACGTCCGACCCATGCAATGGGTTAAATTCCATGATCTAACCAGGACTTGCCAGATATTAATGTTTCATTTCATAGAGCAGCTCATTGTTACACAGTGGGAATCTGTATCGCTAACAGAGTAGGCTTGTAAAGGCTCTCATGAGTACCTTCCTAGATGTAACTTTTTGAAATAGGCTGTGCCCACATTCAAATAGCTATATGTTGGTATGTACATTTACCTTGGGAATCGAGGAAGAAGACGACAGACCATCATAAGAACCTTTCCTATTGGTTCGAAATGATTCAACATTCATAGTTTGCAACATTTTTTGTGCTTTCTATACAGTGCATGTTCTTAGCTAGAGAGTTAAGGCATTCTATGCACCCCTATCCGGCCATGTCCCCTAGCACTTTACAGTGCTAACCCATATTGCCATAAGCTCTAATTAACAGCGATTAGTTTGTTTTCCTTAGGCTTTGGGAGGAGACTTTATATATTTATGATCACAGCTCTGGCTGTCATTAATTTATTTGAGCTATTTTAACGTTTGCAATGGCAGCTGTTAGGGATCTTGGCTGAGTACCAGAGCTACTCTTTATGGGGAATTCGACCTTTCCATAGTTATTAGTCTTTTGCTCCAATTCTACTTGCTCTTTTCTAAAAAGAACTCTTTATGGGTTCTTGCTAGGGTAGGTTAGGTCCTTTAGACTCCGGTAGGGGCTAATTTCATTATTTAGTCTAACCACATTTTTTCGATATTTCTAAAAATTGATTTATTTGACCAATCTGAATAAATAGACAAAAATACAGACTAATTTCTTAAAGAGAAAAATAAACTTTAAAACTTCATTAAACCTCTCAATTTTGACTGAACATCAAATGTTGAAGACAATCTTTATTTTAGAGATGTGTTAGGGTTGTGCTCCATTCTAATACCGTAGCAAAGATTAATCAACCCAAAGAGGGGTCGAAATTGGATGTTCGCTTAGTAAGTTTAAAGTGAAGTCACTTAAAAAAAAGTTTATGAGGTTTCCGCACCCTCAAATCTTAACACAAATTGTTGAAATGAAATAAATATGAAAATAAGTAACAAAAAATTAAATAAGTAACATTTCCATCTTGATTTTATTTTTGTACCACTGGCTGATTTACAAAAGTAATATAATATTTGTCCATTAGGCACTTATGGTCGCAGAGATATACAGTGGCAGACTTGCGAATACTTTGCATCGGGTTTGCATCAGAAAAGAGATACAAACCAGTATAAAATGTTTATTTTAAATTTACTTGCCAGCGCAAAACTCGCTTTGTATTTAAAAGTTCCCTGAAAGTAATGCAAAGCTTATTTTCATTACTTTGCATCAATGGTTCTATAGGTGGTGCATAGACGTTCCCAGGATGGTTTGGATGCAAAGCCCTATTTACTAACAATAGTGCCTCTTTACGACACGCTTCAAAAAGGAGAAATGTTTTCACTTCTACAAACATTTCCAACTTTGCATGCATACTGAACTGTACAGCACACATCAAAAAAAAATGTGGAAACATTTTACAGTTTTCTAGGCTTTGTTTTATGTACTTGAAGCATATCCTTGTAGTACAAAACAGATGCTACACATGACACAGACAGATTTGCACTATAGGCCAAAGGTGTACGCATGGGCCTAGGCAGTGTGATTGTGTGCCAATACCTGAGAGAGAGCAGGACAGTTAAATATCTTAGTAAATTTTGTGGTGCACTGCCGTCTCTCTAATGCTACTCTTGTTGCTGTGCTGTGTTGCATGAGTTTTTTTTGGTAAATCTATGTCATAGTGTTTGTTACTTGTCTAAAAAAGCATGCAAGTACCAGAGACAACAACTGAGCTGTAGCTTATCATAAATTGTCATTGTATGCAGCAATACATATGTTAAAACTCCAATGAATAAAAAAATGAGTATAAAAGTAACCAATGCATTTTTTATATATCACCAATGTTAGGAATAGTGGTTACGTGTATAACTTACTTGTGGTTCTGAGGGGAATTTTGGAAAATGTATTCTTTCTTGCATGCTCGGTTACATTTAAAAGCAAACTTGTGGAGACATTAAATTGATAATAATAATGGTTCCAGTAAATGTACAACCATGCTGTGTTTTCATACTCCTCCCAATAAAAATAGTATCCCATTTGTGTGTGTGTGCCTATCACCCACAACAGAAAAGCCCCAAAAGACAATCTGGCGACAACAACTTTTCACATGAAAAACTGCCCACTTGAGTGATGAGTGTAGCTGCGAAATTTGTGCCCTGACTCTAGCACCACCCAGCGAAACCTACAAAAACCCAACTTTGAAAGTGATGATACTTGAATTATTATATCACTGATATAACAATCACACTCACATCTCCTGTTGCAATGATCACACCATGCATGATCTTTACACACAATGGTTTTATAATGAGCACAGAATTACTGCTTGTTGACAGATGATAGATATATTTTTTGATTTGTTGCATAATGTTTTGAGACATTGGACACAGATGATATCGTGTAGAGATTTATTAAGATTGCAGGAACGACCCCTACATAATTCCTCACTCTTCAGCAATGGGCAACTTCTCCGCACTAGACTCCATATTCCTGAATCCAATGTGGATGGTAACCAAGTTGCCTAAATACAACGCATCTTCCCTTTATCATCAAATACAATATTGATTTCACAAAGATATTACAAGGTTTTATAAAGAATAAGGAAAAAAACAGAGTAATACATTTTTATAAAAACAGACTTACCACTGTAACTCAATAGTCCAATAAAAAATATAACGTTGTGAAGGGAATGTTTTAGCAACTTATGAAAAGAGCTATACACAACGCATAACGTGACCCCCCCATGCTGACAACACCAAAAGACTAGAGCATCTTACATGCATACATAGTCCTCCTGTCACTTAGGTTTTCTTTTGACACGTTTATCTACACTTCTTATGCCAGAAAATTTACACTGATCACTACCTACATCTCCCTTCAGCTTCCCTAACGACAACCGCATTCCAGCTCATTGCATAATGTGACCCTGCGGATGTTCCACCTTTTCCGGTCATTCAAACACACATAATTTTCCGCAACCTTTCTGACACATTTATGCGCAGACCACTTGGACAACCCCTTTCTCTGAGCGTCCCGGATACTTGTCCTCAGACAATCTCCGACTTCAAACTTGAGAGTTTTCCTCCTCAATTATCTATTGTGTCTTTTAACATATTTCTCTCGGTACTCCTTGACTCTAGACTCCAAATTATTTTTGCACACACTCTCAATGTCAAATTTGTTCATCCACTCTGGCAAAACTCGGGTGCTGACCTGCCGTCCCATTGAAAGTATGAATTATGTTTCCAAAGTGACTGAGTGGGGTGTGCAGCGATTACACCGCAATATCTATTTGACCGTCTCCCTGCACAATCTATCAATCTCTTCACATAATTGTATACACTCCTTTAACACACGGGCAAACCTCTCAACTAGACCATTTCCCTGAGATGATATACAGCCGTAGTGCAGTGCAACACTCCCATTCCTGTCAGATATTTATTGAATTCATCTGCAGTAAATTGAGCACCATGACCGTAATCAAAATTTCAGGACACCCTTCTATGCAGAACACTTTGTTGCAAAATTTTATAATGGTGGATGTCTTGATTCCTCTACTGAATGCTACTACTAACTACTTTGAATAGTAATCTATCAACACTATTGCATGCTTATTCATTATACCTCTGGATCAGAATGGGCCACAAATCTCAATTGCTTCTCTTTGTTATGGTCTGTCAGGCAATTTCGTCGAAGTGATAGAAGTCTGTTCAGTGCAGTTGCATTTGTCGATGCACATGCACTCTATGCAATTGCGAATACACTTCTCCACCTCTCTGTGAATTCCTGGCAACCATAAACTCTCTCTAGCCCTCCTTTTCATGCCTGACATTCCACTATGCCCTTCATGTAACAGTTTGAGTAATCTTGCTTGCAAACCTGGTATCACATATCTCATATCTACCATCCCTTCTGACCACTCCATCTTCAACTGAAAGCTCTTACAAAACAGTTTGGAACTCATTGAGTCCCTTCCTAAGATCAGTCTTCATAGACTTTGATAACTCACCCAACAGTTTTTTCACGGCACTGTCTTCCACCATGGTTCCTTTCCACTCTTCCTCACTTATGGTACCATCACACGAGTCAGATACATTTGTTACTACACATCCATCATTCAATTCATCCTCATCATCCATGTAAGCGGTATAAGCAGTCTGCATTTATATTGTGAGTTCCGGGCACAAAATTGAGGACACAATCATACCCTTGCAATCTGTACAGCCACTTGGCAATTCTAGGTGTGGCTTTGCCTACTCTTTTAGCTGTGAATGTATCTATTAGTGGCCTGTGATCAGTTCTTATCTCAAACATTGTGGCCAATACATAAGTTATAAAATAATTGACTCCGCACCAACATGCTAGTGCTTCCCTTTCTATGACCTAGTATGTTGCTTCTGCTCCCTTCAGGTACGTGAAGCAAAAGCCACTTCCCTTTCTTGACCATGTTTTCTCTGCGTCAAAACAGCCCCTATACCACTACTATGCAACGATCTTGTGGGTGAAAAGGTTTAAGAGCCACTGCTGGGACTTTTTGATTTTTGATCTCCTTAAAGACTCTTTGACTCTCATCCATCCATTCAAATGTGGTCCTTTTCTTCATAAGTGCCCTTTAAACTTTAGAACTTTAAATGTGTACAGCAAAATGCTGTAGACATTTCGATTAAAATTCAGCTAACACAAGGAAAGAATGCAACTGTTCTTTATAGGCAGGTAAAGGTGCATTCTTAATGGCATCTAACAATTTCTTTTTCGGTTTGACCCATTCACCAGACTATGGGTGACCCAAATAGTCAACCTGCTTAACACCAAATTTACATTTGCAAGAGCTTACAGTTAACCCAGCTTTTTTTAGTTTGTCTAACACTTTATCCAAAATAAATCGTGCTCTTCCATGTTGGCATCCCATCCCAAAACATAATCTTGGGAAACCGTGGTGTTTGTGAGTTTTCCCAAAATGCTGTCCATCAATCTTTGAAAGACTGCAGAATCAGAAGCTAACCCAAAAGGCATCCACACCAATTTGGAACGCACCTTTCGGATGTAATGAGGTTAGATGTCTGGATGTGGGATGTAAACGTATCTGATGATATGCTTTGGAAAAGTCAATTAACAAAAAATACTTAGCATTTTTGACAGAAGATAGAATTTCATTAAAATCAGTTACTGGATGGCTGTCCACACAAATGTTACGGTTTATATCCCTCAAATCGACATACATGCGGAAATTTCTGTTCGATTTGCGTTCCAAAACTATGGGACTTAGCTATTCAGATGACTCAATGGGTTCAATTACTTGTGCTTCACACAAAGTTTAGTTATTCCTTCAACTTTTCTCTGAGTGCAAACAGTACATTCTTAATTTTATATTCCCAGGGAATACTGCCAGGTTTTAAAGCAATGCGGTGTTCAAATTTGGTTAGATAACCTGAACAACTTAGGATACCTGATGCTCCACTTTAATGTTTCTGCACCCTCAGTCAAAAGTACTTGATGGGGATGATTGGGATCCAGAATAATCTCCAAAGCCTTCTGTTCGCACCAACCCAAAAGCAACCTTCCTTTCTCTACTACATACACCTTGCTATGTGCTTCCTTATCCTTATAAGATACCATGCACTTTGAAAAACCCAGCAAGGGTAGTTTTGTACCACACTACCCCTCCAGTTCTATGTCAGGTGAACATAATGTACACTTCCCTACCTTTTCCCATGTATCTTTGTCAATAACATTGTAAGGTGAATACGGATCTGCCCAAACTCCTCTTGTTGTACCATTGATTTTCATGGTGCACTTTGGTGGACAGTAGCCGCCAATATTTTCACTTATGATATCTTCATACACTACCAGCATCTCTATCCTGTCATCCTCTCTCTCTGTGTCTTCCTCACTATAATCATTTAATGTGTACTGAGCGTTTCCACCCTTCTTGGGATCCAACTCTGCATTTGCGTGAAAAATGGCCCATTTTCTTGCACTTGAAGCATTTTAATTTGGTTGCAGAACTCATTTCAGAATCATCTGTATATTTAGAACTACCACATCTATAACAAACACAGTTGTTCTTTGAAGGCACAGTAGAGTGCCATTCTCACCATCTTTCTTTTTCTGTGCCACATGTACTTTACTAAAATCACCTTAATCCTCGGGCTGATATCCACCAAGTTCCTTGACGTATCTAGATGTGTTTTCACCTCCCCTTGCTACAATGTTTTTTTGTAAAGATGGCTCTTTCATGACCAATAACCTTTCTTGTATTTTAGTGTTTCTTGTTCAGTTGATAAATTATAATTTCTTCATGTAGATCTTTAAATTTACAAGTCACAGCCAAAGTTCTTAATATCAATACATAGTGTTCCACGGTTTTGCCACGTAGTTATGCCCTAGAAAAAAACGCATTCCTTTCTCCAACTATACTGTTTTTCTCTTAAAATTTTCCTCCAAGGCTTCCATAACCTCCACATATTCATCTATAACGTTTCCCTCAGAATCAACCCCCTCTTCTCCTTCTTGGTTAGTAGAGTTGGTTAGTGTAGGAGCAGGTAAAGTTTTTAGAACCCTCCTGCCTTCAACACCTAAGTTGTGTTTCAATAAGTCCACCTTGCGAGACTCAACACAAGCTCACCCCAATTGCATCTAGATAAGTCTGAAATGATTCACACTAATCTTTTCACACCATGCCAGGCACACCAGGATTTTGTAAAAATTTTGGGGGAGCTACATCTGATGATACGTCCATGTTACAATTTTCAATTTGAAATAAAGGTAGTAAATAATATTAACTGTGACTTTATTGGTGAGACAGAGGTGAAACAAAGCACAATACCTCTTGTTCCTTCAGTTGCATGTATTGTGCACACTTTAACTCTATTTTTTCTCTAAAAAGTGACTCAAAGTCAAAATGTCACTAGCACACACAAGAACAAAAGACAAAAAAATTTGCAACACCAAGGTGACTATAACAAAAAGTCATGGTGATTTACCGCTCGTTTTCAGGCTTTTCCCTTGCAACAAAGAGTTGACATGTACTTCAGGAACCAGCTTGCACTTTTCAACCTGTGCTAGCTTCCTTTGACTCGCTGTAGACAGATTGCTAGGGCAACAACATGGAATTCCAGCCATCACAAGGCTGAGGTAAATACAGCCTTTGATTGGCTGCTATCACTCACTCATGTAGATGTAACTAGTACGCTCTGATCCACTACACCGAAGAAGAACCCTCCGGAGACACCTCAGATGTATCAGCATTCACTGCAAGATTCTCGTAGGGAGCGCGCTGCGGTCTATTCGAAAACCAACATGTTGCTGTACTCGCAGTGGTAATGGAAACACACTGTTGTCCAAATTTTAAAAGTCAACATGTACACTTAGACGTGTTTTTGAGGCCCGATCCAAGCCACGAATGCCAGCGCACGAGCCAAAACACGTGAGCTACAGTATTCCGGGTACTCACAGTTTACTCAAATTTTTACACAGCTTGCTAGTCTGAAACATGATGCTCCTTAAGGTGCTTTCCAAATGTCTATGAGACACAACTAGCCACATCCCACACGACTCCTGCCAGAAGACACTACCTCACTTTTGGACATTACCAGCACTGCACTTGAACAACTTTACGGTCCCATTCCACAGCGTGTCGGTCCACAGTTTTGTTCCAGAGGACCAGGGGTCGCTTGATTCACAATATTTAACCACAAAACCATCAAGGTTGAACAGTCCAGAGATCCTCATCCCATCCTTGTCACTACTTTTTGTGACACTGGACGCAGATGATGTGGTGTAGATATTTATTAAGATTGCGGGAATGACCTCTACATAAGTCCTCAACTTTCAGCAACGGGCTCCTTCTCCACACTGGACTCCACTTTCCAGAATCCAAGTGGATAGTAACCGAGTTGCTAAGATATAACATGATGTGTTTCTTTGATTCTGGTCTGCAAAGCTTTTACAGGTAACTACAACCGTGTACCAATATCACACAATCATGGGAGGGAGTTGTAGCCACACCAGAAAATATTGATTTATGGTGTTATAATGAAGATGATACCCAGGGTTGGGCGCGGGGGTATGTCTTAAACATAAACTATTGTTAACAGCATCAGATATGTCTTACTTTTGAAGCCAACAAATTACACTTTGTGTTTTAATAAAGAATGCTGTCACATTAACCAATCCTCCTTATGGAATTCCTTCAATAAGGGTCAGTTATAACCATTTTTTTCACTTGGTAAAACGTTCAACCAATATAATTTCACCTTAGAATAATTAAATACTAAGACTTTTAAGTTGTAAAATTAGGCACAAAAATTTTAAGTAAACTGTGCCTGGCTTGAATGCAAAAACCAGAGCCGTACTATTATGAATTTTATTAAATAGGTCATAGGAAGCAAGAAACATATGTGGTGAAGCTTCTCTTATTTAAATAAGACAGCAGTTGCCTAAACTGGCATAACACGTGTGAAGACAATCTCAACATTCAATGACATAGGTCTGGCTTGCATTTTCAGTGCTTCATAAAATATCAACAAAACCCTGCTGCACTGTAAAAGCGACACAAGCATGATTGCTTTCTGTGTACAATTAATCTATCGCATAAATATTATGGCCCTTGTTACGAGCTGCCCGGTCAGTTGCTATTACAGCACAAACACCTGTTCGCACATGGATATCAATTATAAGTGTTGATGTTGATCACACATGGTAAATACAGACTGAAATCGCATCCCTTCCTAAATTGTGGCAAGTCAATCTACTGAAAATGATAGAGGAAAAATTCAGGGACAGCTCCTCCACAATGGCGGATGAGCATCGCTCCACTGCCCAGAGCCAGCAGATTAAACATAAAATGATAATAGCACAATGTTAGGCTTTCAGTGAGGAAGGAGAAGGAGCGTCCTCAACTGTTGCTGCGGTGAGTGAGGCAGAGGGCGGTGGAGCGTATGGAGGGAAGGTGAAAGTTCAGTCAGTGGTTGATGTCAACTAGTCCCTAGTTGTGGAGGGCCTTGAAGGCGTGGATCGACATCTGGAACTGAAATTCTGCTGAACGGAGAGCCAGTGAAGCTTCTTCAGGTGGGGGGTAATGTGGGTCCATTTAGGGAAGTCTAGAATGAGTCTGGCGGCCGAGTACTGTATAGTTGCAGTCTCTCAGGGAGGTGCGAGGTGATTTCTGTGTTGAGTGAGTTACCAAAGTTCAGTCGGCTGTTGACAAGGGCTTGTGCGATGGTCCGTCTGGTGTTGATGGAGAGCCACTTGAAGATCTTGAGTGAGGAATCAGGCGGATGAAACTGCATTGATCTGTCTTCTCATGGTGAGCTTACTGTCCAGGATGATGACAAGGTTGAAGGCATGGTTGGTCAGAGTGGGTGAGGGTCCTAGCTCAGAAGGACACCAGGCATTGTTCCAAGGGGAGGTGTTGTTCCCCAAGATCAGTACTTTGTTCTTGAGTTTTAGGCAGTTGTCTCCCATCCAGTTGGCAATGCTCATCATGCACATGCGGATGTTGGTCAGCGTGCTGGATGGATCTTCTGACAGCAAGTAGATGAACTGGGTATTGTCAGCTTAGGATATGATGTTCAGTCCATGCAATCTGACATTGTTGGCCAGGTTTATAAAAAAAAATCCATCATTCATGAACTGACTGTAAACACTTACTACAGTCAATAAAACCAAGACATGGAACAGCATGCTGTCAACAGATAATGTCAGCTCACACAGTGCAATTTAGTTGACTAACACATAATTATGCATCAAATCGTTTTTTCCGATATTCCACCCCTTGCTTCCTCCTAGTAAGGACTGACATAATGTCACATAGGACAGGTAAACACTAGGCCACTGTAGTATGGGTGTATCTGTATACCGTGCTCTACTTGACATATGTCCTTTTCAATGGTATTGTGTATGTATTAGAATGGACCCAGGTCATTGTGTGAAGATATTCTAGAATGGTAAGCTTGTGGCTCATTGATTGCCCTGATGCTGTGGCGAACTGTCGTGGGTCTTCTGCTCGGGATATCTCTACAGCCCTCACATATTGTACTGCCCGCCAAATGTTGTTATTGTCTGTCGGGCAAAGTTACTACAGGGGCAATGCCAAACTCTGTATTAAAACATGCTGAAATACAGCTACAACTTCACTTTTTTAGCACTGCACACAATGTAACCTTAGCCTGCCCACTGTCTTTGATTGCGTTGAGTGAGGTTAACAGAATATGTCCTGCTGTAGCCTTGGATGAAAAATTGCCCATTATTGCGTGGTTGGCACGTATTAGAAGGTTACAACCTCTGGAGAGGGCGTTAACCACAGTTGATGCAATACAAACGTGTAATAATGCATCAGTAGAATTAGGATGCAATAGGGTATTCCGATTGGCTGAGTCACAATCACTGTTGCGTTCACAGCAGCAAAGCCTCATTCAAGGCTAGGTCACTGAGAGCAAAGACAATCATAGAAGAACACAACACTGTCCCAATAACAGAAAAATATCACAGCTCTGTAAATATAATACCCATGTGTGCCACTCTCCAGCGTGCATCAGAGTTTGCTGGATTAGATTCACCAGGTCACCAAGCAGGAGAAAAGGTCATTCTGGTGTCTTCCAGATGAAGTAGGACACGCAAGTGTTATTTGAACAGCTGTTCTACAAAGGCTGTGCGGTGCTGTGGCTTCATATTGTGGCTCTCTGCCTGCTCATTTTTACTTAGCTAATATTGCACTTTGATCATAATATCTCATGTAAGCCATTTGAAAAGTACCATACCATTGTGCTGCTCATGAATGCAAGATTTTATCCTGCATTAATTAGAGTTTTATCGAGATATAAAATGTAATCTCCCGGAATAAAGCAGCTAGTTTTTCACTTTATTAGTTCAGTCCAGACAGAGGAATAGCAAAACCTAACACTTTCCAACTGGCTCATATTTTATAAACTATACGAATCTATATAAATGCATACCTAGCTGTATTTTAAAAAAACATAAGGGACAGCATTTGAGTCCCTTTGCGGCGGGGTGAAGCTGTTCCTGCTGGTAGCCAAATTCATCCTGCATGAGATGTCTGCTTCTGTGCATTTATCCAATCTGCCACATTGGCAGACATTCCACCACATGGGCAGACAGTCTACTGCCCTGGCACTCTAGTAAGAAGAAATATTGGCAAATGACGATACCCTACCATTTGGCTTTGCCATTCTTTTCTGCATCAACAAAAAGAAAAAAAAATACTTGGGAGCCGATTTAAATTAACGTTAAAAAAGCAGCACAATGAAGCATAATAATAATGTTAATAATTCAAGCATATTCGTATGTGACATGATGCTATGACAGCACCAGTATCACCACACATGCATTCATGCATCATGACACGCTGCCATTTTATTTTTTGTTTACTTTACCGATCCAAAATGGCGGATACCGATCTTGGAACTGTAAATCAACCAAATATAAAAAGAGTGCCAAACTGCATTTTATTGAAGAAGGAAGAGGCCCAGCAGCAACAGCAGCTGTCAAGAATGAGACTGATATGGAAGGGAGCAACAATGGAGCGGACAGAAGGTGCTAAACGTAAGGTGGAAGCAAATGTGGGGCTCTCAGGGGGTGCTGTAAACTGTTAAAAACAGATAAAAAAAGCAGCAATGGACAAACCAACTATAAACATTTTACAAAACAGATATCATTATCAGAGGCAGGGGAAGCAATGGATAAGCTGTAGATGGGAGGGGAAGCAACATGGGTAGTGTGGTTGTGAGCAGGGGCAGGCATTTCCATGGGGAAGTAGGGCATGAGGAAGAGAACAACTACAGTGGCGGTTCCACCTTTATGGCAGAGGGGCGCTGCTCCACTGCTTCACAGCAGTGTCAACTTTAGAAACATAAAATGATAATAACTGTAATTATCATTTGATGGTTCATATCCGTCTGCTTTGCGGGTGGACGATGCTGCTCTGGGAGCAGGGGAGGAGTCGTTTGCCCACTCCTAAGTGTGCAATGACGGTTTGGTCGGCCCTCTCGGCCCGCCCAAAACAATCATGCACACTTCCCTGTTCTCCATGCAGGCTGCAAGACAGCCTGAATGGAGAACATGCCCACCCCTCCAGCAACTGGCTGAGCTCCATGTCACGCGCACAGACCAATCACAATGCTGCATTGTTAGAGGTGTTGTGATTGGCTTAGGGGAGGGAGCCTGCCTGCCTGCTTCCTGGCCCTGTAGTCGAACACAGGAGAGAAAGAGCAGCGATGCAAGACCGGCCTCAAGGTACGTTTTTTTTTACCCCCCAGCCCTACCCCTCCTGCAACCCCTCCAGCGCCCGCCCCGCCACCCGCAAGCCAGGGCGACTGCCACTGACAAGAAAACAATTGCATTCTGTAGTATTGTCTTTTAATAGTTATGCCCTGTTTGTGTGTTGCTGCTTTTAACTTGTGCATCTGTCATGGAACCCAGAAATGTGAACGTTCCAGAGAGAAGCGGTTGGTTTCGATTTGCCTGCCTGGTGCAGTCGAGGGTACTTTTAAGCTGTCATCAAATACAGCCATTTATCGACATTAACGTTGTCTGCCACTTTATACATGTGGCGACAAGCTGGAGCGGTGAACCCTCGAAGAAATGAACCCACAGCCTGGTTAAGTTCCTCAGAAGAGAAGGCACTTACTTGGGTGTCAACCTGACATTGCAGTGTTTGAAAGAGTGGGTAAGTTGCATTGTATGTGGTAAATTCGCACAGGAACACATGCTAATTGCACTGCACGGAACAAGAGAGGGTCAGATGATGCATACCCGACTATTCTGAATTCCCGTAGAAAGAAGGCAGAAACTGGCAGCCATATGCGGGAGGAGGAGCAGTCGACCAGGCTCAGGTAAGGGCATAGGCGCATGTGAGGATGATGCGTATGGGCAGAAAAACATGCTCTAGCTGCATTAAAGAATGCAATATACATGGTGACCATCTTAATAGATTTGGAAGGATTCTAGATTCTTTTATCATCTAGGAAAGTGCCTAATGACAGAAAAAAAGGAAAAAACAGCGGCCATCTTGTGCAATTGGGACAAGTGTGCTACAATCTCACTGATGTGTGACATTCTAGTACTGTACGCTTCAGGCATTATAAGAAATCAATTACAAATTGACTTCTGCCTAGCGTAACAAATAAAAATAAATACATAAATAAATAATATATACATTTTCAGGAAGGAAAACTTTACATTTAAGTTGGTTTAAGCTTCTTCAAAGTACTATGCAGTTAGTAAATCCATCACCTCCTTTTTTGGGAGACACCAGGAGATCCACCTATACAGTGGAGGCAGTGGCATGATGCTTTTGTGGCTTACTTGGGGGCAATTGGTGCTTCAAGATTCGGACCAGAGAGAAAAGATATCTACTTTTGCACTCTTTGGGTTTTAAGGGTAGATCCACGTTTAAACATATCCCTGATGTTCAAGTTGAGGGGATGGATGAGCTGGATGACTATGAACAAGCCATAAATAAACTTGTACAAAGGTTTGATGTTGCTCCAGTCTGGTGGTGACGAGGCACAAGTTCTTCAAAAGAGAGCAAAAGCTAGGAGAAGATGTTGATACGGATAAATCGTCCTGCACAAGTTGGCAGCAGAATGTCAGTTTGAGAATTTTGCAGAACAACTCATTAGAGATCAGTTTATTTGCCACTGCACCAATCAGTCCATCAAACAGAAGTTCCTTTCATTGGGGAACTCTTCCTTGACTCAAACCATCAGGATCGCTAGGAGCATCAAGACATCAATCAAGTCAGCTAGAGAACTAGAGAACAGAACGATTGAGCAAGTTAATGTTATGCACTACAAATATGACAAATAGAAAATGTTTAAAGCATATGCTTCTTCAGCATTGCCACCTCACTTTTTAAACAAATAACATGTGCTTCAGGTGTGGAAATCCACCACATTAAAAGGGTGTAGGGCTTGCCCGGTTAAAAAATTTCAATGTAGACTTTGCCCCAAAACTGGGCATTTTGCAAGGTGTGTCAAAGTGTGAGACACTATGTGCCCGATTCACAGAACTAACTTAAGACAAAATCCTAAACTTACTACCATTTTAGTATTCACAGAAGGCACTTACTAATTTTGGTATTCACAGAAGGCACTTACTCATTTTGGTATTCACAGAAGTTAGGAGTCCTAACTTTAGGACTCCTAAATGACTTCTGTGAATACCAAAAGTCTTAAAGTTAGGATTTTTCTCAGTTTAGGAGTAGTAAAGTTAGGACTCCTAACTTTAGGACTCCTAAATGCCTTCTGTGAATACCGAAATGAGTAAGTGCCTTCTGTGAATACCAAAATGAGTAAGTGCCTTCTATGAATACCAAAATAGTAGTAAGTTTAGGATTTTGTCTTAAGTTAGTTCTGTGAATCGGGCCCAAAGGAACCAGAATTTCAACTGTGAGTCATGGTTGTGAAGTTGGTGTTGAGAATTTAATGTATGAAGTCCAAGATATAGTTTTGGTGATGGGCCATCACACCATGGACAGTGTTGAGCAGGAAATGCGTATCGACTCATATGTCTACGTTCAGGTGGGAGAAAAACAACTTTAACTTTTGGTAGATTCTGGAGCCAGGATCACCATGATCACCCAAGAGCTCTTCAAACAGAATTAGCCTGGGCGGTCAGTGTCTCCACCTGATTGATCCCAATTTTCCTATGAGGGTAGAAAAACCAATTGCCAGGGTTTTCTTGAGGAAACTATGGTGTTTAAAGGGAGACACATTTGTGGAAAAATGTATGTTGCTGTAAAGGGGTTGAACATCTTAGGATGGTTCCACCAAGGATTGTTTGTTATGGTAGTGCACCCAGGTACAAAGGAACAGGTCACTGTGATTAGAGATTCTAATGACATTGAGGATTTATTAAATGGATTCCCTAGAGTATTTTGAGGTGAAATTTTGAAAATTGTAGGATTCCAACCCAAATAAAGACAAAGGCTAATGCTATACCTGTGATGCAGAAGTTGAGGGGTATCCCTTTCTGCTTATGTGGTGAGTTGGAAAAGGAACTGGAGAGTTTACAGATGAAAGAAGTAATTGAGCCCATTGAGTCCTCTTTGTGGCTTTCTCCCTTGGTAGTCGCCAAGAAGAAGAATGGTGAGTTGAAAGTTTGTGTGGATCTCAGAGCTCTCAACAAAGAAATATGGGTAGATTCACATCCCTTCCCAAGATTAGTGAGATTTTGTCAACAATCTCTGGGGCTAAGTTCTTCACCAAATTGGATTTAGCATCTGCCTATCATCAGGTAGAAATGGCCTATGAATCACATCATTTGACAGCGTTTGTTTCCCCTTTGGGGACGTACCAGTACTGCTGCATGCTGTTTGGCTTGGCATAGGCAGCCTCAGTCTTCCAGAGACTGATGTCTGAATTACTTAAGGGAATTTCCAATATGTCTGTTTTTCAGGATGATGTATTGATCCATGCAAGTTCTCGCATTGGAGCATGACCAGATCTTAAGGCAAGTGCTTATCGCCTTTGATAAAGCTGGTGTAGTGCTGCAGAGGGAAAAAAGTCAATTTGTAAAGCCTTCAGTGGAATACTTAGGACACATTGTTTCTGAGGATGGTGTACTTACTAAAACTGGATTAGTGAAGCAGTTATGGATGCACCTCCCAAAGTGGATAAAGCAGGGGTATAATCCTTTTTGTGTCTTTGCAAATTTTACTCATGATTCATACTGGATTTTGAATCCAGGGTTAGGGTTATTTCAAAGTTATTGAAAGACAAGACAGAATTTCAGTGGAATGATAAGTGCATGGCTGGTTATTCTGACATCAAACAGCAGTTGATCACCGTGAGTGCACTCAAACCTTATGATCATAAGTGTTGGTTGACTGTGAATGCGAGCAAGTTTGGAGTTGGTGCTGTGTTGACAAAGAGTGCTGGTGACATAAAAAACGCTATTGGGTTTGCGTCTAGAGTCCTCAGTGATGCTGAAGTCCACTATTCTGTGATAGAAAAAGAACTCTTTGCTTGTTAGTGTGCCATAGAAAAATGTAAGTTCTATCACTGGGGGAGATGTATTGTATTGCAAGCAAAGCACAAGCCATTAGTTCCTTTTTTGAATGGCACCAATTTCAAGAGTAGCACTCCTAGGATTGCAAGATTTGCAGCCAGGTTACTTCAATTCAATTTTGATGTGGCTCACATTTCTAGAGAGAGAAATGTGAGGGCGGATTATTTGTCAAGAAATCTGATTGTGGGAAAAGGAGAAGAGACAGGTGAGTGTGAAAATGAATACTGTTTGATTGCAGCCATGGAATTAGAAAATAGCTGTCAGTTCACTGAGGAGGTGTGGAAAAAAGCTTGACAAGTGACTGGGTAATGAAAGAAGTAATAGAACGTGTTACAGCAGGTTGGCCTAGAGAAAAGTCATTGGATTTGAATCTACAATCTGTTTTTAAAGTGCCGGGTGAGTTAGCCATTGAGGATGGTTTGCTTTTGAGAGGTGACAAATTGATACCTCCAATGGAGTTGAGGCACATTATGCTACCTAAAGCACATGAAGGACATTTAGGGGCTACGTTGACAAAACAGAGGTTGCATTAATCCTTTGGAGTGGCCATAAATGGATGGTGAGATTGAACTCTTATCCAATAGTTGTGTTGTGTGTTCCACGTCTGATAAATCTCTTAAAATGACCAGAAGACTGTTGAAACCTATTGAATGTCCTTCTGGACCATGGAAGAATCTGGGTATTGATTTAGTGGGGCGTTTAATGTTTCATAATTTCCGTTTTGCACTAGTCCTTATGGATTATTATTTAAAATGGCCCTATGGCAAGTTTATCAGTGAACAAAACTTCAAAGCAGTGATTCTTTTCCTCAAAGACATTTTTATGAGTGAGGGTTTCCCTGAAGAGGTCATCTCAGACAATGGGGTACAGTTTTTATCAGGTGATGTGGAGACATTTTTGAATGACGGTTCTATTAGTCATCTTAAGTGTTTGCTTTACCAACCACAAATAAATAGTCTAATTGTATAATTACAAATGCCGACGCGACCGCGCAGCAGACGCGCCGCTGGCGCGCCAAAGGCAAGCCCATCTGCGCCCGTCCGCGCCGGTCCAGCGCCCAGTGCCAGTTCCCATGCCGGTTTCGAAAAAAGTGAGCCTGTAAGTTTGTACTGGTCAAGTGATCAGCTTAAGAGTTTAAATAGGATTGGCAGGCTAGCAGGATGTTATAGCCACAACTTGGGTAGGGGACTGCCTAACTGCCCCATATCATGTCCCAGGTGCAAAGTCATGCTTCCAGAAGTGCTATATCAGCCAATTCTGTCGCAAGTCCAATTAAGTTTGACTCGTACAGGCAAGCCACAATCACAGGGACTGAAATGCATTCTGTTAAATGCCAGATCCTTGGTAAAACACAGCATAGAATGCGCCAGATTAATTGAGGATAAGGGCATAATGGTTGCCTTCATTACAGAGTCATGGATGGCCGAGGCATCTGGGCCAGATTTGTTTAAGGCTACGCCCCCTGGCTATGTATGTTATACTCTAAATAGGCCTTCTAGGAGAGGTGGGGGGCTTGCCGTCATTTATCACTCCACCATTAAGGCGACCTTCGAAAACGCTTCCATCTTAGACTGTGAGGCACTTGAATTCTGCGTATACTATTCCCACCAGGCTACTTTCAAGGGAGTTCTCTTATATAGACCACCAGGCCCCAGGACGCCTTTTTTAACTTCGGTTGGAAATCTGCTTGAAAGAGGTATCTGTGCTAGTTCCTTTACTATGGTGGGAGATTTCAATTTCTACCTAGAGGTCTCGGCTGACCCTGATACAGCGAATCTTTTGAAATTTATGCAAAGTATGAACCTTGATCAACGGGTTGTTGGCCCCACCCACACTGCAGGGCATACTCTGGACGGGATGTTTTCTAGTAACCCGCAACTTTCGTTTACAGGCCTACTTCCCCTGGTTTGGTCTGACCATGTGGCGGTTTGCTTCGAGGTGGCATTTTCTAGTCAACATGATGAGAATAAATTGGTAAAGAAACAAGTGGCTTTTAGAGCATGGAACAAAATTGAGGCTAAAGAGTTAGAAAATCTATTGAATGTTTCCCTTCCAAGCTTATCGATAGATATAGAAGAGGTAACCACCCAATACTCTAAATGGCTTGAAGCTGCCTGTGACAAGCTAGCGCTAAAAAAACTATTATATTCTAATAGAACACGGCCTTCTGCTCCATGGTATGGACAGGAATTAAAAGATCTTAAATTGAAATGCAAGTTACTAGAGAGGAAATGGAGAAAAGGATACAAAGCCCTGGAGAAAGAGGCATATAGACTAAGTCTTGTGACATATAAACATGCTCTCCAAGCGGCGAAGAAAACATTCTTCGCCAATCGAATAAACTCTGCTGTAAATTCAGCCAAAGAACTTTTCAAAATAGTAATCAGCCTGGCATACCCTGACCCTCCCAGTATCCCCTCGAGCCAGGAGCTCTGCGATACAATTGCCAATTTCTTTTTTTGTAAGTTGGAGACTATTTTTTCTACGTTCAATGGCCCTATAACAGACGGGAAATTAGATGCTGAAGAGAGGTACAAATTACGCGTAGGTTCATATCTTAGTCTAGATGAATTTATGCCTCTTCCTATTAGTGAGACTTATAAGTTATTGATGTCCACTAAATCTGGCTCTCCTTCTGATCCATGTCCAGTAGCAGCCTTAAAACTAGCCCCAGAACCAATTACCGTTGCATTCACCACGATCAAAAATGCCATGTTTAAGCAAGGATATTTCCCGACAGCCTGGAAGTCCGCATCAATCCTGCCGCTACTTAAGAAACCTAACCTAAACCCGAAGGATCCTAATAATTTTCGACCAATTTCACGTATCCCTCTGCCAGCTAAATTAGCTGAGAAAAGTATGAATGCACAACTCACCTCATACTTACTGGAAGCTCAAGTATTGGATCGGACTCAATATGGGTTTAGAGCAGGCCATCGTACCGAGTCCGCGATGCTAAAATCTACAGAGGAAATCAGAATTGCATTAGATCAGGGAGGTAAGGCCGCAATGATCATGCTTGATCTGTCGGCGGCCTTCGATACGGTCCATCACGATTTGTTGATGGACCATTTGTGGGAATCGGGAGTACAAGGAAAAGCATGGGAACTCTTGAAGTCCTTCCTCTCAGACAGAAAACAGACAGTGTCTCTCGGCACTTTCTGTTCTAAACCGTTTTCACTGCCATGCGGGGTTCCACAAGGTTCCTCGCTTAGTCCAACACTGTTTAACGTTTATGTGTCCTCTCTTGCCCCTTTGATCAGGTCATTTGGATTCGATCTTACATCTTATGCAGATGACACCCAGATCATGGTGTCTCTGCAACCAGGGCAAGAGAGGAGGACAGAACTACGTTTTCATGATTGCATGGACGCAGTGGGTTTATGGATGGCCCAGAACTGTTTAAAACTTAACTCAAGCAAGACAGAGGTCATCTTGTTTGGGAATGATCCTAAGTTCTGGACCCCAAGTTGATGGACGCTTTCACTGGGCTCACTTCCAACCCCCTCCAGGAAAGTAAAGAATCTGGGAGTCTTGATTGATGATAGGTTCCAGTTTGAAGATCAAGTCAATTCAGTTGTCTCGGCTACTACATTTGTCTTGAGATCCTGTAGGAAACTTTTACAGTATCTTCCCAAGGAGAGTCAACGCACTATAGTGACTGCATTGACTATGACCAGGCTGGATTATTGCAACAGTCTTTATTGTAATATCCAGGAGCGCCTGTTGCATAGATTACAACTTCTTCAAAACTCGGCAGCCAGGTTACTTACAGGGACACCTAAATTTGCCTCTATTTCTGGTGACATTAGAAGACTTCACTGGCTTCCAGTTAAGAAATGGGTGCAGTTTAAGTCACTTTGCACCGTTTTTAAAGCTCTTCATGAGAATGGCCCAGAACATTTAAAGCAGCAGTTTAAGTGGTATGTTCCAAATAGACCACTGCGATCTCTAGGAGCTAAATTGGTAGCAGTTCCAGCCTTTAAAAAAACTGGCTGGGGAGGAAGGAGGTTTCTGGTGGGGGCAGCCAAAGCTTGGAATGCCCTCCCGTTACAACTTAGTAACAGCATGGATATCATGGCTTTTAGGAGGGCCTTGAAAACCTGGACGTTTAATGGGTAATATGTGGTTCTTTTGGTGCCCTTGTTTGCAGGAGGTTCTTTGTAGATAGCGCCAGGACACCTTCGGGTAACAGTTAGCGCTTTAAAAATATTATAACATAACATAACATAACATAGTTGAACGCTTCAACAGGGTGCTTGGTGAGTGTATAAGGTGAGCGTTGGCTAACAAGTGTGAAGTTAACAGTGCTGTTCAATTCATGTTCTGGTTTTACAGAACCACACAACATTCCACTACGGGTGTTTCCCTGTTTGAGTCCCTTAAAGGAAGGAAACCTATGACACAGTTTAGGCGGGCAAGGTGAGCAGTCTTTTAAAAGGAGGACTGTCATATCAATGTTGTAATGATGTTATTCAACATAATTTCGAATGTGCACAATACAAGCAGAAGAAATACTATGATGCAAGGAAAAACGTGAAAGTGTGCCCTTTGGTGGGTTATTTTGTACGCATAAAAACACCTGGGTTTGTAAAAAAAGGAGAACCGAAGTTTTTAGATCCTGTGGTCATAGATAAGGTATGTGCTGCTAAAGTGCAAGGAAGAAATTGGTGGAATACATCGAAATTGGTCAAGTTCCTGTCCAAGTAGAATCTATGACTCAGAATGTTAAGTACGGAAAAGATAATTCTGTTCACGTTGGTTTGAATTTGTCAGATGAGTGGATGCTTCCATCAAGTCTCAAGGTGTTTCAGCATGGAAATGTTGAAAGTGCATTTGGCTCCAGTTGAATCTCTACGGCAGAGTTTCAGGGCTCGTAGGATTCCATGGAGGTACCTTTAGTAAGGTACCTAGTGTTAATATAGTCTTTCCTACAGTATCCCCGTTTGGAGGCTTATTTTTAGTTTATTTTGTTCCCTTTCTTGTTGGTGTTTTTTACCATCTGTTGTAATTTTGCTTGCCTTGTTTTCTTTTATTATTTTCCTTTGTAGAATTTCTTCAGTTTATTGCATAATGGGGCGTACTGGCTTTTCTTCTTTAAAAAAATACTTAAAAAAAAAAAAACAATTAAAGACAAATGTTAAAAGAGAAAAAGGCAAAACTCAATGTAGTATTATCTTATAATAGTTATGCACTTCTTGTGTTGTGTTGCTTTTAACCTGAGCATTCTGTCATGGAACACGGTAATGTGAATGTTCCAGAGAGTGGCGGCTGGTTTCCTCTTGCCTACCTGGAGCGGTCAAGGGTACTTTGAAATGTCATCGAATAAAGCCATTTATCTATTTTAACGTAGTTTGGCACTTTTTACACATTCGTACGGAAAGCTGAAAGAAAAAGAAAAAAGTAGCTACATAAATGTAAGCAGCGGAAGGATGCACGTCAGCCAATCAAAAGAATGGTACAGGAGCTATGCTGTAGGTAAGGGACAAGTGCAATGGGAGGAGGAAAACATTGAATAAGAAGCAATTAAATTATATTGATGAGTTGGCAAAGTAATGGTAAGTAGTGGGCTGACGCCAAGTCCAATATCAGAATTAGAATTGTCCAAAAATGGTCTTCAAAAATGGAGAGCTAAAAGTTGTGTTCAGGCAAGACCTAAAAAGGTGCTCCTTCTTGGGTCGAGATAGATACTTTTAAAAATACTTCAATCAATGTTCACTCTAGAAATAACTTAAGCATGAATTCAATATTTCACAATTATCAATTACCAATTATCAAACAGTGATGGCAAAGAAAATAGAAATTAAGTTATTATCTTTAGTTGATGTTGTAGCACAAATTCAATCCATTCAGTAGAACAGCAGCAAACTGATTGGAAGCAAGGATACTTTAAGTATTTGCGAGGCGATGGTGCAGATGTCATGTGTATAGGATGTGCAAATGACCTGGGAATTATCTAAGTACACACAAAAAGAACATAAAACATTTTGGCCATAATATATTGCAATGGTCAGAATCCAGAATTATAGTCAGACTCATACTCCTGCAGAAATATTTATTGGATTACTAGAGTATAAACACACAGCAGTCAATGTTTCCAAGTCTCTTTAACAATTTGAAGGGTTCTTTATTAGGACAAGGTCTCTAACACTTGAATGTAGCAACTGCAACCAGGAGTTAGGCAACTTGTGAATTTTGGATGAAAAGCACTAAAGATTGAGTGAGAAAAACAAAAACTAATGAAGAAAGCTGTGTATATAATTGCAAGGAAATTATTGATCAGAAAACTATGCATGGCGGAGGCGGAAACGGGGCAAAGCCAAAAAGAAACGAGGCAAAGCCAAAAAGAAACGAGGCAAAGCAAAAAAAAGAGTTTGCCAAAACAGTAGGAAGACCAGCAAAAGCACCCCTGTCCATCCCAAAGAAGCGACACATTTGGAAACAAACTTGGAATTACTATCAACAACGCCGCCAATACCACCAACACTATCAGCACCAAAGAAAAGGATAGCAGGGAGAAACACAAAAATCACAGACTTTCTAATATACCCTAATCTCCGAGCCCAGGCAAGAGTAACCAGAACAAGCAGAACCCAGGACCTAATCACAAAATCGTGGGCTTTAAGAGGACCCACAACTACACCAGTCATGGTGAACGCACAAACCGATATTCTATTGGAAGACAACTCTAGCACCCCAAAAATTCTCAAAACAATCGGCAACCAACTAACCGTGACAGCCCAGATAAACTCAAGTGAAAAAACGCAAAAGCCACAAAGATGCCCAACAAAAGAAGTACAAGCTGCAAATACGAACAGGCGCTCTGTAAGTCTTGGGGCACTCCCTCATCTCCGTGAGGTGGATTTAGGTGAAGTCTGGGCATATGCCACCTCCAGCGGCATGGCAGACGGGATGGGCCAGAGTGACAAACACAAACAAGCTTCAGAAATTCAGGAAACTCAAGAGTGCCTGATAAGCTCGGTCTGGCCAAAATGTGCCCAGATGATAAAATCCTCCTTTCTCACCCATAGTGAGCAGCCAGCGATAGGGCTTCTTTATGATTATGATCACAACACAATACTCTCACCAATAAACACAGGACCAGGGACCGGTTTCATAGTCTATTAAAGACATGATCAACCCAGAAAGCCCAGATCGGGGTCAGGATCCCCCGTACAACCAAACCTAAGCCTAAGCTTAAGCTTGATGGGAGACCCAAAGGACAATGCCAGTATCAAATCGGGATGCAATTTACTTCTCAGCCCACAACCAGATGTAAATAACACAGACCATTTTTCACCTTCACAAGCTCTGTTATGGTTTCCATTCATCAACATAATGGAAACCATCTAATCCACACTATTTCAACACTCAGAAAAGCTAGAGTTACAAGTAGATCTCATGCAAGTTCTTGCGCTACACGTCTCTGGCATAGAACGAAAAATACAAGCATTATACTCAATAATCGAGCGGGTGCAGAAAGATCCACATACGACGTACCACAAGTGCCAATGCTCAAGTACAATGCATCAACTAAAATTAATTCCGGAGAAATTGATAGACATATTGGCAGAAGTAAAAAAAAAACAATGGCAACATCTGCCGAAGGTTTTCCAACTAACATAGAGATGATCCAACAGAATCTCACACCAGCATCAGGTACCCAAAAAATTAAGGAGGATTTGGATGGCATCCTAAGAGACTTAAACTCAGAAATACTGACAGAAACATCAAACAACACGTCTACACTAAGCAATCATCGAAATAATGAGATTGGTGATCCCTGAGACAATCTCACGTCAGTCGCAGCAGCCTCAAAACTACAGCAACAAAATTCGAACAATCCAACAACCAAACAGGAACGTAAGAGACAGAGAAAGTCAAGAAAAAATAAGCAGAAGAAACGCCAAGCTATATCTCAGATTGCTCTTCAAGAGGCTTCAAGTCGACCTGGGTTTAGTGATCATCAAAGGAACCCAAACGTACCAAGTCCAGGGAACAGGAAATTGGAAGCTAAGCCAAGTAAGCATAACATTGAAAATTTGGCCGAATAGAGACCCACATCAGAAAATCATAACACAAACAGTTGCCCTTTTGATCCTATAGCAACGCAGACAACTAACCACAAAGATCCCTGGCAAGCGCTCATTACCGATAAAGAACAAGATAAGGACGGTAATTTATGACAAAATAGCAGAACAACAAAGCATTTTTAAATACTTCCCTAAACAAGTAAAATCTCAAACCAGCTATACAGTGGTATATTCGCAACAACTTTCAAAACTCAGCGATAGGCTGGTAAATCACATAGATTACTGTCCCCCACCAGTAAATCAAGACAGATCACTAGAATTTAAAGCAAATACAAATGATCGAGCGGTCGTAAAAACAATTCGTCCCCACCCTGCAACAGAGGGGACTATACCAGCAGGAGACATCATAAGCCACTAAATTAGTCGCTCGCAAATCAATGAAGGCCAAAGCCTAGAAGACATAGTAAAGTTAGAACTAATTCCACATTCCACATTAAAAGGAAACCATGACACCTTATATCATAGCGCAATATTAAAATTGGTAAATGCAATAGAAACATTAAAACACCTAAATACAACCCATATAGAAAGCATCCAGTTCAAAACTTCTCCAAATGCCAAAGGAAGAGAAATTACAGTTGTAACCTGGAGTGGCACAAAAATTACAAAGGATGTATGGAACCACAGAGATCTTTTCACCAAATGGGGAATCGAAATAAGAACTATAGAAATAGAAAGATATCCCGGGCCTTTAAGTCTAACAACTGAATCAAGATCAGCTTTGGATAGTGGAACACTCCCGGGGGCAGTAGGTCCTACAGCAAATGTTCAGGAGAGTTGGACAAATCTACGTATCATCCATCAAGCGTTACCTAAAGAAGCATCTGAAGTAGCAAGTCAAGTTCGTAAAGTACTTTTTACAACCCCCCGGGACATGGAGACAAAGGAAAAGACGGCATGAATAAGTAAATTACAAATGTGTTAGTGGAATATCAACGGCCTTGGCAATAAGGCAAATGAAGAAGATATGCAAATCTTCTTTAAAAAATTTGATATACTCCTATTCCAGGAAACTTGGTCCTTGTTACCCACGCCGATCAATGGTTTTAAAGAATTTCAGCAAAATGCCTCCACAGTCAAAGCATTAGGCAGACCATCAGGTGGTCTGTCAATATATTTAAGTACAAGTATACCATGGTCCTATGAGTCGATCGACCTAGGACAAATGTGGATTCAATGTATACAAATTCACTATCACATAATCCACTTAACGGGCAGTGATACAATAATGGGTAAAAGCTTTTAATCATATGCAATGTAGATATCCACCCTGCATCAAAAACAAAACAAGAGAACATTATGACCGTCAAAGGATTGATCAAATCACTGCAACTAACCTTCCCGCAGGCAGGAATCGTGTTGTCTGGTGACTTTAATATGTTCCTCCTTCAAGTGGACCAGGTACAAAAGGGAAAACGATTCCCCCAGCAATTACAAATCATCGGAAAAATTATCGACATGGCCAACTGAGTCACTACACATTGAGTCACTACATTTGATCTTTAGTTACCAAATAATGCACAGACTAGAGAGTGTTCACAGCCCTCAGTTAAACGACTTTCACATTTATATACCAACAGCAGAGGAATGTAAAAGTCTGTTCGAAACATCAAGTCCGTACAATCTAAAGAGGCTCGCGTTGAATGGCAAAAATGCTGGTGAAATAATGATCTACTTGAAAAAGTCACTATTGGTCACACAAGAACAAAATCCGATACAGCCATGGGCAACTTGGGTGAACATGACCACAACGCTAATTTCCAAATTTCCCCCAAAGGAAAGACATCACGGGACCAACTCAAGAACAACAACAACAGAGCCCTTAGGATCCTTAGCAGTGAAAAAAGGGCATTTAACTGAGAATTGAGAAAATTACGTGGACATGCACAGAATACGTGCAAAGGCGAAAAGCAACAAATACATCAATTAAGGCAACACTACAAAAAAGAAGTTTGGACTGTAAAAAAAACACAACAAACTGAAATCTGGTTAAAATTATTGGAAGTAAGTGAATCAAATAACAACTAGAGATTCTGGGCAGAAATAAATAACATAGCTAACGGATCCTTCCCGCCAATACAATGCGAATAGAGGCAGATTGGATAGCCCACCTAACCAAAAGTAACAGGAATGAAAATCCTATCCACCAAGTCGTGAACACAGATTATAACGAAGTGCATCAGTCAAAAAGAGATAATTTAGAAAATCCATCTAAGGGAAACTGGATTTGATCTTCCCAGGTTGAAAAGGTAATAAAAAACCTTAGATCTAGTGGAGCGCCTGGCCCAAATGGCTTACCGAACGGGCTCTTCAAACAGAATCGTTCTGGACAGAATTTGTCACTCCACTATTTAATCACGCTTTTCAAACAAATAGTATACCAGCATCCTGGAGAGGTAGCATTCTGCACCCAATATATAAAGCGGGCGCAAGGTCAGACCCTGCGAACTTTAAGCTAATCGCCCTAATTGACATTGAAGCTAAAATATACACGTCCAACCTCCTGACAGCTCTGGAAGAATGGGTCACCTCCAACAAGATCATCCCAGTTACACAGACAGGCTTCAGACCCGGCACAAACACGTTGTCCAATCTTCTGGCTTTGAATCTTCTCGTAGAAAATGTCAAACGAAAATCCACCAAATTGTACACCTGCTTTGTTGATCTAAAAGCAGCATTTGACATGGTACCAAGAGAATTGCTGTGGGAGAAAATGGCAAACTTGGGTGTTCCTTCACCACTAGTCCGGGCCATAGTCAACCTGTATACATTAACTTGGGTCCGGATAAAACTGGGCAATGGAGAAAGAACCACAGCAAGGATTCCTACGTATACCGGCTTAAAGCAGGTATGCGTACTGGCACCTAGTCTCTTTAACAGCTTTACTGCAGACTTAGATAGGAGGCTATCAGAAGTGCAAGGTGACCGCCCGAAAATCGCAAGCTGTAAAATAAGAAGTCTGCAGTATGCAGACGACATTGTCTTATGCAGTCAGACACCGATGGGACTCCAGCGCTTGATCACAAAGTTGGTGAAACATACTAAGGAACACGGGTTGTCTTTCAACTATAAGAAAAGTAAAGTCATGTGTTTTTCTGCGAAACCAGTGCCCAATAGAGGAAAGTACTGGTGGTATGCCGCGGGGAATAGAATTGAGCAGAGCACTTCCTACAAATATCTGGGAGTAGTGGTCAGCACAAAGTTCACACTTAAAGACCACTTGAACACCAGAAAAGCTCAAATTACGATTTGCATTGAACACGCTAAAAGTTAAATTAAAGTGTCCATCAAACGCTCATCTACTCAAAGTCATCGCTGCCAAGTTCCTCCCAACTCTCACTTACGGCTCCAAACTATACAAGGGACAAGATGCCAACTTCTTGAACCTACTGCAATCAGGATTATTTAAACAATTCTTCCGGATTCCGTAGCATACATCTCAAGCCCAGGTTCGTCTGGAATTCGGGCTATTAAAACAATATCCAATCAGACAAGCGGCAGTAATAAAGATGTGTTGGAAATTAAAAGCAGCACTAGAGGACTCCTTGTTGGGGCACTGCTGGGCAGAAATAAAGAACCAACCCAAAGAAGTAAAAGCTTGGCACACCTCACTCGAGCAAGCATTGATGACGATTGACATGCACGACGCTTGGAAATCAAACCAAAGTTTTAATGCATTTAAAAAAATAATGAACAATGCAGCAAAGCAAAAGACCTGGCCAATGGACAAAGCAGCCCTATCAAAGAAAAGACATGGTTGGATGGTCTGATCCTCATATGAGATGCGAGCGCCCCAACTGTACCTTGTCCAGCATGTCACTGCATCAACCCAGCACTAGCTACTGTTGATCAGGTTGGGAACTTTCACCACAAAGGACCAGGTACCGAAATGGAAACAGTCATGGCCAACCATGCTTTGCAGACTTTGTGACCAAGCCGAAGAATCTCTTATTCACCTAGTGTGCATTTGCCCAGCTGTGAATAAGCTGAGACAGCAATACATACTGCACGCACTTCGCGTTTCGCAAATTAGATCTTGTCGACCAGCCATCATGCAGCTATTGAACTGCCATTCACTTCAGACCTCCTGTAGGGCAACCAAATTCCTGCAGAAAGTCAGCGTATTCTTGTCTAAATCCAACATATAGCACCAATGAGTAAGTGTTTTAATGGCATCAAAAAAGACAGGAATACCAGCCATTTGCACATGACTTTCAAACAGGAGAGAGGCGACAGCGCACTTTTAGAAATCAACCTGTTTAAAAAAAAAAAAGAAAAGGAAATTGGGCAAGAGTGTGATGCACCGATCAAGCCGACTAATTATGATGAATTCTGAACTTTAGGAAATGGACATACCTTCCCCTTTTTATATTCTATCTTTTTAAACACAAATGCTGAATACGATCTTATTGACAATTTTTAATCTGTTTTTTGTAATGGTTTTAATTAACTACATGCAATAAAAAAACTTTGTCTTTGCATGGCGGAGGCGTGTTCAACAGATTTTGAGAAAGTATGCTTCAAAATGTACGGCAGTAAAGAGAGCGCATTCTCTTATATGATTTTTAAAACTTGTTTTAATTGTTTCCCTCTTATTCTGTTTGGTGTTCTGGGCAGGGGAAAACAAAACATTTGGCTGCAGGTGGATGTTTTTACATGCTCGAATGTTATTACTGAATGGGCAATGTTATTCCAAATTAGGCCATTTTAGGTTCAAGATCAAATAGTCAGTCTTAAGCATCATATTAACTGACTCCTTTGCTACTATTTGGGCTCTATGCCACCTCCCTTAAGACCCTCTGGTCTTCTACTCTTTATGCAGAGAGGGCCCGCAGGCTGGTTCCGGCTGGTTCTACTGCTATGGGGCATCTAGAGGTACCACTGTGAGTGGGTGTGTGCTCTAGATGCTAAATCGGTTCCATCACATGAGATTCAGCATCATCATCAAATACTTTACTCAGCCCACTGCTGGCCATAAATCTCACAGGCACAAATAAAATCAGAAAAAAAGTTCATTCATAAATCACATTAAAATAGATTAATATTATAAAATCTGAAAAATAAGTTAAAATGCATAAAAGAACACGTCTCTCAGTCACAGGAATGATCCTACATGAAAAGTGCACTGGTGCTGAAAGTGCATAGTGTTCAATTTGACAGGCAGCATCCCCACCCATCTGCTTTCCCAATGTCAAGGAGCAGAGAATGTAGCTTACTACTATCGCACAAGTGCCGACTGTGGGCAGGGACTGTGAGTTTAACAGAACTTGTCTACAATACCTCGTTATTGACTCCTTCATAATTGGTAACAAAACATTCTTTCTCATACAGGAATAACATTTGCAGAAGAACATAGTGCAATATTGTCTGTGGGAAGCAATGGCCACGCGGACAAAGGTTTAGTTTGCCAGAATACTTGACTTGCTATGGGAAGGCAGTCAAGAAGTGTTTGATATTCATTTTCAGCCTAGTTAACAAATTTCTATGATTGCTGTTTGTAACCCAAATGAGGTATGGTTCCATACAATACACACTTTTAATGTATCTATGATGCAAGGCCGTATACGTACACTTAGTGTTTCCAACGTAATCCCTATTATTTCTGCATATTAATAAAATAAAGGCTTCTAAATCCGTTTACAAGACGGGGGTCTTGCGGCTACTGAATAGCTACAGTAGATTCAGTCTGTTGCTGATCATTTTAATATAAGTCATCCATGGGATCTTCACAGCATTATCAAGCTGTAAACTGTAATATTCCATTAAAAGTACTCTCACTTTATCCAAGTAGACAGCCTCAGAAGGAATGGTCGTAGTGTGATGTAGTCAGTGACGTAATCTAGTCCTGGTTCAGTGTGACAGATGCTTGTGGAGGTGCCTCTGGGAACTGCCAAGAGTTTCCTTAATAAGCAATGTTTTATAATTTGACTACCGGGATAATCACAGATTCCCCCAGCCCTGCACAGTGAAGAGCAGGTGGTAGGTGATTGGCTTTATACACCTCTACCAGTTCTTTAAGGGGCATTGAGCTTAATTCTGAGGCAAATTTAAAAATTCCTCAACACTACTCTCAAGTTTTGTTGTCACTATCTTCTCCAGCTGAATCTATACAGATTTGACACCCAATAACACCCATGTTGTAAATGGCTGGATTTCACAGTCATTTACCCTATACAATCTGTTCCTGTTCTACTTTAAGCCGTAGGCCATTACATGAGTCTTTGATTGATGAGTCTTTGATTGACTGACTGATAGCTATAAATTCTTCACATAAAGTGTAAAGTGGTTTAACAGTTTTTGTAATCCGTTTGGGGTCCTGGCAACAAGTACTGCGTCATTCCTGCAAAATAACGTGGGGATAGGGCGAGAGCTGACGTGAGGAAAATCCAGGTTCTTCTTAACTAGATACCCTACCAGGCTCTTAATATAAAGCATGAACAAAAATGGTGCCAGCACAGAGCCATTCTTAAGTCACCAGTCTATGTCAGATAATAATATGTGATTTGTAGAGCACTACAAGGTGTGTCCCCACGCTGAGGCCATGACCGATCTAAGCTACAGAAACAAAAGAATCTAGATAAAAAAATAACACCAACAGATACTAAGGGAATCTAAACAACCAGGTTTTAAGTGTATTCCTAAACTTCGTTTCAGAAGGTTCTGCTATCAGGTGTGCTGGTAACAAATTCCAGCCTTTGGCGGCTATAAAGGAGAAACAGCAAACCCCTTCCCTGGCCCTAAAGACCCGGGGGGAGGGTGCTAAACTGGCCTTTGAGGATCTCAGATTGCTCGATGGTGAATAAGGCTGTATCATAGTGCGCAGTTATTTGGGGTCTTTCTGGGAGAGAACTCTGTGGCAGAGCCCAAGGCTTTAGAGCTGATTCCTTTCTCCAGTGGATAGCCAGTGGAGGGTCGCAAGGGTGCCGTTGCCCTTCTGGGGAGATTGAGGACCAGACGGGCTCCACATTTTGGACACTTTGAAACTTTTTCAGACTACCCTTGTTAGATCCCAGGTACGGGACGTTACAGTAATCTAACTGTGAAGTCTACAGAGTGTGATAAATGGTCTTTAATGACTCTATCTGGAGCAGATCCAGGGTCTCCTTATAGCTGTAAGGGTTCCAAGGCATTTCCCTGCTACGCGGCTGATCTAGTTTACAAAGGTTGGTTTGGAATCGAATGACACTCCTAAGTTCTTACTTTGGGGTCAGGAGTATGGCCTAGGGCATCAGGCCACCAGGCCGATGACCAGAAGGATGGGGCCTTACCCACAAAAAGGATCTCTGTTTTATTGGCGTTGAGCTTCAAACAGCTGTTAGCCATCAATGAGGCCAGCTCCGCCAAGCAAGATTTAAACAGTTTTGCTGGCTCGCTCCCAGCCTGGGAGAGAGTCACAATCAATTGAATGACACTGATTTAACCTTGTGTCTTTCAATGATCTCTGCTAGGGCCGGATATAAATATTAAACAAGGTTGGGCTCAAAATAGAGCCCAGCGGTACTCCTTGTTGTAGAGTTAGGGTCTCTGACACAAAAGGCCTCTGAGCGACTTGGTAGGTACAATCAAGAAAGAAAGAGGCAAGCCATCTGAGTGCAGTGCCATGACACTGCATTCCCCCAGCCTCTGAATCAAGAGGCCATAGGATACAGTGTCGAAGGCTGTGCTGAGATCGAGCAATAGCAAGGTTGAGGTGAGACCTTTATCAGCGCTTTGTCCCAAGGTTTCGGTTGCAAGTAGTAAAGCTGACTCAGTGGAGGGAGCTGCCCTAAATCCCGATTGGGAAGGATGAAGCAAGTTATTAGATTCTATGAAACACGTTAGTTGATTATTAACGTGTTTTTCAAGAATCTCGACAAAGAATGGCAAGAGAAAGAGGGGCATTAGATTTTCCTAGATCATAGGATCAAGTGTAAGTTTCTTACGGATGGGAGGCACAGAAGTGTTCTTCCATTTCTGGTGGAAAATACCCTGGGTGAAGTGACATAGCAATCAGTTGCCTAAGGTAGGGGAGGATGGAGGTCATGCCTAGGCGTAGTATTTTGGGCAGGGCTGAGTCAGGAGGAGATCCTGATTTAATTTGTAAGAAGAGTTCTTGTAGCCCATCTATAGAGGAATTGGTGTAGTTTACAAGACCACACTGATAAACTTGTTTTTTCCCGATTTATACCAGGTCTCATAACTGCAGTTACCTCGGTGTGGTGCTGCCTAAGAGAGCACACAACATTATGCTCCATGCCCCCAACCATATCATGATATTCCAAGTTTTGAGCGATTGATATAGTCAATGGCTGTACTAAGATCCATCAAGTCTAAATAAATACTACTCGCCTTAGCTGTTACATATTTGTTAGTAATGAGATAGAGATTTAGGTATTGTTTTCCAGTGAACAAAACAGGCTGAAAACCAAACTGCAGGTCTGAAAGAATATTGTTATTTAGCACCCATATCTCAAGGCGCACCCGTAAATTTCTATCCATGACTTTTACAATTGTGTTAATAAGAGATATGGGGCGATAACACCTTGGGCCGTCTTTACTTCCCTTTATAAAGATTGAAACAATCATGGTATGTGACAGTGATTTTGGTGGGCAAATCTTGCTGCAAGCATTTGAAAACATTAGTAAGCAGCGGTGCCCAAAGCATTATGTTTTCCTTAAATATATCTGCAGGTACCCCTTCTGGCCTCGGGCTGTATTTGTTGGGCATTTATTTATTGTAGCCACTACCTCATAATACAACACCAAGCCCCTTGTGTGACCCCAAGTTCTTCATATCTCTGACTATAATCTGTAAACTTTAGTGAAATGATTGAACCACATAGCAGGCCGAAGTACCACACCCAAACCAGATTCTGCGCACTCACTAAAAATGGCCAGATCAGCACCTTCCAGAATACTTGGGAATCTTAAGGTTAGCTAGCAGATTGTAGAGATTCACATGCCTCATTTCAAATTTCCCTTTTACTAGTGGCTAAGGCACTCTTATAGGATATCCAACAGTCATGGACTTGTTCTGTGTTCCTAGGCATCATTTTAGGGCCTTAATGAAGTTTTGGTTACTTTTGGGCAGTTAGAATTGAACCATCGATGCGCTCTGACCTCACTGCTTAGTGTGGAAAAAAGCTCCATGTAGCATCGTCCCCAGCCTGGTTACCCGGCAATGAGTATTCCACACATGGAGCTTAGTATTACAGGTCTTTATTCACCTGCATGTCATTGTGAAGTCAACATTCTAATCAGGGGCGGACTGGCCGTAGCGGGCACCAGGCAATCCCCCGGTGAGCCGCACGAATGGGGCACGTTTTTGTCACAGGGTCATTTTTGCAGCATATTTACCCTGTAACAAAATCGGTCGAAAACCGTCCCTGGTAAAGAGCTCGGCGGCACCCCCAACCCTCCGGGGGGTGGGCGAGCACTTTGCCAGGGCCAGTTGTGGTTCCCAGTCCGGCCCTGATTCTAATCCAGCCTTCAGGGCATTCCACTCTAACACTTACATCACAGTTCTATGAAGTCCATGAAGAGCTAAAAGGGTTCCATCATTTCTAACTCAAAAGACACTACACTGCATACTTTAGTGTGTGACCTAATAATGTCACCAGCCCAAGCATCCTCATTTAGCAGGTAAAAAAGTCAGCATTATTCAGCAAGATAATATTATGCCGTAGCCTAGGCTTGTCCACATGATCGCATCTCGGCAACAATCCCTTATTCGTTGCTACAACTATGAGGGCAGTATTCTATTCCATCTCTATAGTAGATGGACCAATACTATAGGATATAGACAGCAGAATGTAATTGCTAAAAGCGCTGCCTACAACACTGTATTTGAGAAAGAAGTTTGACAGGTTATGTGTAAAAAGTATGAAGTCAATTAAATTGTTGTGGTCCCTCCCCACATATGTAGGTGTAAAATTGATGCCACCGTGAATGAGTCAAGAGAAAAATCTAACCATACTTGAGAAGTAGCTAGTTATGTACCTCCCTGTATGAAGTGTGGGCAAAATGCGCGAGTGCCTCATCTCTGCAGTTCATTGAATCACACAGAATATTGTCGGAGCTGTGACAAAGTTTGGTATTAAAAATCCCCCATCCATAACATAGCTCCATGACTTCTACATTTGACACTAAAGCTCTCTTTTTCATGTACAGTGCATTAATAATATCCTGCTTATTAACACTGAAATTGTTATCAAAAAGATTAATCGATGTAATCTTTTAGCACAATGTCAATCGGGAAAAGTTGGAACCTTGGTAACACTGAGGGGCATATTAACAAGGGATGGCGATAAATATTGCAAAGAGCGCTTAGCGCTTGCATATATATCGCCGGCTATCCCTGGAATTTATCGCCCAGTTAGCACGTTATCAACAACGCGCATCGCTGAGGCGATAAAAATTCCAGAGATAGTGTGGATATCGCCGTTTTTCACCATGGAAAACAGCGATATCCTAGATGATAGGGCCTGTGGTCTTAGCCACAGAATCCAGCCCTTATGTTAAGTATGCCTTAATCAAGAATTTCAAAGATGTTAAATTCCTGCGTTAAGGCATACTTAACGCGAATTAAAAAATCGCTACCCTTCCTTGTTAATATCGCAAAGCTGCCTTCGCGATATTTTCCCTGGTTGGTTTCACAGCCCCGCCTACTTTGCTTCTCATTAGCGATGCAGTTAGGCGTGCTGGAACCGGGCACTAAGTCAGCAAAACACGCGATAGCGTATCTTTGCTAATAAGGTGATGAAATTATTGCCGCTTTTCGCCCGAAAACGGACGCAAAAGCGGCGATGATTTCATATCGCCGCATTGTTAATATGCCTCTAAGTTTGTCCGTACAATTCTTCCTGAGAAAGAGAGGGATGCCAGAGTTATAACTCTTCTTCACTACTGGAAATGGCTAGAACTGCAAGAATAAATAATGTATAGTGACAACATTTAATGTGAAAGGTGTTTATAAACTCCAGCCATTAAAAGTTATTAATCTTCGAGCCCCTTCCAGCGAGGTTCCAATTAGCAATTTTTCCTGAGGGTTTAGGTTGACTAAAATTACAGTTGCTTGTTGCTAACACACTGCATTTTTTGTTAGCACGATCTCCTGGAAGACTAGAACAGAGATGAGGAATGTCAGAGTGTGGTATACGCTCTGGAACACTACGTTGTCGCTCTATTTCCATCTTCATGGAACCTATAGTAAGGCTTGAGACTGGGCAGGTTGTCAATCCATAGATTTGTACTGGGCAAGAGCTGCATATCTATTTGAGATTGGAAGGGAAAAGTCATGACAGAGATAGGGTTCCCTTGCCAAATTGCCATAATGCAAGGGTACAGCTTCTTTTATCCTTGGTTTTGAATAGAAAAGCCCAAAAGAACAGCCTCTATCCCGCAGTGCCCCTATCCAATACAGTTAAGCCTGTTGAAAACAGACCTTTCTGTTGCTATGTGCCTAAACTGG
Source organism: Triturus cristatus (assembly GCF_964204655.1). Lineage (NCBI taxonomy): Eukaryota > Metazoa > Chordata > Amphibia > Caudata > Salamandridae > Triturus > Triturus cristatus. Next base: position 127,816,762 of record NC_140583.1, read on the forward strand.
ATGATAATGCAGTCACTGGGGTCATGTTTAGAGTCACTACCAACCCATGATACCCTCCTGACCATGTTTATTTCTGCATGTAGAGTGCTCCTATCATCCAATCTCATTTTAAACCAATTTGTAACCTTTATTAAGAAATTGGTCATATCCTTCCATTTGACGGGATCTTAAGCTAGGGGCTCCGGTTAGAATAATGCTATACGGGGTCGCCGCCAGTGGTAGCTGAAAAGGTTGCAGGTTTGCTTCGCCTGATTACTGGTGCACACTATTGACATGCTGCCTGATCTAAGATAAATAGGTTGGGGCAAGTCACTTACTTTAAAAAAGCAATCGGAAAATGTCCCTTGTCGCATGTGTATGTGGATGCTTGTGGGAAGGAGACCTCTTCCAGGATCTCACCTGCGGGCGAAGAGCTGCAGCATCAATGCTTGCTTTTGCCACAGAATCTCTCACGGCCTACAGCAGCTGCTGCTAGGATTTCAAATGCCTGTCTGCTAAATGTTCGATTGCTACCTAAACATGTCCCTAATATTTTTCATACCCTGTTGACTAATACCTTTGATGTCTTGCTTAGGACCAAAACGTGGCTGTGGCCTGATTCCAACATTGAGATGGCTCTATCAATTCCCTCTGGACAATGTTATCTTTTGGGAGGATGGGTTGACCTAGGATGGAGGTGGTATCGAAATTATTATCTGGGATAGTTTTAAATGCCTCACATTCTCATCAGAGAGCCTGAGGAGAGTGGAGAGCTTGGGATTTTGCATCACCCTGTCCCAAATGTCTCCTTTTCTGGTTCATTGGATTTTCGACTCCTGTGGAACACATCTGACTTCATGAACTCCTGGGAGGAGACTGCCGTAGGGGTGGCATTGAGATATTCCAATTGTATAGTCTTGGAGGGTTTTAGCTTGCATGTGGATGTCTCAACAGACAGGGAAGGGCTGCCTTTTATGGAGTAGTGCAAGGTCCTTAACTTTACTTGCTTGAGTTCAACCGCTACTCATTAGGCTGGACATACCTTGGACATTATCCTGTCCAATCTTTCTTTGACAGCCAGTCCTTTGGAATTAACCTCTGAGGTTGGCAGCAAGCGTCCAATCGAATACCAAGTATGGAAGAACCTCAAACCATTGGAGCTAGCGGAAGCATTGGCTGCCTCTCCAGCCCGTCTGACAGTAAAATATTAATTCAGATTTGATTGTTGTTGAATCTTGGATCGGGGGCATTGCAACGATCTGGCTCCTATTAAAACCTGCTCATCCACTTCCAAAATTCCGTTTGCGCCTTGCTTTTCCCCAGAATGGTTACAGCTAAAAAACGCTTGCAAAAAGATGGAGGTTTTTGGTGAACGGACCACAACACAAAGGCTAAATTATTGTATGAAAATGCACTTAAACACTATCCGAAAGCAATCAAAATGCGCTAGAAGCTGTAATATGTGAACTAAAACAATTTAGCTAATAACTCTTCACATGAAAACATTATAATTGCCAAATCGTTTTTAAATCCTCAAGCCTGCAATGCCTCTGTCTGACACATCTGTCAGGGCCACCTTAGATACTGAGGAAATATGAATTTTGTGATCAGTTATGTCCCCTATCGTAGACCCCAACGGCTCCATGTGCATGCTATAAGTACATGTATGTTCCCTCCAGTTCCAGTTTTGAAGACGCAAATACATGTGCGTCCACCGTCAACATGTCCTCTTTCAGATCCACCATGAATGGGTCAGATATTCCCTTCCTAAGTATGAAAGGCCACCGACTTTATGTGGTTCACTTTCCACATTTTACAGATTCAGGCGAGTAGGCCCTGAATTCTGCCATCAAGCCTTTCCTGCTTTCTGCCTCTGGAAGCTCCAGCTCGAGCCCGCATCTGTATCCATGAACTTTGTCCTACTCCCTGCGCGGCTAACGGTGCCTGATCCAGCCTGTTGCCTGCCAAAAACTGTATTTCACCTTCAAGATTATCTGCTTCGCTCCTCATCCGATGCATTCCTGTCTAGTAGTTTAGGTAAACATTCTTCCAGCTACCGTGCAAAGGGCCAGGCCTCACTGTCCTCATGCAAGTAATTCATAGCCCCTGTTACCATGGAAGATTCCTGCCCCCTCGTATCTCATGTAGACACTTAGACGCTTGTACACGCACTAACAGTCAGTATAGAATAGATTTCATCCTAGAGACCTTTCCTTTTGGATAATACAGTTCTTTAAACATAAGATATTAGATATGATTTGAGATTAGGTTGACATGACCCCTCAGACTTCTGTCTCCACATGTAGAGCTAAATGTCAAGTCCCCTTCACCCTCTAGTTGCACGTCAATCACACGTCATGCGGCTGCGCGCGCATCTCTGCCAAGTATTTCTGCTGACATTGCAGGATTCTCTTATGGATCCACCCACTTGTGACATCATGTTTAATGACGTATTTTAGTTACACCCATGTTTACGCCTTTTTTCGTTACGTATGTGTATTATATCTGTATTATCAGCTGTTACGCCTCTTGCATCTGTCTTAATGTAATGCTTTCCATATAAATACCATTACTTGTCAATAATGTATTGCCTTCCTTCCTGAACCCTCATGGTGATGGAGTGTGAAGCCTGCAATTCGAATTGTATTTCCTTTGTAGAGGAATAAAGCCTTTTAGAACCTCTAATACCACGGATTCTGCCTCTTATATTTACTGAGTTATTCTTACTAGACTTTACCGCATAAAAAAATAGTACCGGTAATGAAATATTTACCACAGAAATTGGCGCCCGAACAGGGACACTTTCTCATCTCACGCGCCGGAGGTGCGTTGCAGGCCCGGTCTCCTGCCACGGCTGAACGGACAAAAACGCGTACCCGCAGGATTTCCTGTATCTCCCTCTGGCCAAGGGGGGGTGACTGAGGCTGCGATCAACACCCAGACGAGGCGGTGAGAAGTGCGAAGTATCCCGACCAGAGCCTAGCTGAGAGAGCAAGATCCGAGGTATACAGAGGCCCACCAGGTTCCGAAGTTCCGAGTCCAGTCGAGTCGAGTCCAGTCCGGTCCAGTTTCAGTTCAGTTCCGAGGCCTTCCGTTCCGCGCTACCCGGTGAGTACCATTGCCGGGGAGGCATTTAACGTGCACATAGTCTGTGCCGGTCAAGACGGGTTTGGGTACACAAATCCGGTCTGCACTGTTTCATCAGTGTATCTGTACTGTTTAGCAGTATATCTAGTATGTTTTGCATATAAATAAGTATTACCTAGTGTCAGTATTATGTCAGTAACTAGTTTCCTATTAGTCATCATTACTCGTTAAATGTTAAATGTTTAATACGTTCTATACATTGTAGTGTGAATGACTGTTCATTATTATGTTTATTGTATTAAGTGTGTTTAAAATAAAGTAACCAGATCAAAAATGCCGTTCTTTTCAAAACTAAGACAGATTAAAACTAGAAAAGGGGTACTCGAAGAAGCTGTTCCCATCCCACCTAGGGACACTCCAGGATATTTTATGTATCATAAACATGGCTTAGATGCCGTGTTATTTCTTGATTTATGGGTGGACTACACCAAAGATTTACCAGAAAGTCAAAGATGGCCCGCAGCGGGGACCTGGGATGCAGATTGCATCATGAGAGTGGAAGAAGAATTATGGAAAAAGAAAGCCAGACAGTCACAGAAAGATGCCATTGAATTGTGGCGTAAAGAATCATATAGACGTACAGAAAAAGCGCTCAGACAGGAAGAGAAAGGTAGGGAGAATTCAAATAAAACCCGAGAAAATTTATTAATAGAGGAAGGTACCCGAGTAAAAACAGAACAAGTAGATAGACAAAGAAATACTCTTATGAATGGTATGTATCCTCTTCTGGCCGAAGGATTGCCTAAGGCTACCCCGGAAATACCAAAAGATTTAACTCCCCCATTACTCCCGATAAAAGCACATCCCAAAACGCATCCCAAAACAGCAAAGGACGTTTTCCTTTCCTCCTATTTAGATGACGTAGCTCCCGAGTATGCTAATACCATACCACACACACCGCTTGCCGATGGTGTTCAACACCAAGAGCATCCGTCTGTATCCCCGCAACAACAAACTCCTACACAAGTTCCCACAGGTCCGTCCGTTTCTACTGTTTTTCCCGCATCTACAATTTCTATCTTACGCCCAACGAATCCTTTCGTGCCCAGCACCTCAGATGGTGCTACAGGAGGTACGACAGACACGTTTGCCACACCGCCACGAAATAAACAGACCCTTAGAGATTTAGCACTCCAACGTACACCCCAACTAGTGACATCCGACATGTTTAAAGAACATCTTGTGGATTGTAGATACGATCCAGTGCCAGGTAAACAGGACAGATTGTTAATATCATCACTACGTATACGACGAGCTACATTATATTTAATGACGATACCAGGAATGGTTGAACATCTAGACAATATATATCACTTTGTCCAAACAGGGCGAGGCCCAGAAAGTATTAACGAAGCTATGGAATACCAGAAAGTGGATGTACAAAGACAACTACTACGTTTTTTCATAAACTGCGTGATCAGGAACCAAGACAGGCCTGGGGCAGATCATGATACCATGCAAAAACTCGCCAAATGGGGTCAGAACATATCAGAAGAGAAACATGATAAACAGGCGTGTATAATCGCCATGTATTGAAAGATCCGCAAGGAAGTAGAACGAATACATAAAGAAAGACGAGAAGCAGACAGAATTGAATCAGAGGGAGAGGAGGAGCAAGTATCAGAACAAATAGAAACGATAGCTTACGTAGGTAGAGGAAGACCCCATAATAATACTAGAGGCTTTAATGATCCGATATGTCCGATACGTCCAGAATGTAATAGACATTCTCAAACCCCTATGTTAAATACAAGGTCCCCTGAACACCTATTCCAAGCCGCTGATAAAGTACTCCGAGATCGAAGGGGGTACCATATGCTCGATTCTATGGATGAACAAGAATTAGCCAGGTCAGCAGTACAATGGGCTGACAGTCCCGACAAATACAGTGATGATGCACTAGCACACACGTTTCTGAATCTTACCCCATACGAACAGCGTTTAGCTAGTATATACATGATTCAACACCTCCTTATATTATATAAAAGCCAACACTCCGATCCAGGACCCTTACCTGACATATTGATAGAACTACTCACGAATAAATGGAGAGGGTCAGGTACTGATTTGATTAAAGAAATTCTAGAATTTCGAAACCAGTATATAACTTTCGTGTGCCCAGAACACGTTCCAGTTCCCATTATGGGAAGAAAAATGTATCACATAGATAGACAGAATCCGTTACGCGAAGTACACCCAATCAGAGGTGAAGGTAATAACTTTACACGCGTGTTTGTGTACACGCCTATAACTAAAATTGAATTATTAGAAATGAAGAAAGTAGTACCCAGCCATGACAAGGATCCAGCAGGTTTCCACCGTGAGATAAAAGACATGCTACTCATGGGAGAATATACCTACCCCGACATTATGAAAATACTGAAAGTGTTAATGCCTGCCGGTGTTTACGAGAAACTCAAAGAAAAGGAATGGGAGGTGGGAGACCAAAAGATAGATTGGACAGCGTTAGAAAACGAAGAAAAGTCCCGAGCTGCAGGAGCAGGGCTTGGGGAAAGGACTACAGCATTACCAGGATTATTAGTGCAGGTACTACCACGTTTATTAACTACGAAAAAGGAGGACTGGGGTGCAATCTCAGCCTGTAAACAAAAACAAGATGAAGACACTAGTGATTTCTATTCCCGATTTGAAAAATGTTTTGGTATAAATAGTGGCATAAAAGCAAGTAGCGAGTCATATCCACATTTGTTTGTGACAAAATTAGTTGAAAATTCCCTACCACAAGTTAAGAATAGAGTATTGAAATTTGAGAGTACCTGGCAAGGTAATACCCCGTCACAGATGTTACAGATGTTACAATATCACCACAATAGAATTAGAGAAGAACAAGAACACGAACAAAGACGTATGAAAGATACAAAAATGAAAATGCTTGTTGCTCAGTCAGTTCCAGCTGATGGTCATCAAAAGGGTGATTCCGCAGGTCCAACGAAAGGGACATGAAACTATTGTAAACAACAAGGTCATTATATACATGATTGTTCAGTTCTGAAACATAATATTGCCACAGGTAGAACTCAGGAAAGACCACGTCCACCTAGACAGGATCAGAATCAACAACAAATTCCTCAGCATGCACAACCTAGGTCAGCTCCGCAACAACTAGCTCCGCAACAGGTACCTCCACAACAGACCATAGCACCACCACCAGCGCAGCCTATTGCTGCCACACAAGCGACAACGCAACAGATGTACCAGTATGCACAAGCAGATTATCCCGATTATCAGCGATACACATGAAATAGCCTAGAGAGGGAAGTTGGCTTACCCCTTATTGAGGTTCCTGCAGATCAAGAGGGACCTTATGTACATAGTGAACTATTAGGGGAAGACAGAAAGTTTTTACTTGATACAGGGGCAAGCAGAACAACTATACGACGCAGTGAAGTTCCAGGGGCACCCCTCTCAGGCTCACAAAATATTTCCCTTGGATTCTCAGGAAAGCCTATCATTAATGAAGTTACACAGCCTCTTCCACTCACGGTTGGTCCATTGACACGTACTACAGATTTATTGCTTACTAAATCATGCCCAGAAAACTTGTTAGGTATAAAAACATTGAAAGCTCTAGGAGCTATAATATGTTGTTCTCCGGAAGGAGTACGATTATTTTTACGTGATTTTAAAGGTCACTACGTGTCCAGAGACATGGATCACCGGCTGCAGAGTTTACCTACGCATTTATGGGCACAAGGCCCCACTGATGTTGGTTGCATGAACATTACACCATATCGAGTCACACTAAAAACAGGAGTAGTACTACCACGAATGCGACAATATAGGTTACCACCAGATGCTGTTGTGGCCTTACTGCAAATCATTGACGAACTCATTGCACAAGGAGTGGTTGTAGAAACCGACTCCAATGTATGCAATTCCCCGATAATTCCGATTCTTAAAAGAACGGATCCAAAAGCACCGCCAGTATATCGATTAGTTATTGATCTGCGCGAATTAAATAAATGTATTGTACCACAATATCCTGTAGTCCCAGATATCTCTTCATTACTGACTGCTATTGATTCAGAAGCAACGTTCTTCACTGTAATTGATCTCAAGAATGCTTTCTTTAGCGTCCCAATAGATCCGGAAAGTCAATATCTGTTCGGATTCAGTTTAAATGGACGAAGTTTTAAATTCACACGCGCACCTCAAGGATTTACAGAGAGCCCCAGCATCTATAGCCAAGCACTGAAACGAGAACTTGACAGTATCCACATGCCAATTAACACTGCCTTGCTTCAATATGTCGATGATCTGCTGATTACCGCCCGAAGCGAACCTGAATGTGAAACAGCGTCACTAACGGTTTTAAAATTTCTGGCCGACAAGGGGCACAAGGTGTCCCCTTCTAAGCTGCAATTCTGTGTCCCGCGAGTTGTCTACCTTGGGCACTCGCTGTCCAAGGAGGGAAGACAGCTTACACCCGACCGCATCCAGTTAATTGCTAACATGTCACCACCCAAGACACACAAGGAAGTACGGGCTTTTATAGGTCTCACTTCATACTGTAGGCAGTGGATCCCTCAATATGCATTTCTAGCTAAACCACTCATCCAGTTGACAACACAGGAGGCAGCCACATCGACTGTCCTCCCTTGGACTCAAGAACACACACATGCCTTTGAAAGCATAAAGAAAGCTTTATGCCAAGCACCTGTTTTAGCAACACCTTGTTACAGTAAACAGTTTACACTCTTTGTTACAGAACGCGAAGGTACTGCCTTATCAGTACTCACTCAGGAACAAGCAGGATCACACAAACCATGTGCTTATTTCTCTAGTACATTAGATCCAGTAGCTCAGGCTCTTCCTGCGTGCCTGAAATCAGTGGCAGCAACGGCTTTAGCAATCAGACAAAGCGATGCCATAGTGTTGGGACATCAATTGACAGTACAAGTACCACACGCAGTAGAGGTTCTCTTGAACCGCACACAAACACAACACTTGACTATAGCGAGACTCACCGGTTATGAATTAACATTGTTTCAACCACACATAGAAATCAGACGTTGTAATACGTTAAATCCTGCCACACTGTTGCCAGTAAACGGAACAGATCCATTAACACATGATTGTATTGAAGTCATTACTATCACGACGAAACCCAGACAAGACTTGACAGATATCCCTTTATCAGATCCAGACTTGACATTGTATGTAGATGGTTCGTGTATGAGAACAAGTACAGGAGAGTTAGTGGCCGCTTACGCAGTCACAACAGACACTAAAGTCATTGAAACAAATTGTATTAACACTTTGTCAGCTCAAGCAGCAGAGCTCATCGCTCTGACACAAGCCTGTATTCAAGCTAAAAATAAGAAAGTCAACATATACACAGATTCACGTTATGCATTCGGAGTCGTCCATGACTTCGGCGTGCTGTGGCGAGAGAGAGGTTATCTAACTTCTCACGGTGCCCACATCCAACACGGACCCCTCATTCAAGCCCTATTAGATGCGATTCATCTACCTACTGCAATATCGATTATGAAATGCAAAGCTCATACAAAGGTTACCGATATCATTTCTCAGGGTAATGACCTAGCTGACAGAACAGCTAAACAGACTGCTCAGAACCAGACTCATACAACTGACGCGACAAAGACAATAGTTCTGACACCAACACATTGCATGACAGTTAAGGATCCCGCCCTTGATATAATTGACATACAGACACATGCTACACCAGAAGAAATAAAGAAATGGACTGAATTAGGAGGGATCCAAACGGACAAGGATGGATAACGAAGGAAAAATCTATATGGTTTCTTCCCGATTCCATGGTTCAAGTCATCATTAACACAATACATAGTCCAGCGCACCTAGGAGAAAAAGCTATGCTAGACAGCATTCAACACATTTGGTTCAACAAACATTTACGAGCCGCAGCTAAACAAAAAGTTCGTACCTGTATGATATGTTGTCAGTTTAATCCAGGTAAAAGCATCCCCGTAGAACAGGGTGGATTTCAACCTCCCGATCATGCTTTTGAAGTCCTCCAGATGGATTATATCCAGATGGAACGATGTCGAGGATTCAAATATGTTCTCGTAGTTGTCTGTGCTCTTTCCCGTTGGACAGAAGCCTACCCGGTTTCAGATTACACTGCCCCGACTACTGCCAAACAGTTAGTTCGAGAATTCTTCCCACGGTATGGTTTGCCACGTGTTGTCTACTCAGATAACGGCCAGCCATTCTCATCGGAACTAATGAAACACGTTTCACTCTTATTAGGCTACCAATGGAAATTCCACTGTGTCCGACATCCTGAGGCAGCAGGTCTCGTGGAACGCCATAATCAAACTCTGAGAATTAGATTGTCCAAAATATGTAGAGAAAAAGGTGTCGATTGGATAGTAGCCTTACTAGTGGCACTCTTTTACATGAGAATGGTAGCACATTCTCGAACAGGGCTATCCCCGTACGAGGTGATCTTCGGTAGACCACCAAATATGTGGGGGACGCCTATACCTCGCAAAATCACTGATGTTGACTGTAATATGCTGACAGATTACCTGGCTTCCTTGATGTCTGCACTACAATCTTGTCGTTCACAGGTAGCTGCAACTTTTCCCGATAACACTGAGGTAAAGCCCCATGACGTGGTTCCAGGTGATATGGTCCTAGTGCGGAATTTCGACCGGAAGACCCAACTGGAGCCTAGGTGGAGATCGCCAAAGCTTGTTCTACTGGCAACAAGGACAGCCGTGAAGATCGAGGGACGTAAAGGGTGGTTGCACTCGAGTCATATCAAGAAATTTTATGGACTACCGTCCAGTGTGGACACTAAGCCCTGCATTTCCTCACAGACTGATTCAAAGCTCCCCTTGGTTGAACCCATGAAAACTGAACTTTATAAACTAAAATTACGGTCTAGTAAGTCAGACAATTTGATTGTTTAAGTCCTCTCCAAGGTGAATCGGTTGAATTTGTCTCTGACATGTATCCTCTAGACCGGAATAGAGAAAGAAATCAACAGATGCAGCTTAAAAAGCATGCGTATTGTAAATCACTTCGTAGTCACTGCACAGTAACATTATTAATTTTGTTTTTTCTAAGTCTTCTGATCATCATTTTTAGTATATTGCTGCATATGTATTACCCTATTTCTAAACGTGCTTACAATGTTACTGCTGAACATTCTTTTAGTGAATTACCTCTGCATGAGTTGTCTTATAGATTTGCGCTGCGCAACAACACATTCATTAGTATGTTACATCATTCCCATCAGACCAGCAATGCTACAAATTGTTGGATATGTGGCCGACTCCCTCCCTATCAGAACTATAAGGGAGTTCTGCCCCTCTTTCCATATCCGTTCACACACAATGGCTCCTGTGGAGCATGGTTTAGTTTGATTAATTCCCTAGATTCAAATTCCGCAGTTTATCAAGACAACTGGGTATGGGGAAACCTGAACCTAGTTTTGCTTAAAGTCTGCTACCCTAACAAGGAGGGACTTCCCAAAAGAACAGGAACTGATCTAGAAAATGAAGTATATGGATTAGGTAATTTTACACTTAACCTCATGATCCTGAATGTTGAATCCGAAGCCACATCAATCTTGCCCGCTATGTCAGTATTCCCAGTTAAAGGGGAATTATGTGTAAGAAAGAATGGTTCCATACACATGAGCCATAGTAAATGCACCACTGTAATAAAATTCAGTGATCAAGGCAAATCTACATTTAGAGCTTCTCGTCATTCCTACTTCATATGTGGCCGGACCGCATACATACGCCTACCTCTAGATTGGGATGGTACCTGTTACATAGCATTCCTTCTGCCACCTGTTTTCCTAGCTCCTCCTGATTATCACAGAAATACCCATTTAGTACACAATAGACAACAGAGAGATCTCCCGATTGTCGATTACACTGAAACGGCATGGGAACAATACACAGATTTCAATAAAGGTTTCTTTCCTTATATAGGAACAGTCACTAATAGTAAGCTGATACGTAGATTAACTAGAACCCTTGAAGCAGTAGTAAACGAGACTACTTCCGCCTTAGGCAATTTAACAGAAGAGCAGTCTGCTATGCGGATTGTTGTGCTTCAAAATCGTCTTGTCCTTGACGTCATCCTGGCCGATAGGGGCGGAGCTTGTAGGGTCATCGGATCAAGTTGCTGCATTTTCATACCAGAAAATTCACCGTCAGTATATAAAGCCATAACCCGCCTTCATAAGATTATTAGCCAGATACACCAGAGTCCAGGCACTTGGACTTGGTCCGGTTGGTTCTGGAGCGTGTTGTCCACCTGGGGATGGAGGATCCTATCCTTCCTAGGTATTGGCTTTCTCATACTATTCAGTTGCTGCTTATGTCTACAATGTGGGCCAGCGATTTGTGACCTGTGTGCCACATCGTGTATCCCACCTCCAAGTTTCCGTTCAAAATCCCGGAAGAAGAAAGAAGAACAAATGATGCTATATGAACAGATCGATGGATTGATGAAGATCGATATCTCCTGAGGGTCCGTAGGGGACAAGGAGGGAATGAGGAAATATGAATTTTGTGATCAGTTATGTCCCCTATCGTAGACCCCAACGGCTTCATGCATGTGCATGCTATAAGTACATGTATGTTCCCTCCAGTTCCAGTTTTGAAGACGCAAATACATGTGCGTCCACCGTCAACATGTCCTCTTTCAGATCCACCATGAATGGGTCAGATATTCCCTTCCTAAGTATGAAAGGCCACCGACTTTATGTGGTTCACTTTCCACATTTTACAGATTCAGGCGAGTAGGCCCTGAATTCTGCCATCAAGCCTTTCCTGCTTTCTGCCTCTGGAAGCTCCAGCTCGAGCCCGCATCTGTATCCATGAACTTTGTCCTACTCCCTGCGCGGCTAACGGTGCCTGATCCAGCCTGTTGCCTGCCAAAAACTGTATTTCACCTTCAAGATTATCTGCTTCGCTCCTCATCCGATGCATTCCTGTCTAGTAGTTTAGGTAAACATTCTTCCAGCTACCGTGCAAAGGGCCAGGCCTCACTGTCCTCATGCAAGTAATTCATAGCCCCTGTTACCATGGAAGATTCCTGCCCCCTCGTATCTCATGTAGACACTTAGACGCTTGTACACGCACTAACAGTCAGTATAGAATAGATTTCATCCTAGAGACCTTTCCTTTTGGATAATACAGTTCTTTAAACATAAGATATTAGATATGATTTGAGATTAGGTTGACATGACCCCTCAGACTTCTGTCTCCACATGTAGAGCTAAATGTCAAGTCCCCTTCACCCTCTAGTTGCACGTCAATCACACGTCATGCGGCTGCGCGCGCATCTCTGCCAAGTATTTCTGCTGACATTGCAGGATTCTCTTATGGATCCACCCACTTGTGACATCATGTTTAATGACGTATTTTAGTTACACCCATGTTTACGCCTTTTTTCGTTACGTATGTGTATTATATCTGTATTATCAGCTGTTACGCCTCTTGCATCTGTCTTAATGTAATGCTTTCCATATAAATACCATTACTTGTCAATAATGTATTGCCTTCCTTCCTGAACCCTCATGGTGATGGAGTGTGAAGCCTGCAATTCGAATTGTATTTCCTTTGTAGAGGAATAAAGCCTTTTAGAACCTCTAATACCACGGATCCTGCCTCTTATATTTACTGAGTTATTCTTACTAGACTTTACCGCATAAAAAAATAGTACCGGTAATGAAATATTTACCACACCGTGGGAAGAATTCTCGAACTAACTGTTTGGCAGTAGTCGGGGCAGTGTAATCTGAAACCGGGTAGGCTTCTGTCCAACGGGAAAGAGCACAGACAACTACGAGAACATATTTGAATCCTCGACATCGTTCCATCTGGATATAATCCATCTGGAGGACTTCAAAAGCATGATCGGGAGGTTGAAATCCACCCTGTTCTACGGGGATGCTTTTACCTGGATTAAACTGACAACATATCATACAGGTACGAACTTTTTGTTTAGCTGCGGCTCGTAAATGTTTGTAACTCACTTTAAGAGTAAGCTTGCTCAGTCATTCAACGTTATGGTTTTTAATTTGACTGAGAGTCCCTATAACAAATTCCTTAGGTCATCTCGCTCTCTCTGCAATCCCTTGGTGACCCATGTCCTCCAACCACCCTTCGAATGGTTGGGAAAGTAACTGCACTTGTGTTTCAACAAGTCTTTAATACTCGGTGTCCCCAGCTTATGTACCTCATGGTTACAAAATGGGTGAAAGTAGTCACCTTGTCAAAAAAACCTCTGCCAATCTGGAGGGTTTGGCCAATTTTCGCCCCTGTGTCCCTTTTGCTGGTTGTCTCCATTATCTTAAAAAAAATAGTTAACATACAGCGGACTTCATATTTAGTAGCCCATTCTCTTTGCAGTAAACTCAGTCCGAATTTTTCAACGGCCACAGCAAAGAGACAGCTCTGCTTGAGATCATAGAGACCATTTGTGGCACTCTTATCTTACTCGATCTATCTGCTGTGTTTGATACGATCTCCTGGAGGTCCGTATTGTGGAAGGCCTGGGAAGGATAAAATCTATTTGTTGTTGCAGTGTATGCCCTGGTCCCAAGTAGGGCACCTAGACCAATGAGAGTCTCTGGGCCACGATGAAAGCCCCAGGGTCCCAGCGGCCATTGCTGACTATCCTGCCTGCACCCATCCTGGGTGGGGTTCCACAAAGAAAGGACTGTGATTCACTCAAAGGAAACGGAGTGGACTTCCTGATCAGCAACAGGTACAACAGAGCTGGAAAAAGCCCCCTGCCAAGAGAGGATCACCACAGATGACCAGTTGCAAGTGGAGTTTTCCTAGACTTTACAGGTGCATTGTGGGAAATTGAGTCCTAGCCCCCAAAAGGCAATTTAGATTCTCTGCATCCTTGGCTGGTGCTACCGGACTCTTATTTTCCCCTAAAGGAACTCAGAAACAACAAGATCTCAAAGTCTGGAAACTTTCTGCAAAGGTTTGCAGAAAAACTCCAGGATTAGACCAGCTCGACGTCGAGAGTCAAGCCGCCATCATAGATTCGCTGGTTTCTTCCATTGAAAGCCCTGGAGCTCCTTGCCGTCAATGTTGAGGACAAAGACTTCCAGAGGCTCTCCAGGGCATTGGGCTGCAACAGGTCGCCAATGTCAAATTGAGCTATGGATCCAAGGAATATGAAGACTTGTCGTCGCGAGAAAAACTCCAAAAGACTAAGCACCTGAATCGGAGTTAGGTGGTCTTGGAGCGGGCCGCTACACTAGCCCTCCACTCCAAAGCCACCAAACTCGTAGTCAGTCTGCCTGCTGGATTACGAGTTAAAATCCTGGCAGGTGGTCCTGGGGCGTCGGTCCCACGGCGGTGCCTTTCTGAGGCTCATAGGAGAGCCTTAGAAAGACAGCTCCGTAGGAGTGCCGCTGGCTGTTCCTGCACAGACAGAAATGAACAATGTGCTTGTCATTTCTGTCCATGCAGGAACAGGGGGTGTAAGAATAAAGGGGGTGCCATTGCGGCACCACCAGCATACTACTCTGCCTCAGACCGCTGAGCCACCACCACAGCATCAAGGTTCCTGGCAGTAGCAGCGGATCCAGTGTCAGTCCAACCACCGTACTTGTAATACGGCAGGTGGATCACCAGTCAGGCTGACCACGGACCGCCACCACGGGTTCGGAGGTCCCATAGACCGCCCAACACGTAATCGGGCCCTAAGTCCGAAGGTACACTTTCGAGCGGGACATAGCTCTCAACCTATCTGACCCGTGCTCCATCATGGTCGGCCTAAAACTTTGACGTTGTCCCAGTCTAGCGTGAGCAGATAGCCGCGAGTGGTGTTTTATGCTTTTTGGCACTAGATTGCACAATTCTTGATTTCATCTTTTAAAAATTCATATCTCCTGTTCTCTACATTGAATATTTGTTCTTTTGGTTTTCTTTTGAAGATAAAAATATTCATAAACATGTTTTGGATTTTTATTGTGTTGTGCCTATTACTTATTTACTGTTTTAGTGATATTAAATGCTTTATGCATACCTGTATCCTAAGTTAGGCCTGCCTGCTTGTTTGCTAGGCTACCAAGGGTTGGGCAAGTATTCATTTACTGAGTCTTGACTGAGCCTATTAGTGAATGTGGTATTATTACTAGTTGGGGATGATACCCCATCTACTAATAACCTACTTTCCTACAGCTAAAATGAAGGGGCAGTTTGTGATTTTAAGGGTCCAGGCATAGGAAGTGTTAAAGGGGACTAAGGGGTTATTAGGGTATGGTTAGATAAATTAAAGAATGCATGTATTACAAAGTAACTTCGAAAATTCAACATTTATGGAATTGTCATAGGTAATAATGATTATTATCTTGATAATTGAAACTCAATTTTAATGTAGTAAAGATTTTTAAAGTAAACTTTATTGCACACAAGATAATTAACAGGTTAACACACAGACAGATTACTGATGTGCTTTTGAATCTGTAACCCCAAGACTATAGCTAAAGTAACTTGCTTCAGTGTTTCTTTTAGTGAGATTTTTTCACTGATTTTAACATAACAATGCAAACACAATTGTACATATTGAAATCAACATTTTCAGCATCTACAGTGGAGAATGAGAATTGTTGTGAATTTTAAGATTCATGCACTGCATGGACACATATGAATTTTAAGTGATAATTATGTAATCATTTCTCATTAAATGAACTAGATCAGGAGTCTCCAACCTTTTCTATAATGAGAGCTACTTATGTTCAATGAAACTTATCGAGTGCTACTAATTTTATTAGTATTGTAATAGTGTCCACATCAGGTCAGGGCCGACTTTAATACTGGCTGCGACAATGTTTGCTAGCACCCCCAATGACCTTCCCTCACTAACACCCTTTAACAGTGCGCCTCAACAGTGGGTGATTTAACAACATTTTAACAATGAGTACCAGGGCCCTCCTCAGGAGGACATGGCCTCTTGCACTATCTATGGCCCCTGCCGGCGCTGCCTGTTACAGCACCAACAAAACCACTAACCATCACACTCCTACAAGTGTGACAATTCAGACTATTCAGGGCCCCCAAAGCTATAAGAATGGCCTGGGTTGCAGTTATTACTGATTGTTAATGTATATTAAATTAATGAACAGCTGTTGTTGTGCTCATATCAAAATTTGGCAGACAGTGCCACCATGTGGCAGACTGTCACAAGTGCAGGTGCTAAGAATTTACGACCACATTACGATGTCGGTTGGAAAGCATTCTGACCGACAACAAACCCTACAAACCCTATGTATGCCCACAGCCATTGTGGCAAAACTTTACAGATAAAAACATTGTCACAAATGGCTGTTTTTTCCTACTCGTTTTTAATAATTCTTTATTTCAACAGTTAGTTACTTTAAAAAAAACCTTAAGACTTAAGAGACCTACAAATATGACTTCTTGCTGGATTCAGAATGTTGTCTACTTTTCAGAAATATATAGTTTTCCTGGATCACCCATGGGTTTCACATTGGTTTCTACCACAAACTGGAAGTAGGTTGAAAGCACAAACCAATAGGGAAAATGGGCTACCTCTTTGAAAAATACCAGAACTGTGGTGAAAAATTTGTTTTTTTGATTCAGCTCTGCATGTTCCTGAAAGTGGGGAAGATGGCGACTTAACCACAATAAATCATTTGTTGACGCCATTTTTATGAAAAAGAACAGACACTTTAATCCAGACTACTTTTTAAAAAAATGTATTCCCAGAAACTCAAATTGAAGCTATATTTTGCCTGTTTTCTCAGTCCCTTCCAGGGGAATTCACAACTACCCTAATTAGCCGAAAAGGGCTCAGCACTAGGGGAGCAGGGGAGACTGAGCAGTTAAGGGACTGAACCAGATATTGAGGTCACCAAATAATACAGCATACCTCACTGCTGAGAAAAAAAATGTTTAGTAAAGTTGAGGAAACATTGATAGATAGGTTTTCCCTTTTGAGCAGACAAAATACTTTTCATTCTACAGAGAACACTGATCTTCCCTATTCACCAAAACTCTGACACTATCTACCTTCTACCTCAGGAACTGTAATGCTTTGTGTAGGATGCTCTAAATTGCTCCTGTATCCGTTTTTTGTTTGCCCTCTTTCCCCTATTTCCCTTTTAGCATTGTGAAGTGGCCTGCTAACAGCTTACAGCACCTTAAAAATCACTAATACATTAATAAATAAAACCATTTGGGAGGGCTTCGTTCGTGGCCTAGTGGGGAGAGTTCCCTGGTTTGTGGTGTCATAATGGGTTGTTAGCTTCCTATATCTGGTATCAGGAGGTGCAATATTCCTAGCAACGTCAGAAAGAGTAAGAAGATGCTCAAGTAATGTGGAGAGTGTCTGCCTGGAGAAATTGGCAGGGAGAGGAAGAAAATGGTGTCAGATAACTAAAGGCCCAAAAGAGGTCATAACTGCAGTAAAAGCGACCTAGTTAGCAATGATCCCCCTTCACCTTAATATTACCATAGTTCTAGATTGTTAAGATTTTTATAAAGATTTGTTACGAGAACCAGAATTCACTTTAACTGAGTTTTGTTTAGTGAAAATTAGTTTTCATCTGTCGTATACTGCACTCAGCTTTGTCCCACTCAAACTTTCAGCCATGGTGAGCGGCAACCCACTTAAACCACACTTGGCCAGGCGCAACAGGCTCTGGGTGCTTGGTGGGGTTTCTGATTAGCCACCAACCAGGCCTAACCAGCTTAGGCTGTGCGGAGTGGCCTCTGGGATCAGAGCCTGTCTCTCAACCAGAATATGCACCCATCACTATCCCCCAGAACCAACTTTAGCTGTGTGCAAATAACTCTAGACTAGTCACAGGTTCCAGCCTTTGGCCAAGCTGTCATCCAACTCCTGTGTTCACAGATGCCACTGAATACAGTTTTGTGCTGCATATAGAGGGGGCTGGACTCAGGACTGTCATTCATCCAGGCTACTGTGCATGGCATTTGACATTTAAAAAAAAGAGGGTACCTCAATTCATAGGAAATCCCATTTTCCAACCTTAATAGCTGTCCCCATGGTCTCCCCAATCAATACTAAACGGGGGAAAATGGAATTGATTGGGACAAGTAAGAGTGTACCACATTTAGTGTAAATCATTAAATTAGCCTAAAAGTTATAAAAAGGAGTGGGTGTGGGGGTCCTAGAACAGTTTTCCTGTTCCAAATAAAAGAGGATTTCTAATTTGAGATTTGGTGAAAATCTCTTCAACCATTCCTGAGAAATGTCAAAATATGCAAGTCCAGTGCCAATGTCAAAGTATCTCTATATTTCAAATGGTTCACGATTACCCATAATTAATCACGAACAACTTAAAATGTTTTAGCATGCACAATATTTTGATGGTCTTGCTGATGAATGGTAGGTAAGTGATATCTGTAATTTCCATGATTGTCAGGGTCTACTGTGGGTTTTTTCAGAAGTGCATGTGTGCACATTGTCTTATCAAGGGTGTGTGTGTGTTCTAATGGTGGGTACCTGGCTGTCTGATGGGACAAAAGTAGAATGTGAAGTATTATTTATATTTGTGAAATTGCTTTATTAACAATGGAACATGTATCTACCTATTCAATATAAATAATCTATTTATTGAAGAGTTTACAATATATGTGGTTTCAATCAATGCATTTCCTCCATCATGAATTAATGCAAACAATTTTAGAGCTGAGAAAGCTTACAAAAGTTCCTAGTGAAAAGTGACCATCTTGAAATAGTGATCACAGACCATAACATGCATATCCTTTACTAACTAGTGGTCAGATTTACTAAACTTTGAAGGGTAGTTGCTACACTGCTTTGTGACAAAGGAAAAGACCAGGAATGTGCCATATTTATTAATATGTGGCACGTGTCTGCACTCTTGTAGCATTGCCACACTTCTGGCTGCCGAGCACCAATGCAGACTCCCATGTTCCACAACGCAAGCATACCTGCATTGTGGTCAGAAGAGTTTTTTGTGTGAGAAGGCATACCTTTTAGCAGAAAAAATATCCTTAGAGGTTTATTCCTCTGCATGTGTGCTGCAACAGATATGCGATGAGGAAGTTACAAGGGGAAATAAAGATATTTATTTTCGTTATGCCATCTTCAGGTAAGTGCACCATTTTGGCGCAAACCCATGTTTACTGACTTTACCGTTTGAAACAAAATACATGTGTGGCTACACAGGAACGCCCATGCTCCAATCCTGTAATGCAATTCTGATGCAAAGTAAAACACAGCAGTGCTATAAATAAAATCCCACACAATGCCTTACAAATCGTGATCTGTGTGGCTTGGTAAATCATAAAAATGTATTCAGCATTGGGGTTAAGCCACAAAGGCCATTTAAGAAAAAAGATGCAGTAGCTCTAAATGTGTAGAACCATGCAGACAGATTCTAACTTTTCTATAATTACCTACAGAGTGCACAAAATTGTTGCCATAAATATCTCCTGTCCAGCTGTAACTACACAGATAGAAAAAAGCAAGAGGGAAGAAAAGCAACGTTTTTCTTTTTCAGTCTTTAACAGCTGCTTTAATTCTGCTCTGTGACCTGGCCTGCCTCTCCCCTGACTGCTGGCAGGCACTGTCACTTCAAAACTCAGCACTGCAATTAGCAGCTATGTCATTTCTTTAATACAGGTGATTAGGGGCGTCACAAGTCTCCTGTAATATAGAAATTAGAGACAGGCTTTTGTACAGGGATTTCAGGTTCCAGTGTATTATATAATTATGCTACTCTCACATCACTTTATTACTACTAATCAGACAATGTGAGAAACTGGGTTGTTGGCTGATGGGGGTATCAGCCCTTCTCAAGCAACAGCTGCAATCCTTGTCAGGGTGAACTACAAAAAGTCACTAAATTAACCTGTGCTTAACCCTCTAGTTGCTTGGTTCAAAAGCAGTCAGGTTTAACTATGAGGCAATGTGTAAAGTATCTATACAGCAGACACACATTAATAAAGTGAAGACGCAACACAAACACAATCCCAAACCAATTTGGAAAAATTGAGTAAAATATAATGCATTGTTTGACACCAACAACAAAAATCCAATTAGTAGAACAGATTTAGGGTAAGTACATTGCCTAAAAGCACAAAGTGGCCCTGGCAGTTATCTGGTTGAGCGAGACCAGGTGATACACATAAGTTCAGGCTAACCGTGATGAAGTGAGGGCTGGACACAGGGACTAAGTAAGTCTTGCTGAAAAAGTTACTTTCTAAAGTCTAGAGCGAAGAGTTTCGTTCACGGTGGAGGAGGCCGCGAGGAGCATGGAGATCGCACAGATGGTCGTCTCTGTTGAATGAGCAGGCCAGGTGTCGCAGATGGTTGTTGCTGTAGCCCAAATATCCTATGGAATGGAATGGAATGGAAAGGCATTTATAGAGCGCATGGCTACTCGGGAGCATCCCAGCGCTAATAGCGTTGCAGTTCCAAATATGGACAGTTTTAGGGGAATAGATACGTTTTAAGCTGCTTTCTAAAAGTTATGTTCCAGGCGGATATTAGTGGGTAGGTGGTTCCATAGTTTAGCGGCATTGAATGAGAAGCAACGTCCTCCGCATCGAGTTCTTTTTATTTTTAGAATTACCGCCAGTAGTTTATTATGTGACCTGAGAGATCTCTTGGGACGATAGGGTTGAATGATGCTTCTGATAATATGGGGGCCTTTGCCTTAAAGAGCATAATACATAGAGCTTTGAATTGGACTCTTTCTTGGATGGGTAGCCAGTGTAGTGATGACAGTGCAAGTTTAGCTGGGAGGTGTTTGGGGGTGTTCAGAAGCAGGCGTACAGCACAGTTTTGAACTATCTGTAGTTTCTTTATAGTTTTGGCTGGGGTTCCTAGATATAAGGCGTTAGCATAGTCCAAGCATGACAAAATCAAAGCTTGGACCAATATCTTTTTAGCTGAAAAAGGGAGCACGGGGAGGATCTTCCTTATCATTCTTAAGATTCCAAAGCAACAAGCTGCCATCTTGCTTGCTTGTTCTTTGAGATCTAACTTAGAATCAAGCCATACGCCTAGACTCATAATATGGTCCTTTGGGGCGGGAGGGGTCCCCAAGCAACTAGGCCAGAAGCATCCTATAGTCAGTGAAGTGAAGTTGCCCAGGAGCATGAGCTCAGTCTTAGCTCCGCTTAACTTCAAGTAAAAGTCGTTCATCCAGCTTTACACCTTTTCCAGTCATAAGGCCAATTCTGAGCCTGTATTCTCTTTTTGATTAAGCGCAACTACCAGCTGCGTATCGTCAGCGTAGGTGATAATCTGAATGCCAAAAGGTGTGACTATATCTGCCAGCGAGCTCATGTAGATATTGAATAGAATGGGGCTCAGGGAAAAACCCTGAGGAACCCCACATCTAAGTGGCATTCACTGGGAGATAGATCCTTCTTCAAAGACGGCAAAGGATCTGTCCTCTAGGTAGGATTGCATTCATTTTAATGCTGTTCCTGCCACTCCTATCCTTCTCAATCTTTGAACCAACAATTGGTGGTTCACCGTGTCGAAGGCTGCGCTAAGATCTAACAGAATGAGTGCAGCGCAGCCCCCTCCGTCTTAGATTTCCCTAAGTTCTTCCACTGCTATTAGGAGTGCTGTTATGTACCGTATTGTAGTCTAAGTACATTCTGTGATGGATGCCGACGAGAATTGTCTTCGAGGAAGGAGGATAAAGTCGGGTTTACGTGCTTCTCTGCTAGTTTAGCAATACCTGGTAATAACGAAATAGGGCGATAGTTGGCCAAAACATCAGGGTCCATATTGTTTTATTTTTAAAGTGCTCTAACCATAGCCTGTTTCCATTGAGAAGGCACTATTCCAGTTGCTAAAGAAGCATTTATCATATTCAGAACAACTGGGGAAACCAGTGATTAAATTTAAGATATCAGGGGGAGCAGCATCTGACGGTGCTCCAGATTTAAGCTGACTGAGAAGTCCTTGAAGAGAGGAAAGATTTAAAGAAGGAATAACCTCCAATAGCAGATCTCCATCTTGGCCTGTCTCCTCAAGTACCGGTAGGTTATGTGGGGCCAACAGAGGAAAGGAATTATAAATCGTTTGAATTTTATTTAAAAATAATTCTGCCATATCATTACACCATTTGGGTGTGTCTACAACGGTGGTGGGAACCGTAGGGGGGGGGGGGTGATGAGAGACTTTACAATCTGGAAAATTTCACGTGGACGATTTGTCGACAACATGATTTTTTCCTCATTCTAGAGAGCTATGGCTGCCTTTATAGCCTCTCGATATTTGTTTTTATTACTTATCCTATCAGGCCATGCAGTCAGTCATTGCTGGAGCTTCATATTGGCAGTCACCGCTGTTGATGCTGTAGTGCAAAGTGCAGATCTCGCATTGCTGGTCGTCGCTGTTGGTCACTATAGTGTGGAGAGTTGGGTTCACTGGAGCTTTGCACTGGCTGTCGGTGCAGTGGCAAGATTTTGGTGTGAATGGGCCTGTTAACATTCGCTAAGAGCCTAAAATCTGAGGATTACTCCTTTTCTTTTATGAGGAGCTCCGCTGATGCCAAGACCTGGAAGGCACCTCTTGGGGATCAGAAACTCACTCCAGCATAGGCTAGCAGGGTGCAGGCAGGTCCAGTTATATATATAGATATAGTCAAATCCAGTGCAGCAGGTCAGCTGGACGGTCGGAGGGAGACCTCTGTAGCTTGTTGTGTCACTTTAGCTCAGAACAGGTGGTGAGTCAGCTGACTCTTGGAGTCACTTGAGCCTGAGATAAAGGGTGCAGGTCTAGTCTTCCTTCTCAGACAGGAGGGTAGGCCTCAAGCAGCAGGGTGGTCCTCTGGCAGCAGGACAGCCCATCTCTAGTGTACATAGGTCCAGTAGTGTACTGAAGAGTGGGTCTGAGGGTCCACTTTTTATCTCTAATGCCGCCTCTGAAGTGGTAGCAATGTCTAGGTTTTCCGCTTACAGACGTGTCTGGATTTTGGTGCCTCCCTGTCCTGCTCTCAGTCTGTCTAGGGGCACTATAGGCTAGTGTGAAGTTCTTTGTGAGTGTGCTGGGCTAGTGACTTTGAAGTGCAAGTGTTGTAGTTGACAGCTCCGCGCCCCCCCCAGCAAGCCAGGTGGACCATCTTGTCAACACCTAGACCCTCTATTTTGATACTGTCTGGGAGGAATACACAAAGGCCAACTGCCGACTACAGCTAGTCATGTGAGCCAGGATACAGGCTGGAGGCACCAAATGGTCAGAGCAAGAAATTGCCAACTTTCTAAAAGTGGCATTTTCAGATTTGTAACTTAAAATCCGACTTTAGGAGGAGGAGCCTAGCGCGCATCCAAGATGGCCGCGTAGGTGCGAGGCTCCCGAGGACCTCCGCAACCTCCTACGATTATCCTGAAATTATCCTGCCCTGGATGAGGGGACTATGTTGGTGAACCTGAGCTGAGGTGGCACCCGTTTCCCGCTTCCGAATCGGACCTCGGACACCGGAGTGAGCACCGATTGAGGTTTGCGGCCTTCCCCTCGCCGGACCCCGGATTTGCGCTGTGGGGTGATCCAGTGACAAAGTGAACAACAGCGGCAGGCAGGGCCTGGCGACTCGCGTACTCCGCACTTTCGCTTTCGCTTTCACACCCCCTTGCCGTCTCTGCGAGGTTGGGTTGCGGAGCCCTTGGTGTTGGTGTGGCCTTGCTGGGAGGCCCTGCCTGCCTGCAGGCTGTGATCCACCCCGCTGCTCTGAGGCGTCCCCCCCCGGAGCTCGTGGCCCTGCTTTCCTGCCCTACACGACGTGGCTGGTGCGACTGGGAGATTGGAGGCCATGGCCACGAAACAAGATGGAGACCGGGCAAAGACCAAATCGACCCGGCGTGGCGCCGTCCATCAGGCTAATAGTATGGACCGCTATACCCTCCAGAAGGGATCTCCCGATGGACCGCGCAAGTCCCCTGAGAGCCCTCCTGATGCCCCAGACCTGCCCGCGGATCTGACTCTGCGAGATATCATGGGCGCCATTGCCGAGATGAAGGCCTCGGTGGGCCAGCGGTTTGATACACTGGCGCAGAAGATCGACTCGGTCCTCGTGGATGTTGGCCTGGTGAGGGCCGATCTTTCCAAAACCAACGACCGAGTAGATTCTTTGGCCCACACCGCATCGGGCCTAACGACAGATGTGGCGGCCTTACAAACAGAGGTGCGCCGGCTTAGTCAGGCGAGTGCGCTTATGGATCGACGCCTGGAGGACTCTGAGAGTCGGGCACGGAGGAACAACATCCGCATCATCGGGGTGCCTGAGGGACGCGAGGAGGCGGCGGCGGATCTCTTTGTGGAGGACCTGATCGCTACCCATCTCCAGCCACGGGGGCTGAGTAAATTCTTCGCTGTGGAGAGGGCCCACAGGGTTCCCGGGGGAAGGCCGAAGGTTGGAGCCCCTCCGAGACCTCTCATTGCCCGGATTTTCAATTTTCAGGACAGAGACGCTATCCTGCAAACCTCCAGACTGCATGGACCAGTCAAGTTTGACAATATGGAGGTAAATTTTTACCCTGATTTCACCCCAGCGGTCCAGAAGCAGAGACTGAGCTTCCTAGGTGTCAAACGCCGTCTTCGGGACCTAAACCTCAAATACGCCATGCTCTTCCCAGCCAAGCTGCGAGTGGAGGTGGATGGTCGCACGCACTTCTTTGATCGTCCCGAAGAGGCCGGGGACTGGCTGGATACTCTGCCCGGGGATCTTGATCGGGGGGGGGGGGGGGGGCGGCGGGGGGAGACGGCACGCTGGATCAGGACTGAGGGTTTAACATTGGGCCTCACTCTGGACGAAAATGATGCCACTTTCGATTCTGCGTCAGTCTTTGTAAGTTCCCCTCCTATGGAGGTTGTGTTGGGTCTGTTGGGGGTTCTCCCTCCTCCTCTAGGGGGCTAGTTAGTTTAACTATATATGGGGCGACAGGCACACTGCACGTTGGGGGGGCTGTTCGGGCTCATGCAGGGGGTGCAGGGAGGGGGGAGTTCTGTTGGGGTGGGTGGGTAGGGATGGGGTGTTGTTCGTTTTTATCACAAGGCAAACGTACTTTTGTGTTAGTTCTACAGTGCTCTCCGGGGGACGAATGATGGCTTCTGTGTATGATGGGGGGTAGGGAATTAACTTTGTTGTCTTGGAATGTGAATGGACTGGGGGACAGGATCAAACGAGGTGTGGTCCTGCAGTTTTTTAAGCGAATCTCGCCCGATGTAGTCTTTCTGCAGGAGACACACCTCATTGGCAACTCCTTCTGCGCCATGAATCGGCGTGGCTATCGCTTAATGGCTCACTCGGGCTTCACGTCTGGCTCAAGGGGTGTGGGCATCATGGTGAGGAACTCGCTCCCGTTGGAGATTGATGAGGTGCTCCACGATGACAGGGGACGCTACACGGTCTTGGTGGGAAGACTGGAGGGCAAAGTGGTTGTCTTTGTGTCAGTATACATCCCACCGGGGCTGCAGTCGACCACCTTTGCAGACCTGGGGCGCCTTCTCCTTGGCCTTCCGGGGGGGCTTTTAGTTGTGGGGGGGGATTTCAATGCGGTGGTATCTGGGACTGTGGATCGTCACCCCCCTAGGGACCTCCCCCGGGCACAGGTGTGGCTACCCGGCCTCTTGGATACATTTGGGTTAGTGGACTGCTGGCGTTTAAAACACCCCACGCAGCTGCAGTACACTTTCCACTCGGGAGCCCATGGTAGTCTCTCACGACTAGACTATGTCCTTGTCCCGGCGGCCTATGTTGGGAGGGTGGGAGAGGTGCGCCATTTGCCACGGGGTATTTCGGACCACTCCCCGCTCCTACTGCACTTTGATGTCTTTCCGAGGGGTGAGGGTAGGGTTGGCCCAATCAATCCTTGGTACCTGCGCGACCCCACCATTCGCGCTGAATTGATTAAATCCCTTCAGCGATATTTTGATGAGAAGGTGGGGTCCGTGCCTTCGGCTGTACCGCTGTGGGAGGCCTTCAAGGCAGTGCTCCTATCCCTTATTTCCCACGCCCGGAGGCGCGAGCGGGAGGAGGTGACCCGGATGGAGGCTGAAATAGCCGAGTTGGAGGGTAATTTAGAAGGTGGGGTGACGGATGCCGCATTACATGTCCTCCAACTCAAGCAAGCGGCCTATAGGGCCCTCGTCACGGAGGCGGCCAGGGGCCTCAGTAGAGAGCAACAGGGGCGACTGTATGATGTGGGTGATAAGGCTGGTAAACTGATAGCGTGGTTGGACAAAAAAGAGAGAGCGAATCGTGTGGTCCCGCTGATTGAGAAAACGGATGGTGTGTGTGTAACTGAGCCAGAAGAAATCATCTCCTGTTTCGCGGATTATTTCCGTGGAGTGTATTCCCCGGTGTCTCCCTGCTCGGAAGAGGATTCCTGTGCCCTGCTCAGGGATATCGCGCTGCCGTCCCTTTCCGGGGATGACAGGGTGTTGCTGGACGCTGCTCCCACCTCCGACGAAATCGCCCTCGCCATACGCTCGGTCGCTTCCGGCAAGGCCATGGGTCCGAATGGTCTCCCTATCGAGCTGTACAAGTTGCGACCGGATACGCTGGCACCCCACCTCCGGGCTATGTTCCTGGTGGCACACTCGGTGGGCTCCCTCCCGCTGGACCAGCGTCTGGCTACAATCGTGGTCATCCACAAGGAGGGGAGACCTCGGGACCGGGTTACATCCTATCGGCCCATTTCACTACTGAATGCGGAGCCCAAGATTCTCGCCAAGGTACTGGCCAATCGGCGTGGTGGGCGATTTGGTTCATCAGGACCAGTCCGGCTTTATTCCTCATCGCAACACAGCCCTTAATCTGCGGCGCTTGCACGGTGTGCTCGCACGTGTCCCGTTTATACGGGAGCCGGCCATTTTGGCGTCCTTAGACGCCACCATGGCGTTTGACACGCTTGAGTGGCCATACATCTGGGCGATGCTTGCGAAGTTTGGATTTGGCCCAGGATTCATCAGTTGGGTCAAATTGCTGTATTCGGGCCCATTGGCGCAGGTGGTGGTGAACGGAAGAGTATCGGCTCCGTTCGAGCTGCGCCGGGCCACGAGGCAGGGCTGCCCCTTATCGCCGCTCCTCTTTGCACTTGCCTTGGAGCCCCTGGCGGAGTGGCTGCGGTGGGAGCCTTCCATCCGTGGTCTCCGCTGGACCCCCGAGTATGAGGACCGCGTATCCCTATACGCTGATGACATCCTTCTGTACCTAGCTTCCCCACGTAAATCACTCATAGTACTGGTTGATGTTTTGCATTCATTCGGTCGTAACTCCGGTCTTGTCATCAACTGGGCTAAATCGTGTGTGTATGTTCTCTCCGGGGAGGCTCCTATCCTCCCGCGGGGCTGTCCGATCCAGGTCGCCCCGCAGGGATTTAGGTACCTGGGTGTCTTCATTACTCTGGACCCGGAGGCTCGGTATGATCGGAACTTGCTTCCCCCCCTCCAGCGTCTGAAAGAGGATGTCGCGCGCTGGCGGCGTTTGCCGCTTTCGCCGCTCGGCCGGGCGGCATTGTTTAAAATGATGTCGCTGCCGCGTTTCCTGTACGCGTTGCAGAACACTATGGACGTCGTCCCAGCGCGCTACTTCCGCGAAGTGGAGAGTTTGCAGCGCCGCCTGTTCTGGGACGGGAGGCCACGTATTGCCCTGGCGAAGCTGACGCTCCCATGGTATGACGGGGGGATCGCCCTTCCGGATATCAAACGGTACTATTGGGCCTCCCAGCTAGCTGCGATTAATCAGGGCCTATATGGGCCCGCCTTAAACCCGGCATTTGAAATGGATAGGATGCTCCTTCCAGGTGGTGACCATAATCGAGCGCTCTATTCTAGCGTGCCCGACGCTCGCCTAACGGGCCCCACGCGTGTCATGGTGCGAGTGTGGCATGCGGCCAATGCAGCTGTGGGGTGGAAGGACCGTTTGACCCGGGCGTCACCACTGTACGCGTCTGAGCGGTAGGGCTCCTTGTGGACCTCGAAGGGCTTTGAGAAGTGGGACATAATAGGCATTAGCACAGTGGGGGATCTCTGGACGAGGGGAGGATTTAAAACGTTCGAGATGCTGCAGACGGAATTTCAGTTGCAGGGCAGCGAGTACTTTCGGTATTTGCAGGTCCGTCATGCGCTGGGCTCCGTCTTTCCGGACGTTGCCTCCATCCCGGAGTGTTCCCCCCTGGAGGATAGAGTGCTGGATGGACACATCCCGGACAGCACGATCTCACTGATATACAAAAAACTGATCAACGACCGCTCAGACTTGTTGACTGCCCTTCGTGGGGCTTGGGTAGCCGACGGGCTGGAGCTGGACGACGAAGACTGGACTTCCGCGGTGGCCTCCCCGAAAGAGGTGGCCATACCAGCTCGCCTTCGTTTCGTCCAGCTCAAGATACTCCACAGGGTCTACATGACGGGGCCAAGGCTCCTGCGTATGGGCTATGCTGAGGACGGTTTGTGTAAGCGTGGGTGTGGTGCGTTGGGGACTTTTCTGCATATCCTGTGGGAGTGCCCGGAGGTGGAGGTGTTCTGGCGTGGTGTGCATGAGGTGCTGCGAGTGGTTACGCATGTGGCGCTGTTGCCCGAAGCGAGGAGATGCCTGTTGAATGTGTGGGAGCCTACCGACTATTCGGTGCCCCAGACGTGGTGGGTGACTCTGGGGTATATGGTTGCCAAGCGTGATATTGCCCAATTGTGGGGATCCCAGAGGCCCCCGACTGTCTCAGCCTGGAAGGAACATATGGATTGGTGCATGTTTCGGGAAAAGGTGGTGTATGTGGCGAGAGGTAAGCCTGGGGCATGGGTGAAAGTGTGGGGCCCCTGGAACGCCTACCGCGGGGGAATCTGTGCTCCGCCGTTATTGCCTGATCCGTCGCCGGCCCCGTCCCCTTAGCCAACTCATCCCCCCGGCACCTGGGCATTGGGTTCACCCAGCCCTAGTTCTGGTCTCTCTCCCCTCTTGAGACTTCTATGGATGGCTAGGATTTCCCCTTTAGGGGAGCACGTGTTGCTATTTCCGATTGAGGATTGCCTTGTGGGTTTGTTTGTACTTGTTGTTCTTTAAGTGTAAAATGGAACCGTATAGTGGGGTCTGGATGGTGTGGCTCGCAACGATGTTAACTCCTATGCATGTTCTGCCGCAGCACCTTGTGTTTTATAAATGTATATCGTATGCTCCTTTCATTGCTAGCGGCCGGCCGGAAGGTTGTAGGCCCATATTTGTATATTTTTGAGTCTTGTAATAAACGGTTTAAAAAAAAAAATCAATAAAAAAAAAAAAAAAATCCGACTTTACCATTAAAAATGGTTTTAAATTACAATTCCTCAGACATCAAACATGGCATTCCTTCTGGCTCCCATACAAAAGTTATTACTAATTGAATAATTGAATAAGTTAACCCAATGTTACAATGGGAGTGATAGTCTCACAGTAGTGAAAAACAAATGTAGGAGATTTTCACTACCAGGACATGTAAAGCTTAGGAGTATACGACCAACTTTTTAAATATTTTGCACTTTGTCCTATGGGCTGTTTAGGGCCTACCCTAAGGGTGAGATATATGTATTACAAAATGAGGTTTAGACCTTTCAAAAGTTTTATTTGCTAGGTCGAAATGGCAGTTTAAACTGCACACACAGGCTGCAATGGCAGACATGAGGCAATTTTTAATGGGCTACTTAAGTTGGTGACACAATAAGTGCTGCAGCTCCACTAGAAGCATTTAATTTGTCAGCCTTTGGGTATATGGTATACAACTTTACTAGAGACATACAAGTAAATTTAATGTGCCACTTTGGGGTAAGCCATTTTTACCAAGTTTACAGGAGTGAGCAGAACCACTGCTGAGCAGTAGTAACGTGTACAAAGTACTAGCACCAACAAAAACAAATTCAGCAAAACTGGAGTTGTGAAGGCACAATGTTTGGGTGAAACCAAGCCAAGAACACTGCTTTTATTGTGCATCCTGTATGTCTTAGTGACAACATACTGTACTGGAGTGGTTATACTCTTCAAACAACTACTCTGTAAGCCTGCTCCTCTTTCTTATAGGTTTCATGAGCTGATAGTCATCTACACTTAACTGGAAATATTTTGAACGATTCCCTTATACTGCTTTAATATCCCCGACGTTCTGTACATCTTACGCCCTACTAAAGCAACGATTGCTCACTGTATGCTAATGGTATACTTCTAATTGTTTCAGACTCATTGTATAGTACTCTGAAATAGTTTCAACAGATTAATTTCGTACTCCCACTATCATAAACACTTTAGAGAAAATGTTGATCTTGTTTCGCCTTATGCTACGTTACTATAGAAATCTATACATAAACAAAAAATAAATTACAATGTCCTTGGATAGTTCCCTCTCTGGCTTTGGGCATCAGTATGCTTAAGTTAAGCAGTGTCCTTTCCTTTCATTGTATTCTGGGTTCACACCACAGAGATATTGACAAAGCTGACTGTTTACCCTCCCCTTTATTGCCTCTCGGCTAATAATCTTACAATGGGCAGTAAAATTATTTACAATTATTTACATTTCGGACCAGCATTGGTAACTGAATCATTTTGACTTTTGTATATTAGAAAGTGGTTTGCAGATGTTAGCAACATGCAGAACAGGTATCACAAGGATAACAGTATTTGATTGTTATATTCCACAATGAGGGCCCGATTCTGATGTCGGACGGACCACAGTCCGTCCAACATCGTTTTGGAGCTGGAAACGAACGACCTCCTGCCGTTGGTTCCAGCCCAGGAAGTAGGATGTGACCGAACCCTGTTCGGTCGAAATCCTATTATGTACAATAGGAGCATGCATTCCGAATGGAATGCATGCTCTAATTGCAAAGAGCAGAGGTGCAGTTCATCCCTGCACCCAGGCCACCGGGTGCAGGGATCAACAGTGGGACACCGTAGGTGCCCCCTCAGCCACCATTTGGCGGTCTTGCACCCATGGTGGCCCAGCTGGGGGCCCCCAAAGACAGATTCCTAATGCCTTTCTGTGTCAGAAAGGCCAGTACAGAAATACAGTGGAAAACTACCATCATAATCCCTCGGCCGAAAAGAGGGAGTACTGCAGGTTTTCCGAATGGGGGACAGGCTCTGGGTGCCCTTCGCAGGCCATTCAGAAAACCGATTCGGATTCCCTTCCGACCAACCCCATCGAAATGGGTCAGTCATAAAGGAATCCGACCAGCCAATTACGATGGAGGGCCATGGCAGATAGTCGGAGCCATTCCAGCCTATATCATAATCGGCCCCTTAGGGTAAATTGTGTGTAAAATGTTAAATGTGGTCTTCTTCAATAGTGGTTTCACACCAACGTTTTGCAACCAGTCTTTACGATGTGATTCAGGTGATAATTGGTCACATCACAATATGTCTCCTCGCAGGAAGTCAAAGAAAAATCTGCCCAATAAATATCAATTAGGCAGGTCATTATTGGAGACCCAACTGTAATCGGCTAAGAACACAAGGAGCATTTCTGTGCTTGACATCCCAGATAGGAATTTTTATTGTTTTTAAAGAAGTCTGTGTTCCTTAAAGGAACCATTGGTTCTTCAAAAACTCACACATGAGAACACTTCATGGGGAGCACTGCACCACTGCAATCTTGGTCGTGAATCATTGATACATACCCTTCTGAATGGCAAATAGGAGGGGTTCCTTTTTGTGCTGCCTAATTGTGCTTCAGAAATGGCCTGTAAGTCCATTTTGCAAATTGGAATTGCTTTCCAACTCACATAATTAATAGCACATAGAAAAATAGAAGCCATTTGTGGGCAAAATCCTCGTGATTTAATGAATCGCAGAGTTTGTACATCTGGCCTATGTGGAAGTTGGTACAGCTGCTGCTCACTCTACACCTGAATTCTATGACAGTGAATCTTGGTCAATATCATTTCAATATTCAAAATCCAAATGAATTAGCATTATTGGAAAGTAAGTAGTGTAGGCAGATTACGAGGGTTCATAGGGAGCAGGACATGGGGCAAGAACGGGTCAAGAATTAGGCTCATGCTGCAACACTACAGCAGTGACGAGTGTAAAGTTGCACACCAAAGCACTGGGCATGAATGGAGAACAGTTCAAAGTCGAATATTTGCAGAACAGGATTCTAGGGAATAGTGGAAAATCTAGTGGGGGAGCTGCATACAGTCCATTAAGCTCACTGTAATGTAGGAGCAATGCAGGGGATGTGGAAAGCAGTTCCAGGTACAGGGGCAATGCCAAGGAATCTTATATCCATATTTACATTGTCCATCATCTTCCCTTGCCCAACTTTGCTGCCACATCTATATGGCTGCTCACCATCCCTTCTCCGATACTTCTATTAGTTCCAAGGTTGAATATTTACTTTAATTCTGCCCCTCTCTCTCTTAAGATTGATGGCACTTTATAGAGTTCAAAGCAAACACAAGTAGTTGATGGACAGAGCACTGATACTTTTAAGACACTCATCCCAGTCACAGATCTGGGTTGAATCCATCATCATTCTTTAACTTACTTCGCCACCTCAGTTCACACCCAGATATATGCAAATCTGTCTTGACCCTGTGCCTCATGGGAACAGTCCAGCCTGTACTGCCAAGCCAGATCTTCCCTGAACCGGAAACAAGCATCCTGGGACCGGTTTCGGGGTAACACCCTTCATTAGCCAGGCTAGTTTGAATCCAGGGGCAAAGTGAGCAAGGGACCCATGTCTCAGCATACCCTACCAACTTAGGGCACACAAAGCAAACAAAAGGAGATGATGGACGGAGCGCTGAAACTTTTCAGACACTTACCCCCAGTCACAGATCTGAGTTGAATCCATCATCATTCTTTAGCTCACTTTGCCACCCCGATTTCAGTGCTCCATCCATCATCTCCTTGTGTTTGCTTTGATTGCCCTAAGTTGGCAGGGTATGCCCAGACATGGGACAAGGCTACCTTACACCTCTTAGTTGTAAGGAAGGCTGTACTATGCTAGTTGCAAAAAAATGACACATTCAGAAATGTGGATAATCTTTTCGTAACTTTTGCGCCAGTTGGCAGCAGACTGAAACTGTCCAATTTCACCTTGAGTAGATGGCTTAAATTATTCTTAAACTATTCTGCTAGTTTACGTTCAAGGTTCAGACTTGGACAGCAGAGTCCGAGTGAGAACTACAAGGAATATGTCAACTTCTTGGGCATCATTCAAGGGAGTGTCTATGGAGGACATCTGTTATGGACACATGGTCGCCTCTCCACACTTATTAATTATTATAAACTGGTGTACCGCGGTAATCCGTCAAATGATTTATTTATTTTTGGGGAGTTTTATATAGCATGAACCTGACCCAAAGGTATCAGAGATCTTTGCATGAGCACCAGTTGCGTTACAGACAGACAATTGTAATATTTATTTTTTTGTTCAGTACTGGGCGATTATGTGATTTGCCCAGAATCACAGGATGTTGAGCTTCGCTGTAGAGACTCGAACACGGTTCTCCAGCTTTGCGGTTGACCACTCTAGCCGTTAGACCACATCCTCTCCCTTGCTTTGGCTATTTTCAATGCAAGTAGAAACCTGCATTAAGTGGTTTATAACATATGATATAGTGTAATAAGGCATTTATTGATTGTTTAAAACGTATGGATTGGTATGGCCTTTAGAAAGTTCTGTATAACTGTGGTTAGTAGCTGTTACATGAAGCTGATGGTTGCTTGGGCATCAGCTCATTCAGTGATTACTGTTGTGAGGAAGACTGGCGTGGAGGCAATGCCGTGGTTACCTACCAGTAATATTCATTACTCCAAGTCACCAGGGCAATACCCTCTAAACCTGGGACTCTTACTGACAGGAGATTGCTACAAGGGGCATCACTTGCTTATTACTTCCACACCTACTTCCTCATCCCATTCCATAGAAATCTGATTGTCACAGTGTCTACTACACACAGGGCCCGATTCACAGAACTAACTTAAGACAAAATCCTAAACTTACTACTTTTGGTATTCACAGAAGTTAGGATTTTGTCTTAAGTTTGTCTTAAGAAAAACTTCAGACAGACTTAAGACAGACTTAAGACAAACTTAAGATTGACTTAAGACAGACTTAAGACAGACTTAAATTAGGATTTTGTCTTAAGTTTGTCTTAAGTTTGTCTTAAGTCTGTCTTAAGTCTGTCTTAAGTCTGTCTTAAGTTTGTCTTAAGTTTGTCTTAAGTTTGTCTTAAGTTTGTCTTAAGTCTGTCTTAAGTCTGTCTTAAGTCTGTCCTAAGTTTGTCTTAAGACAAACTTAAGACAAAATCCTAACTTCTGTGAATACCAAAAGTAGTAAGTTTAGGATTTTGTCTTAAGTTAGTTCTGTGAATCGGCCCCTAACTGTTTTCCTTTGTGCCTGTTTATATTTCTACTTCAGTGACTTAGGGATCTGCTGTGGCACACCCATTTCTCTTTCTTTAGTTCTAAATTGTTAGTGTTTTTATTTCATTATAATTTTTAGAGCATGCTGGGGCTGCTCCTTTCACGTGGGTGATGAGGGGACTTGCTTCATTCACGTTAGGGGGGCAGTCCAGGGGCCTGCTTTGAGATGCATTCAGTGGCACATTTCTGTAATCCTTATAAATGGTGCAGGTGTGTCCTTTCGGATGCGTGTAACAGTGTGCCTACCTTTGTCTTAACAGCTGTATCTGGGAATGCTACTGCAGCCTATTTTTA
The DNA here is from genome assembly GCF_964204655.1 of Triturus cristatus. Taxonomy (NCBI): domain Eukaryota; kingdom Metazoa; phylum Chordata; class Amphibia; order Caudata; family Salamandridae; genus Triturus; species Triturus cristatus. The sequence goes on from NC_140583.1 coordinate 127,851,554, forward strand.
GGGCCAGCGTTAGCCAAGACTTTTTGATTTTACTAAAATTAAATTTATAATATACTTACTAAAATGGCCTTTCACCTTACTCTTTTCATCCATTGGTCTGTTGTTGTGCCATTCACATTTTGTCACTACAGCATACAGCATGCAGCAATAGTTTTGCCGACTTCACCCACTGGTTAACTTCCAGGCGCGGTGCGTCCATTGGGGCGTTGGGGCGTTGCCCCCCCCGCCCCTGCACCCGCCCGCGCCCGCAGCTCCCTCGGTGTCTCTGAACTTAGTTTACTTAAGTTCAGAGACGCCGATGGTGGGGAGAACTGACAATGCATGTCAGTCAGCATGACGTCGGACCGTGGGCGGTCTGGCGTCATGTTGACTGACATGCATTGTCAGACCAGGCAGCACTGCAGCACAAGTGCGCATGAGTGGGCATGGTGAGCTAGTTTTTAGTCCGTGCCCAGTCATGCGCACTTGTGTTTTCACTGACTTGCGCATGCCCATTAGGAGCCCCTCGGTCTCCTAATGGGCAGGCTGCGGGCGAAGAGTAGGCTGTGCCCTCAGCCAATCCTGGCGCTGCAGCAGCGCAAGGATTGGCTGAGGGGTTTCCACTGCAGTGCTGACATGCTGTTCCAGTTTGAAGAGGGCAGAGGCGCCAACGCGGACCAGGAGCAGAGGCGGTCAGGTAAGTTTTCCTCTTAATTTTAAATGTAGTCTCCTGTGCGACCCCCCACCACCCGTGCGTGACTCCCCCCCTCGTGACACCCCTCCCCTCGCGACTGCTCATGTAGTAAAAACCGGTCCTTTCGTTTATTTGCTTCCTTTGCAATCATTTTACGCCCCGCCACTTTCAAATGTCACCCGCCGCCCCTGTTAACTTCACGTGGAGTAACTGCATGATGCTCTCTCACAATGAGCACAAACACACACAAGGAAATGCCCTTCATTGCCACTGTTTTCGTTTTTGCTTTATAATTAGTGTTGTTTGTGTTTAGAACAGAGCCTGAAGTGAAAGCAGGACACTTTATGCCAAATGTGAGCACAGGCCACACACATTCCATGCTTTATTAGTTTTTTCTCCCACCATGCTGTTGTAATTCCTTTAATGTGTCCTTTGTTTATCTCACTGTCGGAATTTCACTACAACAGATAGTATCAATTGTAAACTGTTCTGCATTAAGTTATCCTCTTTCCACTAAAGATACAAACACAAAGATTCAACATTATACATGGGAATTTATAAGCAGAAAAGTGTTCAGAACACTTTTATTCTGGACTCAATTCCACCAATGGTTCCTTAACAAACTGTAACAGGGAAGAAAATAAACTCCATTAATAGGTGGTTGTATCCTACTTGTCTCTATTCTCTGTACATATGTGCTGGTGTCTGGAATCCTGAGAGTGATTGATGTAATAGAATGTTGGGGGCATATTATCAAGCCAGGCGATAAAATTATCGCCGCTTTAGCGTCAGAAAACTGCCGCTAAAACGGCGATAATGGGCTTGATAATATGCTCTATGGAATTCCAATTGAAGCCCAGGTTAGATGTCCTTCACATCTAACATGGGCTTCTATTGGAATTCCATAGAGCATATTATCAAGCCCATTATCGCCGATTTAGCGGCAGTTTTCTGCCGCTAAAGCGGCGATAATTTTATTGCCTGGCTTGATAATATGCCCCCAAGTGTGTAGTGTAGAGTAGAAGTTAGGAGATGGGAGCAACTGGAGGGTGGATGAAGCCCTTGCTTGACCTTCCAGCTATTGATGTAACGTAAGGTCTAACTTGAAAGATCAAACTTACTGTCTACCTGAGTGGCTTGTGTGAAGACCCTGCACTCCACCCACAACACAAGCTTTGCATGTTCCCTATATAAATACTGGGGCATGCAGCAAGGACAGTGCATGGGCCCGCCAGTTTGTTCAAGTGGTGCTTTAGATTGCCATGAGGCTGCTATCAGCTCTGCAGTGGTGATAGAATCTGGGGTAGATGGTTGGGTCTTTTCCATTTTATTTTACTGGCATTAGCAGTTCTTGGACCTGCTTGTTTACAGGCATCAGTGGGAGGCCCTTTGAATCCCCTCAACCTCATACTTTGAGTCTAGTATGTTTTTTTGTCAGTACCTGTTTTTCTGAGCAGTTTCTGTTTTATTTTTGTTTTGATAAGAAGTAGAAGCACTCGTACTGCATCAGTCTTATGTTGGTAGCAAAAGGGCTCTTTACATTTTCAAGAAACATCTAAAGAAAATAACCGAAAGACTGTTTTTTGAGTATGTCAGCTACTTTGACTTCAGGAAGGCCATTAAAAATGGGGTTTCTTCCTTCTTTCCATCCTTGGATTGGGTTCTGTTTTATTGTATTTCAGTGACCATCTGTTGATCTTATAGTGCTTATTGGTATTGTAGGTTTGTATGTAAATGCTGGTAGGGTCTGATTCCTCTGCTGGTTTAAGGCATGATTAGCAGACTTGTATAGGTCATGTATCTTTTCTGAATTCTCAGTCATCTCATGAGGGTGTCTAGGTCTCTCTAAAGAAACTTATTGTAATGCTAATTGGGTTAAATAGCCTTACATTCTCTTTCTTGTAAGATCTAAGAAGTTGCAATACTTCATCCTTTTAAAGAGATTGATTCTATAGTTGAGTCAGTTGTTAAATAATCCTGATCTGTAGCTAAGTGACTTAAACTTTTGTCTTTGAACTCACAAACTCCTGAACTACAAGCGTTCCAATCCTGCAAAGGGTTGGCTTAAAAAGTCTGGAGGTATAGAGGTTCCTGGTTGAATCTTGCTTCTCAACAGTCTGTTTTTACCGGATTTTTCATGAAACATTTTCTTGGAGTCAGCTCTTGGAGACTCTTACGGTCATGGTGCATTACACAAGGTAGAACCTTGAGTGTTCAAGCTTTAACTTAATTTCCTATGAGATCATTGGAGTAACTGACTTTCGGCCTGAGGGTTGGGTACTTATAGACTACTGTCTTCTTAGTCAAGTGTCTGCTTGAACTTCTGAGCGATTTTGAACAGGTTAAGGTCTTCTACAATAATAAGTCAATAATGCCAGGTTAAAGCAGGATTGTCAAGCATTTTTCATGATCTTACATTGAACAGGCTCCCCATTTAATCCCTAAAATAGGCTTGAATAGAGTCTGTTTTAGAAATGAGTTGATTGTATTCATGTTATGGGTCCCATAGTATTTAATGTGGATAATCTATTTGGTATTTGTAAAGAGGAGGCTGCACACATTATTCAAGCTGTTACCTTTGATCCTCATACACTACCTGGTACAAGAGCATAGGCTACTTCCCATGAAGATCTTCTCCTTCGACTGCCCTAGAACGTTCACCTCCCATATACTACATCACCCCCCCCCAAAAAAAACTGTTCTACACAGCACTATTACCAACCAGGAACAAAATGGTAATTGTTACATCAAAACTCAATACCAATACTAGTCATCATCTCCTATACAAAAACACTTAAATACCTATGTCATGTAAAGAAAACACTACACCTAAATTAAATAAGGTTTTACAAATGCATACAATTTTTTTTATACAAAATGTAGTACACAGCAAGTTTATGTACTGAAAGTTTAAAGTATGGTAAAGTAACTGATAGGTTAAAGTATGGTTGACATGACATTCAATCAAAACATAATCCCAATATCGTGTTCGTCTGTAAATCACCCTACCAAACCTCCCTTTAAATTCATGCTGAGCAGAGCAATTATCTAATTGAGAACTAGGAGCAAGTTATCTAGTACACCTTCCAATGGAGAACCATTTCCATCAGAGAACTACCATCCTCATTTTCACCATCAGACTTTTTACTTCGTATACATAGGGCCTCATTACGATGTCAGATGGAAAGCCTCAATCCGACAGTCGGAATAACCTGGACCTCATCGGAACTCTCCCGACGGACTTAGTTGGTTTACATTCAGCCTGACTGATTACGATGTTTGCAGTCGCAAAGTAAACAACGTGGTCATTCCGAATCGGTTCCGACTGGCTCTCAAAGTATCCGTGTCAGTTGGAACCACATCGTGCACCACTATGGACAGCGTTTCCGACCAACAGATTACGATGACGATTTTCAACAGTTTTTCTGAGTTGGCCTGTCCGACACGAAAAGGCTGTCAGAAAGTGACTTAGGGTGCCCCTGGCAGAGCCTCCTTCATCCTGCAGCCTCCTGTTGGTGGCCAAGGCGGTACCTAAGGAACCCCCCTGTAAAACCCTGCACTGTGTGGCAGGCACAATGGGGTGCCCGCGACAGGGTGCAGGGATTCCACACACACCCCATTTCTCCATAGGAGCCTGTGTTACGGCCAGTTGTTGTTTGTAACACAGACTCCCATAGGAAAAAATGAGACTCTGACAGAACAGTGTTCGTTTGCATCGTAGTAGGTCAGGCGGAACTGCCGACCGTAAATCAGTCGGTTCCTAATCTGAGGCGGTGTAGGGAGGATGCTTTCTACCGACATTGTAATGAGACCCTTAATGTCATCACCCAGTAACCAATTGTGCTGTTCACTCAATACAGGAAACACCTTGCCCCTTTACAAATGGTAATGCACCCCATGTGCCAAACCTTGCCAGAGGAATAGAATTACAAAATATTTTCTTAATCATTAAAATTTAAGAAAGTTACTATTCCCTTTCTCGAGAAAACCAGCAGCTTAACTTTGACCACATCTCCAACTATAAGCTAAACCTTCTTACAGCTATGTTTTTTGTCATAATAGGTTTTGTACATTTCTTGAGCTTATTTCAATTTCTCCCTCACACTAAATGGTGACCAATTTACCATCCTAGATTATGACATCCATCTTATGTTATCATTATTGAAAGTAGTACTTCCCCTCATTAATTCAATGGACTGTGGCCACTGGAAACTCATCACCAGCAGGCTGGACTACGGCAACACCCTAATTTGTAATCTCCAAACAACTCCTAAACAGACTCCAGACCATCCAGAACACTGAAGAAATGCTCATATTTTACCTCCCTCACCACACCCCACACAACACAGCACCTCAAGAAGCTTCATTGGCTCCTCTTTCACAAGCACACCCAATTGAAACTTCTCAAGCACACATACAAAGCCCAACACAACACAGGACCAGAATACCTGAACAGCTGCATAAACTTTCACCAACCCACCAGGCACCTTCGCCCTGCCTCACTCACACTCACACACATTCTCTGCATCCTCAAAAGCGAAACTGGAGTCGCTCATTCTCCTACATCACACCCAATATATGGAATGACCTCACTCAACACATCAGAGCCTTCTCCTCACTTCTTGAATACTGCAAGAAGCTAAAAACCTGGCTCTTTGTACAAGCACCTTCAGAACTTCACACCTACACACCTGCCAAGCACCTGGATACTCTCTCAGAAGATTAGTGTGCTATGCAGCTCAATATAATATAACATTACAATCTATATACCCACAAACGACATCAAATACACTGTTTTATTTTTCAGAGTAAGGACATCCAACATGTTAAACTCAAATTGATTGTCAATACTAAGAACAAAAGGGATGATTACGATGACGCCATAATACAATGGCGGGCGGATGGTTGGCGGTCAGAAAGACTGACTACCATGCATCTGATAGGGTCCTTGAGCCCGCTGGTGCAATAGAGGAGGTTGTATTCCCTAGAGTGGTGGCGGTGCCTGCCAGACACCACAGTAGGGATTACAATGTCCCTTTCCACACCCAACTTTTTATGGCAGGTAACTTGCCCCCTGGCCCTCAGCTGTGGGTTATACCTGCACCATGTTACAGACACTGCACGGTGCCTGCCACGTAGTGAAGGGATATGTTAAGTGCCCCCTTTTTGCACTGCGGCATGTGCTGCAGCCAGCAGCACCCATCACAGTGCAAAACATAGGCATTGCGACCACTCTGGTGGCGGTCGCATACTAATGTTTCTGGCGAGACCCCCAACAGCCTGTCGAGCAGTCCCATTTGCGTAAGCGTGGCGGTCAGACAAAAGTCCAACAGCCATCCTAATCAGCCCCAAACATATTAGTGGCATTATTGTCTGAATCACAAAGTTCGGACTTTTAGCTATCTGACACTGGTTTTACTGCAATGTCTTTTCTGAAAAGCTTTGTATAAATGCTCTGTAATTCCACAGCTTGAACATTTCTGATTCCTTGCAGAACACATTTTGACATTGGCATTTTGGCTTGGGTTACCACATCAGAAACATTTCACAATGCCGTCTGATCCTGAAAGTGTTTTCTCCTTCTTAAAGGTTTTCCCAGTGTTCACAGTTTTTTCGAGTCCTCAGAATATATAATTTTTGTTGGAATTTATTTTATCAACTGTTTCTTTCTCATCTTCATGTTTATCATCCAAAGGAACTGCTGTAGCACATCTTCCTGTCGGGTCCGCTCTTTCTACAAAATCAATAACCTCTTGTAGTGGTGATTCACTCTTTTCCCATAAACTATCCTGCAAACTAGAATTGTAGGTATGCATCACAATCTGACCATGAGTAAGTGCAAAATGTAAGCTGCCAAATTGAGTTTTTTATGCAAGAATTTTCAGTGCAGCAACAAAGTCCACAATAGTTTCATCCTTACTTTTCTCTCTGTGATAGAATTTATATCTATGAAATCCCACACAAAATGATGAAGCAAATTAAGCATCAGGATCTTTTAATGCATCAATAGAAACATCATTTTGATCAGATTGTTATGGCTTTTTGTCAGTATGTTTATACACCTTTAGACCACCTGGACCAAGGCAGTGAAATAAAATTATTTTTCTTCGTTTCTGGAGACAGATCATCATCCTTATCAATTGTAGAGATGGGATTTATTAAATATTCATGCCTCTTCTCCCGTTTCATGCATGATACATGCAAATCTAGGAAGAAAGCTTGTGGAGGTGTAAGGTTTAAAGTCTTTGACATTGCCATGGATGATTTGATCCAAATTGAAATATTATTTACCTTAGATCTGTCCCACAACGTTGCAAATCTCGGTGGTGCGAACTGACAATTACAAAATTGCCAAATACAATATGCACACATTGAGTCAAGGTAAACTACGATGCATAAAACTAATTCAAAATGGCAGCATAGTAAGTGTAGAAATCCATGCTACAGTGTACAGTTACAGTAAAAATCTATCAGGTTGAACTGCGGGGTAGAAACAAAGCAAATTGTAAGTGGAACAGGCAAATAAAAAATATAGGGTTGCGGCTGACAGAGGGAATAAAGTCGATGAGTAAACAGTGGTGCCCTTGAGGAGCACCGGCACCAACACCATAGGTAAAGTGATGCTAACAGGCACAGGGAGTTGACCTGGCTGTGCTTAGGTACATCAACCGGTTGAGCCCACAGCGTCACAGCAGGCTCATAGTGGAATGTCTGTTGCGCTCGTGACTGAAGAGAGGTGCCCATTAGAGGCACAGAGCGCTGATCCAAACATGGTACCTGAGGCAGAAGAGGCAGGAGGTGTGGGTGAATAAATGCTGGTAAGCACCGAGTGCTCAATTTAATGGTTGACTCGCCCTGAAGTTGCAAAACGAAAAGGCTGATACATCAAAGTTTCCAGTCATACACAAACAAATTTTCATCAGAGTTGGGCTAACCAACTAGTCACATTGCCAGGAGCTAGTCGTCACCATATATGTAAAGATGACACCGCACACAGCGTTCAAGCTGAATACTTCATTCTTCTTAGAGTCCTTGGCACAACAACATAGGCTACTCCCTTTTAAAGATCTTTCTTTTCCATAGTCCAAGAATCGTCTTCTCCCTTCTATTACATCACATCTCCAGATGATGCTACACAATACATTTATGAACCAGAAAAAAAATTGTAATTGTTAAATCAAATCTCAATACCAATACCACAGTACTGGATATAGCCACGGTTGTGTTCTTTACTAAGGAGGGTTTATCTGACTTTCAAAGTGGTTAAAAAGTAGGCTGCCATCTGTATCCTGGTTCTAATGTGGTTCATGCTATGCCAGTAGAATTCTCCCTAAATGATATAAGATAGAATGTTGGGAGTGAGAACCTACAGTTGGAGAAGGGCTGAGCAGTTTGCTGGCTGCTCCTGGTGGGGCTGAACTACCGGAATTGTAACTACTACAATAAATACTCTTCAAAAACTACAAAATGGCTTTTTACAAGTGCATCTTTTAATGATCTATTCCGTCTAAAAGTCACTTGGGGATGATCAGGTACATTTTTCCCTATCACCATATCTGTTTGTAAGATATGCCAGTAATGACACAGTATTTTCCTTAGTTTGCCTGCATCATTAGAGAAGGTAGTGATGAATCTAAAGGTTTCACTTATTTGAATATTAGATCTCTCTCTATCCCGTAACAGACAATGTCTGGGAGTTTTCTTTACTCTAGATAAAGTCTTTGCAAGCAGATCTGGACAGTATCCTCGTACCTTAAATCTCTCTATCGCCGCTAATGCTTCGATATTGAAATCTTCATCTAGGGTGCAGTTTCTTTTCAAACGAAGAAGTTCTCCGTAAGGTATGCTATTTCTCAAAGATTTTTGATGGCTACCATGTGCTTCCAATATGGAATTACCCACAGTTTCTTTCCTAAAAAGGGAAGTACATATTTTTCCATCCCTAATGAAGACCTTTAGATCTAGAAAAGCAACCTCTGTGGTACTGAAATGCCCGCTAAAATGTAGAAATATATATATATATATATATATATATATGTATATATTTATATATATATATATATATATATGTATATGACCTACTGGCGATCGCCTGTAGGTAGTTATAGTTAGGACCTATTTTCCATAGGAAATCCGCAACATTCTATCCCCAATAACTCTGACGCTGATTGACGAATCTTCGTGAAACTTTCAAAACTTTTTGCCAGATCTGGTCTGCTCCTATCCTGAAGGTCTCAGGATGATTCGTGTAGTGGGGGCCGAGAAAAAAGGGGGTCCCAAAATGTGTTTTCCCCATGCAATTTCCCATAGGACCTTAGGACCTTTAGCCGCAGCTACAGCCCGAACTGCTAAACGGAATTACGCCAAATTTGGCAAAGAGGTAGTCCTCAGTTCAGACTCATGCCTTTTGCTTAAATGGTGTAAATCCATTCAGTAGTTCCTGAGAAAATGACATTTAAAAGTACATATATATCTATGGCCTCGCAGGATCCGCGTACCGTAAGAGCACCCAGCGCGCACCCTGCCGTGCACGAGCTGTATTATAATTGGCTGTCAACACTCCAAATCAGGACGTGTTGGCAGCCATCTTGTGCCTCGGTAGAACCGAGGCACAAGAAACCTAAAAAACAAACATGCAAAATGCGAAAAGGGTGCAGGGTAGAAACACCCTGACCCCCTAGGCCTGCTCAGGGGGTCCCACAAGGACCCCCAGGGCCTAAAAAAGCATTTTTTAAATAAAAAAATCAGCAAAATGCGCGCAGGGTGCGCGGATCTTGCTGATGAATAAAAAACAAAGCACGGGCTCCCGTGCTATATTACTTATTAGCCCCCAGGTGGGCCAGATCCCAGTGGCAATAACATACTTTAAATGGGGGGCCCAAAGGGGCCCCCCTACCCTGGGGAATGCCACTCCCGGGGCTTTCTTATGAATTGTGCGGGGGGGCTCATAGCCCCCTCAGCCCAGGGGACCGCCACCCCCGGGGCTTTTTTTAAAATAAAAAAACCTGTGTGGTGGGGCTTGAGCCCTCACCATACGCCCCGGGGACCGCCACCTCCCCAGGGCACAACATTTTTAATTTGGGGGTCCGTTATGGACCACCAAGCCCCGGGGCTGTTCAAATGATGGGAGGGAGGCAGCACGGCCCCCCTCCTAGAGCCCTTGATGGCCCTGGGGAACGCCACCTCACAGGGCCGGCTCCTGCAGTGTTCCGGGGTGCCCACCCCTGGGACACTGCCATTTGCAATGACAGAGCGAGAGCCTCGTGGCTCCCACCCTGTCATTGCAAACTTCTTTGCTATTTGGAAGAGAGAGCAGGAAACCTGCTCTCTCTTCCTAATAGCAAAGCAGATTGCTTTTCCACATGGGGAGCAGCATGTTAGTTGCTCTCCCTGTGGAAAAGCAATGCGGGCTCCCGCAGGAAGCGGCGAGCCGGCTGGGACCTTGGGGGAATTGGGAACCCCCCCACAGTCCCCAATGGAGTGGGCCAGCCCCGGGGGATGGGGCCCCCCTCCCCAAAATAAATTTTTTTTTTTTTTAAAAAGGGCCGGCCCCGGGGGATGGGGTCCCCGGGGCCATAAGTGGCCACAGGAGGGGGGCAAGGCAGCCCCCCTCCAAATAATCAAATAAATAAATAAAGGCCCATGCCCCGGGGGATGGGGTACCCGGGACAGATTATGGCTTCGGGAGGGGGGCCACGTGGCCCCCTTCCCGAAGTTATTATAAAAAAAAAATTGGGGGCAGGCCCTGTGGGATGGGGTCCCCAGGGCCAAAAAAATTGAAAAAGAAGGGGGCTACACAGCCCCCCTTCTTAAAACAAAAAGAGAGAAAAAAAACGGGATCGCGGACGGAGGCCACGCCCCCTCATCGCACCACTCTGCAAACGCGCCCCCTGGCACGTTTGCAGAGGGGGAACAAATTCCCCTTGAATACTGGGGGTCCCTGGGGGCCAATTAGCCCCAATCCCCCAACTTAAAACGCACCAAGGGGTGCGTTTGCACAGTGGTGAAAGGAGGGGGCAGGGCCTGAGTTCACATGTGTGCAAACACGCCCTGTGGCGCGGTTTAAGTTGAGGAATTAATTCCTTGTCAATACTCAGGGTCCCTGGGGCCAACTAGCCCACCAGGTATCTTCCATCGGAGCTGAAGAGTGGCCACGGAGGTCTCTGGTAGGAGTTCTGTCAACTGCTAATGGTATTTTGACAGACCACCGAACTCCAGAATCATGGAGCCGGTCCCATTCATTTATGGAGATTGGATTTAAGAGGGACACCCCCTCTGCCAGTTAGGGCACCTTAGCGCGTGCCACACATAGACGGTTCTAAACACTCTGCTAGACTCTGTCTTTTTCACTTCTTGCACTTTGGTCCTGATGAAAGCCAGCACCAGTATCTAGGCATTGGCTGAAACATGTTGACCCCACAGGATGGTGGTGGCCATTGATACCTGCTGAACCATCCTTCGCCTTCCTTTTAATACTGCCCATGGCCCATCATTAAACTAATTTACTTGATATCTGGGACCATTGGGACAGCTGGTTTTAAGTTACACATGCACTTCACTTGCACTGCACACTCACCTTACATAAAAAACCCACTCCGCTGTAGTTCAGGCGTCGCAGCACACTTGGGGTACACTCAGTGCCTCAGGTGGGGGCCAATGATGAAGCATACCACCAACTAGGTTGGTGGGTGAGGCCTTTCCTAAAAAACCTAATACCTTTCCCTGTTATCTCTGGGGACCAGTTCTTGTTGATTAATATAGCCTTATAGCCCGCCGTAGCGGGCTATACAGGCTGGTAAAGTCCCGCTGCAGCGTTAAAGGCCCGAGCTGAAGGCGAGGGACTTTAACAAAGCAGAGGGGCTTTAAAAGCCGTTATAGCCCTGCTACAAAGGCCTATAAGGCTATTAGAACATTCTGCCACTAGAGGGTAGAATGTTCTAACAAAACAAAGCCTTCAGGGAGCGCGAGGGGATTGAAATCCCCTCAGGTTCCCTGAAGCCTTTGTTCACAGCCAGAGCTGTGAACAAAGACACATTGGAATGTTGGTGCTGCGGGTTTATACCAGCCATTATAAGCCCGGAGCACTCCATTGTTTTCAATGGAGCTTCCAATGTTTCAATGTTCTAATTATACTTATAACTAGGGGAATTGAACTGTTTCTCTTTTTTCTTCCTCGCTCTCTTATTCTTATTGATTCTTAGAATCTCCAGTATGCGCCAGGGAGTTATTATTATAAAAAAAAAATTGGGGGCAGGCCCTGTGGGATGGGGTCCCCAGGGCTAAAAAATTTGAAAAAGAAGGGGGGCTATACAGCCCCCCTTCTTAAAAAAAAGAGAGAAAAAAAACGGGATCGCGGACGGAGGCCACGCCCCCTCATCGCACCACTCTGCAAACGCGCCCCCTGGCACGTTTGCAGAGGGGGAACAAATTCCCCTTGAATACTGGGGGTCCCTGGGGGCCAATTAGCCCCAATCCCCCAACTTAAAACGCGCCAAGGGGTGCGTTTGCACAGTGGTGAAAGGAGGGGGCAGGGCCTGAGTTCACATGTGTGCAAACACGCCCTGTGGCGCGGTTTAAGTTGGGGAGTTAATTCCTTGTCAATACTCAGGGTCCCTGGGGGACAACTAGCCCACCAGGTATCTTCCATCGGAGCTGAAGAGTGGCCACGGAGGTCTCTGGTAGGAGTTCTGTCAACTGCTAATGGTATTTTGACAGACCACCGAACTCCAGAATCATGGAGCCGGTCCCATTCATTTATGGAGATTGGATTTAAGAGGGACACCCCCTCTGCCAGTTAGGGCACCTTAGCGCGTGCCACACATAGACGGTTCTAAACACTCTGCTAGACTCTGTCTTTTTCACTTCTTGCACTTTGGTCCTGATGAAAGCCAGCACCAGTATCTAGGCATTGGCTGAAACATGTTGACCCCACAGGATGGTGGTGGCCATTGATACCTGCTGAACCATCCTTCGCCTTCCTTTTAATACTGCCCATGGCCCATCATTAAACTAATTTACTTGATATCTGGGACCATTGGGACAGCTGTTTTTAAGTTACACATGCACTTCACTTGCACTGCACACTCACCTTACATAAAAAACCCACTCCGCTGTAGTTCAGGCGTCGCAGCACACCTGGGGTACACTCAGTGCCTCAGGTGGGGGCCAATGATGAAGCATACCACCAACTAGGTTGGTGGGTGAGGTCTTTCCTAAAAAACCTAATACCTTTCCCTGTTATCTCTGGGGACCAGTTCTTGTCGATTAATATAGCCTTATAGCTCGCCGTAGCGGGCTATACCGGCTGTTAAAGGCCCGCTGCAGCGTTAAAGGCCCGAGCCGAAGGCGAGGGACTTTAACAAAGCAGAGGGACTTTAAAAGCCGGTATAGCCCTGCTACAAAGGCCTATAAGGCTATTAGAACATTCTGCCACTAGAGGGCAGAATGTTCTAACAAAACAAAGCCTTCAGGGAGCGCAAGGGGATTGAAATCCCCTCAGGCTCCCTGAAGCCTTTGTTCACAGCCAGAGCTGTGAACAAAGACACATTGGAATGTTGGTGCTGCGGGTTTATACCAGCCATTATAAGCCCGGAGCACTCCATTGTTTTCAATGGAGCTTCCAACGTTTCAATGTTCTAATTATACTTATAACTAGGGGAATTGAACTGTTTCTCTTTTTTCCTCCTCGCTCTCTTATTGATTCTTAGAATCTCCAGTATGCGCCAGGGAGTTATTATAAAAAAAAAAATTGGGGGCAGGCCCTGTGGGATGGGATCCCCAGGGCCAAAAAATTTGAAAAAGAAGGGGGGCTATACAGCCCCCCTTCTTAAAAAAAAGAGAGAAAAAAAACGGGATCGCGGACGGAGGCCACGCCCCCTCATCGCACCACTCTGCAAACGCGCCCCCTGGCACGTTTGCAGAGGGGGAACAAATTCCCCTTGAATACTAGGGGTCCCTTTGGGCCAATTAGCCCCAATCCTCCAACTTAAAACGCGCCAAGGGGTGCGTTTGCACAGTGGTGAAAGGAGGGGGCAGGGCCTGAGTTCACATGTGTGCAAACACGCCCTGTGGCGCGGTTTAAGTTGGAGAATTATTCCTTGTCAATACTCAGGGTCCCTGGGGGCCAACTAGCCCACCAGGTATCTTCCATCAGAGCTGAAGAGTGGCCACGGAGGTCTCTGGTAGGAGTTCTGTCAACTGCTAATGGTATTTTGACAGACCACCGCACTCCATAATCATGGAGCCGGTCCCATTAATTTATGGAGATTGGATTTAAGAGGGACACCCCCTCTGCCAGTTAGGGCACCTTAGCGCGTGCCACACATAGACGGTTCTAAACACTCTGCTAGACTCTGTCTTTTTCACTTCTTGCACTTTGGTCCTGATGAAAACCAGCACCAGTATCTAGGCATTGGCTGAAACATGTTGACCCCACAGGATGGTGGTGGCCATTGATACCTGTTGAACCATCCTTCGCCTTCCTTTTAATACTGCCCATGGCCCATCATTAAACTAATTTACTTAATATCTGGGACCATTGGGACAGCTGTTTTTAAGTTACACATGCACTTCACTTGCACTGCACACTCACCTTACATAAAAAACCCACTCCGCTGTAGTTCAGGCGTCGCAGCACACCTGGGGTACACTCAGTGCCTCAGGTGGGGGCCAATGATGAAACATACCACCAACTAGGTTGGTGGGTGAGGCCTTTCCTAAAAAACCTAATACCTTTCCCTGTTATCTCTGGGGACCAGTTCTTGTTGATTAATATAGCCTCATAGCCCGCCGTAGCGGGCTATACCGGCTGTTAAAGGCCCGCTGCAGCGTTAAAGGCCCGAGCCGAAGGCGAGGGACTTTAACAAAGCAGAGGGACTTTAAAAGCCGGTATAGCCCTGCCACAAACGCCTATAAGGCTATTAGAACATTCTGCCACTAGAGGGCAGAATGTTCTAACAAAACAAAGCCTTCAGGGAGCGCAAGGGGATTGAAATCCCCTAAGGCTCCCTGAAGCCTTTGTTCACAGCCAGAGCTGTGAACAAAGACACATTGGAATGTTGGTGCTGCGGGTTTATACCAGCCATTATAAGCCCGGAGCACTCCATTGTTTTCAATGGAGCTTCCAATGTTTCAATGTTCTAATTATACTTATAACTAGGGGAATTGAACTGTTTCTCTTTTTTCTTCCTCGCTCTCTTATTGATTCTTAGAATCTCCAGTATGCGCCAGGGAGCTGTGTTGCAGACAGGTGTTCAGAGGCCACGCCCCTTTTTACACCTCTCTGCAACGCAGCTCCCTGGTGCATACTGGTGGTACCTGATGAGCTAGTTGGCTCCCAGGGCACCTCAGGATTGAAGAGGAAGTAATTCCCCATTTTAAAATGGGCCACAGGTCGTGTTTGCACGCATGTCACCTCAGGCCTCCGCCCCTTCCTTTACCATTGTGCAAACTTGCCCTGTGGTGCGTTTTAAGTTGTGGAATCAATTCCTCTTCAATCTTGAGGGGTCCCTGGGGGCCAACTGGCCCACCAGGTACCTCCAGTAGGCGCCAGGGAGCTGCGTTGCAGACAGGTGTTCAGAGGCCACGCCCCTTTTTACACCTCTCTGCAACACAGCTCTGTGGCGCTTACTGGAGGTACCTAGTTGGCTAGTTTGACCCAAGGGACCCTTAGGATTGAAGGGGACTTAATCTCTCAACTTAGAACGGTAACAGGGCGTGTTTACACAGTGGTGAAGCGAGGGGACGGAGCCTTACGTGATGTGTGCAAACACACCCTGTGGCGTGTTTTAAGTTAGGGAAAAAATTCCACTTCAAACCTGAGGGACCATGGGGGCCAAGTAGCCCACCAGGTGCTTCCAGGAAGCGCCACTGCGCTGCGTTGCAGAGAGGTGGTGCAGGCCGTGTCCCTTTTGACATCTCTCTGCTACGCAGCTCTGTGGCGCTTACTGGAAGTACTACAAATTCCGATTTACTCACCTGTTATCAGGAGAGACCTCAGTGCTGCATCTTTCAGTCCAGTACTGATCCTGAAAAGTAATTCTAACCATACTTACCAGTAACTTGAATTTCCTTCCTTAGGCTAACATTGACTGGTATCACTTGGAAATTCTTCTAAGTGTGGAGTTTTGGAACTTTAAAATATTCCTATAAAATCAGCAGAAGTACGAATTCAGATTTACTCACCTGTTATCAGGAGAGACCTCAGTGCTGCATCTTTTGACCCAGCACTGACCCTGAAAAGTAATTCTAACCGTACTTACCAGTAACTTGTATTTCCTTTCATAGGAATCCATTGTCTGGTTTTCAGCAGAAAGGTTTCTAAGTGTCTATTTTCACAAACTAAAAATATTCCTTAAAAATCGCCTGTATGACTTAAACGCATTCTTTCAACTGTTTACAGGAGATGCACAAGTGCTGGATTCAGGATCCACCACTGAGTAAGAAAAAATGACGATAACACTACTTACCTGCTAAGTGAATTTCCTACCATAGGATAACATTGGTGATTCTATGTGAAAAAATTTCTAAGTGTCAACTTTTAAAATACAATAATATTCCTTAAAAATCACTACTGTAACCAAAACGCTTTTACGTTTACAGGAGATGTCCAAGGACTGAATCTAGGATGCAGTCCTGTGGTTAGAAAAGTAAACCATAAAGTAACTTATTTCATTTAATTAGAAATTCACATTGACCTCAATGGTGCATTGTGTTTGAAATTGTGCTGCCCATTGCAACAACTGTAACTACTGTACTTAAAAGTCTATTGCCTATTTGCAAAGTATTTAAACTAAAGTAATTCATTCTGAGAAAGTATATTTTGTAATGTAATGTATAATGTAATTATAATGTAATTTAAAAAATAAAATATCTAAAAATAAATAGTTTAAAAAAATGTAGGAAATCAGTATCACAAAAATCAATATAACAATTAATACATTTAAAAATTTTCATTTACAAAACCTTTGAAATTCACTGAAAAAACCATAGGTTTCAGGCACGTTATAGTTAGGAATTAGCATTTAAAAAACCTTAGAAATTAACTGAAAAAAACATAGGTTTCAGGTGCGTTATAGTTAG
Organism: Triturus cristatus; assembly: GCF_964204655.1. Taxonomy (NCBI): domain Eukaryota; kingdom Metazoa; phylum Chordata; class Amphibia; order Caudata; family Salamandridae; genus Triturus; species Triturus cristatus. The sequence continues at coordinate 127,868,307 of NC_140583.1, forward strand.
TTGGACATTTCTCTCATACAAAACCATTGAAATTTCCCCGTTATAGTTAGTTCAGCTAACTATAACTCGTGCGCCCGAAATGCACTGCTGATGACGTCACATATTACATCACTCATGACATTGTCAGTGACATCACTCATGACATCACTGATGACATCTCAACTGATGAACTAACTATAATGGGGGAATTTCAATGGTTTTGTACGAGAGAAATGTCCAACTAACTATAACGCACCTGAAACATATGTTTTTTTCAGTGAATGAATATATATATATATATATATATTTGAAGAAAAGAGTTGCCCCTCGATTGGACCAGCACACACAGAGGGATACACGCTGTTTAGAGGCAAAGGCAGCTAGCACAAACACCTCCTCAGTTGCTCCACCACTGCCGACGCGTTTCGGGTAGACACCCTTCTTCATGGGCAGCATAACAGCAAATGACGGCCAACAACGGAACAACAGTTCATCCCCTTCATTTATTTCAAATTTCACAATTAGGCACAGGTGAGTACGTGCGTTGCATCATGGGGTTTGTAGTTCCAAGGTATACTACCCAAGTGGGCTGTGTGCCGTCAACTTCCTTATTCAAGCGTTCTCCCCAAGGAAACAGTAGTCGGTGAAACCGCCCTTGCGATTCAAACCAGCACCCGCTGCTCCGTAAAAGCGGCTACATTGTACCGCAACGGACCCGCTTGGATCTCGCGGCAGTGCTAGTCCGTGGCCGGGCAGGCCACCAATATTTGAAGAAAAGAGTTGCCCCTCGATTGGACCAGCACACACAGAGGGATACACGCTGTTTAGAGGCAAAGGCAGCTAGCACAAACACCTCCTCAGTTACTCCACCACTGCCGACGCGTTTCGGGTAGACACCCTTCTTCATGGGCAGCATAACAGCAAATGACGGCCAACAACGGAACAACAGTTCATCCCCTTCATTTATTTCAAATTTCACAATTAGGCACAGGTGAGTATGTGCGTTGCATCATGGGGTTTGTAGTTCCAAGGTATACTACCCAAGTGGGCTGTGTGCCGTCAACTTCCTTATTCAAGCGTTCTCCCCAAGGAAACAGTAGTCGGTGAAACCGCCCTTGCGATTCAAACCAGCACCCGCTGCTCCGTAAAAGCGGCTACATTGTACCGCAACGGACCCGCTTGGATCTCGCGGCAGTGCTAGTCCGTGGCCGGGCAGGCCACCAATATTTGAAGAAAAGAGTTGCCCCTCGATTGGACCAGCACACACAGAGGGATACACGCTGTTTAGAGGCAAAGGCAGCTAGCACAAACACCTCCTCAGTTACTCCACCACTGCCGACGCGTTTCGGGTAGACACCCTTCTTCATGGGCAGCATAACAGCAAATGACGGCCAACAACGGAACAACAGTTCATCCCCTTCATTTATTTCAAATTTCACAATTAGGCACAGGTGAGTACGTGCGTTGCATCATGGGGTTTGTAGTTCCAAGGTATACTACCCAAGTGGGCTGTGTGCCGTCAACTTCCTTATTCAAGCGTTCTCCCCAAGGAAACAGTAGTCGGTGAAACCGCCCTTGCGATTCAAACCAGCACCCGCTGCTCCGTAAAAGCGGCTACATTGTACCGCAACGGACCCGCTTGGATCTCGCGGCGTATACCTTGGAACTACAAACCCCATGATGCAACGCACGTACTCACCTGTGCCTAATTGTGAAATTTGAAATAAATGAAGGGGATGAACTGTTGTTCCGTTGTTGGCCGTCATTTGCTGTTATGCTGCCCATGAAGAAGGGTGTCTACCCGAAACGCGTCGGCAGTGGTGGAGTAACTGAGGAGGTGTTTGTGCTAGCTGCCTTTGCCTCTAAACAGCGTGTATCCCTCTGTGTGTGCTGGTCCAATCGAGGGGCAACTCTTTTCTTCAAATATTGGTGGCCTGCCCGGCCACGGACTAGCACTGCCGCGAGATCCAAGCGGGTCCGTTGCGGTACAATGTAGCCGCTTTTACGGAGCAGCGGGTGCTGGTTTGAATCGCAAGGGCGGTTTCACCGACTACTGTTTCCTTGGGGAGAACGCTTGAATAAGGAAGTTGACGGCACACAGCCCACTTGGGTAGTATACCTTGGAACTACAAACCCCATGATGCAACGCACGTACTCACCTGTGCCTAATTGTGAAATTTGAAATAAATTTAGGGGATGAACTGTTGTTCCGTTGTTGGCCGTCATTTGCTGTTATGCTGCCCATGAAGAAGGGTGTCTACCCGAAACGCGTCGGCAGTGGTGGAGTAACTGAGGAGGTGTTTGTGCTAGCTGCCTTTGCCTCTAAACAGCGTGTATCCCTCTGTGTGTGCTGGTCCAATCGAGGGGCAACTCTTTTCTTCAAATATTGGTGGCCTGCCCGGCCACGGACTAGCACTGCCGCGAGATCCAAGCGGGTCCGTTGCGGTACAATGTAGCCGCTTTTACGGAGCAGCGGGTGCTGGTTTGAATCGCAAGGGCGGTTTCACCGACTACTGTTTCCTTGGGGAGAACGCTTGAATAAGGAAGTTGACGGCACACAGCCCACTTGGGTAGTATACCTTGGAACTACAAACCCCATGATGCAACGCACGTACTCACCTGTGCCTAATTGTGAAATTTGAAATAAATGAAGGGGATGAACTGTTGTTCCGTTGTTGGCCGTCATTTGCTGTTATGCTGCCCATGAAGAAGGGTGTCTACCCGAAACGCGTCGGCAGTGGTGGAGTAACTGAGGAGGTGTTTGTGCTAGCTGCCTTTGCCTCTAAACAGCGTGTATCCCTCTGTGTGTGCTGGTCCAATCGAGGGGCAACTCTTTTCTTCAAATATTGGTGGCCTGCCCGGCCACGGACTAGCACTGCCGCGAGATCCAAGCGGGTCCGTTGCGGTACAATGTAGCCGCTTTTACGGAGCAGCGGGTGCTGGTTTGAATCGCAAGGGCGGTTTCACCGACTACTGTTTCCTTGGGGAGAACGCTTGAATAAGGAAGTTGACGGCACACAGCCCACTTGGGTAGTATACCTTGGAACTACAAACCCCATGATGCAACGCACGTACTCACCTGTGCCTAATTGTGAAATTTGAAATAAATGAAGGGGATGAACTGTTGTTCCGTTGTTGGCCGTCATTTGCTGTTATGCTGCCCATGAAGAAGGGTGTCTACCCGAAACGCGTCGGCAGTGGTGGAGTAACTGAGGAGGTGTTTGTGCTAGCTGCCTTTGCCTCTAAACAGCGTGTATCCCTCTGTGTGTGCTGGTCCAATCGAGGGGCAACTCTTTTCTTCAAATATTGGTGGCCTGCCCGGCCACGGACTAGCACTGCCGCGAGATCCAAGCGGGTCCGTTGCGGTACAATGTAGCCGCTTTTACGGAGCAGCGGGTGCTGGTTTGAATCGCAAGGGCGGTTTCACCGACTACTGTTTCCTTGGGGAGAACGCTTGAATAAGGAAGTTGACGGCACACAGCCCACTTGGGTAGTATACCTTGGAACTACAAACCCCATGATGCAACGCACGTACTCACCTGTGCCTAATTGTGAAATTTGAAATAAATGAAGGGGATGAACTGTTGTTCCGTTGTTGGCCGTCATTTGCTGTTATGCTGCCCATGAAGAAGGGTGTCTACCCGAAACGCGTGGGCAGTGGTGGAGTAACTGAGGAGGTGTTTGTGCTAGCTGCCTTTGCCTCTAAACAGCGTGTATCCCTCTGTGTGTGCTGGTCCAATCGAGGGGCAACTCTTTTCTTCAAATATTGGTGGCCTGCCCGGCCACGGACTAGCACTGCCGCGAGATCCAAGCGGGTCCGTTGCGGTACAATGTAGCCGCTTTTACGGAGCAGCGGGTGCTGGTTTGAATCGCAAGGGCGGTTTCACCGACTACTGTTTCCTTGGGGAGAACGCTTGAATAAGGAAGTTGACGGCACACAGCCCACTTGGGTAGTATACCTTGGAACTACAAACCCCATGATGCAACGCACGTACTCACCTGTGCCTAATTGTGAAATTTGAAATAAATGAAGGGGATGAACTGTTGTTCCGTTGTTGGCCGTCATTTGCTGTTATGCTGCCCATGAAGAAGGGTGTCTACCCGAAACGCGTCGGCAGTGGTGGAGTAACTGAGGAGGTGTTTGTGCTAGCTGCCTTTGCCTCTAAACAGCGTGTATCCCTCTGTGTGTGCTGGTCCAATCGAGGGGCAACTCTTTTCTTCATATATATATATATATGTATATATTCTCACTTCGCTTGCACCAGTGTCTCGCACTCTCGAACGGGTGCTGTAAGGCAGGGGGTGCTCCCGCCAAATATCAACGCTCCACGTCTTCCCTTCTTTTACGTCTTTATTGATGCGGGCAAGATTAACACACGCTTGTTTCGCAAGTCTACGGCTGGGAATTCGGTCCTTCACTCTACAAGTAGTCATCCTTCTAGATTGATACTGAGTATTCACTATGGAGAATTCCTCAGGATAAAAAGAAATTGTACCAATGAGGCTGTTCTTTTTCTATCCAATGCAGAAGCAAGCATAGGGAGATTTAAAGCACGAGGCTATAATGAACAAGCACTGCGTGAATCTCTTGAGAAAGTGAAGTTGAAATCTAGGGATGAACTTTTGAAACCCAAAAGCACATTAGAGACTAAAGAACAGTTCAGAATGATAACAACTTTTTCCAGTGGGTCAGGAGAGTTAAGGACTATGATGAAGAAAAATTGGAATTTACTGAGAAATGATCCCATTATTGGGATGGATATACCTAGACAACCCATGCTTACATTTAGAAGAGCTAGGGCATTCAGGGATACTTTAACCAAGAGCCACTTTATACGTACAGTCCCTAAACCATTTGGGGAGGCACCACATGGCTTTTATCCCTGTGGAAGGTGTAAATCCTGCAAAAACTCCAAAAAGGTCCTTACATATGAAGCCATTGGAACCCACAAGCCCAGATGTATTAGGAAATTCTTGACTTGCAGCACTCCATACACAGTATATTGCCTGGTATGTCCATGCGGTTTAAGATACATTGGTAGTACTATCCATCAAACGAAAATCCGCATCCTTGAACATACAAGAGCAATAAAAAATCAGGATGCGACATATCCCGTAGCGAGACATTTCCAGACATATCATAACTGCAATAGTGATTTACTAACCTTTTTTGCAATAGATCAAGTGTCGGCTAACATAAGAGGAGGAGATAGAATCACAAGATTGAGGAGGCTAGAGTCGAGATATATTATAGATCTGGGTACCAAGACCCCTGGGGGGCTCAACAGTAATGAGGAGCTTACCGTACATCTAGGGTAAGGGGCTCGTTACTTTTTACACTCCACTGACTGAGTTACAGCACACATAAACTGAATTGTTTTAATGAATTGAGGTAATAGGAATTAACTGTTAAACATCTCTATAGCATTCGATTATCTAAAGTTTCTCTTCTTCACTTTCTTCTTTCATCATGTGTATGATTTCGATCCTTAATGTGGGCGCTGATGATTTGGAGGGCTTGGCCCATACAGGGCGGAATTAATTTGCAATTGCTCCCCAGAATATAGGCAAGTACAAGAGGCAACACTGTTGTTTAAACCCGTTGGATTGTTTATGGATATATACTAGCTGATGTGGTTGTATAGATATACTCCAATATGACACAGATATGAATTGGCCCTTTTATTATGTTGCCATGGGAAAATCGGGTAAAATTGAAATTTGTATATACTGAACGGGTAGCCCATTCCGGGCGTGATATTAACTATGTTTGTCCAAAATTATACTTGTCTAAACAAAGTCGTTGTTAATAATAAGTACCTGTGGGATACTAATGATACATGATGTATAAACCATTACAATATGGCGCTAGCGATTACGGGGATATGTTAGTCCCTTGTTGCTGTTGTTGCACAGGAAATGTGGTAATGATACATAAATATGGCGGCTTCCGATGTGCCTGTAAACCATTGAGGAAGGCATACCCGAAACGCGTTGTGAGTCGCAATAAATCTTTGACTCACCCCCGCGAGTGCTGTGTCTTTTCTAAAAGAAGGGAAGACGTGGAGCGTTGATATATGTATATATATATATATATATATATATTCACTGAAAAAAACATAGGTTACAGGCCTGATATAGTTAGGAATTAGCATTTAAAAAACCTTAGACATTCACTGAAAAAACAATAGGTTTTAGGGGTGTTATAGTTAGCTGGACATTTCACTCGAACAAAACCATTGAAATTCCTCCGATATAGTTAGTTGTACTAACTACATCTCGCACGCCCGCAAACCACTGCTGATGATGTCACATATTACATCATTAATGACACGGTCAGTGACATCACTGATGACATCTCAAATGACATCACTGATGACATCACTGATGACATCATCCAGTGAATGTGGTTCGGTTCGTTATTTAAGTATGTATTATATATATAGCAACTTGCATTGAAGAATGAGTGGATATATAAATATAAATATCTGGATGGAGGATTTAGTAGCAGTGTGATTGACTGTTTACTTGACTAATTTATAGTGTCTCACGAAATATATTGGATAGTGACTAAACTGTGTGAATATCTGTATCACTTTGTCAGTTGTTGTGTAAACTGCTGCGCTAGTTGGTTACTAGCTACATGAAAGTCTATGTTATTTATTGATTAGTTAACTGAGTATTTGTATGGGAGAGTGAATGTGTGTGTGGTTCGGTGGAGGGTGTGTGACTGCCCAAAGATGTGTGAATAGTGGATTCAGTAGGTATATGAAGTTAAAACTACATGTTATAACAGTTGTTTGGGTGGGTGAATATCTTTATGGGCGTGGCAATGAGCAAATATATGTCTCAATGGTACATGTCCAACAAACTAGAAAAATAAAAGCCAGTGTATGTGTCAGTTGTATGTAAGTAAAGTAAAGTAAAGTAAGTATGATCCATTGTTTGCATAAGTGAGTAGGATGACTTCATAAGTGATTAGGATGTGTGCTGGTGTGTAATGTCGATATAGGTGTATAAGTATATTTGATAGCGTTCTATTGATCATTGACAGCATGTATGAGTATTGTATTGTATTGTATAGAGTATTTATAAAGCGCAACAATCACCCAACGGGCATCTCGGCGCTACAGTACATGATACATTGACATGTGGCTAAGGGAGAACAGAAGTAGAGCAAGTAGAACCATACGGAAGATTATTAAGCTCTAGGGAACAACCATGTCTTAAGTTTTCTCCTGAACTGCAGAAGATCATGAGACTGTCTGAGTTCCAGAGGAAGGCCATTCCAGAGCTTAGCTGCAGCAAAGCTAAAAGCTCTACCCCCTGACTTGGCTTTCCGGACCTTTGGAACTTTCGCCAAGTATGCAGTGGCAGAACGAAGACACCTGGTGGGTATATACCACGTAAAGATCTCTTGAAGGGGTATGGGTCCTAGTCCATGCAAGGCCTTAAAAACCAGGCATAAGGACTTAAACTGGATCCTCTGCGTTAGCGGTAACCAGTGAAGCTCAGCAAGAGCCAGCGAACCTGATGACCTACGTGGTTTCATCAGTGCCAATTTGGCCGCCATGGTCTGTACTCTCTGGAGGCGTTCAGTCAAAAATGTAGGGGCGTCCAACAATAGAGCATTGCAGTAATCTAGTCTACTGAGGATAATGCCACCAGTGACCAGTGCTCTACCCGCCTCTGGTAGTAGTGGAAAAAATTTCCTCAGGGCATTAATCAGAGAAAAACAGGTCCCTACTACCTTGCTGACATGCATTTCCAGAGTTAGAGTAGCGTCAAGCATAACTCCCAGATTGCGTACAGCTTTAGACGGCACCAAGGTAGGCGTAGATATAGATGACCAGAGATTTCCAGGAAAATGGGGGGGAATCCTCCCGGTGGTGCAGTAGAGAACCTCAGTTTTGCCTGAATTAAACTGAAGAGAATTTGCTCTTAGCCATTGGGCAGTATCTCGCATACAGTTGTGGAAGGCTGTCAATGGGATAGAAGGTTACCCTCTAGAGAGAAAAAGATTTGAGTGTCGTCGGCATAGTTCACAAGTCTCACACCATGCGTTTTTATGATTCCAACCAAGGGTCGGATATAAACATTGAAAAGAATGGGGCTTATCACCGACCCTTGTGGAACGCCATGGTGGACTTCAGAGAACTTGGACTGATACGGTGGAAGGGAAACCGCTTGACACCTATCTAATAGATAGGATCGAAACCAATTGAGGGCAATACCAGACACCCCAATTTCTTCCAGTCTGGTCAGCAAGATTTCATGATTGACCGTATCGAAAGCGGCAGACAGATCGAGCATAATTAAAATACCTGATTGCCCTCTGTCTGCCCACATCCGAAGATCATCCAATACGGTCACAAGTGCAGTCTCGGTTCCGTGGCCAGGTCGAAACCCAAATTGGACATCATCCAGCCTGGAATTGGATTCGAGGAACTCAGACAGACTTTTGCTAACCAGACGTTCAATGATTTTTATCGGAAAGGGAAGGAGAGAAATGGGTCTGTAGTTGGATCTAGAGTCGATTTTTTCAGAAGTGGAGTAACCACTGCTTTCTTCCAACAAGCTGGCACTGACCCAGAAGTCAGGGAGCTATTGCAAATCTGACGAAGAAGGGGGAAGAGCTCAGAGCCCAACTCCTTCCAGATTTTGTTAGGAAAGGGATCTAAAGGGGACCCCGAGGATACACTCCCTGCAGGTAAGTGACTAGATGTGTGTATAGATCTAGGAATCACTGAGTGGGTGTTTAGAAACTTGTATTGGTGTGTCAATGGTTTTAAATCTGGCACTCTGTATTTTACAGTGAATGATGAAAGGTTATACTAGTGTATGATGAGGTTTTTCTGATTGTCACGTGGATGATGTCATCAGTGATGTCATTTGAGATGTCATCAGTGATGTCACTGACCATGTCATGAATGATGTAATATGTGACATCATCAGCAGTGGATTGTGGGCGCGCGAGATGTAGTTAGTACAACTAACTATATCGGAGGAATTTCAATGGTTTTGTTCGAGTGAAATATCCAGCTAACTATAACACCCCTAAAACCTATTGTTTTTCAGTGAATTTCTAAGGTTTTTTAAATGCTAATTCCTTACTATATCAGGCCTGAAACCTATCGTTTTTTTCAGTGAATTTCGCAGGTTTTTTAAATGCTAATTCCTAACTATATCAGGGCTGAAACCTATGTTTTTTCAGTGAATTTCAAAGGCTTTTTAAATGCTTAATCCTAACTATATCAGGCCTGAAACTTATGCTTTTTCAGTGAATTTCAAAGGTTTTGTAAATGACAATTGTTAATGTATTAATTGTTATACTGATTTTTTCTATACTGATTTACTACATTGTTTAAACTGTTTATTTTTAGATATTTTATTTTTTTAATTACATTATACATTACAATACAAAATATACTTTCTCATAATGAATTACTTTACTTTAAATACTTTGCAAATAGGCAATAGACTTTTAAGTACAGTAGTTACAGTTGTTGCAATGGGCAACACAATTTCAAACACAAAGCAACATTGAGCTCAATGTGAATTTCTAGTCAAATGCAATTAGTTACTTTATGGATTACTTTTCTAGCCACAGGACTGGATGCTAGATTGAGTCCTTGGACATCTCCTGTAAACAGTTGAGTAAAAGCGTATTGGTTACAGTAGTGATTTTTAAGGATTATTATTGTATTTTAAAAGTTGACACTTAGAACTTTTTTCACATAGAATCACCAATGTTATCCTATGGCAGAAAATTCACTTAGCAGCTAAGTACTGTTATTGTTACTTTTTCTTACTCAGTGGTTGATCCTGGATCCAGCACAGGTGAATCTCCTGTAAACAGTTGAAAGAATGTGTTTAAGTCATACAGACGATTTTTTAGGAATATTTTTATTTTCTGAAAATAGACACTTTGAAACCTTTCTACTTAAAAGCACACAATGGATTCCTATGGAAGGATATACAAGTTACTGTTAAGTATGCTTAAAATTACTTTTCAGGGTCAGTGCTGGTCTAAAAGATGCAGTACTGGGTTCTCTCCTGATAACAGGTGAGTAAATCGGAATTCGTAGTTCGGCTGTAAGTTTCAAAAATGGACACAGAAACTTTTCTGCTGAAAACAACACAATGGATTCCTATGGAAGGAAATACAAGTTACTGGTAAGTACGCTTAGAATTACTTTTCAGGGTCAGTGCTGGGCTAAAAGATGCAGCCCTGGGTTCTCTCCTGATAACAGGTGAGTAAATCGGAATTAGTAGTTCGGCTGATTTTAGAGGAATATTTGAACGTTTCGAAAATGGACACAGAAACTTTTCAGCTGAAAACCACAAAATGGATTCCTATGGAAGGAAATACAAGTTACTGGTAAGTACGCTTAGAATTACTTTTCAGGGTCAGTGCTGGTCTAAAAGATGCAGCCCTGGGTTCTCTCCTGATAACAGGTGAGGAAATCGGAATTCGTAGTTCGGTTAATTTTGGAGGAATATTTGTACAATGGTACAGGAAGGGGGCAGGGCCTGAGGTGACGTGTGCAAACACGCCCTGTGGCGCGTTTTAAGTTGGGGAATTAATTCCTCTTCAATCCTGCGGTCCCCTGGGGGCCAACTAGCCCACCAGGTACCTCCAGTATGCGTCAGGGAGCTGCGTTGCAGAGAGGTGTTCAGAGGCCACGCCCCTTTTTACAACACTCTGCAACGCAGCTCCGTGGCGGTTCCTGGAGGTACATGGTGGGCTAGTTGGCCCCTAGGGGACCTCTGGATTGAAGAGGAATTAATTCCCCAACTTAAAATGCGCCACAGGGCGTGTTTGCACACATATCACCTCAGGCCCCACCCCCTACCTTCACCACTGTGCAAACGCGCCCCCTGGCGTGTTTTAAGCCATTGCAAACAGCAGTGTCCCGGGGGTGGGCACCCCAGGACACAGCAGAGGTGTAAAAAGGGGCGTGGCCTCATCACACCTCTCTGCAACGCAGCCCCCTGGTGCATACTGGAGGTTCCTGGTGGGCTAGTTGGCCCCCAGGGATCCCCAGTATTCAAGGGGAATTAGTTCTCCCTCTTCAAACACCCCAGGGGGTGCCTTTGCAGAGTGATATAAGGAGGGGGCGTGGCCTCCGGCCCGATCCCGTTTTTTTTTTCTTCTTTTTTTTTAGAAGGTGGGCTGTGTAGCCCCCCCTTCTTTTTCTATTTGTTTAGCCCTGGAGATCCCATCCCCCAGGGCCTGACCCCAATTTTTATATTTGGAAAAAAAAAATCGGGAAGGGGGCCGCCCTCCCGAGGCCAAAATTTGCCACGGGGACCCCATCCCGCGGGGCATGGCCCTTTAAAAAAAAAAAAAATTATGGAGGGGGGCTGTGTAGCCCCCCTTCTCTGGCCGCTTTAAGGCCCTGGGGACCCCATCCCCCGGGGCCGGCCATTGTTTTTTTTAAAATTTTATTTAATGGGGGAGGGGGGCCACGTGGCCCCCCTCCCGGGCCACTTCTGGCCCCGGGGACCCCATCCCCCGGGGCCTGGCCTCTCGTTGGAGACCGTAGGGGGGTACTCAATCCCCCCACGGTCCCAGCTGGCTCCTCGCCTCCTGCGGGAGCCGGCATTGCTTTTCCACTAACATGCTGCTCCCCATGTGGAAAAGCAATCTGCTTTGCTTCATTGAAGCGAGAGCAGGTTTCCCTGCTCTCGCTTCAATGAAGCAAAGCAGTTTGCATGGCAGGGTGGGAGCCGCGAGGCTCCCACCCTGCCATTGCAAACAGCAGTGTCCCGGGGTGGGCACCCCGGGACACTGCAGGAGCCCGCCCTGGGGGGTGGCGGTCCCCAGGGCCAATACAAGGCTCCATGAGGGGGGCCGCATCGCCCCCCTCCAACATGTACAAGTTGCCCTGGGGGTGGCGGTCCCTGGGGCTGGGAGAGCCTGAGAGCCCCCCCACATCAAATCGTTTTAAGCCCCGGGGGGTGGCGGTCCCCGGCTGGGGGGCTTCGAGCCCCCCACCTATGGTAACGAAGCCCAGGTGGTGGTGGTCCCCGGGGCTGCGGCGGGGCTGTGAGCCCCCGCATATACAATCTTGGAGCCCCGGGGGGTGGCGGTTCCCGGGGCAGTGTGGGGGGGATTTGGCCCCCGGGGGCAAATTAGACTATTCAGCGCGGTAGCCCGCACCGATTTATTTTTTTTAATTCTTTTTTTGTCCCTGGGGGACCCCCTGAGCAGGCCTAGGGGGTCAGGGTGTTTCTACCCTGCCCCTTTCTCGCGTTTTTCTCATTTGTTTTTTAGGTTTCTTGTGCCTCGGTTGTACCGAGGCACAAGATGGCTGCCAACACTTCCTGATCTGGAGTGTTGACAGCCAATTAAAATGCAGCTCGTGCACGGCAGGGTGCGCGCTGGGTGTGGGGAGGGTGAGCTGATCCTCCGAGGCCATAGATATATCTATCTTTTTAACTCTAATTTTCTCAGGAACTACTGAACGGATTTACACCATTTAAGCAAAAGGCACAAGTCTGAACTGAGGACTACCTCTTTGCCAAATTTGGTGTAATTCCGTTCAGCAGTTCGGGCTGTAGCTGCGTCAACAGGTCCTATGGGAAAATGCATGGGGAAAACGTGTTTTGGGACCCCCCTTTTTTTCTCAGCCCCCACTTGACAAATCACCGTGAAATTTTCAGGATAGGAGCAGACCGGAGCTGGCCAAAAGTTTGGAAAATTTCGCGAAGATTCGTCAATCGGCACCAACGTTACTCCAAATAGAATGTTGCGGATTTCCTATGGAAAATAGGTCCTAACTATATCTACCTACTGGCGACCACCAGTAGGTAATATATATATATATATATATCTGTGTGTGTGTGTGTGTGTGTTTGTATGATTCACACTATAAACAAAATCGAAATTATAATTTACTAATTTTAATTCACAAAAAATCATTATTACAAATACATAAAACGTGCATACTAAAGTTAATGTTTCTCTCGATATAAAACATTAGATAGATAGCTTAAAATGAAATAACAAAAATATATCTGAAAGTTCTAACAAAATGAAAAAAAAATTATTCAAATAAAAATATTCCAGAATAAATGAAATCCTAAAAACATATAAAGTACAACTGCAAAAATATTCAAGTTACACTTTCTAACTCTAACACTTTGGAGGGGTCAGATTTACTATTCCCACTTCAACATAAACAATAGTAGAGAAACTGTTAGACTTTGGAGGGGTCAGATTTACGGTTCCCACTGCAATGTAGTCAACAGTAGGGAAAGTTATTAGCTGTGGAGGGGTCACATTTACTACTCCCACTCCAATGTAAGCAACAGTGAGGAAATTGATGGACTTTGACTTTTGGGGTATGATTTTTTTTGTTCCCACTCTAAATTGTAATTTTCCTACTCAAAACTGAGCAACATTGGTGAATGCGTTGGACTTTGGAGGGGCGAGATTTACAATTCCCACAGTAGAGAAAGTTGTGAACTTTGTAGAGGTCAAATTTACTATTCCGATCCTAAAAAGTGTATACCTGTAAATAAATCACATTCATTATTCCAAAACCTAAACAATAAAAAGAAAGTACATAGAATTAAAAGCAAAAATCTATAACTATGTAGATATGAACATTTTAAGTAAAAAAAATATGCTAGAAAGGTAATCAGCACAACACAATAGGTAATAAAAGTATACATAAATCAGTGTAGAAAATGGAAAATTTAGAAATCACTTAAAAATACTAATTGTAAAAACATGTCAATAAAAAATATAAATAACTAGACAAACCCTAAAAATAAGCACAATAGCTGACAAAACTAATTATTTGAAAAAGCATGCTTATCAATAAAAAAATTAAAACATTAACAATATATTTATTTAAAAAGTTTTATAAAGCGCAAACATGACCCTTGCAGGTATCAGAGCACTGTACACAGAGGCAGAAGTATGCATGAACTCGGAACAGTTGAGGTCAACATTGTAAAACAACAAAGAGTAAACAATCAAGATCAGGTACAGGGTCGAGGGCCCTGCTAGTTCAGTTTCTCATATAGTGCAATATATTTCCTGTAACATTCAGTAAAACAATCAGAGAGTGGCTCATCACAGCATAGTAAAGTAAATGACAAATCTGTAATCGGCCCAAGAAGTATTCTTCTATTATAGTTCCGGAAGGGCCCTAGAGTAAAATAACAGTTTACCGTCCAATCAAAAATAAATAGTGAAAAATAGGTTGGAATAAATTTCAAATCTGTCAACAAGGGGACTTGAGAAAGAGTACAGGATGATGCAGTTAATGTCCACTCAAGAAAAGACATTTGGCCTGTTTCTTGAAATAGGCAGTGGAAGGATTGGCTCTCATCTCCGTAGGAGGAGCATTCTCTCATTGTCTTGTGGTTTGCTTGCTGTTTGATGATTTCAAATAGCATCTTGGGTCTATTTTTAGCACCGACCAGCTGCTCCCTGAAATGGTCCGTTTTAGCAATGTGGATTTTTGTGTTGTAGGTGCTTCTCATTTTCCTAAGCTGATAGAGGCTAGTCGTGGAAGGATCATTTCTCCATAGCCTTTCTGAAAACCTAAGTTTAAGGCGTTCGTCATTTAGGGTACCATTAAACCAAGGTTTGAATTGTTTGAGAGGGATCCTTTTAAGTTATTTCGGCGCAATGGTGTCAAATATATTAGCCACAGTGCTAATGTAGTGCTCAGAAAGATCAAGGTTGGTCATGTCACGGCGAGGCTGAAGTCTATTCATAGTGATGGAAGTAAGATCATTAATCTTGATATAAATACAACTGTAAAAATGTAATATAAATTGATCAGGCTGTTACTTTATATAATTTTTAAATACATTTATCAATTTATTAATAAAATTATACTGTATAAAATATATTTAAAAACATGTTCATCCTATGTCCCTACACACCAAACAGACGATTAAAAATAGCAATTTAAATTGTAATTCTTATAACTTAACAAAGACAATAAACACAAATAAAAATATAATAAATAATAACACAGATTTTAAAATGCATATTTATAAATGTTATAAAATGAACCAAATAAAATGTTCCCCCAAAAATATTTTGCATAATTTGCCTAATAAACAAATTAACCAATGCAAAAATATAATTTATGCTTTTAAAACATGAAAAAATATCTTTTTAAAGGACTACTCACTCTACTCTCTTCGACACCCAATGACCTGCCAAAAAATGTAAAGAATATTAAAATTCTGAAATAATGTAAAACTAAAAAGTATAATATTTCAAAGGAACACAATCATTCCACAAAAAAAATTATTATTGAATATGTTAAAAATTACCCATAGATGTACATGTAAAAATTAATTAGTAAATTGAAATAAATAATAATGTAATAAACAATTACATTATTTAGAAATGTATAAAATATTATAAAATAAATATTTTTTTAAACCGTGAATCCTTTTGCTCTACAACAGTACTTAATTTGTAATAAAATATGTGCCAGGGCCTCGCCAGTAGGCCACTGCAGCATAACCCACCCATTGGCTTGCCAGTGCTGCCAGCGACAATACCTATGCAAATACCAACCATAACACTCCTATAAGTGTGATTATTCAGACTATTCCAGGCCCAAGGCTATAGGATTAATCGTTTATAATGTATATTGAATTAAGAAACAGTTGTTGTTCTGCTCATCTCTAAATTACACACACAGCGCCACCATGTCAGCTGGGTCTGGTGGCTCAGTGGACTAAAGCAGCCACTGCAGGGGCCTGTGTTCAACCTCATGGTCACAGGTTCAAATCCCAGCGGGTCGACTCAGCCTTTCATCCATTTGAGGTCGGTAAAATGAGTACCATTGAGTTGGGTAACAATAAACATCTGTTATTCAGTGCCAGGACACCTTCGGGTAATCGTATGCTTTATAAATACAGCTGTTATGTGGCAGACTGTTATAATGCCGGTGTTCACAATTAAGTGCCGGTGCCGAGCACCGGAAACCACCAGCTCAAATTAAGCACTGCTCTACAAAGACAAAAACCCTCCAATTCTTTCAATATATTACCAAACCCCAAAAAGGAAACATTACCACAAATAAAAATCATTACAAAAAATCATGAATAGATATTATATATAACATTAATGCCTGTAATATTATGTTCCATTACAACAGTTTTTAATGATATTAATTTACTATAAGATTGCTACAATCATATTAATATAGAATGTCCGTCTGATAAGCTGATTAATGCTTTATTTCTGGCCCGTCCAAGCTTTTAAAAAGTTGAAGAGGTAGGTTTTCTTCACTCATATCTTTAATTTCATGCAAGATTCTGGGGTTTTGGTCATGTTCCAGAAGGAAATATGTCATCCGCTTATCAAAATTGTTAAACATAAGTGGTCTCTGGAACTTGGGTAATGATTACCTATATTTACAGCTGTAGGGATTTTTTTTGGTTTTGTATGTCTGATTTTTGTTCCTTTGGGAAAATTGGGTCTAATACTCCATATGTTATTGATGTCCGCGGTTCCAGTTGTATTGCTCATATAGAAACTGCATGCGGGCAATGAATAATAGATAGGCCCAGGCAAGCACGCTCTGGTTTCAGAACTTTTTGAACCGACGTCTTTGACTTGGATTTTAGACAATCCGTCATTTACAATTTTCGGTGCAAATATAGGCCATTGCAATTCCTCTAAAACTCTACATGTCATTTATTCGTGCCTCACCATTTCTGATTCTATGCTTTTCGATCACACTCTCTGGTGCATCTGTTTGCCTTTTGACTCTGTTTCTTGCGTTTTTGTGCTGTTTGCATTCGTTTTACCTCTCTTTTTCTTCTCACACTCTCTCTCTTGCTTCCCTCAACCTCTATACCATTGTCCTTTTCCTCACTCTCTCCCTTACATCTTTCGATCTTTGGAACCCTGTTTTTGCTCTTTTCTTACACTCTCGCTCTTGCGTCCATGGGGGCATATTATCAAGAAACAGAGTTAAAATTATCGCCGCTTTAGCGGCAGAAAACTGCCGCTAAAGCGGCGATGATGGGCTTGATAATAAGCCCTTGAGAATTCCCATAGAAGCCCATGTTTTGGTGACAACATGGGCTTCTATTGGAATTCTCAAGTGCATATTATAAAGCCCACTATCGCCGCTTTAGCGACAGTTTTCTGCCGCTAAAGCAGCGATAATTTTAACTCCATGCTTGATAATATGCCCCATGGGTTTTTGTTCCTCTGTTTTTTTCGTTTTCTCCCACTCTTTCTCTCTTGCTTGATTGATCTTTGTGCCACTCTTTTTGCCTTGTTGCTTTTGTACCTTTCCTGGCTTTTTGTGCTTGTCTGATCATCATCTGCTTCCTCCCCCTACTCTTTACCTCTTCTTGCACCCTTTTGCCCTGTCACATCCTTCCCACCTATTTCAACATGCTCTGCCACCTTCTGCTGACTACACCTAGCCCCCCTCCATTGAATTGGTCCAGGAGAGGGGAGGAGAGCCGATGGTGACCTCCACCGGCTCTCCTTTTCTCTCCTAGATTATTAAATGGCACCCAAAGTGCACCAAAGGCAAGATTGTCTATGCCTGTCTAAGCCCTGCCAGCACCCAATGCCCGGAACCTTGGCACTTCACCCTCTTCCCGCAGCCTCAAGTGCTACTCTGACTCCGACCTCTGCTTCCTTAACCCAGGGGTCCTTCCTGTCTGCACCCTTCAGGTCCTCCATCGCCTGCATCTAAGGCACCTTCTCCTGCTCTGCCTGCCATTTTGCCTGTGAGCTTCCTCCTCCCTCCCCTACCATAGTGCTGCACACTCATAAACACATCTCTCACAAAACTTCCACAGGCAAAGTACACCATACACTGTCCTACCTCCTCTGCAATAGTCACTTCCTCATTAACTATGCCAGGGCGATCCAGGACCTCCTTACCGACCTCTCATTGGACCCTCTTTTTGTGACCAAAACCTGGCTCACCCCGACATCGCTCCTGACATCGCTGTGGAAATTCCCCCATCCCTGGCTTCAAGAGAGCAAGGCAAGACAGAACCAGCAAACTCTGAGGTGGACTTGCCATCATCAACAAAGACTACCTCAGCTGTACCACCACCTCCCCAAGCTCTGACAGTCACCTCAAATACACTGGCCTATAATCTTCACATCCCCAACTCCACCACCCTGGGCAAGCCCCTCTTCTACTGACCACCTGCACCATGGGTCAACTTCGGAAATTCTATCACAGAACTCATCACCCCCTGGGACTCAGTTACAGCTCCTGAGAAAAACCCCACCCACACAGCAGGAAATCTCTTTAACCCTATCTTCATGAACTTCAACAGCCTCCTGGTAGACCCAACCTCCCCCCCCTCAACTTGACAGATCACTGCCTGGTTAGCTTTGTCTTGCTCATCGGCCACCTTCTAAGACCATGTAGTGAAAATAGAGCAGAATTTTCAGAAGAATCCTGGCTCATAAAACTCACACCAACCACCGCAACTCCAAAACGACCTTCCTCAATCCATCACTCAAGTCAATGCCCGGATTACCTGCTGTACGTACTACCTGGTGCCTCTCAAAAGCACTGCCACTTTCAGAGCAAGACCACATGCAAGTTGTATTCAGAAGATTGCATACTCTACAGGCTCTACTACAAGCAGCTGGAACCCCACTATAAGCACACACTTGATGACAATTTCAGAAGAATCTTTATATTAGCCCTCCAACACCACAGTCAGCAAATCATAGACACCATACTCTGAGGTGTGACTGACCGTATTACAAACAGCTCCTACAATGCCACAGAAATTTTAGCGACTGTAAAAGACATGAACTCCTTTACTGCCAGCTCCAACACCATCTCCCCTCACAGGACCTCTGCAACCATCTCTCTCACTTCTTCTACAACAAAAACAGCAATATTTAGAACAAAATCACCAGCCCACCATACCCATTCACCCTCATCATCCTTCAACTCAATGAGTTGATCCACCCAGAAACGGCCATGACATTCACGCCTGTGATCTCCGTAGTTGAAACCTACCTCAGTCATGTGATCCATCCACTCAGGAGCCCCTTTGGACCACTGCCCATACACATCTTCACCAGGTGATTCAACTCCAGCTGCTCCATGCTTGTCAAGGCCAAATCCACTCACTTGGAATGCAGGGATCTGTAGAAGTGAAAAGCAGACAGCCAACACCCCTGAGAACCAATCACTCATACGCAATTAAACAAGGGTGTATGGAGCAAAAAGGCCCCAATGGAGATGGTGCATAATGAGAGGGAGTGAGAGCAGAAGAGAGATGAACCCTTATCGTCCCCTGCTTCCTTCTTCAATGCTCTCCCAAACTCGAGTACAGTCCCAACCGTTATGCCTTCTATGATGTTGTTCTCTGGTTCTCAATTTGTAAGCAGGTTCCGGGTTATCTCACCTTCAGCAAGAAGCACAAATTCTATCAACATATGTGTCAAGTAACTTCAATCATGTTTTGTCAACCCTTCCATGATGGGCTCCAAATACCTGAGAGTTAGTGTGAAGCGAGAATTTGTAGCACACTTCCCAAGTATGCTCATCCATTCAACTGCATTCTCTCCACCTCTCGTGCATGCAGTGCAGTCCTTTTTACTATAATGCTTATTAAAAAGCGTTCAAGGTTCACAAGGAATATGCTGAATATTTATAGTCAGAATGCCTAACCCTTGTCTTAGATTAGTGCACCAACCTTACTTGTTGTCGGTGCCTTTTAAGTAATGCTGTACGATAGTGTGCCCGTACTGTGCTGCTCCCTTTTAATTGTTGTCTTTTCTTTTGCAGAAGAGGTTGAAGGTTCATATGAGCAGTCGAGGAGATTGCCACTGGAGAGATGTCACTTGATTAGAGGCATTTCTGGAAACAGACAGGACCCTAAACCTGACCATGGTAGGTTGAGCATCGAGAAGACTCCTTTCTCTGGGTAGACCCAAAGCCAAGCAAGGCTTGAAGGGATGAATGTGGTATAAATAGCTCTGCAACTTGCCTGCATGACCCACAAAGTCCTGCACTTCAACACTCCTCTTTACCTCGCAAAAAAACTTGAGCTGTCGGGTGGTGCCCGTGCCTCCAGGAACTCCAGCACCCTGGTACTTAAACCGGAAAAGAAAATGAAAGCTTACATTCGTTCCTTCTCAGGAATTGCCCCAAGGATCTGGAACTTCCTGCCTATGGGAACAAGACTGATTCCATCAACAGTGTCTTTCAAAAAGGAAGCGAAAGCGCTACTGAGGAGTACTTCTTGACCTGAAATTTAGCCAGGGTCCTGAGTCACATCAACCTGATACTGTTGGGTCCTTCCTACTCCATTGATCGGCAACTCCTCATCTACTGTCAAGATTACTCTTTTTGCCCTATTTTACTGTCTTATTCCTTGGCCCACTATTATGTCTATGTACCTACTGTTATTTTTGTCTATTGCTGATGTTCTGCCACGATTGCCTCCCCTTATATGTGTCGGATATTTCTGTAAAGCGCCCTGATACCCTCTAGGGCAGAGGTCCTCAAACTTTTTGATGCCGAGACCCCCCTGTCAAAATTTTCTGGCTTGAGGACCCCCCTCCGGACAAAAATTTCTAGAACTTGGTACTCCTCATCATTGACAAGAATAAACGCCCCGAAGTACCCACAGCAAATCATTTTTATGGTGGGAAAATATTATTAAACAGTGTTTAGCAAATCAAAGGTTTGTGGCTGACTGTGAATTGGAGTCACAGGCTTACTACTCAGTTCAAACATAAAGTCTCCAAAAAGAATTGCCCAAAAATGCACAACAATACTTTATTTTTCCCAAGCAAAGCATAATTTGACAAAACCTATTTGGGTGACGATACATTTCTGAACTAATGTGATGGGTGTGCCTGTTTTTCTCCTGACAGACGGTCAATTTGTAGATGCTTGACACTCACTTGCTTCCACTAGTGCCACCAAATGTCGCCTGCCCTCTCACTCATCACTGGAGCTCACTGAGCTATAAGGGATATAGCACGGAGTGGACAAAGAAGTTTACTGCATGTGAGGGCAGTGTATATGAGATCTAAAAAAAGAGTCACTTGTTTGTAAAGCGGGCAGTTTTAAACCTGTAATGGATTGAGCTGTATAGGTGTTTTGCAAGTAATGGTAGACTGCATGCATTTGTGCTTCTGCAGAAAATATTTGTGGAAGTAGCACAGAAATCAAGAGTAAAAACGCTCCACCTGACCATAAAAAAGCCCACACACTGACTGGCTACCCTTTGGGCACTACCAGACTACCCTATAGGCAGGGCAACTTGAATTATGAGGCAGGGGAGGACCAAATTAAGTGGCAGTTTTAAACTTATAAAGACCAAGCTATATAAGTGCTTTGTAAGGCATGGGAGACTATATGCATTTTCGCTTCCTGCAGACAGTATTTGTGGTAGTAGCACAGAAATCAAGATTGATACAGTCCACCAGACCAGAAAACAGGCCAGCGAGCAGCTAAAAAAAACAACCCACTCACTGACCTGACTTGTCAGCCCTTTGAGCACCTCCAGACTGCCCTATAGGAAGGGCAACTGAAATTATGAGGCAGGGATTGACCAAATTATGAGGCAGGGCTGACTAAATTGTGTGGTAAGAAAATGTAAATAATGTTATGTGATAAAGCATATTTTGGGGTAGTAATGCTTTATTATTTTGACATTTTTTTACACACAATAAGACTGGGCAAGATTTCACCTCATCAGTACCAGTTTATAACCAAAATACAGGAATGAACAACAGAAAGATGTCTAGTCAACCTTTGTGAAGGGCCTTCCACCCCACGGGAATACATGTCGGCACATTAGAAGCTCACCTGGCCGAGAGCAGTAGTGGTCCCTTAAAACCCTGGAGGTGTTGTGCTGAGTTAAGCAGTTCACTCACGCCTCTTTTCTCCCACCCCCTGCCTTCCATCCCTCTCATCTGTCAATTAAAGTATGTCTGGCCCGGTCTCTCAATACCTAATAATCACACACAGACTGGGCTCTTCCCATTCATCCCTTCAGTGTTATGCTCCCTCCAAGCCCCCCTCACCCCTTCCGGCCCCCACTGTCAGCTGCATGATGGCAGTGCCATTTCTAATAGGGGCAGAGCACCTGCAGCTGGCACCACAGCTGCGCTGCCCCAACCCTGCCTCGGAAAAAAAGTGAAAGACACTCACCTAGCCCACTGAGAGCTCGGATCCGAGTGCACACAACACGTGATGCCTCTGGCTGTATTCTTATTTCATGTGTTGAATACTCAATGATAACGCAAGATTGAATTGTGCTGGAACTGGCTAGTTTTGTCTTCAAAAAACTCTTTTTGTTTGAAAAGATTGTTACTTTCGGAGGCACAGCACCCCCTCACCCCCGTGAACCTCACTCAACCCCCCCCACACCCCCAACACCAGGAGCCCAGGATAGCCTTTGAGGGCTTTCCTCAAGCCAGCATGACAAAAACGGAAACAGGAGAGCGGCAACAGCAGGGGCAGAGCAGAGGAATACCAAAGACATCAATGGGGAAAGGGTGAGAGTGAAAATAAAGGGGGTGAGGGTAGCAACAGAGAGATGGTGGAAATGTAACCAGTGCCATCAGCAGTAGAAAGCGGATTGTTTTAAATGAACAAATCTTCCAGGGGGAATAAAGTATTCTGGGAAACATCTTTAGGAGAATTCTTGTAAATAAGAATGGGTGCGTGTGTGCGTGCATGTATGTTTGTGTGTGTGTCTGAGGAGTGAAAAGCCAGGGCATGGTGGATGTGGAGGAAGGCGGGGTAAGAGGCAGCTTACTCACAAGTTCTGTGAAGAGCCTACACAAATGATTGAGAGTTTATACAACCCTGAGGGTTGGCATGTTCAAATCCCCACCACTTCTGTTCAACAGACAAGTACTGTTGTGACCAGAAGATTACAGGCTTGATTGTGTAAAGATGTATGTCTCAAAATGAAATGATTCGATGCACCCTAAATGGCAGAATCACCAACCTCATAATGTCCTCTATCAGTTAGTTACTATACGTGAGCCCATATGCTGCAAAGTAACAGAAAATTTGCTGCAGTTTGTACCCAATTCCTGCCATGTGTGAAGAGCGTCCATAGTTTTTTTTTACTATTTTCATTACATCACTACTAGAATATGGCATAACGGCTAGGGTGGTCGGCCTCGGAGCTCGGGAACCGGGTTAGTCTCGGCAAGGGCGCTCAACATTTTGTGATTCTGGGCAAATCACTTAGTCGCCTCATGCCTAACAAAAATTAATGTGTCCCTCTGTATCATAACTGGTGCTCATGTAAAGATGCCTTCAGGTCTAGTTTGTGCTATGTAAAACTCCACCAAAAAAAGAAACGACTCCACAAACTGATCCTTAAATGGTTACAATTCAAATAAGCCCACATGAAGCTGTGATAGTAAAGTTGGTTAGGCTCTGGGGCCTGACCATGAACACCCTCCTTTGTGGACAGGTGTTCTGTTCTTATCACTTTTTTCCCTCCAAAAGTATAGCAAATATTTGCAGCTATTGTCTCCTGTTTCACAAATATGCTTATTGCAGTCTATACCTTGTTGCGTTTCTTGCACTGCAACTCTAACGTTCACTATTGGCATGTTGTATTTCACTCTTTAATTGATATTCAGAATTGGTGTTCATCAGCTATGGCGCCTTGCTCACTTGACAAATGAATAAGTCTAGGAATAAAGCAAGCAGGCATGTTCAAACTGTTATCTGGGTATTTACCAACTAATAATGGCCTGGTAAGATGTGTGGATAGTTACTGCACATGTTTATATAATTTGACTACCAGAGGACAACAATTTTTTTCCATCTCCCATAATGGGCCAATTTGAGTGTGGGATTATGTTTGCATGAAGCAAATGATATTGCCTGCTCCGGTCTATCCACTTTGAAAGGAAGACCGTTGCTTCTGTGCCATAGGAAGAGAGATCACGCAGTCTAAGAGCCTTTCACATCACAGTATCAAAATAATTTTTTTGTCTCTGGAAAGCCTGTAAAGACCCACTGATACAAGATGCGGTGTGCTCTGATAAAGTATAGAACTGGTACAAGACTGTTCATAATGCTGCCAGAATCTATGATGATAGTAATGAAGATCAAAATATGAGTGCAGTGTAGGTATGTTTTGAGGCACAGGAGGCTCCATTAACATGTTAACTTTATCAGTGTGTCTTCCATCCACCTTTTGGCTCACAGTACTTGAACAAAACATTGATTTTTATTAAAAAACTTAAAATACCTTCCCACAATATACATTCAAGCTAATAAATACTATTCAGGCCAAGACATTTCATTGCAAGTTAGAAACAATGGCACACTGCCACTTTCTTAAATTTTACCTCTGATGCCTTGCCTGAATACTCATTCACTTGATATCTAAACAATAGGCATATTTGCAGAGTGTCCAGCTCACCCCAAGAAGGCCCCTTGGTGTCACTGACAGATAACTGATGTTTATTTTTACCAAACTCAACAATAGTTATTTTATCAACCTCGTAAGGATGAAAGGCAGAGTGCACTCACCGAAATTCGAACCTGTGAACATGTGGTCAAAGAGAAACTCCTGGAACATGTACAAAAGTTTACTGAGCCACCAGACCCAGATCACTGCGATCTGCGAACTCATAATCCATTCCTAATGCATGATTTTGGAAAATAGCCCACGTACACATTCATAGCACATACATAATTTCAGTACTTTGCTGTTGTTTGATGTCACCTAGTAGCGGCGGAATGATGCTGTTAAAAATCGATTTCAAAGAAATCAAGGGACCACGCAGAATAGGAGAGTAAAAAGGCTTATGCAGTCAGTGTGAAAGAGGAAGTGAACATAAATAAATGTTACTTTTGTAATGTAGCCAGGTTTCAGAAATAGCATAGTTTGAAATAAAGGTGAGGGGTGTATGCATACATGCCAACATTTCAGAAGAGCAAAGTGGGAGATTAAAAAAAAAAAAAATCGGGAGACTATGGCCTTGAATCGGGTTACTGACATGTATGGGCTTTGGAAGTGAGCTGCTGCAGGATCGGACATTTTCGAAACACAAATGCACGTTTTTTTTACCTTTCAGAAGCATGGAGGCAATGGCAGGTGATGCAATTGTTGTGCAATGGCCTGGCAAGTTGCTGGCAGTGCACCCCCCCCCTCCCCCCGTGTTTCAGCCCGGGCTGAAACAGCTTCCAGTGCAAACACACAGCCCCCCCCCCAGTACTTCACAGGTCTTTAAAAGACCATTTACTTGCCAACGAGGCTGTGTTGGTTTTTCACCCCTTCTAGAGCCCCTGCATCGCCACTCTGACTATTGCTGGAAAAATTAGCCTGTTACACAATACCAAGCCCTGTCAGCTGAAACCCCGAGGAATCGGGTTTTTGCTTGCAGGGATCGGGAGGCGGGAGACTAGCCTTGAAATCGGTAGTCTCCCGCCTGAATCGGGAGGGTTGGCATTTCTGGGTGTATGTGTGTATGTCTGAGGGGTGAAAAGTAGGGCATAGTGGATGTGGAGAAAGGAAGAGGCAGCTGACTCACCAGTTCTTCGAAGCCTTGTTTTCCGATGTTCTCCAATCAGAGAGCACATTGAAATGCACTCTTCGGAATTCAAAACAAAGAGCACACGTTTTGGATTCCGGATCCAGGCAGGAGTGCGATCGGGAATGCGCGACCCCCTTTATGTGAGTCCACGCCCCCCCTGGGGGTCGCGCCCCACAGATTGAAGACCCCTGCTCTAGGGTCATGCTTGTGATATAAAAAACTTTTTTTTTTTTTAAAAGATGGCCACCCTTCCTAAGCTCTCATGAGATATTGGGATGGGTGTGGCACTGCTGGAACCAGCTATCCTCCTAAACAGACGCCTTCACTGTTGGTGGGGTGGAAGATACTCTGCGGGATAGGTAGCTGCAGGCCCAATAGGATCAAAAGAGAGAAAATGGGGGGCCATGTTATGCAGCTGGGTATCATCATCAAGGGGTGTGCACTCCAGGGACTCAGAATCAAGGGGATGAGGGGTGAGCACAAAACACAGGGAATGGGTTATGAAAACACTCACCCAGATACTCAACAACTCCCTAACCTCTGTCAACTTCCCGGAAGCCTTGAAGCACACCACCATTTTCCCCTCCTTAAGAAACCCTCAGCAGACCCAAATATACTGGCTAACTACCGGGCAATCTCCCTGCTTTCCTACCCAGCAAAAATCTCTGAAAACTCATCAACTTCAATGACAACCACCTCCTTGACCCCTCTCAATCAGCCTTCAGGACCAACCACAGTGCAGAAACCACTCCCATCGCTGCTGATATTCGCATGGTCATGTACAGAGAGGAGACAGCGGTACTCATCCTGCTCAACCTCACTGCAGCTTTCAACAGCATCTGCCCACCATCTATAATCAATGACTACAAATTCTGAAGACCTGTGGTCCAATTGATTTGATCCTTCCTCACGGGGTGGGAACAGTCATGCAGCCTGGCACCTTACGCATCCATGGCCACTAACCTGACCTGTGGAGTTCCCCAGAGATCCTTGCTGAGCCCTACTCTCTTCAACACATTAGGACTTTGCTCACTGGCATCATCAGATCCCACAGTAACAACATGATAGTCAAAACAAATGACACATGTCCCTCATCTTCCTCTCTGGAAAAATATCCCTTACCTTGACCACCTTCAGCATGTCCGAAGTCACCAGCTGGATTAAGGTCAACTGTCGCAAGCTCAACTCTAACAAAACAGAAGTGGTCCTCTTCAGAAAGGATACTGCTCTCTGGCATTCAGCCTGGTCTAGCACCCAACCCCACCAATCAAGCCAGAAACCTCGGTATAGTGATGGATAAACACCTCTTCTTAATGACCAGCCAAGTTAGCATTCTGGCATCTTCCTGCTGCTAGATACTCACACTCCTCAAGATCTGCAAATGGCTACCTGAAATCCTGAGAACAGTCACCCAGCAAACTTCACTAGGGCAATGTTCTCAATGTGGGCATCTTTGTTCACCTTACAAAACATCTCCGGTTCATTCAAAACGCAGCAGCTAGTCTCACAGTCCAAATCACTGCCCCCCTAACCACCCCAGCACTCGCATCACCGAGCATGCACGAGCTGGCTGTACTGTGAAATTCAGGAGTAAGCCATGAGTAAGTCACAGAAAAATCTTTAGGTTTCAACCTCAATTTGTTACAGTATTAAAATGCCTTTTTCTGGTAAAGTTTACAATGGTGCAAAAGTGTTAAATCCCTTCATATCCATACAGACATACAAAGGAAATGTGTCTTGAAACAAATATTGAATTCTTGTAATTCGATCTAGCAGTCCCATATTGATAGCTATCTTTGAGGTGAGGTGAAGCGTCCATATTTTGCTCTGCATGTTCCCGAATGACCTGTATCCGTGTGTTTTTAATCTCTGAGAGTTCAAGAACACTGCCTCAGGAATATGTAATTCATAAATAAAGATGGATGCTGTTCTGCCAGGGTGCTAAAAGTGATTGTGTTCCTCTCAAAGGCAGAACGCCGTCTCCTGCCTGACATTGTGTACTCAGCTGTTTCATTATTTCATCAGAAGCAATTTTCGAGCTCAGCCTCGCATCTTTGAAACGTCGCCTCACCTGTCACTGCAGTCAGAGGTGGCGATGCATTTGCCTCTGCAGTTTCATTACAGCACTTTACATTTCAAAGACATATCAGGATAAGACTTTTTTTTCCTTGTCTTAATCCATTACTGTTAATGCACGTGGCATTTTGCATATGTATGCGTTCTCCATCACCGCCGGCCGGGAGCATTCCATGGCCCCCATTACGCATTCCATGACTCTGAAATTGGGAGTAGATTGCTGGAGATGTCATTATGTAATGACGATGACAAACTCCTCTCTTGATGCACGCGGCATTCGCTGCCGTCTTTTGCACAGCACTGAACTCCTCTGGCTGACTGGGATGCGCGCATGCGCATGTGCGGCTGCCGCGCGGTTCTGTCATGGTTTACCCACCCTACGAGGGCTGACCTGGTCCAGGCAGCGTGGATTTTACATGCGCGCGCGCCACAAATACTCTGTGGAGAGAGGAATTGGACACTTTCCTGTTGGCTCGACAGGCCCTATATTAATAATGAGACGATAGTTAATGGTTATGGACAGGGCTGGATAGGGAATGGGATTAAAAATCGGCCCGGGCACGCTAAAAATAAAAGTGGCCCACATTTGCATACTGCTTTTCCTCAAAACACTGCTTTGGTGAAATTTTATTGAAAAAGCGGGTGGGGGTAATAAAAATTGAACTGATAAGTTTACACTGGTGAAATACACCTGAAAACAAGTGAGGCAGGGGCGTAACAAAGGCCCCCGCAGCCCCCGCAGTGCGGGGGGGCCCCCACGCTCCAGGGGCCCCCTCGCAGTCACCTGGCAAGCCTCTTCATTAATTAAATGGCTGGCTGGCGGCCTCTTAATAAAATGGTGCGCATGCACGCCTCGGGGGGCCCCGCGCTCCAGGGGCCCCCTCACACTCAGGAAGCCTCTTCATGAATTAAATGCCCGGCAGGCGGCCTCTTGATGAAATGGTGCGCGCACACGCCTCGGTGGGCCCCGCACTCCAGGGGCCCCCTCACACTACTCAGCAAGCCACAGAGGGGCTCGCGCTCTTAATTAATTAAATGTTCGCAGTTGCGCACGCAAGCGGGGGCCCCGGCTGGGCCTCTGAGCATTTAGTGCCATAGCGACTTGTCCAGTGACTAAGGGTGGCGACAAGACAACCTGCAATATAACCGTGCCTTTCTTTTGATAATATTGTATTGAGAAAAAGGTGTTTGTGTTACGCGCCAACTCTACACGCGTCATCCTGCGTGATGTGCAAATAGTGAACGGGCGGGGCAATGAAGTGATTTGCTCAAGGTCACACACATACACTAAATGGCTGGGCCTCTGACTGAGGATATTTATTAATTCATTAAATTGTGGTGGGTGGGGGTGCGCATGCTCGCGGCGCGCAGTTGTCTGCGAGGTCTTCAGGGTGGGACAGGGGCTGATAACTAACCAATGCCATTTGAATTTGTTGTCAGACATGCGCATTGCGGAGCGTCCGCAATTAAAAGTGCGCGTGAGACTTGTGAGCCTGAGGTGAGCGAGGCATCCAGGACCCAGCCATGCTATGCCGAACACCAGAGACTGGAAAGGATCGTCACCGGCCCATTATTTAAATTATTACTAGCCCCTGCTGCCTGGCTAGGTTCTTTGCCCTGCCTTTTGTGCTGCCCGCTCGCGCCTGCCTCCGAGTCTGGAGCTGCAGGCCAGCCCTCAGGTCAGGTGAGTGAGTCTGTCCGAGGCAGAAGAGGGGGCCTCCCGTGCGCCAGGGGCTGCCTCACTCAGCAAGCCTCTTCTGCTCTTCATTATGAATTAAATGGTTATGGTGCGCATGCCCGCCACCCGGCCTCTTATAATAAAATTAAATGGTGCGCACGCACGCATGCCTAGGCCCGGCTGGACCTTAGAGGCACTTCATAAATTAAATGGTGCGCATGCATGGAAGAGGCTGTTCGAAGACGGCCCCTGTTGTAAGCGCCTCCCAGCACTGCAACTGTGCCCTTGTGTACGTCGTGTGTGAGCTAACGAGTTGGTAAATATCTAGAAATACATATTCCTGAAAAGCAATCGCCATATGTTTGCATGCAGATCTGTTTAAAATGTCGTTTGTTGGAATTAATTGAGTCATAAATGTGAAAACAAATGTAGTTGTTTCAATGACTTAAGAATGGAGGCAGTTTATTTTAGACATTTCTCACCACCTGCAGCTCGTAAAAAACTATTGCATCAAATCAGTCACTAGTGTGTACCGAGGGACTACTGTGCACGTTACTCTGCACCACAGGCACAACTAGAGTCAAATTTCGAGGGTGGGGGGGGCTACTGTTTGCATTTCTGCTATTTTTTTCAAGTGACAGAGACTGAGTCAGTGGAGTGAAATCACGTGTTGTGAAGACCCCTGTGTAACACTCCGGCCTTGTGCCTGTGAAAGAACAATACTATAAGACTGGGACACAGTCAGCTGTTCAGCCTGGCAAGTACAATTCTCTGCGCACAACACCCATATCTGGCTGTAGAAAACAAGCTAAGACAGCTTGTCTGGAGTCACAGTGCAGAGAATAATTCTGACAAATGGGTGCTAACATTTGAATTTGAAAAATCGGGTTTGCTGAGCCACTACACTTTGTTACTAAGATAACAAACATGGTTCCTTGCCTGATGAAGCGTAGCCCGTTTGCATTTCTGCCTTTTTTTCATGGCTCGGGCACATTATATGTTCCTTTACTTGCCATATGGCAGGCCGTGATCAGCAGCTGCCTGCAGCCAGTGGGGTGCCAGTCCGGTCATGACGTGTTAAACTCACTCAGAAGTTCTGCATTGGCATGGCTGCAGGCGTGGCTGCCGGTAGAGGCCCAGGCTGTTACAAGCGTGTGTGTTTACATTCTGGCCACCTTAAGTTCGAGATTTGTTTCTCAAAACTACATGGGGGTAATTTTAATAGGTTTCTGACAATTTCGGCTATGTTGTATGGAAGATTATTGCGCCGGCTCCAGCCTGTGAGGATAATGGAAAATGGTGCTCAGCCTGTCTGCCTGCAAGTCAGCTGACTGACACTGTGTGACAGGCAGCTGAGATACCTGGTTCCCTGTGTAACTTGTCTTGTTCATGTTGAAGGTTCACACATCCTTCCTGTTAGGCCGGGGTCCCACGTTACATAGACAGAGGGAGGCCCTAGAGTCCTGATGTTCTCCTGATTGATTGCTGGCAGTTAGGGGACCATAGGCTGGCAATGATTTCTGGTGCTTTGCTGCAATTTTCTTGGATTTTCTTGTTGATCAAATGGGTATAATTTCAGATCTTTATATATTTCCCCCGTCTTTATTGATTCATTTTGCTCGCGCGAAAGTGTCACTCATAGTCATTGAAATGTCACTCATAATTACACTGAAGTTATGAAAATGTCACACATAGCAATTTTAAACCTTGGCAGCTATGCGTAAGACATCACGTTGCATGCATGTCGCAGTAGAGGTACGCAGTAGGCAGTTGTATGTCCGATGGGAGCTATCGTTCTTTGAGTTAAAAGGCACGAAGGTTCACTATGGTGACTCCGATAGATATGGAGCTGAAAAAGGTAACATGCAATTATATAACTCTATATTTTAATTACAGATTTGAATGGTCGAAAGTACATTCAATCCTAAGTACCAAGACTGTAGCATTGTTCCAGGCACAAGATCGCTTGTATGTACCTTTATACCGGAACCGAGAAGCGATGCCTCCATATTATAACGGATACTCCAGTTTGCCATACGTGAAAACCAGTGACGAAGGACACAGGCCATATTTTTCGCTAAGCCCCCCCCCCCTCATTCAATCAAGAAGCATCTCTTTGTGCCCCACGTGTCTGTATGTATATCCACCACATGCTCCTCTATTCCCTGTTGTTGTGCCTGAAAGAAGGCACATGACCTAACACTGATGGAGCCATTCATCAGTGACACTCTCAGCGACTCACACTCACGCATGTTGGACAGTGTGGAACTACGCAGTTTTCAGCAGCTATGCCCCTCTGCCTTATAGCTGCGCTGTAACGCTTAAAGGATAGACATGCCTATTTCCTTGCATCTCTGTTTCGGAACAATCGGGGCGTGCAGGTATTCCAGACACACTTTACTTTATCTTTGCCCGAAGAGCAACACTCTGGGCCAAACGTGTTTCTGTTCCCATTCTTGAACAGGAGACCTATTTGGTAGAGTAATTTAACTGAGAAGGAGACCATGTTCCTCGGCTTACAAACAGAACATAATGGGGATTTATACGCAGGGCTTTAAGTGGGCCAGGTCTTGCCGGTGCATAGCACTGGCAGTTCTTATATGCAGGTGCCAAGACGGGTCCCTAACGGGGTCTCCCTTTTTGCACTCACCATGAACAAAATACATCTTACCTCTGCAGCAGTACCACCCTCACTGCCTTTAATGTAACTTCACAGAGACTCGTTATAGTTCTTTCACAGCCCTACCATTTCAGAACTGAAGCATTCTTAATATGCTATACTACGAAGGCATGGTTGTTGCTGATTTATCTTATGCAACTAACAACCATTGACAAAGCCAATAGTACTGGCTTGCTGTAAGTGTAATGTTACTTGCTGCATTATATATCTGGATGTAATGACAGAAGAAGCAAAAAACCAGAGGGGCGGCGCGCTAAGCATAGACTTTCAGTTTATGTGCTTTTAAGCCAAGCCCTTAATTACATCAGCCACGACCCTTTCAGAGACCCTCCAGTTTTTTAATCCTACTTAAAGCCCTGCTTATATGAGACCCTTTACAGACGGGCCACACGCTGAATCAAGGTATGTGCGCAGCCACCCTTTACCTCCCAACTACTTGCTACATGACCCAGCACTTACCTACCCAGACACTCAATGCGCTCTTCACCCAACACACAGACAGCGCTGGTGGGGTAATCGCTACTGGATGCATGCCCGCACAGCTCTATATGGAGCCTGTGCAAGAGCACTTTGAAATACTTGCCATGATTAGGCACATGTTGTTCCTTGCAATGTGCCCATAACCCCCAGGCTTCGCATGTTTTGATTTTTGAGCATCCGGGGATAAGTTATCTTCACCTTGAAAGCGACGCTGTTTAGGCTCTGGGGCTTCAGGAGCTAACTGTACTTGACATAGTTCTCATTGTCTAACACGGTTTGCCTGAAAGCAACAGTGTGCACTGATGCATGAGATGACGAGCACTGTACATGCCTCTTCCCGGTATCTCCGCGCCTAGATAAATCTCAGTCTGGAGTTCCCACCTTGCCATCCCACTTTTCCTGTGGCATTTGATTGTCCAGACAGTCGTGGATAGCACCACAGCAGCTATCACAGGCTGTTCGAAGGATATTTCAAAAACCAATGTCAGACTCACCGAATCCAACAGAAAAACACA
The DNA here is from genome assembly GCF_964204655.1 of Triturus cristatus. Classification (NCBI taxonomy): domain Eukaryota; kingdom Metazoa; phylum Chordata; class Amphibia; order Caudata; family Salamandridae; genus Triturus; species Triturus cristatus. Next base: position 127,901,237 of record NC_140583.1, read on the forward strand.
TGTAAAGGATCAAACAAAATATTTGTAATTCCCATACCGAGTACAAATCCATCAATCTATCTAACCTACCCTCCCTTTCAGACACAGGACTAGTAGGATGACATCTATGATTATAATACTAATTATTTTCAAGGAGAAAAATGGAAGTACATTCAAGTCCAGGCATACACCCTCCCCATCCGCCAAAAAAACGTAACGTAATGGGGAGCCACAGTCAAGGGCCTATAAGTCAAGGGAGCTGCTTCTCTAAGAGTTTGGAAAACACTGCTTAAGATGTTCCTGGTGCCATCTGCGAATATGATGGTCCTAATTACCCTGTGGGCTGGCACATCTAGGTCCATGGAAAAGACATTTTGTGTATAAAGTCTAGCAAAAAAAATAAATTGTAGCAAAGGTGGAGAATGTTTAAACTCTGCATAAGTGTTTCTGTGGTGGTGCACAAACAAAAGGGGAATTAGTTTAACTAAATAGGTTTGATTTATGTATGCTGCTTGCTGTACTTGTTATTGTTTTACCAGTCACTTTGAAAGATTTGCACCTTCATGCACAAGTACAAACCAAAAGGTCATTGGTTGACTAAAGTGGTTTGATTTTTGTATGCTGCTGCCTGCTGTACTTGTTACTGTTTTGCTAGTCACTTTGAAATATTTGAGCCTTCAAAAAGGGAATTGTTAGTTTAAACTGGTTTGATTATTGTACTGTGCTGTAGTTGTTATTGTTTACCAGTTGCTTTGAAATATATGTGCCTTTATGCACACACCAAACAGGGAATTGTGTGACTAACCTGGCTTCATTTTTGCATACTGCTGGACTTGTTTTTATCATGTACTTTGAATGTATTTTCACGTTGATGCAAGAAGTTAATTTTTTTACTAAACGTGTTTGATTTTTGTTTGCCAGACTGGCGATTGCTTTATTGTGCACTTTGAAAGTATTTGCACTTTTCTTTTGTTTACCAACTACAGTTTGTATAGATTGTCATTAGGTACTTGCTGATATGGTTTGTTTTTATTCTACATGCAGTGTTATTTATGGTGTTGCTTGCACTTGTCTGTAATGCGTGGGCCTTAACCCCTTCAGCGCGGCGTGGATTACCGCGCCGTGCTGAAGGTTCATTGCGCCGGCGGGGCTGTGACGGAGCGGTTCCGTCATCCGCACAGCGCGACCGATGCGCATGACGGAACCGCTCCGTCATGGGCATCGAAAGGGTTAAATCTTGTATTGACTGATACCGATTGTGTCCTCCGTGTGTACTGACTGGCGCACTCATGTAAAGCCAGCCGCGCTAATACTTCCGGGTCGCGTTCCCGCTATATAAACATTAAAACTTTTTGAAGTGCAGAGTGACTACTTCTCTAGATTTTGTCTACAGAAAGTGAACAATACGTTCATCATAACATTTCTTCTTGATTGCTGCTAGTTTGTGACCGGTTTAGTTGTTTTCAGTTTAAATAAAAAAAATCTGTGAGGTTCTCAGCATTGTATCTTGAAGTCTGTTACGAAGCTCTGTGGTTATACTGAATAAGCAGCTACCATGTTGTTGTTATATGACATCCCTTTATTAATGTAATAACTGCACTTTCACCATTGCTTTATTAACCTTCTGGCTTCTCAAATGTGCTTGAAAATGCACCATTTACCCACTCTTTTTTCAACCTCCCCCGAACCCCCTTTAATTGTTCAGGCTCGCACGCTCCGCTCGCACGACACAGCGCTCTCCCATAGAATATTTACGCCTCACCACTTTCAAATGTCACCAGCCACCACTGATTGTCAGTCAAGTCGTAGTTATTCTTCAGCCATAGGCAGTTCCTGAACAATAAGACCACTCTTTGGCATTGTTCAGATTGCTGCCATTCCTGAGACAATAGGATCGCTCCTTGGCATTGTACTGATTGCTGCAGTTCCTGAGACAATAGGATCGCTCCTTGGCATTGATCCGATTGCTGCCTCAGTTAAATAATCAGCTTTTGACATTATTGTTACAAATGGTGTAGCCCATATGTGAAGAGGTTTTCCCACTTTCGCATTGGAACTTTGAGAAAGACAATATAGAGGCATTTCATTTAAATGTTGGCGGTTTCGAATCAAAATATGCCAGATTTTTGGGTGGTGGGGCAAAGTGGTAGGTGGTGGGCCGAGCCGCCGGGGGGGCCCCCTCCATGTGTTTTGCAGGGGGGCCCCCTCAAGTTTCGTTACGCCACTGAAGTGAGGCCACTTGTGCTCATGTCTCCGCCCCGCTCAATATGCACACATTAATGGGCCGGCCCAGCGGGAGAAAGGGAGAGACACCTCCGCCCCGTTGGTAAATGGGAGGTAATGGACGCACATCTGCCTCCAGAAAGGCCACTCCGGTACCCTCTGGTCCGCTGGTGGTAACATTACAATGAGGAAACCATCCAAATCGGCCCTCAGACTGCTGAAAAAAGCGGCCCACAGCTGGAACTCGGACACTGGCCCCTTGGGCATTGCCCGAGTGCCCGCGTTACCAAACCAATGCTGGTTGTGGCTCTGCTTCACCTCTCATCCACAGTATTTTTGCCTCAGGATTTTAGCCCAGGGACACACTGCCCTCACTGGCCTGCCCCCTAGACTCGATGAATTACTTCCGCCGTGAATTTTCCTAGATGGTTAAAACTAGTGCTTAATTTGAGCAGGTGGTTTCCTGGGCTCGGAGCCAGCACTTATTTGTCATCAACAGCGCTTGTGACAGTCTGCAACAAGGTGGCTCTGTCTGGGTAATTGAGAGATGACCATAACAAGTCTGTTAATAATTCAATATAGCCTTATAGCCCACCGTAGCGGGCTATACCAGCTATTAAAGGCCCGCTGCATCGTTAAAGGCCTGAGCCGAAGGCGAGGGACTTTAACAAAGCAGCGGGACTTTAATAGCGGTATAGCCCTGCTACGAAGGGCTATAAGGCTATTAGAACATTCTGCCACTAGAGGGCAGAATGTTCTAACAAATTAAACAAAGGCTTCTTGAAGCTCGAGGAGATTTAAAATCCCCTCGAGCTTTGAGAGGCTTTTGTAAAACATTGGAATGTTGCTCTGCGAGCCTTTACCGGCCCGTAGAAGCATGGAGCACTCCATTATCTACAATGGAGTGCTCCACATTCCAATGTTCTAATAGCCGGTATAGCCCTGCTACGAAGGGCTATAAGGCTATTAGAACATTCTGCCACTAGAGGGCAGAATGTTCTAACAAATAAAACAAAGCCTTCAGGGAGAGCGAGGGGATTCAAATCCCCTCAGGCTCCCTGAAGCCTTTGTTCACAGCCAGAGCTGTGAGCAAAGAAACATTGGAATGTTGGAGCTCCGGGCTTATACCAGCCGTTATAAGCCCGGAGCACTCCATTGTTTTCAATGGAGCTTCCAACATTCCAATGTTCTAATATACATTAAAAAAATGACTTTTACCTGCTGCCCAAGCCATTCTTATAGCTTTGGGGTCCTGAAACAGTCCGAACTGTCACACGTGTATGCATGTGATGGTTAGTAGTTGTGTTGTTACTATCATTGGCAGCATTGCATAGGCGAGTACCGCCTGACGAGAGCCCTGCTACTTATTTTTTTCACAAATTGAGCACTGGCTACTGGTGCTGTGCAGCTTGGAACTCACAGTCATGTTTGGGTCAAATGCACCACACTAAGCTCCCTCTCCAATTTGTGATTGAGCTAGATGATCAAGACATCATATAAACGTCACATTATCTAGTCCTGTACTGAAAACATTTACTAGCACGTGTAGTTTCTTGTGTGTTCTCATTCCCACATGTCTGAGCTCGTGTCGGGAATAACGAAATTGATTGATGCTGTAATAGGATGTTGGTACATGATGAGTGTAAGCCTGTAGACAGAGACATTTGATCATCCAAGTTTTGTACGTTTACAGCGAGTGAATCTCACTCCCTCGAGTCTCACCCATGGTATTCACATAGCAACTGGACTGCACGTGTTTAACGTCAGTGTCCGCTTTTTACCAAAAGGTTGCTATGACGCAGGGGCGTAACACAGGCCGTCGCAGTGACCGTGGTGCGGGAGACCCCCTCAGTACAGTGTCAGACCTGATAGCTCCGCATTAAATCCAGAGCAGGGGCCCCTCTGTGTACCTTGCAGGTGGGGCCCTACAAATTTCATTACGCCACTGTTATAAAGCAGCTAAGGTAAGGGGCACTAGGCTGGTTACACATGAACATGTGTGTATACGAGGGCAGACTGCGCATGTGAGGCTACTGTTGAACCAAGCCCAGAAATAGCACACAGGTAGCCTAGAAAAGGAGATAAGCTTGCACAAAGAGCCAGTGAAACAAGTTCCTGCAAAATATGCTTTCAGTAGGCCTGCTGTAACTGCTAGAGCTTCCCACTAAGACTAAAACGAGTCTAGGATAATAAAATGGGCCCACCTTTCAAGTTTGCCCATTTTCACATGCCCAAAATCCCAAAGAGTGTGTGTTGTCCTACACCTTGGTTTGAGAGATTTGCCCCTGGAAGAGTCATGGACCTGGGGGGTGATAAAACCCTTGCGGAAAACTAGCCGGGGGAGGATGAGTGCGTGGGTCCTCTCCCTGTGGTGGAAATACCCCTGCCTGAGGGCCTCCATCCCCCCAGATGCCGAAGCATGCAGAACTCGAAGCCCGGGACCCTATACTGGGCCCCAAGGTGAAGAGAGGAATGGGGGGCACCATCGACCCAATAGTGACGATGGGATTGCACCCACTCCCCTTGACCGTGTCTGGCGAAAGCAGGGCAGCCACAACAGACCAACATCCTGCTTGCATAAAGGGAGCAGGAAGCGTGAGTAGACATGCCTTGGTAAACTTCCCAATGGTTTTCAAGCACTCTGGGCTGGAGCTTTGGCTCTACAGCCTGGGCGTTCAGGGACCTTCAATGAGTTGTCCTATGTCTCCCATGTCTGAGGAGCCATGCCTTGGTAAACTTCCCAATGGTTTTCAAGCACTCGGGGCTGGAGCTTCGGCTCTACAGCCTGGGAGTGCAGGGACCTTCAATAAGTTGTCCCATGTCTCCCATGTCTGAGGAGCCATGCCTTGGTAAACTTCCCAATGGTTTTCAAGCACTCGGGGCTGGAGCTTCGGCTCTACAGCCTGGGAGTGCAGGGACCTTCAATAAGTTGTCCCATGTCTCCCATGTCTGAGGAGCCATGCCTTGGTAAACTTCCCAATGGTTTTCAAGCACTCTGGGCTGGAGCTTTGGTTCTAGAGTCTGGGAGTGCAGGGAACTTCAATGAGTTGTCCTTTGTCCGCATGTTATTTGGCCGAATGTGATTCTGTCAAAATACAGACCTGTTATGTTGATTTACAAAAGCTTTCTTTAAAAATATAATTCTAACAGTTATTTATTATGAGCATTGAAATACTTTATAGATAATAGTGATTACATGTTAAACATGGTTAATGGTTTCAATGATAGAATGGTGATTTTTAATATGTTGGTATTGGTCTTTTAATGGGGTGACCTCCTTGATAAATTCAATAGGCCTGCTATGGTAAAAGTGATATCCCCTATATTGAGATGTGCTTTCTGGTATAGGTGGGGAGTACCACCTACCTTATGTATATATTTGTATAATAATGCGGAGTATTCAGTAGTTCGTCTGTGTAATGAATGTACTTTTCCTTTTTTTAAAGAAAAAGCACAGACGGGACAATCATACATTAAATGTTATTATTGTGTGCCAGCAAATGTTGATTCCTGGCAGACACCACCTCCCCTGAGTAGGCCTTGGTCTGCTCTGCTTTACTACTCTGAGAGAGTGAAGTAATATATAAGAGTGAACGTAATAGGGATGTGGACAGAGGCGGGAGTTTCCACAATAGGTGATCTCTTCGCCGATGGCACACCTTTGTGAGTGAGATGGGGGTAACAGATAGGCTGTTTCTGCTGCATGCACACATTACCACTATATCAAAACAGTATGGGCCACTAGGGGGGAAGAGACACAGACCCATGCTATGACGCATATGCAATACTTGATGGGTACTGGGGGACATTTGATAAAATGGCTGTATCGGGGTATCCGCACCCATACGTCGGTGTCTACATTCACTTCGATATAGATGGGACATGGATGTTGGCCGCACACTCACGGACAAAGAATGCGGGTTACTAGTGAAACATTCGTGTAAGGTCTCCAAAAACCCGAAATTTAAGTTCATCCAGCTAATGATAGTACACCATGCGTATTTAACCCCACACAAACTCAGCAAAATGTTTCCAGAGACATCAGGTGATTGTCCCCGCTGCTGTTATCCAAATGCGGGCTTACTGCACATGTTGTGGGACTGTCCAAGACTGCTGACCTATTGGTCGACTGTGCAGGAACTAGTTAATAGCGTGGCGCCGACAGGGAACATCAGGTCACTGGACTGTTGCATATTAGGTTCTAGGGGAAGAAGGGAAATCCTACGCGCAGGTTTGTGAACCTGGCAATGATACTGGCGAAAAGTAACATAACCATGAGATGGAAGGCAACCAGACCACCCAAAGTGTTAGACTGGTACAATGAAGTAGTGCGATGGGGGAGGGCAGAAGGAGCGGAACTACATAGAGAGGAGCAGAGGAGGACGAGAAAAGTACCAATATCGCTTGACTGGAATGCAATAATGGAGGAATTTGTGGCCAAAGACCTACAAGAATAATGATGGAATGTGTAGAATTGGCATTGTATATAATATCGGGTGGTGTGGACAATATACAAAGTGCAATACTGTGCATTGAATATACAATGTTAATATTCTGTAGCTGATCTACATGATATGTATTGTTGACCTTGCATAGATGTTGGATTACTGTAATGTATACAAATGTTAGCTCGAGCCAAAACGGGGGGCGGGACGGATGGGAGAGTTTTGTCAACTGTCTTGTTCATATGTGACAGAAACTGGTCAAGATAAACCTAGAAGATCTAGATGATTGTGCTAATGTTAAAAATTCAATAAAAATATGTAAAAAAAAAAAAAAGAGTGAACGTAAACAGGTTCGACTCCTGGAACGGCCCAGTGAACTACCCCCCAACGAGAATAAGGAGACCGAGGCCAATGTGAAGTCTCTGTAGACCATGACATCTGTGCAGCGAGATGTTTTATATGGTGTTCCTTGAGCCGCTTCAGCTTCAGCTTCTGGCAGGAGCTGCAGTCTTCGGAGTCGTGGTGTCCCCCTAAACACCACATACAAATGGAGTGTGGGTCTGTAACCGACATTTGTCGCGTACAAGACCCACAAGGCTTAAAGCCTGAAGACACAAGGAAAGCACACTGTTTCCAATTGACAAAAACTGTCGAAGTAGGCCCAACAACTGCCTGTGGAACAGCTTCTCCGAATCCGTGTTACAGTGCAGAAAAGAAGAGACTGAGGTCTGTGCGCCGGATGGAACTTATATGACCCCACTGACATCACAACTGGAGTCAATGTCATCACGGAGTCCTAGAACGCTGTCCGCTGGCGCGCAGGGGTACTGCTGAAAAACTTCTGAAGCCAGTCTGAGGCCTGAGGAGAAATTACCATTTGAGGAATCTGCAGCGAGATGTCTCGATCAGACTAAACCTGCTCTGAAAACATTTATAAACGAACTCATGCCATGCCAGTCTCACTGAAAAACATCACCCCTTGCTTAGTAACCAATCCTGTTCAAAGAAATAGTTGTAAAGTTTAAATAATTGGGTTGCACTTCTAGTGAACCAGTCCTACTTCCCTCATTCTTTTACCTTTATCAACGCCACTCAGAACACAACTGTGCTACCGTCAAAAATGCCATCACGGAGAAAAGGATGGAGTAGCAATTCACTACATACCTCAAAAGGTTTATTAGTTCCCCCAAGTTGCATGCTGGGTTCAGTTGGTAACAGGGCATGGTAGTGTTTAACTTTAACTTTATTTTTATTTTGCATAGTTAACTAAAACCATTGCAATATTAACACTTAAAAGAACAATAAGATTTATTTTTAAATAGACAGTCAATACATTCGTCCGCCTTATCTGCCTTTTTAGTTCCTACAGTTGCTACAGAGATATCTTTGTTAAAACCAGTTAAAAGCCAAAAGTAGAAAATTCATTGCAGTTTAAACTCACAATTAAGTTTTGCTAGTTATGGAAGGTCATTAGCTCACTGGATGCTGTGATGTGCTGTCTCAGATTTTTTTCTGCTCCAGCCATGCTTGCCCATTTGTCACATCGTTCAAGTTATCTCGACTTGTAGCAGGATTGTGGGTAAATATAAGGCTTAAAGTTTCGTCTCTGATCCCCCACTAACCATGGAGAAACCATTTAGGAGTTCGCCTCGTGCACCACCCCAATCCTGTGCCTGGATTGCAGAGCCCTTCTGGCCCGGCATGCTCTCCAGCAGGCAGTGTTCTGCACCCTGCTGACCTGATTAAAGAGCATTGACATTCCCTCATTGCAAAGCAGGTGACTGAGGCCTGATGCTCATATAATGTCTGGTTTAGGGAGCCACGTCACTCCAGATCATTACAGATGCTCTCTCCAGTCCTGAGCCTTCCACCTACCAATCGCTTCTTTTAGGAGTGTGGTTTAATTAGATCAATGGAAAAAAAAACTGAAATGCACCACCAGAATGCATCAGCTTATCACACAAACGTCCTGAACTGTAAACAGTGTCAGTGATGTGGAGAGGTGGTCACTCGATTTCAAGTTACCCGCACTCTGTGTAATCTGTCGCCCTCACTCACCGAGTGAAACCTAGGTAGGCTCCCTAACTGTGAGAAATGCAGGTCCCAGGCTCCCACGGCATCAAAATATTTCACTAATATGACCAAATGATGGGATGCTACCAGGAGTATGGACTTATTTTGAGTTACACTTTTAACATTAACTTTATGTGTGCATGACTTAGTCTCAGATCTGGGCACCATATCACACAAATCTCATCCCATAAACTTCAGCGAGGGCTTAAAAAATTAGCATTTAGCGCTTGTTGGTGCCACAAAGAGGCTGAGACACCACAGCAGTGTTCCAGCAGCGTGTGGGGTCTACCAGGAGAGCAATACACCAACCACAGAGAGCACTACAATCTTTTTGGATTTGCCACATCCTAAGGCTCCAATGGTTACGAAAGAGTGACTACGATAGAGCTTTTCACTCTTTCTAATCCCTTCCTGAGCTGATTGTTATTTGTGCGGCGGCGGGATGCTTGGGGCAACCAGGCAGTCTTGTAAGGGAAAGATCTAACAATTAGTAATGTTTATTTATTATTATTTTTGGACTGTTGCCAGAAGTTAAAAAAAAACATTAATATAAGTGCATTTTTTTGGTATAATTGTAGGACTAGTTTGTATTGCTAAAATGTTTTGTTAATATCAATTTGCTTATATTTAGGGAACGGCGCAATGTGCAAAATGATAGCAGAAATATGGGAGATTACAGAGAATCAAGGGGCATATTATCAAGAAACGGCGCTAAAATAAAGCGGCGATAATGGGCTTGATAATATGCCCTTGAGAATTCTGTTCTGGTGTCAACATGGGCTTCTATTGGAATTCTCTGCGGCATATTATCAAGCCCATTATCGCCGCTTTAGCGATAATTTTAACGCCGTGCTTGATAATATGCCCCCAAGGGAGGAGCGTAACCCAGCATATAGCACTATTTTCTTAGCACAAAATGCACCCTTGCGTCAAAAAAAAAGTCATAGGGATGCAATTTGTGACACGAACAGCAGCAGAGAGCAGCTCTTCACACTCTCTTCCTGTGCTCTTAAGGTAGGAATGTTTGCCCCAGATTACTATGAATCATGTTCGCGTGTTTAATCACATAGGGGCAGATTTACAAGCCCCTTGCCCCTCATTTACGCTGCCGTTGTGTCACTTTTGTGACGCAGCGGCGGCGCAAATCCTGCGTCATGGTGCGGGGTACTTACAACGTGATGCATCTGGGAGATGCGTCACGTTGTAAAGCCCTGCGCCACATGTAGGCGTTCCTGCGCAGGGGGGGCGTTCCGGCGCAGGAACGCCTCATAAAAGTGGCTGAGTGAAATCTACAAAATTTCACTCAGTCACTTTTAGGCCCATGCTGCATCAAAACCCTGCGCCTGCCTGAAGCAGGCGTAAGGATTGACGCAGCATTAACAAGATAGGGCCACCCAGAGCACTGCTGGAGCTGCGTCGCGCTTGCGATGCAACTCCAGCAATGCGCCACTTTTACGGCACAGATGCGTGATGCATCTGTGCCGTTTTTGCCCCATGGTGCGCCGCATTGTAAATGCAATTAAACAAAAACTGGGTTTAGGCTTATTTCAGTAAGGCCAAGCCTATAAACATAAATACCACCAAAATTACCAATACTGAACCAAATTTTTTTTCGCAATTATTTAACGGGGGGATATGTTGAATGAAAACAACATACACCACTAGACCACTTTTTCCGTCTATTTAATAGATTTTGTTTCATCTGTTATTTGATAGAGCACTTTACTTTTTAGTGACTTCAAAAAGTGAATTTCAACAAATATCACAAAAATATAGCTGTGAACACATAAAAGTTATTCATTCTTGACACACTTTACTCATTGCCATACTTTCATATCTTACATTCATTCGCATACCATACTGCGCAGTTCAACACACACATGCTATCACACAATATAACCTTGAAAAATCAATTTCGTTACAGATAAGAAATATTTTTAGCAACACGGCCATAGAACCATATTTGACAAAGTCATACACATGTCCAAATTTTTCCCAAAAATTATTTAGGATTCTTATGGCCAGTAAACTGAGGTCGACGCGTTTCAAGCCCCTTCTATTCTCGGAGCTCTCATCGGGACCTAGAAAGCTAAAGAGACAGGAAAAAACTTAGTACTACTAGACACCTATAGTCTCCTTGCAACTAGACAACTTTCTATTTAATGTACCTTTTTTCTAGAGGACCAGGACATCCAACGAGCCTTTGAACCTACAAGAAACGACCCAGTAAATACTCGCAACTAGACATCATTCAACATGAGATCTTACACTCAAGAGTTTTGATGTATGCTTACTTTGAGTGTGTCGTCTTCTAGTTGTAATTCTTGTTGTATCTGAAAAGTGGGAACAGGAGCGTCAGTTTCCTTAAAAAACGAACTCCTCGCACGTTCATGGTGAAATTATAACTAAATTCTGGGACTTACTTTTGTTGTCTTATATGTAGCCTTCAAAATAAACGTATCTTAGAGAGACCTCTGTTGGCTGTACTTCCACTAGTGCTGCAATATCAAATGGCAAGAGGTCAGTGCCAGCTCGATTTCGACACATCTCTGATGTAATCAGATATTTGAACGGACATTTGTTAGGGAAGCCTACCTTCATTCCATCGGTGGGAGCGTCCATTTTCTTCTTTGACGCGTCCAAGTGCACAATCACAGCTTCGTATTGCCTCTGTAAGAAGGAGGGGAGTGAGCTCATTAATGCTTCGCACGATTTCCCTATCACGTAACTGGTGGTTTGCGTGTCCAATTTTGCGTATACCTGAGTTGCTCGAAATGCTTGTTCTAAACACGGAGACGATTTCCTCTTTGATCCGCGTTAGACCAGTGGATCTCGTGGGATTTAAAAATACGTATTGTTTCTTTCTGTGTTCATGGGACTTGTAGTCTTTGTGCGCGAGCCCAGCCTCTTGTCAATCGTTAGGGATCCGTATTATGAGTGATGGAATTGATTTTGATGATCGATGGGCTTTAAATTCCGGATACGATAAATGTCACAGACCACCATGATGACTGCATAAGATAGATTTTTATTTTTAACGAATTCTCCTGAATTGCATTGTGGGGGCTGTAGTTCAATATCTCTGTTAAGCAAGATGCTTGCCATTAGGAGCCTACTAACGGAGGCGAATGAATATCGCTATCACTAAAAACTGACTTTAGCTTAAATTATATATTTCTGAAAGTTCATTGAGTCCGTCAACAGCTGTGTTGAATTTCACTATTAACATGGCTTCTCTTCTTGACAGTTTTGTGTCAAGGTCTCCTCCTCTTAGATCCTGTTCTACTTTTGAGATCACGGTCCATTTTAAATCTTTTATCTGATGTTTATGTATTTTCCAATGATTGACTAGTGGTGCATTTTGCACATTTTTATTGATTCTCAATTTGTGTTGAGAAACTCGGAATCTCATTTCTTGGCTCGTTTTCCCAATATATAGAAGGTTGCATGGGTAACGAATTCCATAGATAACATTTCTACTTTTACAATTTGTAAATGATTCATGTTTCCAATGGATTGAGTTGTGAGTAAACACTATTCCTTCTTCAGTAGAGTCGCAATATGCGCAGGTTCCGCATTTGTGGTGGCCGGATATTGGTGGAAGGCCTACATAGTCTCTTAAAGAGATTTGTTTAGCTGCTGGCATAGCTGCTCGTACCACTTGGTTCGCGATACTGCGATCTTTTTTAAATGCAAAGAGTGGATTATCATTAAGTGAGTGGTCTAAATATTTGATCAGGTGCCAATTTTGGTTGATAACTTTCTTTAGATTATTAGAGTTTGGACAAAATGTCGAAACGCAAACTATCCTTTTCAAAGGAGGTTTGTCTTTTTTCTCTAATAAAGCTTCCCGTGGGGTCCACCATGCTCTTTTCATTGCTTTTTTTAGTAGTTTTTTTGGGTAGCTTCTTTTCTTTAGGTTGTCTAGTAAATTGCTGGCATGTTGTACATATTCATCTCTATAAAAACAATTCCGTCTGATCCTAAGGAATTGTCCGAAGGGCAAATTTTCTTTCAAATTCCTTGGATGGCTACTTGTGAAATGTAACGCTTTATTTCGATCTGTTGGTTTTTTGAAAAGTGTAGTAACCAGTTCATTTTCTGCTGGATATACCTCCACATCCAAGAACAGAATTTTTATCAAGGAGTGATTCATGCTAAATTTTATCTCCTCTGTTCGATTGTTTAGCCAGTTGTGAAACTGTTTTAGATTCTCCTCAGTGCTTGTCCAAGTCATAAAGACGTCATCTATGTACCGCATCCACTTTCAAATCCAGTTGGAAAATGGATTGTCATTATAGACAAACCTTTCTTCATATTTAGCCATAAATAATACAGCTAAATCTGGGGCGAATGGACAACCCATTGCAACTCCTCGGATTTGATAATAGAAGTCGCCATTAAAATTGATGTAATTTTTCTTTAGAGCGAAACTTGCTAGTTCCATAATAAATTCTGTCGGGACTCTCGTTGGTCTTGGCCTACTTTCCAGAAAATGGTTGATGACTGCCAGGCCTTCATCCTGAGGTATTTGTGTATAAAGGGAGACTACGTCTAAAGTGACTAGATGATGTATATCAGCTTTAAAACTTAGTAAATCCAATTTATTGATGAAGTCTGCCGTGTCTTGCAGGAAGGAGGGTACTTCCTGAACAAATGGTTTTAGAAAATGGTCAACGTATTTTGAAATGGGTTCCAGCAGTGACTCGCACCCTGAAACGATAGGTCTTCCAGGGGGTGTGAACTCGTTTTTATGAATTTTTGGAAGGACATAAAAAAGAGGTGTTCGTGGATTCTTATTCTGTAAGAATTCAAATTCTTTTTTATTCAAAAATCCTTGTTCAAGACCTTTTTCTAACACAGGAAATAGTTTGTTTTGTAACTCCACAGTTGGATCCTTCTTGATTTTTCTATGGCAGTTATTGTCTTCAAGTTGTCTCATCGCTTCAGAGGTGTAATCTTCAGTGTCCCATACAACAATTGACCCGTCTTTGTCGGCTTGTTTGATTATAATGGAAGTATCTTTTTGAAGATTGGTTAGTGCTTGCATTTGGGTTTTTGAGGTGTTAAATTTTACCCATCTCTTTTTCTTTTCCATTTCTGCAATTGATGACATAGTTGTTTTTTCAAAGATTGTTACCTCCTTTGGGATTTTGTTGGTGGGAGGACAAAATGCAGATTTTTTCTTTAAACCTGGGTTTTCAATTATCTCTGTGTATGGATTCAGCGCAAAAAAAGTTTTTAACCTAATCTTCCGACAGAATTTGATCGCTTCCATTTTTAGTCTAATAAAGTTGGTATTTTTTGCTGGAACAAAAGATAGTCCTTTTTCTAATATGCTTTGTTCTTCTTGAGTCAAGATCTTCTTTGATAGATTGTATACTAGTGATGGTTCTAGTTTTTGTAATTCTGCCGGCGTGTGGACATCTCCCATGGTTGGGTGTTGAATCTGACTCTTCCTCTTGATCTCTGTTGTCCTCTGCCTAAAAAAGAAGTTTGTTGGTGCTGTTGTTGAGGATTACCTCTTCTGTTGTTATTTCTAAATCCTTCGTTTTGCTCTCCTTCACTGCCACTTGAGGAGGATGAGGTTTCTGAAAATGTAATGAAATTTTTGGAGGATCTCCCTTGGTATTCCGGGAGGTACCTACGTGAGTCCACCCGAAGATAGAAATCCGGCTGTAAATATGGGTACACTTTTTCTAAAGAAAAATTCCTTTTATCTTTATCAAATTTGTTTCATTTTTGGTTGACCGTATAGTCTTTGAACTCAGAGATTTCTTTATCCACTTTATCCAGCAGTGCTTTTGAGTCTGTAATAATCTGGTTTGTTTTTATTTCAGATTCTAGTGTGGCAATTTCCTCTAGTTTTTGTTTCGAAATACGTTGCGCTGTTTCGACTGTTAGAACCATTAGGTCTCTGCTGCACTTTGTCTCTATTAGGCTATATCCTTTTTTGTATTGGGGATCTTCTGTAAAAATTACTGGAATATTTTTAATTTGAAGTCCACCTGGGATGGTTCCTGCTTTCAGATGTTGAATTAGGAAGTGTCCATGTAGGTCTGTCCTTATTTGTTTTTTCTTTAAACGGAGCAGTTTATCTGCTTCGTTTTGGTTTTTTGCGGCGCATCCACGGTGGTGGAGCTGTGGCGCACAATAACTGGCGCATCCCTGCTTATTTGCAGGGATGCGCCAGTTATTGTAAATATGCCCCATCATTTTCAGTAATTTATCGTCACATAAGTAACACGAATTACTGAAATTACTCCGATTACTCTGGCGTAAATAACATTTCGCTCGACCCTGTGTATAATCGGCTATTGATTGTATGGGA
Organism: Triturus cristatus; assembly: GCF_964204655.1. Lineage (NCBI taxonomy): Eukaryota > Metazoa > Chordata > Amphibia > Caudata > Salamandridae > Triturus > Triturus cristatus. The sequence continues at coordinate 127,916,288 of NC_140583.1, forward strand.
ACATCTTCTGTCAAAGCCAGTAGGTCTGATGTTTTAGGCACATGTAGGTATTGTAGGTTTAGGAGTTTGGTCCTGCTGGTGCACAAATCATTGAAAGTGCCTCCAGTGCAGGGGGTATAGTCTGCATCTAGGGTCTTACTAAATAACTGAAACCCTTCCATGTTGTACCCCCCCTGCAGTTTGTGAGGCCCGTCTCCATTGATGTTTCCAGTTACCATCTTGTAAGTATTTTTGTGAAATATTCAGTTTTGTGAGTAAAAAGGACTTTTCCTTTTTCAAATAAAAAGCCTAACTGGACATAAATTCATTAAATTTGTGTTGCATTGCTGCATTTTTACCCAACACCACCTTGGACAGCTCCAGCTGGCTACCCTAAAATCATGTGCTAAAAAGGGGTACTTAGGGTGTGAAGTATCAAATGTTTTCCCATTCTGAGTCTACGGGAAAGAGCATTATAACATTTGGGGGTCTTGGTTCCCGATTTGGGAGTCCACAGTATGGAAGCCATGTTGCCACAGATGCTACATATGAGGGTCATTAACTTCTAGTTGCCCATGGGGTCTCCTTTCTGAGGTTCTCACATTGGTGCTTAACAGTTGGCAAATATGATTTTGTCAAGCCCTTGCCATCCAGTTCTTAATTGTGGAGGGTAAAAAAAATCGCATTTCAAATTTAAAAGAAGCATTTTATTTTTTATTTTTCATTGGCAAGATATATTTTAGATACATTTTTGATTAAGTCATAATTTTGATGCTTCATTTTTGATCTTATATTTACATTTTTGTGAGAACGTGGAAAGGAATCTGGCTACCCTGATTGCCTAGCGTTGGTGCTAATGAAGGCCATGTGAAAAGAAAGGACGCTGGGTCACACATCCAGAAAGGAGGAATGGTAGACAGTCCTGAGGCACTAGGAACATGTGAAGAAGCCTCCCAACCACCGATCACATCAGAGGAGAAGGAGGCATAGGAAACTGAAGAGGTACCAGTGCAGACGGGTGATCTATCTCATGTCGCAGCATTGTCTGTGTTGCACAGGGCTGGAAGAAGCATGCCCCTTTGCAGTTTGTCCCTGAACTGCAGGCTTGTACAGTACATTGGCATATGACGAAAAGAAGGTTGAGAGGTACTTCAAATGGCAGCTGGCTACCCATGACCTGGAAGAGAAAATGGGAGCTCTGGCTGTTGAAGTGCTGCCCTGGGTGCAGAGAAGAAGAAAGCAGCTTTTGCAATAGGGGACAAAAAGGCAACAGCCTAGTTAGTGGAAACACGCCAGTAGTTACGACACTTGCTCTGGAAGTAGGGAGATTTACCTTGGAGTAGCAGAAGGCCATGCTGGTTCACAAGAGTGCAAGAAGGCCTCCAGGTCCAGGAAGGCATCAGAGTCTAGCATGGATGGTGACAGTGATAATGAGTAACTAAGATGGACTTCAGGAATAGGAGAATGAAAGAGTGATCAGTTTGTAGGTTTTAAGAAAGCACCAGAATCTACGCTTCCCAAGAGGTCTCACTCGTGGAAAAAGGGTGTGTGGAGAATGAGTTGTTGGAAACTTGCAGGAAACATTAGACCATTAACCTGGAAGTGTACTCACTTCTGGGTAAGACCTGCCACTCCCATAACTTTGCATGCAGAGGGATTCAAAAGGCTTGCATGGCCGTGCACTAGATGCCGGGCAACCTTTCATGTAGATATATGGCTTCCTGTATTGAGAGGTTGTCAACATTGTTCGAGCCCCTAACTTTTATTTCTTTCCCAGATCAGAGCACCTCCATACGGAGGCTGTAGCGAACTATGTTGCTTTGGATCACTGACATAATATAGAATGCCAAAATATCGACCTGCCAAAATATCGTGGACAAAATATAGAATGCAAAAATATCGAATTCCTATCTACAAACAGGTAAGTACAAAAATATCAAATCAAAAAAATCGTTGTAAAAAATATAGCTAGTCAAAATATCGAATTTTTTAAATGTCTTAAAAGTAATGTAAAAATAATAAAATAGTAAATATGATTAACTAAAACATACCTAAAATACTTAAATAACCTTAAAAATAATAAATAATTAATGTAAGTTAAAAAAAATTAAACATACATTTTTATTTTTTAATACAAATATATATTAACGTAATATTAATAAAAAATAATCAATATTTTTAGCGTAGGATAGCGGGAGGGTAAAATTTACTATTACCACTCCAGCGAGTGCAACAGTAGGGAAAGCGTCAGATAGTGTAGGGGTAAAATTTACTATTCCCACTCCAGTGAGTGCAAGAGTAGGAAAAGCGTCGGATAGCGTACGGGTAAAAATTACTATTCCTACTCCAAAGAGTGCAACAGTAGGGAAAGCGTTGGATAGCGTACAGGTAAAAATTACTATTCCCACTCCAGAGAGTGCAACAGTAGGGAAAGCGTTGGATAGCGTAGGAGTAAAAATTACTATTCCCACTCCAGTGAGTGCAACGGTAGGTGAAATAATAATTTATTATTTTATTAAAAATAAATTAATTATCAATACCAATAAAAATCATTAAAATTAATTACCAATTACCAAATATTTAATAATTAACCTGTTTTCCGGACCACATACCATTGGAACATAGACCCTCCCGATCGAAAGAGAGGAACGAAAGCCTCACGGTGCGTGAAGTCTTATATTAACTTCCGAGTAACGGAATACAGGAAGGAAGGAAAAATAGCGATTTAAACGGAATTAAAGATACACGAGGGAAGGAGGATTTTATGAGTAGTCAAATATAAGACATTTGATCAACAATCACTTCAGACCGAATAGTCGTTAACTAAGACTGCGAATACGCATTTACTTTAATGAAAACTGAGGATTTGTCATAGGAGATAGACAAAATTGTGTCTTGAAAGAGATGGTACGATTAACTTGAAGCCATCGAAACGCATCGACGCTGTTGAAGGCACAATCCAAGGACCAACATAGACGAATCAAATACTGATTGTATCAATGTATTAAGAAACTATGTTTTGAAGTCTAATGTGATGTGCACCCGTAAAGAACAGCAACTTTGTCTTACATATGTGTCTGTCTCTATTATGCTGGTCATAATTGTGATTTGTTGTTAATTCATTCTTTTGTTTAATATGAAATGTATATTGTTTTAGTGCACAACTTGTTTTAACTGTATATTTTAAACCATTTTGAGACTAAATTTGATCGTATGTGTTTGGAAACAAATAGAACACAACATACCTTTTTTAATAAAACATTGTGACAATATAGACTTTGGATCAAGTATTCAATTCTTCTACTAAGTAAATAGTAACCACTGACATAGAAATTGTTGAATCAAGGGAATTTCTCTTTTTTCTGGTTATAAGTACCGTATTTCCCTTGAGAGTTTTAAGGGGTCCCTCTCATTGTTTCACTATAAGATAGACTGGACAAACATGCCACCATAAAGTGCATTAGGACACTGAGACCAAGCTGAGTAAGGAACTTGGGGTAATATGAGCAAAAAATGAGGACCTTGATGCGAGATCAAGAACCTACTACATAAGGATCCCTGGTGCCCCTGAATCTACCAATTAAGGGAATAAGGAAAGTAAGTGGAAATGTTGGGCAGAGACAATTTCTTTGATGTGGTCATGGTGGGACAGATACTCAAATTACTCGCCCCATGGTGCTCTTGCCAAGCCAATCATTGTGAGAGACTCAGGTAAAGGGGATTGATGCAGCAGTTTGCCCTGCCAGGGAGAAATTAATCGTCATCTTCCTCATCATTAAGTAAAAGTTGGAGTTCACGAATATGGACTACAGCATGCTCTATCTGGCTTTTCTCTGGTTTACATTGGAGGACAAACCACTGATCTTTTTGGGCCTGCCGCAGGACAGTGAGACCTCGAAAAAACACATTCTCACAAGGGTGAGGTCTCAGCCATGACTGATAGCAGAGAGGGGAAGAGCTCATCCCAACCCGTCAATAACTGACAATCTTTGATGATTCATATCTTTTTATAGTTTAGGAGATACATTTCTTGTTTGTTGACTCCTATGGATTGGAGATAAGGGGTGACACTCCTTGGTTGACAAGATTGCTATAGTTTAGATTCAGTGGATAAAGAATACTAGTTTTATTGCACTGAATAATATATTTAGATAACTGATGCCTATGCTGCAGGGTAAAACACTTCACTCCATTTCTAGAGTGTCTCTCAAGCGAAAGCTGTTTGCAACTGTGTGGGCATCTGCTTGGTACAATGGTTATCCGGGGCCACCCCTTGAACAGTGCAGTAAAGAGTGATCTCAGCATGTGCTGTCTTTGGCATGCATCGCCTAAAGTTCTGTTAGATTCATGGGAAATCTGTGTTGGGGAGAAAGAGAGGGCTTCATTCGCCACTATTTGGGGCTCACAGTATAGGTGGGCGAGGTAGGGTGCAGTAAAATAGGTACTAACAGTAAGTTGGCAGAAAAATTACAATCTATGCAGATGCTGGAGGTATGTACATGTACATTGCTAGTCAGTTTGATATTACTCTTGTGATGGATTATGGTGGCTACCTATACTGGGATGACATTTAAACTGCTCACTTGGAATGTAATGGGTATGAATGATTACCATAAGGTGGCAATATAGTGTAGGAGGGATGAGATCGACATAGTGCTTATACAAGAGGCTTATCTTACACCACAGTCGGGTCAACCTATGACTAAACGACTGCGCGTGGAATGTCATATTCTCAGTAGCACCTTAGCATTTCTGTTTAAGCCTAAATGTTCAGTGGATACATTACCGTCATTAAATCCTCTGAAAACTGACCACTATGCGATTAACGGAAGATAGTGGGCAGCTATATTCATTACCTCCAGTTACATTCAGGGAGGAAATAAGCAAATATTTATATCAACTGCCAATGGCCTTGCTCTAGGGCATACATAGGGAAATCTTGTCAGCTCCTCTAATGCTGGGGATCTTAAAAATATTATTAAAAGTATGCCCTGTGGTCATTCTCTGGGCATGGACGGTCTGATAGGTCCTTGTGGTTGTGCTTTTACAGATCTCTACTCCACATATAGGCCACTTTTACTGCTTAATACAGACACCAAGATCTTACTTAAAATCCACACAAATGTATCACTCATATATGCCGGATCTGGTTCTTCTGGAATATCTTGGCTTTATCCCTGGCAGTTCATTTGCTACAAACCTCCGTACCTTGCTTTATACGGTATCCCAAATTAATTTGGATATTCATGCATGTGCAGTCTTCATAGATGCCGAGAACGCCTTTGATAAATTATATAGGAATGTATGTTTGTGGTCCTTGCCAAAATTTGAGTAAGAAAAGTTTTTCTTTAACTAGTACGGCTACTGTATACTGACCCCATCGCCAGTATCCAGGTGAACGGATATGTAACCCACCCAATCTCAATAAGTAGAGGAACCAGGTGTGTCTGTCTGCTCTCACCATAACCATATGCACTGATATTAGAGATACTGGCCTTTGCTGATAGGGACAGACAAGCACAGAGGGGCTTAGGTTTCTTGGCTAAACATTAAGGGCCCGATTCTGATGCTGTTAGGAAAGCATTCCCACCTAGGGCCCAATTACGATGCGGTTAGGAAGGCCTACTAACGGCATTTGCTCCTTCCGAATCCGATCGGGAACGTGTTTTCCCGACCAAGGGCCAGATTACGATGCGGTTAGGCACATAGGCTGTCATAGAAGTCAATGGGAGTCAAACCAAATCGTATTTGGAAGCATCCGGATACATCATACTCGGTCGGTCGGACTCTCCCGATCCGTGTTGGTCGAAAACCATTTCCAAACCGATTCGATAGGGAAGATTTCCTACCCGTATCCGAATCGGGCCCTAAATATATATGCATTTGCAGATGTCCTCCTGCTTTACATTAGAGACCTTGTTGATAACATTTTTCCAGAGATCTTGGAGATTCTCCATTTTGGGGGACATTCAGGGTTGATAATTTACTGGAATAAATCCAATATTTTCCCCTAGAGCAGGCAACAGTGCAGTGCCCATTGGACTACTCTTACAAATAAACAATGGACCCCCGAGATATTTAGAGATTATGGTCCACAGAAATGTGAGGAAGCCATTGGCAAGGTAGTGGACATCATAAAGCAATGGACTAAATTTCCACTAACTCTGTTTGGGAGAGTAGCCATCACGAAGATGGTATTAGTGCTCCGAATATTATATTTTGTTTTGGAAAATTCCAAATGTATACCTGCCCTTTCATGTCTTGGCAAACTACAAAGATCATTGATCAAGCTTGCTTGAGCTGTTAAACAGGCCAGAATCAAATGGGAAACACTAAATCTCCAATATGAAAAGGGTGGTGTAGCTGCAATAGACCTGAAACTATATTATCATGTGCATAAGCCCGCTTTGCACATTATCAGACTTAATGCCGCCAACTTCTGCCACATCTTATGCTCGAGTGGTGGCTTGTAATACTAGATCGCTTGCAGACTTTTTAGTCTGCATTGCAGATCTCGCATCTAGCTGTACCACAAAAGCTTGGCGATGGCTAATAAAGGAAATTTGCCTTGCTCTACATGGCGGATATGCAAGCAATCTGGTGAATGTGGCTGTCCGTGCTCACGGAGGAAGGCACTGGTGCTTGACTTGAAAGGTTTAGCAAATTCAGAGGATAATGAAGGGTGCTGTGGAGGACTTTTCGGGGGAACCTAAGCCTTTTTCCCCACTCATATAACTGATGCAAACTCTAAGGGAGAAGCACAGTATTTTTAGGCTACGCACGCTCACTTGGAGCATCATGACACTGGTGATAGTGGAGCATGATGAAATTGGGAGCAGTATCTAGAAAGCTCTATTACAGTGGAGCTTTGGCTCTGCCTGATCATTAATTACCAGTGTTTCTTGCTATAGTAGACATAGGCTCCTACAATTGAAGTTAGTGCAGCGTTATTATTATACACTTGTTAGACTACATAAATATGGGCTGATTACGATGCCAAATGTAGGAGATGTAATCGAAAGGGACATCTTTTATGCATATGAAATGGTGATGTCTTGGTATGCAGAAGTATTGGCATGAGGTCTTCACTGAAGTAGACCGAAGGATCTGCTATAGATTACAAAGGTCTCCTATGTGTGCATTGTTGGGGCCTGTTAAAAATATTCCTGTTGCTTGAATATATAACTCTGGCACTCCTACTTACCAAGCTTAGACTTGTAATGAGATGTGTCAGGGCTCAATTCCTTTCTCATTCGAGTGGACTCGAGATCTTTACTTACTTTATTTACTGTAACAATGCGGCAGACACATGGAGCCTGATTCACAAAGGTAAGTTTACACTTGGGGTGTGATTCTGATGCAGTTAGGAAGGCTTCCTAACGGCATTTGCTCCTTCCAAATCGGATTTGGACTGTGTCTTTCCAACCGAGGGCCCGATTATGATGTGGTTAGGCAAGCATTCCCACCTAGGGCCCGATTATAATGCAGTTAAGAACATAGGCTCCCATTGAAGTCAATGGCAGTCCAACCAAATCGTATCTGGAAGCATCCCGATGCATCGTACTCGGTCAGTCGGACTCTCCCGATCCGATTCGGTTGGAAACCATTCCCAAACCCATTTGGTCAGAAACCGCATCAGAATTGGGCCCATGGTGAAGTAACTTTGGCTCTGTTTTGGTATTCACAAATTACGAGTGTAATTTTACTACAAGTAATTTTATGAGTGTAAATTTATGACTAGTAAAATCACTAGTAGTAAAATTACACTCCTACTTTGTGAAAAGCAAAATAATAGTAAAGTTACTTCTGCAAGTGTAAACACACAGATATAGTGTACATTTACCTCACGTTGCTATTGTTTTGGTATTCACAAAATACAAATGCAGCTTCAGTACTAGTGATTTTATTAGTGTAATGTTACTGTTAGTAAACTTACTAGTTGTAAAATAACACTTGTAGTTTGTAAATACTACAAAGTATTAGAGTTAATACTATGCTGCACTGTGTTAGTTTGGAAGAACAGGGATGCAACATATTTAAAATAATATGTTGCATCTCTATGATTCCCCCTGAGCTGGCGTACAAACTGCTGCCATGCGCCGACGCAGTCACCCCTGCACCATAGTGCAAGAATGCCTGCGTAATGGGGATGATTGTTTATGTGCAGGAAGGGTTCCCTTCTTCCACATAAACAATCAGAAATGGCGATTTCCAACTTCTATGTGTGCTGCATTAGCACACATAGAATTTGTAAAACGTCATTTATTTGTAGGATTGTTTATGTGCACGAAGGGACACCTTTCTGTACAATCATTTGAGGTTATTTCCTCGATCTACATGTGCTGCAAAATGCAGCACGCATAGAAAGAGGAAAACAACGAGGAGAAATGAATACATTTCTCCTCGTTGCGCCACACTACGCCTTCCCTGGGAAAGCATAGCATTCAGACATATTTCCAGATTTACAATTTCTTGTAAATCTGGAAATGTGTCTGGTTTCATGTGTGTTGCGTGGGAACACCTACAGCAACACCCATGGAATGCCACTTTCACGCAAAGTGCTGCGTGTAAAGGGGCCGTATTTACAGGACAGGATAAGCCAAGTAGGGTGGCTTTTCCTGTCTTTGCAAATATGGGTAGAAAAATGTGCTGCCAGTGGGTTACAAAAAGTGACGCACCGGTATCGAAGGGACTTGTAAATCTGCCCCAAAAAGAGTAAACTATGTTTGTCTTTATGAATCATGCCCACATAGTACATTGTTACAGGTGAAACCTAGGCCCAGGGATATTTGGTCACACATGCAGCAATTACTTTTTGCTGATATTGACTCGAGGGATGATGATGACTCTAACTTCAACTTTGATGATGATTAATGTAATAAGTGCAGATCCCATGGTCTTCTTCCTCGTATGTATGGTTGTGCTGCAATTGGTAGAGTGATTAATGCAACCATAGTCTCACAAATGCAATGGTATTTCTATAAATGTTAAGCGAGCCAGCTACTGCACTTACTGTTGAACCGCTGACAATGCTAAAGCACATGAGATGATGTACCTTGGAGATGTTTTTGTGAGTCCTTCTACACTGTTTTTTAAAAGTATGAATACAATTTAAAAAACGTTTAAAGAAGACTCTATCCATTGCTCACACCGTGGGACTACAGGGCAGGTAGTTGACCTCCTGTTTACCTGCTCCAGGGACACAAAAATGACTCCAACCTCCAAGAAGGCCCAGCTGACCACTGAGGAGTGGATCTGGTGCTGACCACTGAGGAGTGGATCCGGTGCTGACCACTGAGGAGTGGATCCAGTGCTGACCACTGAAGAGTGAATTCTGTAGGAGCCTTGGATGGACAGACACCTAGTGTCTATAAGTCTTCCTTGAGGACCTGAAGGCTGCAGGACTGTCCAGGGGGGACCTTTCCAGTACTCAGAGAAAAGTGACACGTGGTCATTTTTTCTACCTCCACAGAACTTGGACAAGTTGCTGATGAATTTCCGTAGAGGACGAACCCTCACTGACCTACAACTCAGGCTCACCCCTCTCTGAGCTTTTTCATGTTCTGAAAACGGGTTCAGGGGACATCACTATAGAGTTAGTTGGCCTTGTGGAGCCATGCCTGGCTACGCCTCTTAGTTTGAATTTTGAGAACTAAAAAAATAACTAAGTCTAAAGGTAAAAGGTAAAACTTTGAACCATAACAAGGAAGCAAGTGTAACCCAGCAGTGAAGCTTCCTCAGAGGCTTTAAAATCCAGCGTTGCCCTACTTGGAGATCTTGATGTCAAAAGTAATGACTTCAGTCAGAGCGGTGGCAAAGTATCTGACTTTCAGGGACTCTAACCAGCCTTGCTGCGTGCTTTATGTTTTCTGCTTATGTACTCTCTACTGCATTTCATTTATTTATATATTTGTGCGAACATTTCTCATTTATAAAAATGTGCTTTATATAATAGTGACTGGAAGTTTATCATATTATATTTGTTATATTATAGGTTAATAGTAAGCCAATTGCTCATAAATATGTATTAGAGTGAGTTATAATATGTGCATGATTTTAGTGCACAAAGTGTGTATGCTAATTCTTGCATTCTGCATTATTAATCCGGAGTCTAGCCTTTTCATAATAACCGGAAAACGTTATCTAAGTCTGATCAGACACATCAACGAGGAAAGACATCTTCAGCTCTCTTTGGGAGCTTCATTCATGCCCTGTGCTGCACACATATTAGCTGAAGGCCGCACACCCTCAAAGCCTGGCCTTATCTGCATTTTTCGCAGCTCAGAAACACCATAAAAGAGACTGAATGTGACCTTCTCAAAGCACAGAAGCTGAATGAAAACCACTTTTTTTTTCAGCTAAACTGTGCATGTTAGAGGCCACCTAATGAGCCCTTAGTTGCCAGGAAGGTTAGGTAGAAGCGTAAAAAGGGAGGACGTTTGTCATATACTAGACTCACCATTGAAAGCTTTGATTTATTGAACACTTCTATTTCATGAACACCATTGAATATGTTGCCAAAAAAGCGTTGCAATTCGTTTTAATATATTATTTAATCACCTGTTTTATTACCACTATTATATTTATTTTCATAGTTACATCCATTCATGTGATCTGTTGCTAAATCAGAGCATACATTTTTAATAAAGCCTTTAAAATATATAGTGATATACAGTGTGGATTTCTTCTGTGTGTCCATCCATGGTGAAAGAACTTCTGGAACTCACTAATAATACAAATAATCCTGTAGTCTCCTTAGATTAATTATTACCACATATGCACCAACAAGAAATGCGTGGGAGCTGCGTGGAATACAGGGCCCGATTCACAGAACTAACTTAAGACAAAATTCTAAACTTACTACCATTTTGGTATTCACAGAAGGCACTTACTCATTTTGGTATTCACAAAAGGCACTTACTCATTCCGGTATTCACAGAAGTTCAGGAGTCCTAACTTTAGGACTCGTAAATGCCTTCTGTGAATACCGAAAGTCTTAAAGATAGGATTTTTCTCAGTTTAGGAGTAGTACATTTAGGAGTCCTAACTTTAGGACTCCTAAACTGAGAAAAATACTAACTTTAACTCTTTCGGTATTCACAGAAGGGATTTATGAGTCCTAAAGTTAGGACTCCTAACTTCTGTGAATACCGAAATGAGTAAGTGCCTTTTGTGAATACCAAAATGAGTAAGTGCCTTCTGTGAATAATAAAATGGTAGTAAGTTTAGGATTTTGTCTTAAGTTAGTTCTGTGAATCGGGCCCACAGTTCGCCTAGTCCTAAGCTTGGGTTGGAAAGTTGGCTAAAACTGCTCTTTCCAGAAGATTTAGGACTTCTAAAATTGTGCCATATTTGCTGGAAAGCCTGAAAAAACACATCAGCCTGTTTTTTGAGATTTAAAGGTGAATTGTTGGTATTTCCATGACTACTGGGTGTATTAATGGAACAACCAAATTACAGGATGTTTTATAGAAAAAACTTGTTAATACCACCAAATAGACAATGAGAGCACTCAGAATTCTAAGGTGAAAAACATATCTGTTTTCATATTTTAAACATTTATAATCTTAGGTTTTCTATTCTTCCAAAATTATCTGGTACTGTTTCATATTTATAGGAGCCAAATATCATGTCCTGCCAACCAAATGCTGAATAAAATCATGGCCTCGGGCCACCCACCGCCACCGCCCCAGCATATAGTTTCCTGCTAAACTTAAATTGAAAAATCAACATCTGGCCGCCTGCCACCCACCACCACCACCCTCTGCATAACCCTCACCACCACACAAAATAAAAAATTAATATCTAGACTCCTACCATCCATGCTCATTACTCTCCGTGCCATCCAACCACTCCCCTGTCCAAAGCCACTCTCTCTGCTCTGACATTAACAGTGGAGAGCCAACGCAGCGCTACCAGCTGCTCTATGAAGCTGCTTGTCTGTGTGGGATGCTTTCTCCTGTCAGCACGAGTCTGCAGAGACCCACGCCCTAAAGAAGGTAGGGGCATATTTTCAAGTCAGGCGATAAAATTAAATTAAATAAATTGCCAGAAAACTGCCGCTAAAACGGCGATAATGGGCTTGATAATATGCTCTATGGAATTCCAATTGAAGCCCATGTTAGATGTCCTTCACATCTATAATTTTATCGCCTGGCTTGATAATATGCCCCGTACTTGGTTCAGCCACTGCAGTCCCTGCATTCTCTTTCCTCCCATGAGCCCGTGGAGTCCCATGAGAAATGGAAGAAGGAAGGTGAGCCCACCAACCATCCATCATTCAGCTGCCACAATCGGATCTCTGGAGAACCGGCTGAGACATCAGAACAAAAGTGTAGTGAGCTACTCAACTTGTTACCATTTTGGTTACCCATTGTTGTTATGTCACTGAAATGAATAACCAGATGAAAGGGTTATGGCAGATGTTGAATGGTACTGGCTATTGCATGAGTTAATGTTATTCACTCCTCTCCTCTCGTTTTAACTGTAATTGTTTAAGCTCGCAGCTATCTGTCTCTGATAATGCACAATGCCTCCTACTCTGCTGATAACATACCATTAGCTGCCGGACACCTTAGTTGATGCTGCTGGCCTGAATTCAGCCTGTCCATGGCAGCCGCGGTCGGTAGTAGGAGTAACTGCAGGGCGGTGACGTGGGGAGGGGGAGGGGAAGGGTGGAGGGTAGTAAACTATGGATTCCGGAGGTTTACAGGTAAGTTAACATATAAATTAAGAAAACTAATTTCGTTGCGTGCACTGCATCGCATTTGGGGATGCAGTGCACACAACGAAATTCGTTTTATTAATTTATATGTTAACTTACCTGTAAACCTCCGTAATCCATAGTTAACTACCGCCCACCCTGCCCCTACCCTCGTCACCGCCCTGCAGCTACTCCTACTACCGACCGCGGCTGGTCCCTGGCTTGTTTCTCTTTTGCTTGATGTTATTGTCTGCTGTACCAGTGCACTCTGCAGTGGCACCTACAGCCAGTTCTGTCCACTTTACCCCTAACCACCTTTCAGTCCTGATGTAACTTGAAACTGTTACAAAGTTGCGGTGAAATGTAAACATTTGTTTACCATTGCAAAGTATATAACTAAATATCTCAAAATGCAATAAACAGATAAAAATAATGGAAGCTGTTGAAGGGGATCTGTTCAATGCACCATAGTAATCATGTTAAAGCTAACCTTATATTGGAAATAATGTTAGATGAAGTACCTGTTCACCAATAAGATCGATTTCAATGAGAATCGCCCAACCGCTATCATTTAATTAGCCTTTGTAAAGGAATTTAGGCGTAGTAAAGATAGGAATCGCAAAAAAGATTGTGGTCCAGAAAGTGTGTTTTTGGTGATTTGGTGTAAATTTGATTTGTATTTTTGAGAAATTGAGCTTGAAGATGAATATGTTATGAATATATCACACGACAGAGGATCCGCCGATTCAGCAGATAAAAAGATATGATCTGATTGGCTACCACCACATCAACAAAACTGCCATTCTAGGACTAGTGGACCCAGTTCCTTGTCTCGCAAAAAAGATGAAAAAGTCAGTACCGGACATTTGTGGAAAATCCACAAGTCCATAGTAAGATTTTTAGAAAAAGGACAGGCTTCCGCCCTTTTTTTATGAGAAGTCCTCCAGGGTGGGCCAGGTCCTGGGGAATCAGCACAACATTTATTTGGGCCAAGTCGGCATGTGGACCCCCTCCCCAAGCTATCAGGAGGCCCCAGGGACCCCAAGCCCCGAGCTGATCAGTTATTTTATGGGGAGAGAGCATATGGCTCCCCTCCGCAAGCCTTTCAAAGGCCATAGGTACCCCATTTATTGTTTGATGTTATGTTTAGGGGTGGGGAATGTTGCTTCCCTCCCTGAGCTATTTTGAGTCCTGGGCTACTTTGGCTTTAATGTAGAGGGAAGCAGCCACCCTGGCCAAGCAAGTTTGAGGCTCCAGGGAGCACAGCCCTCTGGCCTCTATAGCTTATATGGGCATTGCGGCATTCAGCCCTCTTCCTACAGCAGTTAAATGGCCTCAGAGACCGCATCCTTTGGGGCCGAAGCAACTTAAGAGCTGTTGTGAGTGCCACAGTCTAACCGTGATACCCACAGCAATGGCAGCCCATGGTGCTGGAGGGGAGCGCCAGGGCCCTGCCGGTTCCCCTGCATGCACCTATTGCAGTGTGGTGGGAGCCCAATCCATTGCTTTGCTCATGCCCGGTGGGAGCAGCTTTTCTGGCTGGGTCCAAACCGGAATTCCGTGCCTGCAAGAGTGCTCTCCAAAAAATGCCAAATGATGGGCCCAGGGGACGAGGTCCTTGGGGCTCTTCAGAAGGATCGGGGAGGAGGGTTACAAGTTAAAGTTACCTTAGGGCACGAGTTATAGTTACTTAAGATAACTATAACTGATGAATTTGTGTGGTTTTTAGAGTTTAAAATGTTACGCTGTTTCTGAATATTTCACCTAACTATAATGTTACAATCTATGAAAAAGGAGCGTGTGATTCATCCAAATAATGATAGCGTTCCAAGCAGTGCACTCATATATCGTCCATTCTCTGTGTATCCAACCAAGAAAATCCCAAGGGAGTCTTATTTAATTTGAAAAGCCAATTCTGAATTTATTATTCAATCCAATTTTTCCACACAAAGGTACATTATCCAATTTATCGATCCTAAGTGGACATCATCAGGTCTCCTAATATCATGATAATCATATGACTTTAAATTCCATGTCATGTGCTTATCCTTCTTCTAGCATCAACTTTGTTTATTGCAAACGTCAATTACGTTCCACGCTTCCTACTAGTGTGTCTCAAAACGTAATCGGTTGATGGTGTACGAAAGAAGGACAGTGTTGAAGACGGTTGAATTCAACCAATGACTTCATCAGGACCTAACAAAATAACTGGGTAGGTCTTCCAGTATATAGTAGTGTGTTTCCCCATTAATGTATCTCGCTGACACTACACAAACGGGGCACACTTTGCTGCTTAATAGATACCCATTGAGAAACGATTGGATTTTGGACTTGGAACATAGATATGGTCATGGACTAAAAGGCTGAATTTTGAGAATATTGATACAAGGTGGCTTCTAGATATTACCTGGAACGAGGGACACACACTACTATGTACTAAAAGTCTTACCTGGATTCTTTTGTTAGGCCCTGATAAAGTCATCGGTTGAATCACCGTAAGACAAAACACGTGTTGGCTACAAGTTTGTGTTGTGTTTTCATTGATTATACATGAAGCTCTGAAATAAAGGAAGAACAACAACGACTACATCGCCTGGACTATTAAGTTTTGAATATTATTTGGTGCTCAGGACTAATTTAATAACTACTGAGTGAAAGGAGGTGGGCCACGCGGCCCCCCCTCCAGGGGCCAAAGCAGTCCCTGGGGACCGCCAACCCCCAGGGCCAGTCCTGCTATGTCTTGGGGTGCCCACCCGGGTCATAGTTGTTTGCTGTGGCTTGGTGGGAGCTTTAACCGCTCCCACCAAGCCACAGCAAACACTCCACTTCCAGCAAGCGAGAGCAGTGAAAATGCTTTCGTTTGCTGGAAGCACATCATTCATCTGTTTCCCTGCTTGCTGTCAAACGAGCAGGGAAAAAGACAAATTGCTTCCAGACAAAGGGATCTGCATGTCTAGCAGCTCCCTGTGTCTGAAAGCAATGGCGTTACCCGCAGGAGGCAGGAAGCCGAGCAGGGACCACAGGGAGCTTGAGGCTCCCCCCAAGGTCCCAATGCAGACTATGTGCCGTGCGGACACCCAGGAGAAATGGTCAGGCCCCAGGGTATAGGGTTCCCAGGGCTGAAATCAGCCTGGGGAGAGGGGCTGCATGGCCCCCACCCTATTAAAAATATTTTTTTAAATAGGCCAGACTCTGGGGGATTGAGGTCCCCAGGGACAAAATTGACACAGGGAGGGGAGCCGTACAGCACCTCTCCCTTAATAATTTTTTTTTTTATAAAATGCCGGCCCGGTAGATGGGGTCCCGGGGCAAATAAAAAAAGACGGCTCTTAGTGAAGTTGCTGGAGGCCCGCCCCTTTCTCAACCACTCTGCAAAAGGGCCTTTGTAGTAGGTCAGTATATATGTTTAACACCCATAAACTCTTAAAAACACTTAGACTCATGATGTCATCAGTGATGTAATTTGAGAGGTCAACAGTGTTATCATCAGTGATATCACTGATCATGTCATGAGTGATGTAATACGTGAGGTCATAGCAGTGCATTGCGGGGCGTAAGTTATAGTTAGCTCAAGTAACTATAACTGCTGTATTTCAATGGTTTTGTATGAGTGAAATCTGAGCATAGATTCATTTTAAATGCACTTTACATGAGCACCAGATTATATTACACGGGGTCAGATAAATTTTATTCTAAGCACAGGAAATTAAGTGATTTGGCCAGAATTAAAGGATGCTGAGCCAACGCCAGGACTCAAAACTGATTCTTCAGATCTATCAGCAGGTTTGGCCTTTAGGACACATTCATATTTTTCAATTTATGTGTGAAACACAAGTGGTGTCAATCAATCAATCAGGGAATTGTGAAGCGAGCTGCTCACCCGAGGGGGTCTCAAGGTGCTGGTGGGGGTGGGGGGTGCAACTCCGGGTCAGTCGGAAAGCCAGGACTTGAGACTCTTCCTGAAAGTGTGCAGAGTAGGTGCGTATCTGATGTTTATAGGGAGCTCATTCCAGGTATTTGCCGTGATGTAGGAAAAGGCTCTATCACCCGTTCTTGCTCTGCAGATAAGCGGGGTTTCGGCGAGGTCGGCGGATCGGAGGTTTCTCTTGGGTACGTGGAAGGAGATTCTTTTGTTGAGATATTGGGGTCCGGTGTTGTGGAGACATTTGTAGGCGTGAGTGAGTATCTTGAAGGTTACTCTCTTCTCGACGGGGAGCCAGTGGAGGTGTCGCAGGTGTTGGGTGATGTGTTCATGTCAAGGGAAGCCGAGGATGAGACTTGCTGCGGTGTTCTGTGTGGTCTGGAGCTTGCAGAGCAGGGATTTGTTAATTCTGGCGTAGAGGGCGTTTCCATAGTCCAGTCTGCTGGTTATGAACAGTGCCGGACTGGGAACCAAAACCGGCCCTGGCAAAGTGCTCAGCCGGCCCCCCCCCTCCCCCGGGCTTGTGGGTGCCGCCGAGCTCTTTGCCAGGGCCGGTTTTCAGCCGATTTTGTTACAGGGCAGCTATGCAGCAAAAACGGCCCTGTAACAAAAACAGCCCCCAGGGACCCAAAACCGGCTCCCACCCGTGCGGCGCACTGGGGGATTGCCCGGTGCCCGCTACGGCCAGTCCGGCCCTGGTTATGAGTGCATGGGTGACGGTCTTTCTGGATGCAGGGGAATCCATTCGAAGGCCCTGCCTTGCTCCAGTTCCTTTGTGGAGGGCATGGTGTAGGTTTGGGGGTGGTGGCTTTGTCAAAAGAGAAGTGTATGGTGGTATGGTTGTGCATGATTACATTTAGTGATTGCATTCTCTGTTGAAACAGCAGCAACAAATACTCAAAGTTTCACCCCGGGGTCTTGCTCGGAATACTTGCAAGCGCTTGACTGCACCTAGAGACATAATTCAGCACCTTTACGCTGATGCACAAACAGGGCTAAATATTTCCAGTATGACCTATATAGAGACCAGGACTTTCTCGACCCACCAAAATGCTGCTTGAAACTCTCCAGCGGGGCGTGACCCATAGTTTGGGAAATGCTGGTTTATGGTGTCAATGAGACTGAGCCCTATTTTGAGAGGGTATAGAACTAGACATCTTGCCTGTGCTATTCAGGACTCACAATTATTTTATATAATCAATCTGTTATTCAGTGGAGGGTGGTAACTTGAAGAAGTAGTGGGGTGGCCACACATGCTTACTCACTTCCACTTATCTACAAGCACAGACTCACAACCATCCATTCACAAGTACATACATTCACATATACTCACACAAATCCATACAGTAAAACACATGCTCACACACACACTCACATCCACCCATTCACAGGCACATACACATTGCACTCGCCCATTCACTGCACATGTGCACAAATACATATATATTCATATGTACACACTCATTTACAGAATGAGGGGGTGATGGCAGGACCAGTGGGTGGCAGGAGGGTTAACCACAATGGCTAAGGTAGAATTGGAGGCTTTGGGAGGGAAGCTTAAAAGGAGGAGCCCGCCGCCGCCTTGTCAAGAGTTAGCAAGTCAAAGGATGACCTTCCCTGATTCATCATAGAGTTGGGTGTTGAGGTTTGCTGATCCCACCCCACTCTGTGATGAGTTAGGGAAGGGTGATGTGAGGTGTGAATCATAAACAGTAATCTCCAGGCGCTTCAGAACTTAAACTTGAAGCCTCAGTGAGACTTCCCCTTGCCATGAAGGGGATGAGTCTCCCAGAGCTTGGTCTGGCTGATGATGTCATTACCCTCAGGGCTGTGACGTCTTCATCCCTTCAAACCTTGGTTCAGACTACCAGGCACCTGAACATTAGCGCATTTAAAGCACCTGGCTGTTCGGCCCTGACATGGCGAGTGTCAGTCAGTCTGGCCAATGCTCAGCCTGACAAGTGTTCATCGCGCTTTGAAAAAGGGTGGGGGTGGTGGGCTGGCGCCCATAGCGACAAGTCACCACTGCAATTTGCAAGGAATTTCAAGTTGGCAGATTGCGTTTATAATTAAGTTTAATCAATGATGCTGAAGCAGAGAAATTTAGAAAGTTTTCATGGATTACTCAGTGTTCAATGGGGACACGCAACACTTCACAAACAAGAGTTTTATAGACCTTAGAATCAATGAACTGTCATTACAGATGCTGCTCTGCATTGTAAATCCATACAAGAATGCAGATTTGCAAGTATTAAAAGTTAATGAGTGAGCAATATGTGCTCCTACCACGACTGAGTTTACACATAAGAAAAAAATAATTACACCCATAACATGTATAGAGGACTAATAAGCAACGGAGAGTGATGTTAGCCTTCCTGGCTTAAAGCCGCATTCCGCCACTTCTGAAACGCAGGGCTACACCATATTTACAACAAAATGGTGCAGCCCTGCATTTCCCCCTGCGCTGGTGTTAAATGTAGCAGCCCAGTTCCAGCGAAGACACCCCTGCAACATAGTGCAAGGGTGTCTTTGTTGAGGCGAAGATTGTTTATGTGCAGGAAGGTGTCCATTCCTGCACATAAAGTCAGTAATGGCGCTTTGTAACTTCAACGTGTGCTGCTTAATGCAGCACACATAGAAATTGCAAAACGTCATTTTTTCAAAATGATTTTTTATGTGCAGGAAGAGACACCTTCCTGGACATAAACAAACAATGGCGTTTTGCTGTTTCTATGTGTGCTTCACAACATAGCACACGTGGAAACCGCAAAAACGAGGAGAAAAGAAACATTTCTCCTTGTTTTGCCAAGTTAATACCAGGTTTTCCCAGGTCTTAATTTTGGTGCTGCCTCCTATTTACGCTATCATTGTAAACAGGGGGCAGTGTCAAAATCAATGGGTGTTGCGGTGGAATGCCCCCCACAACACCCATTGCCCGCCCCTTTCACGCTAAGTATAGCGTGAAAGGGTGCCTTATTTACAAGGCAGCATTAAGAGACATTAAGTGGGTTGACACTGCCTTGTAAACAACCGCGGTCGGTAGTAGGAGTAGCTGCAGGGCGGTGACGTGGGGAGGGGGAGGGGCAGGGGGGGGTGGTAGTAAACTATGGATTACGGAGGTTTACAGGTAAATTAACATATAAATTAATAAAAACAAATTTCGTTGCATGCACTGCTTCCCCAAATTCGATGCAGTGCACGCAACGAAATTTGCTTTATTAATTTACATGTTAACTTACCTGTAAACCTCCGTAATCCATAGTTTACTACCCCCACCCTGCCCTTCCCCCTCCCCACGTCACCGCCCTGCAGCTACTCCTACTACCGACCGCAGCTGCTTGTAAATAAGGCGAAGGCCCTATCTCCACAGGAACGTCCTGAAAAGTGGCGCTGTGGTGGCGATAGGGGCTTGTAAATATGCCCCTGACTGTGTAAATTCCTTGTACTAAAGTATCCTTAATGCCGACTGAAGAGCTTGATTTTACTAACAATCGTATAGCAAAAATGGTAGGGATAGAAAAATGCATTTTAGGACCTTTTCATTTTAGACGATCCAGCAAATAAATGTAAGCGTCAAAAAATCCTAACTTTAGAAACATATTCAGGTGCAAGGCTTTTAAAGCACCGCTCGTTGTGCAGTGGGGGCTCCTCCGCGCCATATCAGTGCTGCATCCAGTTCACCCAATGTCTGGCGCTAACGCTGGGAATGAGCACAGACTAATACAAAGGACAAAAGGAACACAGCATAGACGCTAAAGTGTGCAACACCCTGTGTATGATGAGCAGCTGTTCCAGTAGGCGCAGACTTCACTCAAAGTTGGGTTAAGAATTAAATATCCAATAAATTGTATGCTGAGAGTTGGAGTTACAATAAGAGCGACTGAAACAAGTAGAAACCAAGTAGAAACCAACAGATAACTGCCTAAAGCAGAATGCAACATGTATGACATAGTATAGTTCTAACCTAGAATCATATCATTTACCGAAAGTCTTAAAATTAGGATTTTTCTCAGTTTAGGTGTCCTAAAGTTAGGACTCCTAACTTTACTACTATTAAACTGAGAAAAATCCTAATTTTAAGGCTTTCGGTATTCACAGAAGGCATTTAGGAGTCCTAAAGTTAGGAGTCCTAACTTTACTACTACTAAATTTAGAAAACTCCTAATTTTAAGACTTTCGGTATTCACAGAAGGCATTTAGGAGTCCTAAAGTTAGGAGTTCTAACTATACTAATACTAAACTGAGAAAAATCGTAATTTAAAGGCTTTCGGTATTCACAGAAGGCATTTAGGAGTCCTAAAGTTAGGACTCCTAACTTCTGTGAATACCGAAATGAGTAAGTGCCTTCTGTGAATACCAAAATGAGTAAGTGCCTTCTGTGAATACCAAAATGATAGTAAGTTTAGGATTTTGTCTTAAGTTAGTTCTGTGAATCGGGCCCCTTAAGTCTACACATAGCCTAAGGTCCCCCTTCCTTTTTTTCCATAAAACAACCGGACTAATCCATTCTGAGGAGTTGATAGGGGATATTATGCCTCCACTTTGTAAATTGTCAAGTAAGGTTTTCAAATCCTCTCTGATAGTAAGTGGTACAGGTCTGACTTCATGTATTATTGGTGTGGCATTCTTTTTCAACATTATGGTGTGTTCGTATCCTTTTACCACCCCCACTGTGTTTTTGAATACATTTGTAAAAACACTTATAATGTTTTCTACCTTCATGTCGGATTGAATACTTGCTACAATGTTGGAAGGAATATCCCCAAGTACAATAGGGGGATCTTGTCCAGGGCGTAATATTATGCCCAGGAGGGCAAGATCTTTCCAACCTAGAATGTCTCTTCCTCTAACGGCCACGTAGATCTTTGTCTTCACAGCTCTACCAAGGCACTCTACTTTATCCCAAAAGTAACCTAGGAGTTATATGTCTTGTTCACCAAAAGCCTTTGGGTTGATGTCAGGAGCTATCAGTGGCATTTCAATCTGCGAAAACTTATAAAATGTGCTATCTGCAAGAATAGTAACAGGAGCTCCCAAATCGGCCATGGCTAAAATTGCTTTCCCATCAATAATCATGTCAACCAAAGGACCCTTAATCGGTTTCGCCAAGGACTCTGGCACTTCAATGGTGACCACGACATTTTCAAATTGTGAAGTGCAGTCTTGTACGTCTTGACCCTCCAATGGGATATTAGCATTCATGTTACTTCTACAGGCTCCTTGAAAATGGCAAATTTTATGACATTTAGTGCATTTTTTCCCTAAGGCAGGACAACCAGGATTGTTCCCTATGTGGCTTCTTGAACCACATCGAAAACAAACCAATTGACCTCTTGGAGATTGACTTTTGCAATTCCTATTCTTGTAATATGTTTGCCTGTTATTAATAGCACATACAGCACTGTCATCAGAAACCAAACTCACATTGGAAGAACATGGAGATTGTATTGTTGTCTTTGTAGGAGAGGTTAAAGTTTGGTTAGACTGACTAGACAGCACTTTGGACGTAACAATCGACCTCTCAATACTTTTTGCTATGTCAATTGTTTCAGCCAAAGTCGGATTGCGTGAGGTAAGTAACCGTTCTTGAATCTTCTTGGAGAAACAATGAAATACAAATTGATCTCTAATACCAGTGTCAATATCAGGACCAAATTCAAATTTTTCAGCTAACACTCTCAAGGTTGCTATGTAATCTTCCACCGATTCCTCACAAGACTGCTTACACATTGCAAAATTAAATCTTTCTAGTAACACACTTGAGGTATCAGACTACTGTTTGGCCATACGTAACTTCCCTTCAACATAAACATTCCAAACTGTGTCTTCTGAAGAAGGGGCAGGATGTCTTGGTAAGTTATCAAAAACTCTTCTACCTGCTGTGCCCAAATGATTAACTAATGAGGCCAATTTCCTTTCTAGCGAGTAGTTATCTGCATCGATTGCTAATAAGTAGTTCTCTAAGTCCCTAAGCCATTCTGCCCATTTAAGTTCAGGTTTACCTGGCTTCAATAAGAATGGTGCTGGCTGGATGACGCTCTGACTTGAAGCCATTTAAAATAAACAAATAAAGCTTTGCTTCTCCTGCTCAAAGTAATGAAGTTGACTTATTTCTCTTTGAGCGATTTACAATAAAATTTGTTATTCATAAATGAATGTGATTTAAAATTCAGAATTAGTGAAAATAATAAATTATTTGTATCAAAGTGTTGCTAAACTCTTCTGTAAATCTCAAACAGGAAGATGAGGTGTGTGAATCACCGTGTGTCACACAAGCAAGAACATTGTACCTTTTCCTTTATGAAGACTAGAAACGCGTAATTGATTTCTGTCTTGATCGCGGCGTTTCGTTGAGGCTTTAAGTGAAAGTTATGACCGTTCACTAAGTTGTTTTGAAATCTCGATTCACCGCGTAGAAACAAACTCTTTCTCCCAATTTAAGATGGCCGCCAACGTGCGTGTGCGGAAAGACGTCACAACGTCTCCCAGGATGCAATGCGCAAAGATAAGAGAAAGGAGAAAACAAGGAGCGTATGAGGTTAAAACGCTGGAATGCTGGAGTCAGGACTATCGTCTCGTGTTGTATTTAGAATGAAGCCTCGGGGTAAGCAATGCTGCTCGTCTTGCTTTCAAACAATGATGGTCAGCAACAGTCTTTCATCTTGGCCGGTATCACTCAGCAGTTTAAGAAAATTGAATATGTAGTAAATTCCGACTTGCCTCGCTTGGTTTTCTTGCACCTAGGAGGTCGAAATCTCTGACCGCCGAGGTGGGATAAATGTAGAACCACAAATCTACCAACAACCAAGTCTGCTCGTCCGAAGTCACAATGTATATGTTTCAGATGAATTCTCAAAATTTCTTAAAGGAATAGAAAGTTGCGGACATACTAGTCTCCGTGAAATGGTCCGGCAAAGTTTCCTCGATATGAAATCACCATGGAAACCAAACCTTGCGGAGATTGAAATCGGACCCCACTCCTGGTACCAAATTGTAGTAGTGTAGATGTCCACAAGAATTCCAGTAGGCGCAGACTTCAATCAAAGTTGGTTTAATAATTAAATATCCAATAAATTGTATGCTGAGAGTTGGAGTTACAATAAGAGCGACTGAAACAAGTAGAAGCCAACAGATAACTGCCTAAAGCAGAATGCAACATGTATGACATAGTATAGTTCTAACCTAGAATCATATCATTCAAAGTAACAGTAGTGAAACACAAATACATGAATAATACTACAATTCATTAACCCAATATTTCCCCGAGTTACTGCATGATGTTCAGATGGCACAGCTCAGAAACGGATAGAGGGAGTTGTCCCTTTCACGGAAGTCCTCATCCTGGGACCGTCGCCCTCCGCATGGGACGACTCCTGGTGGCCCCCGGCCCTAGGCACCGCACCCAAGCCAACGGACCACGCACGCAACTTGGGCGTCATCCTGGACTCCTCCCTATCGATGACCAGACAAGTCAACGCCGTCTCCTCATCTTGCTTCCACACCCTACGAATGCTCCGCAATATCTTCCGATGGATCCCGACCGAGACCAGGAAGACGGTCACCCAGGCCCTCGTCACCAGCAGACTAGACTACGGAAACACCCTCTACGCCGGTACAACAGCCAAGCTTCAGAAGAGACTTCAGCGTATCCAGAACGCCTCCGCCCGACTCATCCTGGACGTCCCACGACGCAGCCACATCTCGAGCCACCTGAGAGGCCTGCACTGGCTCCCGGTCAACAAGAGGATCACGTTCAGACTCCTCACCCACGCACACAAATCCATCCACGACCTGGGCCCAAGGTACCTCAACGACCGCCTGACCTTCTACACGCCCACCCGCCAGCTACGATCCGCGAATCTCGCCCTCGCCGTCGTCCCTCGCGTCCAGAGAGCCACCGCCGGAGGAAGATCCTTCTCCTACCTGGCGGCCAAGACATGGAACTCCCTGCCCGTCCACCTGCGGCTGACCCAGGACCACCTCGCCTTCAGGAAACAGCTCAAGACCTGGCTGTTCGAGCAGTAGCAGACCCCCTCCCCCAAGCGCCTTGAGACCCTTCCGGGTGAGTAGTCCGCGATATAAATTCCATGATTGATTGATTGATTGAATTGTTTTAATGTAGCACATTCAACCATGAATCGACTCCAATCTTTTATTATTCTAAATTTGCATAGAAGGGACTCATTGGCTATTAATACATTTTTGTTACTACAGGCAACTCCATTACTTCGATATGTTTTAAATCTTGACGTTGTGTATCTCCTAGCCACCATTGTTAACATATAATATTTACAAATATGTACAATATGTGACTCCTATGCTTTATAACCCTCATTATCTTATGTAGCATTTACTCTGCATGATTTACACACTTTCATGATTTATTGCCTGTGTGTGATGTAAAGAACATAGGGGCATATTATCAAGAAACCGCGTTACAATTATCGCCGCTTTAGCGGCAGAAAACTGCAGCTAAAGCGGCGATAATAGTCTTGATAATATGCCGCAGAGAATCCCCATAGAAGCCCATGTTCTGGTGTGAACCTGGGCTTCTATAGGAATTCTCTGCGGCATATTATCAAGCCCATTATCGCCGCTTTAGCAGCAGTTTTCTGCCGCTAAAGCAGCGATAATTGTAACGCTGTGCTTTATAATATGCCCCTTTGACACCCTGCACCAGGATGAGTAGCGCTATTAAAGAATTAAATAGAAAATGTATTAGTGCCATATAAATTGGAATTTGGGTAATTACTCATACAAATGGATACTTCTGCTTGCACATTTCCTATAGGGAAAGGGGAGCTTTCAAAAACTTAAACCTATCTCCAAATCGCAGTTTCGCTAAATTACTTGTGAAGTGATATTCTCTGTGCCTTTGCCTCAATCCATTGCATTAGCGACTAGAGGACATATTTACAAGTAAGTGGCGAAGTGTGTCATTAAGCCAAGCAGGCTAACTTTAGAAACGCAGTGATGCACCATATTTACTAGAATATGGTGCAGCCCTGCATTTCCCCCTGCGCTGGCACAAAATTAAGCTGCCTAGAGCCATCACAGGCACCCTTGCACAATGGTGCAAGGGTGCCTGTGTTGTGGGGAAGATTGTTTATGTGCAGAAAAAGTCCCCTTTCCTGCACATTAACAATCTTTTAATGCCGTTTTGTAACTTCTATGTGTGTTGCTTAATGCAGCACACATAGAAGTTGAAAATGGCATTTTAAAAAAAAGTTTGTTTATGTGTAGGAAGGGGAACCTTCCTGCACATAAACAATCATTGGTGTTTTGCTGTTTCTATGAGTGCCGCCCAAGGTAGCACACAAGGAAACATAAACAATAAGCAGGAATAAAGAATTTTAACCTCGCTTTGCCGGTTTAAGACCGGGTTTTCCCTGGTCTTAATTTTGGCCCTGCCTCCTATCTACGCTACTCTTGTAAATAGGGTGCAACGTCAAAATCAATGGGTGTTGCGGTGGAATGCCCCCACAACACCTATTGCCCACCCCTTTCGAGCTACGTGTAGCGTGAAAGAGGGCCTTATCGTCAAGGCAGTGTTAAGCCACGTTGAGTGGCCTAACGCTGCCTTGTAAATAAGGCAACGCTCCTATCGCCATCACAACGTCCCTAAAAGTGGCTTGTAAATATACCTCTATGTATTAGGCTCAAAAATGGCTTCTTGAACAAAAGAAGGGATGGCGGTCATTTAAATCAAGCCTGTGCATTGGGCCCAAGTGGAAGTCAAAATAAGAAAGCCCCCTACCTTCCCACAGGTTGTTGTTCCAAAGACCATCTGCAGGTACTGTTGAATTGTGTCCCAGTGGTGGAAAATTACACGGCAACAGATTCAGCAAATCCCAGATCTGGCTCAGAAGTAGCTACCAGAATCTGGCAGGATCCCCCTCATTTTTTTCTGTGATGCTGTCTAAAAATCGTGTAATAACTCATAGAAATTCTCAGATTAATGCCTGCCTTTTAGACAATGCAAGCACACAAAAACAGACGCTAAGCTCTGTCAACACAACTGTTAATGATGCAGCATCACTATCATTTTCATAGATAATACAGAAGGCAACCAGAAAAGCCAGCAAAGAGTAGGTTGTGCCACAGTTCACACACACAGCAAGGAACATCAAATACACTTACAGAAGAGACCCCAAGTATGTGGATTCACTAAAATGCAGACACTTTTCACTATTTGTCCACATAGGTGGCGGTCTCTTCCATTTTGCAATTATTTATTGCCACCTACGGTAATGTGTTACAATTGCACAGCAGCCTAGTAACAAATAAAATCCTACCAGGATACGTTTTTCCTACTAACAAATGCTACCTACTATAACATATTTACTATTTTATTTATTTAATTGTTTTTGTACGTCTCACGTGTGTCTATTAGCAAATTTGTAACATTGGTGAGTTGTAAAATAGTTTAGCTCCATTGTCCTGTCTTTAAGCGGGTTTGGAATTTGAGAGGACTTGGTTAGAAAGGCCAAGGCATTACCAAGAGTTCTATGTGTGGCTGGACTCTATAAATGGACCTTACCTCTTGTACTCACTACAAAATGAAGGACATGGGGGTAAGGCCCTGGGTCCACAGGGGCAGTAGGAAAAGATGAAAAGATCTTCAAGAATGGGTGAGTTTTAGCCTCTTTAAATGGAATTCAGTTTTGACTGGTACCTCAAGACTGGATACCGAGAGTTCTAAAGTTTGGCTGAGGATGTGTGAGGACATATATTGAGCTTTTGTTTTCCGTTGGAAAGAAATAAGTTTCCCTAATGAGAAGCGGTTGGGATATCTGCCTACTTTTTCAGATATTCCAGAAGAATGTTGTGATCCACGGTGTCACAAGCCACCGATTAGTCAAGTAGAAGTATTTACTGTGCACCAGAACCAGGAGAATGGAATTGTTCTTCTGGGACATGTCCAGTCCTCTATAATGTCTAAACCTCTGGCTGCCTGTCATGAAAGTTACTCTTTGCTGTTAGAAATGGGGTTTCTGAATGACTTGGGTTTGCACCTAAGCCAGGCAGTACCCACCACCTAAGTCAGGGTAAGGGATTTACACACCCAAGATAACCCCTGCTCACCTCCTTGGTAGCTTGGCAGGGCAGTCAGGATTATCCCAGAGGCAATGAGTAAAGCATTTGCACAACACAGCCACACCAGTGACCCAATAATGACACCTCAAAAGAGACACCACACAGGATTATATGAAAATACTGTATATATTGTGCACATAGCATAGACCAAAACAACATGAATCAATCATTACTTTGCCTACTATGCAGTTGTCAAAACATCACAATGACTGCAATAAGAGAACGTATTAGGTTGTAAAACATCATGAAAGACAACTTTCCAGGGCCTACTATGGGATGTAAGACGGAATTATGCATGCTTTTACAACACATGCCTTTACAATGAGGGGAATACAATGTACACGTCATTATCACGCGTTCCATTACAACACAAGTCGTTGCAACGACTAGCCTTAGGGAAGCACTGGACTTGGGAATAGTTTATTTTACTATTCCAACTCAAGTCTGTGCAACAGTAGGGAAGGTGTTGGATTTAAAATCCAAAAGCACATTCCCTAAAGCAAGTCAATGTAATGACTTGTGTTGTAATGGAACGCGTGGTAACGCGTAATGGCACTGCTTAATTCTGTCTGCGTTGTAAAGGCTGTTTCCCCCTACTATGCAGCTCCTGAAAGAGTATTCGATATTCTGTCAGTATAAGACATCAACACAACATACATCATCATATCAGGGCATGTAATACCACAAACATCACTAGATATGACCAGAAGTACATATGTTACAAGAAATCACCATAAGGACATAGGTGACAGTGTTGCTGCCCTTCTACTATATGTTATGAGATAAGTCAGGGATTCCTCTGTAAGGTACAGGAGCTTCTGCGCTCCTTCTAGTGATATTACAGTATATGGTAACTCCAACCAGATTGGGACCTCCGTGGAGGATTCCTTTCCATCCTTCCAGCTGAATCGTGAGTGCCCCCAAAGGCATGTGCGAGCACAGAGAGGGCACACACCCTTCTGATTTCAGCGTGGAGGAGATCTCGCTGGGTCCACCATGTCGCAAACAGTGACCGGTAGTTTACCACAAACGTGCAGTGCAGCTGCCAAAGCAATGTGACGCTTCAAAACCCACAAGCAGCTCAGCACTTGAACCTGGCCAGGGCCCTCTTTCCAGGGGCCGCTGCTTCAGAAAGGGCCAAACACAGGGAACCGCCCTTAGCAGGGAAGGTCTCCCGAAATCCTCAGACATCTGGAGAATGCGGGAAACTAGCTGCTGAAGGTTGTCAGGCAGCGTGGCTTTCTCCACGCTTGTCGGTCACAACGAATACCGCTTACAGCCACCCCATACTTCTCCTTCTCTACAGACCTTCCTCCCAGAGGGGAACAACACTGAACCCCTGGCGCAGACGTAGAAGGGAGCTCATCCACAAGAGGGAGGGAGCAGAAAGGCTGCACTTCTTCACTGGTGCCACAGCGCTCAATCCGTGCTGAGAGCTGGTATAAGGGGACAATGGAGTACTCACTACACGCTTCTATATGGGCCCAAAGTCAAATCCCCAGTAAAGTACTCTCTACACGCTAGTCTTCTTGGCACCAGATGAAACAGTAGGAGATGAAGTGCTCACCAAGCACTTCTTGCTTGACACAGATTGAGACCAAAAAAGAGGGAAATCCCCAGGCTTCCAAATGAACAGGGGTAGAGGGTAGCAGCCAACAAGCCCCTGGAGAACAACTAGGGGGGGGGGGGTGCACAAAAGCGGAGCATAGGCAGGCAGGCCAGCACAAGGGTCTTTGTAGCAAAATGGCAGTCCTTCTCTCAGTCCAACAGGCAGCAGGTCAGCAGCACAAGCAATTATGTTCAACTGGCAGTTCCTCCTTGCAGTCCTCTGGTAAAATACAGCATGAAGAACCAGCAGTGTGTAGCTACAAGTCCCACGCAGTTTCTGAAAACATGGGACCAGTGCCCCAGTACTTATACTAAAAATAACTTGGATGTGGAGGTAACTTCAGAAGAACTTTAGAAGTGTACAACACTCCCATTCAAACCCAGCTCTGACTCCAGACATCAGTAGGGGGTAAACAAGCCCTTTGTGTGAGGGCAGGCACCCAGCCTTTACAAATGTAAATCTACCCCACCTCCCTCTCTACCAGCCCAGGAAAACCATTCAGTCTGCAAATAAATCCAGATGCAACCCTATTACATCTAACCCTTCCTGTGTGATGGCTGTCTGGAAAGTATGCAAAAAGCCCAGCTGTTACTCTACCCTAGATGTGGAATGGAGTCATGCTGTAAAGCACAAAGAGTCATAAGTACATAGAAATACCCACTTTCTAAAATTAGCATTTCTGAAATAGTAATGAGAAATCCACATTCATCAATAAGCAGGATGTCTCACCACTATTTCAAACATTCCAAACATGGCAATGCTACTCCTTCCTGATCAGAAATTAATACAGAAAAACTTATCAGGGAATTTCCATTGCAAACCTGCGATAGGAGCAGGCCTTACAGCAGTGAGAAAGCAAATAGGAGAGAGCACATGCACTTTAGCACTGAATATCTGTGGTAAAGTGCCCAGAGTCATTACGCCATCAGAAACAGGTCAGAAAAAATACAGGAGGCAGGCAAAATGTTTGGGGATGACCCTGCAAAAATGGGCCAGGTCCAAAATTAATCATGTTCCATTAGAGGTAAACAGCCAGAAGAGAATTTAATGGTGTGCCATCTGTGGTAGCCCAACAGAAGATAATTTAATGGTGTGCCATTGATGATACACCAGCATAAGAAAATGTTATAGTGTTCTATCTGCAGTAGCCCAGCAAAGTGGAATTTAATGGTGTACCACTGGCAGTAGCCCAGCAGAAACGAGTTTAATGGTGCACCATTGGCGGTAGCTCAGCAGAAGGGAATTTAATGGTGCACCGTCAGCAGTAGCTCAGC
This sequence comes from Triturus cristatus, assembly GCF_964204655.1. Taxonomy (NCBI): domain Eukaryota; kingdom Metazoa; phylum Chordata; class Amphibia; order Caudata; family Salamandridae; genus Triturus; species Triturus cristatus. The sequence goes on from NC_140583.1 coordinate 127,946,872, forward strand.
AGAAGGAGAATTTGCCAGTGCACCTTCGGCGATAGCCCAGTAGAAGGGAATTCAATGGTGCACCATCAGCGGTAGCTCAGAAGAAGGGAATTTAATGGTGTACCATCAGCGGTAGCTCAGCAGAAGGGAATTTAATGGTGTACTGTTAGACCCGGGATCCCGGGTTGGCTGAGGCAGGCACCCTAGGCCAAATAAGGACCCTCATTTCCACGTCAGGGAAGGGATGGACACCTTCATAGATAGCCCACATCCCACCACCTTGGTAGCTTGGCATGTGCAGCCAGGCTTATCTTCAAGGCAAATGTGTAAAGTATTTGCAACCATGCTCACAGCAACCCAATGATGACACCACAAATGGACTCCACATGAGTTTCATAAAAACAAGTATAAATGTTTATAAAAAGATACACGATAAGATCACATTATATAGATCCAACATATGCGTATTTGTAATATTCCTCCTGCTCGGTTGCCAGCCAGCCCATGTAAGTTCTGGCGATATTAATGAGCACTCCCAAACGTTCCACTGCAGCCCTCATGCAATGCCATGCAGTTTGTAATGCTAGAATCAGGCCCTTTGCAATGTAAAAATAATGCAGTTCGTAATGCTAGAATCAGGCACTTTGCAATGTAAACATAATGCAATGCGTAACGCAACAATCAGGCAGTTCGTTCTGCAGAAATAATGCAATGCGTAATACACTAATCATGTAGTTCGGTATGCAGGAATAATGCAATGCGTAATAAACTAATCAGGTAGTTTGTTATGCGGAAACAATGCAATGCGTAATACGACAATCAGGTAATTCGTTATACAGAAATAATGCCATGTGTAATACACTAATTAGGTAGTTTGTTATGCAGGAATAATGCAATGCGTAATACACTAATCAGGTTGTTTGTTATGCAGAAATAAGGCAATGTGTAATACGACAATCAGGTAGTTTGTAATGCAAAAATAATGCAACAGGGGTGTGGAATTTAGTAAATTATCTACTTGTCCATGGGACAGGTGGCTTCATAAATCTACATGTCCTGTACAAAATCCACTTGTCCCTTTGGTGTCTTGATGTGCACCATAAAATAATGGCAGCACTCATTATAGAAGAGCTCGGATAATAGCCTCTCTGGTTATGTCAGGCTCATAGTATAGAAGGATTTGAAAACTAGTGATTTCCGTATTTTGCCTTTTTTCTGCATACCTACACATTTATCCTATCATTCACCCATTGATATCTAACATTTCACCTTTACGTTAGCTTCCATTTATTCTTTAATCAGCCTTTCACCATTCTGCTTGTCAATCCATCCATCCGCCCATCCACATCCAAATCTACCCATCCATCCCCAAACATAGCCATCCATCCGTCCATCTTTTCGCTCACCCATTCTTCCTCTCATCCATCAATTTACCCTTTCACTCATCCATCCTTCCACTCATCCATCAATTTACCCTTTCACTCATCCATCTTTTCGCTTACTGATCCATCCACCCTGCAACCCATCTATCTTTTCACCCTTTCCTTCATCAACACATCCATCGTCCATCCAACATCCCTGTCACTCATCCACCCTTTCACTCACATCCATCCCTTCACTCACTCATCCTTACACGTTAATTATGGGCTTTTGTCTGCCGAGCTCCAGACAGAGGAGGCTCATCAAGAGCTCCACCCCACTGTAGCTGCTAAAGCGAGTGGTTCACAACACCCCTGGCAAACCTTTCCTTCCAGCTCCAAATCTATCATTCAAACTCATCCATCCCTCCTTGAACTCATTCATCCATCCTTTCGCTCATCCATTCATCCACTTTCACCCCCTCCATCCACCTTTTCACTCATATCCATCCACTCTTTCACTCATCCCTCCATCCAGCCATCATTGTGCTCTTCCATCTTTCACTCCTCCATCCCACTCAAATCCATCCACCCTTTCACTCATCCCACCATTCATCCTTTTGCTCTTCCGTCTTTCACTCCATCATCCTCCTTTTCACTCAAATCCATCCACCCTTTTACTCATCCCTCCATTCATCCATCCTTTTGCTCTTCCATCTTTCATTCAAATCCATCCACCCTTTCACTCAAATCCATCCATCCACCGTTTGACTCATCCATCCACCCACCCATCAATCTTCACATCCTTCCACCCACCCATCAATCTTCACATCCTTCCACCCACCCATCAATCTTCACATCCTTCCACCCACCCATCAATCAATCTTCACATCCACCCAGCCATCCATCCTTCCATCCATCCATCCACGTTCACCCCATTCATTCACCCTTTCACTCACTCTCTCTCATCCATTAATCCACCCTTTTATTCAAACATCCATCCTTTCCCTCACTCTCTCTCATCCATTAATCCACCCTTTCATTCAACCATCCATCCTTTCACTCACTCTCTCTCATCCATTAATCCACCCTTTCATTCAACCATCAATCCTTTCACTCATCCATCCACTTTCACCTCATCCATTCACCCTTTCACTCATCCATCCACACACATCTATCCACTTTCACCACATCCATCCATTCACCCTTGCACTCATCCATCCATCCTTTCACTCATCCATCCATCCTTTCACTCATCCATCCATCCTTTCGCTCTTCCATCCATCCTTTCCCTCTTCCATCCATCCTTTCAATCATCCATCCATCCTTATATCCATCCATGTATATATCCATCAACCCTTTCAAGTAAATTATGAACCTTTGTCTGGAACTGTAGAAAGAAGAGGCCCATCAAGAACTCCACAGCTGCTGTTAGCTACAGTGGTGTGTTCGGATGCCCCTGGTGCATGCACAAAGTGAGAGGAGAGGCCCAGTGCAAGGAGAGAAATTAGGGTGAGCCTGACGATTGCATGAATTCCCCATGGGTAAACTAATGAGCTTTAATGTAAGCCCTGGATGAGGTAAGATATGAGAGACCAAGGGGAGCGGGGTTAGCAAGTACAGGCACTGGGTGAAACATAAGGTGCACAGGAAAGGCAAAGTGCAAAGGAGGGTTGTGCAGGGGCTGCAAGAGAGGAGAAAGCATGGGCTTTACTGTAGGTCCCCAGAGGCGAGGGCAGGAGGGATCTTGGGGCCGAATTGAGGCGGAAGGGTGAAGCTCAGAATAAAAGGCAGGGGGTCACAAGGTTAAAGTCAGAGCATGAGCCAAGAGGCCCAGCCTCTTACATCCCAGTGATGTGAGTGTTCTGGAGCTGCATCTTATGCTCAAAGAAAAGGAAAGGGCCTGGAAGCCTCGGGGAGAAAGCAAAATGACTCTTACCTGACAGTGCTGTCGATGTTTTATATGGAGCTGCAACCTTGAGCTCAGCTCAATCATGTTGTTGTTCTGCTCTGGTGAAATTAAAGTGCAGGCCCCAGCTTTTGAATTGACCCTTTCACTGCCAATGAACTGCTCAGAGCTCCTTATTAACTGGCTGTGACCAAGAGGGTTAAACTGCTGTGTATCAGATTACCGTAAGTCTGTCTACTTGTCATTTGGACAAGTTAGAAATTAAAACCTCTTGCCCTTGTAAGAAATCTAGATGTCTCAGGCGTCGGGAGATAGGAATTCCCCACCCCTGAATGCAATGCGTAATACACTCTAGCACCGATCACGGTGCCTTAGGCGGTCTCTCCGCCACTCGTACTGACTCGCAGTCAGCCTCTGTCCACAGTTGCCCACACACGGGTATGGTCTAACAAAAAGTGCAGCTCCGCAATCCGGCTACGGTACTGCCACTCCTTTGACAAGTATGGGCCACGATACGAGCCGAAGCAGAGGTTCGTGCTGCAGGAATGGGAGAGGCGGAGAGCGTCTCCCTCCGAGCCCGGCCCCTGCCCCAGGAGTTGACACACGTTACCTGGGGGGTGCGACCTCGCTCTCTTCTCCTCTTCCGGCGACTTGGGCCTCTGATGCAATATTCGTGAATTCCGGGCAGTGGGACTCGGGCCCTCCCTCAACGAGGTTGGCTTGAGGTACTTCTCTGGCAACAGCAGCTCGGGCTGGCAGCTCAGCTCCTCCGGGGCTGCCCATCCGGGCCGCTGATGCTACGAAGATCTCAGGCTGCCACAAGGCACACTCACACAGCGTCGCTGAGACTCACTGGAGCTTCGGGTGCACGATCACAGAGCACTCCTCACGAAGGTCTCAGGCTGCACGAAGCACACGCACACCGCGTCACAGAGACTCACTAGATCTCCGGTTGTACAATAACAAGGCAATCCTCACGAAGGTCTCAGGCTGCACAAAGCACAAGCACACAGCATCCATGAGACTCACTTGGACTCCGGGTGTGCACAATAACAAGGCAATCCTCACGAAGGTCTCAGGCTGCTCAAAGCACATGCACACAGCGTCGTTGGGACTCACTTGGACTCCGGGTGTGCACAATAACAAGGCAATCCTCACGAAGGTCTCAGGCTGCACAAAGCACATGCACACAGCGTCGCTGAGACTCACATTGACTCCGGTGCACCCGATAACAGGACAATGCTCACGAAGGGTTCAGGCTGCAAAAATCACACGCACACAGTGTCGCTGAGCCTCGCTTGGACTCCAGGTGCCCACAATCACAGAGCACTTCTTACGAGGGTCTCAGGCTGCAAAAAGCACATGCACACAGCGTCGCTGAGACTCTCCTGGAAACTTTTGTATTCCTGAGTTTCCGCAACAGGGAGCCAGCTCACCTCGGGCCCTTGGAGATAAGTTACTTCCAGACACAGCACACAGCAAAGTCCTTTCAAGCAGGGGGACACAGCACACAGCAAAGTCCCATTAGCCTCTCCTTGGTTAAAACAGCAAACTGCAGGCCAGCCCCAGAACACACAGCAAGGGTCAGTCCTTTCATTCAGTCTATTGAGTTGTTTCTTCCTTGGCAAAGGTTCCTCTTAACAACAAAGTAGCTTCAGTCTTGTTCAAACTAGATCAATCCATTCTCCAAAGTTCAGGGTCTTCAGCTCTGATAGTTATACCCCTAAATGTCTTTGAAGTCATTGTGTCCAGGGGGCCTCCCTGTCAGTGACACCTTATTCCTTTGATTAGTGGGGGTCTGGATTCTCCATCACTCAGCAGGAGATGGGACCATTGTTTTATGGCTGCAACCCAGGCCTCTTCACCTCTAGGGGCTACTCCTCCCCTACACTCCAGATGCAGGTCAGCCTGTTGCTGTCCCACCTCCTCCCCTGGGTCAGGACATTCTCCAGTTCCTATCACTTTCAAATCCAGACAGTCAATCCACAACCAGGCAGAGACACACAGAAATGTTAGCACACAGAAACCCAGCCACTTCTAAAAGGGTGGCTTCTAAACACAGAATGCAAAAACCACCTTCATAGAAAGATGTGTTATTACATTGTGAGTTCAGGCATTCTTAACTTCACCTCTCCATCTTAATCCATTGGGAAGATAGGATGAAAAACTTATTACACAGCCTCCCCATTCTGTCCTATGGGCAAGATTGCCTTCCATAGTGAAAAACGAAATGGAGATTTTTTCACTGTCAGGACATGGTACACACCTTAGTACATGTCCTACCTTTCACATGTACTGCACCCTACTCAGGGGGTACCCTGGACCTACCATAGGGGTATCTGATGTGCATAGAAAGGGAAGGGTTAGGTCTGACAAGTGGGTGCACTTGTCAGAAAAATATGGCAGTTTAACAAACTGCGTGTAGGTACTGCAGTGGAAGGCCTGAGTTCCCTCTTCAAGGCTACTTGTGTGGGTGGCACAATTAGTGCTGCAGGTCCACTTGTTGCATTTGATTTGCTAGCCCTGGCACACATAGTGCACTTTACTAGGGACTTTACTAGTAAGGCAAACATACCAATCATGGACAACCAATTACCATTACACTTTACACAGGGAGCACTTGCATTTTGACACTGATAAGCAGTGGCAAAGTGCCCAAAGCATCTAAGTTGGCAACACCATGTCAGAAATAATGTCTAGGGGGAAAGCAAAAAGTTTAGGGAACTTTAGCCAAAAAGGGCCAAGTCCCACATGTACCATCAGCGGTAGGTCAGCAGAAGTGAATTTAGTGGTGCACCACTGACGGTAGCTCAGCAGAAGGGAATTTAATGGTGTACTATCAGTGGTAGCTCAGCAGAAGGGAATTTAATGGTGCACCATCAGCGGTAGCTCAGCAGAAGGGAATTTAATAGTGTACCATTGGCGGTAGCTCAAAAGAAGGAAATTTAAGGGTAGACCATCAGCGGTAGCTCAGCACAAGGGAATTTAATGGTACACCCTCAGCGGTAGCTCAGCAGAAGGGAATTTAATGGTGTACCATTGGGTGTAGCTCAGCAGAAGGGACTTTAATGGTGCACCGTCAGCGGTACCTCAGCAGAAGGGAATGTAATGGTGCACCATCAGCGGTAGCTCAGCAGAAGGGAATTTAATGGTGCACCGTCAGCGGTACCTCAGCAGAAGGGAATTTAATTGTGCACCGTCGGTGGTAGCTCATCAGAAGGGAATTTACTGGTGCACCATCAGCGGTAGCTCAGCAGAAGTGAATTTACTGGTGCACCGTTGGCAATAGCTCAGCAGAAGGGAATAAAACAGTGCACCATCAGCGGTAGCTCAGCAGAAGTTAATTTACTGGTGCACCGTCGGCAGTAGCTCAGCAGAATGGAATTTACTGGTGCACCGTCGGCGGAGCTCAGCAGAAGGGAGTTCACTGGTGCACCACGCGGTCGCTCAGCAGAAGGGAATTTAATGGTGCACCGTCAGTAGTAGCTCAGCAGAAGGAGATCTAACGGTGCACCCTCAGCGTAGCTCAGCAGAAAAGAATTCACTGGTGCACCGTCCGCGGTCGTCCAGCAGAAGGGAGTTCACTGGTGCACCATGCGGTCGCCCAGCAGAATACATTTTGCTATCGGGAGGTATTTTCCCCTCTCTGTATTTTAGAGCCAGCAGCAGTGTGAGGATCTTAGCAGGAATGAACTTGCGCTAAATATTTCAGTGAGGCACTAGCGCTTTCTGTAGGATGTTCACTCAACCTCCATATGACATATGGCTTCTTAGATTCCCAGTAATGACAAACGCGACATTAATAGTCTGCCGGAATAAATTAGAACTCGAGGAGCACTCCTTTCCTTCTCTGTCAACTTCTCCAGGAGACCTGTATTCGCTGACACTTCTGCTTTTATATGCTTTGTTTACATTATTATTGCTGTCCTTATTTGATTTATATTGTTTACTGCTCATCTGCCTGATCTTTGGGTATTTTACTGTACTCCTTTTTTTCCTAATAACGAGTCACATTATAACATACAGGCAGGAGTGCAAGGGCGGTGTAGGTCCCTTGAACATGACTATTATTCATCGGCATCACCTATGTGCAGGGACCCAGTGCATCATTTGTCTCTGTCACACCTTCAATCAGAGTTTCACTCTTTCTAACATCATGGACGTCCCCGCCCGCCCTTAGTCCTGGGGAGCTGCAGGGACCCGCACTCGGCTTATCAGTCATTCCACCTCAGACTGGGTACCATCAGAGTCTTCCCTCTTTCCTCACCACAGACATGGGGATTCCTTCCACCACCAGCCTTCAAGCCAATCTTTCTTCTATAGCTTCAGGGGGGTGAGGGGAGCAAATCCCTATAGGATAGTCCCTTTTTTGTGGTTTAGGGTATAATTATAATCACAGAATACAATTATGCCAATCACTGTTCACCATCACTCTCTGTGTAGGAGATCTGCACCATTTTATCTTATGATGCATCTTTATGACGATATATATATATATATATATATATATATTTAACCAACTTTGCCCTGTAATTGAAGACGCACTCCACGTTGGTTGACAACCAGTCCATTTATTTGCAGGAACTCGGCATTTCACTTCGCGTGTAATCTGCCTGACGCGTTTCAGGACCTCTCGTCCCTTCCTCATAGGCTGTGCTGCGCAGTCTCAGTGCCACAAGCCTCCATTCTCTGCAACAAATTCAAATGTTACCTCTCAGGTGAGTATCATTAGAAATAAAGCATCATGGGGTTTGTAGTGCAACTAGTGCCTTTTATCCTCCGGTGGATACCTTGACTGCAACAGTTCTTTTTTCCACAGTTTTAGAAACCCTCCAGTGGGCCGCAAAGTGTCATCCGAGTTTCTATTCTGCTCCCAACATGCCGCTATTACCACCCGGCATGATTCCAGGCTCAGCAGCCCCCAGGCATTTTCAGGGGCGGTGCAGTCTTCCGCAGCCGGACCGCCGCGTTTAACACTTAACCAACTTTGCCCTGTAATTGAAGACGCACTCCACGTTGGTTGACAACCAGTCCATTTATTTGCAGGAACTCGGCATTTCACTTCGCGTGTAATCTGCCTGACGCGTTTCAGGACCTCTCGTCCCTTCCTCATAGGCTGTGCTGCGCAGTCTCAGTGCCACAAGCCTCCATTCTCTGCAACAAATTCAAATGTTACCTCTCAGGTGAGTATCATTAGAAATAAAGCATCATGGGGTTTGTAGTGCAACTAGTGCCTTTTATCCTCCGGTGGATACCTTGACTGCAACAGTTCTTTTTTCCACAGTTTTAGAAACCCTCCAGTGGGCCGCAAAGTGTCATCCGAGTTTCTATTCTGCTCCCAACATGCCGCTATTACCACCCGGCATGATTCCAGGCTCAGCAGCCCCCAGGCATTTTCAGGGGCGGTGCAGTCTTCCGCAGCCGGACCGCCGCGTTTAACACTTAACCAACTTTGCCCTGTAATTGAAGACGCACTCCACGTTGGTTGACAACCAGTCCATTTATTTGCAGGAACTCGGCATTTCACTTCGCGTGTAATCTGCCTGACGCGTTTCAGGACCTCTCGTCCCTTCCTCATAGGCTGTGCTGCGCAGTCTCAGTGCCACAAGCCTCCATTCTCTGCAACAAATTCAAATGTTACCTCTCAGGTGAGTATCATTAGAAATAAAGCATCATGGGGTTTGTAGTGCAACTAGTGCCTTTTATCCTCCGGTGGATACCTTGACTGCAACAGTTCTTTTTTCCACAGTTTTAGAAACCCTCCAGTGGGCCGCAAAGTGTCATCCGAGTTTCTATTCTGCTCCCAACATGCCGCTATTACCACCCGGCATGATTCCAGGCTCAGCAGCCCCCAGGCATTTTCAGGGGCGGTGCAGTCTTCCGCAGCCGGACCGCCGCGTTTAACACTTAACCAACTTTGCCCTGTAATTGAAGACGCACTCCACGTTGGTTGACAACCAGTCCATTTATTTGCAGGAACTCGGCATTTCACTTCGCGTGTAATCTGCCTGACGCGTTTCAGGACCTCTCGTCCCTTCCTCATAGGCTGTGCTGCGCAGTCTCAGTGCCACAAGCCTCCATTCTCTGCAACAAATTCAAATGTTACCTCTCAGGTGAGTATCATTAGAAATAAAGCATCATGGGGTTTGTAGTGCAACTAGTGCCTTTTATCCTCCGGTGGATACCTTGACTGCAACAGTTCTTTTTTCCACAGTTTTAGAAACCCTCCAGTGGGCCGCAAAGTGTCATCCGAGTTTCTATTCTGCTCCCAACATGCCGCTATTACCACCCGGCATGATTCCAGGCTCAGCAGCCCCCAGGCATTTTCAGGGGCGGTGCAGTCTTCCACAGCCGGACCGCCGCGTTTAACACTTAACCAACTTTGCCCTGTAATTGAAGACGCACTCCACGTTGGTTGACAACCAGTCCATTTATTTGCAGGAACTCGGCATTTCACTTCACGTGTAATCTGCCTGACGCGTTTCAGGACCTCTCGTCCCTTCCTCATAGGCTGTGCTGCGCAGTCTCAGTGCCACAAGCCTCCATTCTCTGCAACAAATTCAAATGTTACCTCTCAGGTGAGTATCATTAGAAATAAAGCATCATGGGGTTTGTAGTGCAACTAGTGCCTTTTATCCTCCGGTGGATACCTTGACTGCAACAGTTCTTTTTTCCACAGTTTTAGAAACCCTCCAGTGGGCCGCAAAGTGTCATCCGAGTTTCTATTCTGCTCCCAACATGCCGCTATTACCACCCGGCATGATTCCAGGCTCAGCAGCCCCCAGGCATTTTCAGGGGCGGTGCAGTCTTCCAGTCTGCAGAATAGAAACTCGGATGACACTTTGCGGCCCACTGGAGGGTTTCTAAAATTGTGGAAAAAAGAACTGTTGCAGTCAAGGTATCCACCGGAGGATAAAAGGCACTAGTTGCACTACAAACCCCATGATGCTTTATTTCTAATGATACTCACCTGAGAGGTAACATTTGAATTTGTTGCAGAGAATGGAGGCTTGTGGCACTGAGACTGCGCAGCACAGCCTATGAGGAAGGGACGAGAGGTCCTGAAACGCGTCAGGCAGATTACACGCGAAGTGAAATGCCGAGTTCCTGCAAATAAATGGACTGGTTGTCAACCAACGTGGAGTGCGTCTTCAATTACAGGGCAAAGTTGGTTAAATATATATATATATATATATATATATATATATATATATATATATATATATATATATATATATATATATATATTATCTACTGGCGGTCGCCAGTAGATAAAGTTAGGACCTATTTTCCATAGGAAATCCACAACATTCTATTCCCTATAACTTTGGTGCCAGTCGACGAATCTTCGCGAAATTTTCAAAACTGGTGGGGCGCTCCAGTCCGCTCCTATCCTAAAAGTCTCCGGGTGATTCGTCAAATGGGGGCCGAGAAAAAAGGGGGGTCCCAAAACACGTTTTCCCCATGCAATTTTCTATAGGAACCTTTAGTCGCAGCTTCAGCCCGATCTGCTGAACGGAATTACTCCAAATTTGGCAAAGAGGTAACCCTTGGTTCAGAGTCGTGCCTTTTACTTAAATGATATAAATCCGTTCAGTAGTTGCTGACAAAATCAAAAGTAAAATCATATATATATCTATGGCTGCGCTGGATCCGCGCACCCTCCCGATCACAAGCTGTATGCTAATTGGCTGTCAACACTCCAAATCAGGAAGTGTTGGCAGCCATCTTGTGCCTCAGTTGAACCAGGACACAAGAAAGCACAGAAAAAAACGCACAAAACGCAAAAAGGGGGCTGGGTAGAAACACCCTGACTCCCTAGGCCTGCTTACGGGGTCCGAAAAGGACCCCCAGGGCCCCTCATTTTTTTTAAATCGGATCCTGTCGATAAAAAAAAAAATGAAGCGCGGACTCCTTGACTGAATTAATATATTCATACCAAATTTGAAATAATGTGTATTTACATGAGAATGTGTGAATTCTTAGAACTGATATGCTGATTGTTGAATTCGAAAATAAACCTACAGCTGATATATGAGTGATATAAATCATGTGGCATTGCGGAGGCGTATTACTAATATTATTACCTTGGTGCTAGGGGTATTAAAGAAATAGCTGTTGTATTATGTACTATCAATTTAAAGCATTCCAAATTGACAAAGTCTTTTTTAGGTCGAGCATGAGTTTTAAACTGCTTTGTCAACTTGGCAAGTGCACCCACTTGTCAGGCCCAAACCTTCCCCTTTTATTACATGTAAGACACCCTTAAGGTAGGCCCAGGGCAGCCCCACGGGCAGGGTGCAGTGTTCTAAAAAGGTAGGACATGTAGTAGTGTGTTTTTACATGTTCTGATTGTGAAATACTGTGCTTTTCATTTTTAGGTTGAACGTGAGCCAACGCGCAAGAGCTGCTCTGCAAAGATATGTGGTAGTTCAGTACGGAGAGAAGCTACGCCCACTTCCCCGCCCTTATTTTTCATTGGCTTGTGTGTTTGTCCTTTGTAAATGATGTCTTCTGATTCATTGTGAGGCTTGTTAGTCCCGCCCTAGTACAGCCAAGTTGTCATTAATATCCTACCATGGCTACTGACCTCTTTACTTGGATGTTACACGTTTTGTGTACTTTTTTTTTATTGAGCCGGGACAATGGCTTAGGCCTCGAAGAGCGAGGTGACCCGGCTCCGCGCTCTTCTTCTCTTCTTTTAAATCACTGGGGATGCTTCTCAGCAAATTGCACAGAACTAGTTTCCCCCATTGTTGGAATTATGGTTTGCTATAATCTACAAGCAAACTGTATGTCCATAATGCGGAATTGACTTTTTAATAATAATGTCAACAGCGTGTCTCTATAGTGGCGGGTACTATTTTTCAGTTTTGAATTGCTATAATTTGATATTATCCCCGTGTGATGAGCGAGCTAGGGGAAGCAGAGGCAGCCTGGGACACTGCGCTTCCTGACATTGGTGTTCATGATAACAGATTGGATTATGGGAGTTGTAGTTTGCTTCTCTGGAATGGAACCAAGTGTACTCAAATATCAGATTACAACAAGGGTCGGTAAAAGGCAGTAATACAAATCTGGCAATGCCGTATACAGGAGCCGCAACACAAATTAAAACTTCTGGTATAATCCTCTAAAGTGAGCAGATATTTTGGTAAATAAGCACCATTTTCGGATAATTCAATTGTCCAAAAGATTACTTTTCACTTTTTTTTTTCTTTTTTAAATTACGAAACGATCTCTTCTGACCCTCCTTCAGGCATTGAGCGCTCGGCAGTGCATTTGACAAGACCAGTGCTGCTCACGGCGAGCAGGGTGGCATGGCTCGGTGCAGGAGGTGCGGCTCCATTCCTTTCTCACCTGGTTTGGCAGCAGTAGGCTTCAGGGCGCTACGCTCCTCCTGCTCAGCCTCCTCCACGCCCCTCCATACCCTACCAGAGACAAAGGACCGGGCTGTTCCCCCGGCCCGCTCAGTGTGCCAGGGCGCACTGGTGCCCCCTGCCGGTGCAGGGTAGCTCGGTGTGTTGTTGGTGGCAGTGGTGGGTGCGGGGGTTTGCCCACCAAGGGGCCCAGGCAGCGCTGGAGAGCCCGGCTAGGAGGAGGCCACTGCATCCTGTGAGCTGTCCAGACACTGTGTGAGCACTGCAGCTGCTGCAACTATTACAGAGAGACGAACGAACGTAACATTGTTTTCTTTGTCCTGTGTGTTACTATGCTCTTGTAACGGATGTAATTTGTAACTTTTAACTCACCGATCCTCATGTAAAGCGCTCAGATACCTCTGGGTCTAGCTAGCGCTATACAAAACCCGTCAAATAAAGAGTTCCCAGGCTCAGCCCTGAACCCCCCTCTCCCCTCCCACCCCCACCCCAGTCCCTCACGCCGCACACAGGGCTCGGAGAGACCACCCTTCGGAACCCCTGCAGGGGCTGCTGTACTGAGAAGTATAAAACTTTGGGGAAAAATGTGCATGCTGGTCAAGTAATTTCAAATAAAAGTATTCTTGACAAAATATAATTTCTAATCCTCATCTCGTTTCTGTAAACCCTTTTTTGTATTTTTACAAATTGTGTTATTTAATCTGGTGCTCGTATAAAGCGCACTAATGTTCAATGGGTCGAATTTGCGCTATATAAACACTGCAAAAAAAGTTCCATGCAGTCGCTGCGACCTGTAGCAGTCTAACAAACGTCTAAATAAAAGCATGAATTTGTTTTGGAACCATTTGTTGTGAAAATAAAACCCCCTCACATTTGGTAGACTCCTCGTCGCAAATCTCCCAACGTTCTATTTTCATTCCACCCACAGCGGACATTCACCAACTTGTTTTATTACTCATTGGGTCTTGTATAGCGCCTATGCCTGTCACATGCCGACCACTTCAGAGCGCTGGGCGATGGATAACGAGTTAGGGTGAATATTGCTTACATGAGGCTCCTTCTGGTGAGGACTCCAAAATGGCAAATCCGTCCTTGCGTCCATTGAGGGTTTCAGACGTGGAAAGCAAATGGTTCCGCCCTGGTGAAGTGGTTCAGACCTGTGGAGGGGGTCCTTTTTCTGACTTTCATGTATAAAAGCAGCTTTGAAGATCAGAGTTATCAGGTCTTTCTATAACATGTCTTAACTTGATGTCCATCTCTACACTCAGTCCCTCCTGGCTTGTATAATTCAGACTTCGGCATTTTGCGGGTTCGTCTTCCATGCCTTTTTCACCCAGGCTCTCTTTGGCACAGTCGGACAGTGTACCCGGATCATGGGCTGCCTACAGACACGTAGCGGGTGGTCAGCTTGACCAAATCCATCAGTGACTTGGAAGAGGGTCAAACGAAGGAAGACAGAGCGAGTTTGTGCAGTCTGTTTTAGGTCCAGGCCCACCAGGGCCGAACTGGGAACCAAAACCGGCCCTGGCAAAGTGCTTGGCCACCCCCTCTCCCCCCCTCCCCTGTGGGGTTGTGGGTGCGGCCGAGCTCTTTGCCAGGGCCGGTTTTCTGCAGATTTTGTTACAGAGCTGATTTTGCAGCTATGCTGCATAAACGGCTCTGGAACAAAAGCGGCCCCCAGGGGCCCAAAATCGGCCCCCACCTGTGCGGCCCACCGGGGAATTGCCCGGTGCCCGCTACGGCCAGTCCGGCCCTGAGGCCCACCCTTGCTGACTGATGGCTGATCCTCTGTAGTTCTTGCATCCATGTCTTAGGTAGATGGGCAAAGGTGAGGTTGCTGTGATCCATCCTATAAGGACCATTGACCTTGTAAGGTTGATACGAAGGAAGCAGATCTCTCATCTTTGCAGTGAGAGTTGGAAGTTATACTTTTCACTATGGCATGGATTTAGAGGTCAAACGACATCTATCAATATAAATATATAGGGTTTATATAGAGACTGGCAGATGCAGGAAAACCACCTAAAGGGTTTTCTATCCTGTCTATACTCCAGCAAATACTAAGGGGTATATTCACAAGAACGTGTGATAACTACCGCAAGAGTAGCTTAACGCAACTCTCAACATCGCAGCGCATCGTGGGAAAATAACCCTGTGTCAATGTGACATTAACAACAAGGCGGTACCATGCGATAGTCTGCCTAAACCGCGGATAATTTCCGCGATACAACCACCTCGATGGAGATAAAAACACAAACCACAACACAAAAAAACCTGCGATGAGGAAATCAGCGATCAGCAGCGCCAGGCCTGCAACACACCTGGCAGGTGGGAAAAATCACCATAAAAGTAGAAAAAACACCCAAACACAAACTGACCAACACCCAAGCATAAGCATATGTGATACCAGGTGACCGACTTGCTCCGCCTTTACATTAGTGGTCAGCGGCTTTAAAAGAATGGCGCGATACACCTTGACTCGTTATTGCTGGTTATCATGCCATGCGAGTTACTTCTCCTCATCGCTTAAGGTAAAAGATTTTTCAATTATTTGGTGGTTACGATTAGTCTTACAACTGAGTGCTCGGATTTTGGTCTCTGCGTATATGGTTAGGTCACCATTCGGTTCTAATTTTGCTCATGACATACATTGTGAGTACTAGTAGACACGCACTATTTGGTTCTTTGTATCAGTATTTACTTACCTTGTGAAATGAACAATCCTTTTACTATCTGGGGCACTTATTTTAACTTAGGTTTAAGCAATTTGCTAAGCACGCATCGTTTTGGCTCATTTTAAACGCCAGCGGTTTGGCGAAGTTTCCGTATTTCTATTTATCTCGCCTTTAATTATATTAGTATACGCACTAGATTACCGCTACTGACGCGATTGATATAGAGCGAAGGTCAAATTGAATTGACCTGTTTGCATATATTGATATCCATCAGGCGGGGTATGTAGATTAATCCGTTATTTGGGAGATATGGTGGTTATGGTCTATTTCCTTACTTGCCTTGATATGGTGTGGATAAAAAAAAAGTTTTCTCACACAGACTTATACTGGACCTTTGAAATATTTGCTGGTATCTATATATAAGAAACGCTCAAGAGCCAAATTACGTTTGAATGTACCAATATGGCTGATGGAGGCTTTATATATGTTTTTTTGTTATTAGAAGGATTGAGCCATTCAGCAGTGATTTTGATCTTATATTATTTTTCTTTATACAAACTTTAGTTTTGATTGTCTGAAGTACGGTGGATTGAAGAAGCATGACTTACAGTTGATGCTATTTATCCTATGTACATCACTTGCGCTTCCCTTGGTAAATTTGAATGGAGAGGTGAGTGCGGGCAGCATCTTTGTCTGATATTTTCCGTTACCGTTGGATTTTGACTCCGATTATTCTTAAATCTTAGGCTGATTTTTCTTCATTATACTTAGTTCTTCGTTTCTTCCTGTCTTTCTCTCTTTAGATATTCTTTTCACTAAATATAAGTGAGTTGTTAAAGCTATACAAAGCATTTGATCAAGACTTTTGATCCTGAGAGTGCTCAGCACATGCTCTACATTTTTGAGGTCCAATTTGTGATTTACTACATAGGAGGTGAGAATTTTTAAACAGTTATCCGATACAAAGTAAAATTATATTAAGTAATACTGCAATTACATGAACACTGATCTAGTAATGGAGGTATGGGTTGGGATTAGGGGTGGGCGGAATTTGCGAAAGTGACTTTCGCAAATTATCGCGAAAATGTTAAAAATCTCCGCAAACACGCGGAAATATCGCGAAGATGCAGAAGTTTTTTTCCCGCCCGTTCGCGGTATTTTCTGCGTGGTCGCGGCTCGCCAACTTACTCATGCGGTTGCTCGCGGGCGCGGCCATCTTGTTTTCACTCTTCTCGCGGTTCATGATCGCGAGAAGAAAGACGTGATCGTGCGACCAATGACATTACTGCGGGCGCGAACTGTCGCGAGACAGCGCAAATGGCTACCAACAATCCAACATCTTGTGGAGAACGCGACCGGATCCGGAAAACTTGTCCGCGAACGCGGGGATTCAGGTAAGGCGATCGCGCGCGTGCGAGAATGTATTATTTTACAGCGCGAGCAAGAAACAAATTATCGCTAAGCTGCGGAATGCGGAAATGTTGACATTTTCGCGCTCTCCGCGGAACGCGAGAATGTCAAATTATCGCAATTTCCGCGAGCGGAACGGAAATTTAGCCCAGGCCTAGTTGGGATACTGTTTTGCCTTTGTATATTAGAAGTACTGTTAGATACCATATTATGGGTGATATAGCCTGTATATGGTTTTTCGTATATACATGCTTGGTTTACGCCTTAATGTATTTTTAATGTCCCTTTTTTAAATGTGTTTTAAATGTTCCTTAAATGTATTCTATTTGTTTTTTGTTATATGTTTGTACTGTGAAACATGTGAGATACTCTTTTGCCTAGTTACTCAATCTTTGTGAAAGATCGTTATTTTGAAAATAGTTGCCTCTTCTTTGTCCCATATGGCATCTGTATCATCTTACTCTCTATGAGAGGAAAAAGAAAAACAATAATTTGTTTCTAATTTCTTGTTATGGTAATATGTGTTTTTTGGGTCATCTAATATTATTTATGTATGTATATTAGTCTATTTTATTTTGTGATTTTAGTGTCATGTCATATTCATGTTGTTCTTTGTCTATAATGTTACAGCCCTGACGAAGTTCCCTCTGGCAAAGAATCGGGAACGAAACGCGTTGGCTGTGTGCCAGTTCTGAGTAATCTATTAAATAAAATGACTTTTTGTATGGAATAACTGAATTACGCTGCTTCATTGACTTTGGAACGAGTGCACCTTCCAAATCTTTTGTTTTGGCTTCCATGTAACACCCTTGGACGGCAGGTGTGGGAAGAGCTTGCCCCACCATACGAATTGGTAGTATATATGGACTGGAAGTGCTTGGCCTTAGTCTGCCGTTTGTTCTTTTCTCTTAGCATGTTTATTTGCACTCCTTCCCTACTGGTATTTTTCAAAGTATGCCTTAATGATGTCCAAATTTCAGGATGGTAGAGAAGAGATGGCCCTGAATCTATTTAACGTTAGCTCCACCAATATTCCTGCTATGCAAACAATTCCCAGGTCAAATAGCCTCAAGACACTCTTTATTAGATTAGAAAGGCTGAAAAAACAGGAATTGTCCCGTTGGTTGGATGGGGCAACCCTGCAACAATACTTGAGTAATAAGAAAGTGCCACGGGGGTTAAGAATTTTAATCTTCCCCATATTTGAAGATCTTAGTGAGGATCTGCTCAATGACTGGGAAAGCAATTTAAAGAACGCATCACAAGTAATGATGCAAATACTAATTCGCCATGCTAGGGACAAAGGTGAAAAGTTACAGGAAGAAATTGAAGGTATAGAAAAATAAATTAATGCAATGGAACAGAAGGAACTAATCAGCAAGAATTTTGCAATTCTGAAAACAGTGATGGATGAGTACCAGCTCTATCTGAAAGATAAAAAAATGAAAAATGTGAGGAGGGATGACAGGGACTATAGAGACGGACGAGTGTACACATTTGCAAAAAAGTTTGACAATGTTCAGGTAAATGAGGAAAGAAAGAGACCCTGTAAGGAAAGAGAGGAGAATGATGAGGATCGATCTGTCAGTGGTGCTTCCTCCTCATCTTTGAGCAGCATAGCCTCAAATATAGTTCAGGATACCCCTTTATTAGAGGGAGCTTCTTCTTTTCAGAAGGAGCTCGCCAAATTAAGGATAATCAGTCGGCTTCAGCAGAAAAGGGACCAGCCAAAACACTTAGGGGGGGTAGGAGGGGTAAAGGCCGGTACAGGGACAGGACGAGGACACATGAACAAGGGGAATACAGGAGCCAAAACCAAATGAACAATGAAACTATGGGATTTGCTGATGTTGCATGTACTAATACTGTCAATGAAACTGATTTAAAGATTATTAATCTGTCTAATAAAGTGCTGGATAAGGATGAAATTTCTGTTCTCAGTAAAGGGTTAAACTTTTGTCCTACCCAGAGTGGTGACCTAACAAATGTTCATATTGATATGTTTAAGTTTGTTAGACTGCTTAAACTGAGGGATTACTTCTCGCAACATGTTTCTGTTGGTACAAAACATAATGAAAATGTATGTCACACAAGTCAAACTATTGGAGAAATTCATAACGTACAACTCTTATTGAGTTTGGATGATGATGATAAGCCAGAAATAACGACCCTACTTAATGAGCTTGACATTGAACAGGATCCGAACATCTGTAGCGGCTTTAAACCAAAGTCGAAATTTGTACCATTTCACAATTATCATCCAAATATAGATACATTCTACGACAAAGTTACCAAAGATTTATATAAGATGGAGACGTCTAACAAGCACTTTAGCACTACTAACCACAACATTACCGCCAAGGAAAGGGCGGCCCTTAACAGACTAAGGATGGATCACAATATTGTGATGAGGGAAGCAGATAAATGCGGTAATGTTGTGGTTATGAATTTCTCTGACTATATGTCGGAGATAGACCGCCAACTTAATGATCAGCAATGTTACCGTAAAATAACCACGAATCCCATCCAGAATCTTACTAAGCGAATTAATTTCAAGCTGAGTGAGTGGAAAGAGATTGGTTTGCTTACGGATGAAGAATTTGGATTTCTTAGAGTACACTATCCCACGTACCCTTGTATTTATGTCTTGCCTAAAGTTCATAAAGGGGGGCCTTTTCCACCAGGCCGCCCTATCATCTCGGGGGTGGGATCACCTACTGAGAGGATCTCTGAATTCGTAGATATCCGACTTCAGAGACATGTTACAAGCTTGCCCTCGTTCATCCAAGACAGTAAAGATATACTTGTCAAACTTAATAATGTTCAGTGGTCGGATGAACTTACCTTTGTGACTTTTGATGTGGTGGGTCTGTATACATGCATTTTAAAGGACTTTGGTACTTTGGCAATAAGAACATTCTTGGATACAGACAGTGCCAACCTGTAAGGATTTAATGAGATGATCATGGATATGATCGATCTCATCTTAGAAAATAATTTTTTACTTCATGTTAATTGCTGGTTTCAGCAAATACTTGGGACTGCCATGGGTTCCAGGTTTGCTCCCTCTTACGCCTGCCTTTTTATGGGTTGGTTTGTGAGGGAGCATGCCTGGAGCCGACGTGCCTCCTTCTGGACGGAACATATCGTGTTCTGGGGGAGGTACATAGACAATATCATCTGTCTTTGGGCTGGCTCAAATGAACAACTACTTGAATATTTTGACTATCTGAATGCGAATGAATACAATGTGAGGTTCACTATGAACAGTGATAAAGCTAAGATCAATTTTCTAGATATCCACTTTTATATTAAAGATCATGTGATTGAAAGCACGTTACATAGGAAAGACACTGCTTGTAATGGTGTGCTTCACGCTGCAAGCACCCATTCGCAATCAGTAATTAATGACCTCCCCTTTGGAGAGATAACGCGTATCCGCAGAAACTGTAGTGAGGAGGATACTTACCAGAGGAACTTGCAGGACTGTGAAACGAGATTCCTCAAAAGGGGATACAGAAAAGACATTGTTGGCAAGGCATTAGTGAAAGCAAAGCACTTGACAAGGCAATTTACACTTCGAGACACTACTAAGAAGCAGAAACAATTGACCAAGAATTGAAGAGTTACCTTGGTCATGCAATTCAATACCAATAGCGCTAAAGTTCGGAACATTGTAAAAAAAGAATTGGGGTTTGCTGCTGGATGTGCCAGGTCTGAAGAATTGTATTTCTGAGGTGCCTTCACTAACCTATCGTAGAGGAAAAACCCTACGTGATGCCTTATGCCCTAACTAATAGACAAAATCATGACAATTGGCTACCATCTAAACCACTAGGTTTCTACACATGTTCCTCTTGCAACATTTGCCCTTTTGGGCGAAATAAGACTACCAATTTTGCTTACAATAACTCCGGGCCCTATAAAATCTCACAATTCATAAATTGTAACACCACCCATGTGGTCTATGTATTGGGCTGTGATTGTGGCACCGTCTATTTTGGAAGCACTGTACGCCCATTGAAAGTGCGTATCCAAGAACATCGCAGGGCACTACTGAAATATGACAGTCGTTACCCTCTCAGCAATCATTTTAAAGAAAAACATCCTGGTAATAATACCTTTTGGTTCCATGTTATTGATCATGTTACAGTAGGAAACAGAGGTGGGAACCACAAACTCATGGTCAGACAAAGGGAAGCAAAATGGATTTGCCGTCTTCGAGCAACATCCATGGGTCATAATACTGATAATGAACTACATTATTTCTTAGAATAACCACTTTGTGACAATTAACCATGTGTCCCACTGTTCATACTGAAATGACTGAGCAGTAGTTTTTATTGTTCATTTGATTATAATTATTTCAGTTTCTAACAGTTAGCTTTCCTCATTTTAAATATTGTCCCGGCATTACTCCTCTCGAAGTAATGGTGTTGTCATCTTTTTCTTGAATTTTTTGTATGCGTTTTTTATTTGCATTGACTTCCCCAATACCTATGATACTGTCGCCCCCAAGTGCTTTGAACCCTCTTGTTCTGATATTATGAGATGCTTACTATAGCGCTAGATACCTTTTCATTATACACTTGCGGTGGCGTATTATACCGTCTTCTGGACAATTTGTGAAGATGGTCACTACTGCATAAGATTGGTGTTGTGCACTGTTTTTGGTGCTACCCACGGGCATTTTAATTTTGCGGTTATAGGACTTATACAATCACCTGTCATTATTTTATTAGACTGTTATATTTGGAGTATTTTTGTTATTACCGTTTTTCTTACTTATTATTCTTGTGGCGGATCTATAGCTATGGGGTACTTTTGCCATCATAAGATGGCCGCCCTAAAATACCTATAATACCTTTTCTATCGCTTTCATTACTTGCCTTGTGTTCGGCTCGGCCCCCCTTTTTCATTCTTTTCGTTTTTTGTTGCTCGTATTTTATTTTGTGTCCATATTACTTTATTATTATTTTGTTTCTTTTTCTTCTATTTCAATTATGAGTTCTAATAGGTTGGTGCGTTGTTTTTGATTTATTTTCAATATCTTTTTTAATTTGAATTTACGGGTCTTTTTTGACCATTATAAGATGGCCGCTGTTCTTATTTGTATTTCTTTATTGGTCTCTTAAAGTGTATATTGGCTCTATTTCGTTCTATTTATCCTTTTTGTTTTTCTTGTCCTTTCTTTACAATTTATTTCATTTTTATTTTATTTCAATATGGGGTTAATAAAGTAATATAATAGAGCTTGCACCACCATACGAATTGGTAGTATATATGGACTGGAAGTGCTTGGCCTTGGTCTGCCGTTTGTTCTTTTCTCTTACCAACACCCAAGCACCATGGAGGCAGCCGGAGCAGGTGCAGAGGACGAGCACAACCCCACAAGCACCCCGGACAACCAGCCTGGGACCTTGGAGACAGGGAAGGGCAAGGACAAGAAGAAGAGGAAGACGAAGTTCAGTCCGCAGGCGAACAGGATCATAGTCATGGAAGTGATGGAACACCATCAACAACTGTTCGTCACCTCCAACGTTTCATTGGGCACCAAAACTGGAGTATGGAGGGACATCGTGGACAAGGTGAATGCCGTCGGAGAGCACAAGAGGACAATAGACGAGGTCAAGAGGCAATGGAATGACATCAAGCGAAAGACCAAGGAGAAACTCCCAGCCAACCAGTAGGCAGCAATGCAGACTGGAGGTGGGGACCCAGCGCCACAGCTCGTAATGGATGACATGGAGGAGCTGGTGGCGACAGTCATCAGTGTGGAGACTGTGGCCGGAGCCGGGGGACCGGACACTGCTCGACAGGACACAACACAACCACAACAGGGTGTGTGACCACCAGGTACTGGGGGGACGGGTGGAGATGGCCACGATGGCACACATGCACAATCAAGCAGAGCACAGTGCACACCCTCAATGACTCTGGGTCATTGCCCAGATCTATAGACTGTCACAATGTACAATGCCATGCTGTCTGAAAGTCAACATGTACCATGCGGCTACATACATGTGGACACATTGCAATACACCATCTACCCTTAACATTGCAGGGCCACCGTCTACACCCCCTGCAGAGCAGTCCCAGCCACTCTTCACTGATGACGAGGAGGACAACCCCAGAATCGACGCACAAGCCCTCCTAGACATCATTGACATCATTCACGACTCACCTCCAGGATCAGGGTGGACCAGCTGCATCAAGGAGTCCCCCACCCACCATCCAAACCACCCAGCAGGAGGCACCCACGGTCCGACAGTCTCCCAAGACCCCCAGGAACAAGACACGGCCTTCCAATGCCGTGTGCTGGAGGCCCAGAGGAAGACGGCTGAGCAGGTGCGGGTGGGGTTCGACCTCATGGCCACCAAACTGGACACCATCCATGGATATCTAAGCCTGCTCCATGGTCTGCAACGAATCCTGATTGACATTGCTGGAGTCCTGATGCGGAAAAAAAGAACACCTGTCCACTCAGAGGGGCACTAGCGATACCAGCCGTGAGCTGGCACACATGCGGAGGCTCATGGAGGACATGGTGCGGATGGAGGCGGAAAGGATGGCAGCCACCGCTGCACATCAGCAAAATGTAGCTGGGATCGACCATGCGCTGCAGATCCTCATCATGGCTGCAGATCCTCATCATGGCATTGCTGCCACAAGGCGTGGCACAGATGAATGCTGCTGCCCCCACACCAGCCACATCTCTGCCCCCTGGTGTGCCATTGTCTCACAGTGCGGCAGACGTATCCACTCCGGCACCTGATGTGTCAGTGGCACACCGTGCCTCAGCCGGTACTGCAACACCCACAGGTGGGGCAGAGCACACATCCGGGGACGAGGATGTGGATAGGATTGTGAGCAGGAGGCACTAGCATTCATTTCCGCCATCTGGCCTGTTTCTGCTTGGAGCCGCACATGGCCTCATGACCTTCCACTGACCCCCGATACACTCCGATGCACTCACCTTGGGCAGCGACATGGACTGCCATATCCTGTTTGATGACCAATGACACAGCGACCAGACTGCGGACTGTACCCTTTCTCTTCCGCAGTACTTGTCATCCCCAGATTTACTCTGGCTTGCCCTCCACGGGCCCATATTGTGTAGTGTGCTCGGTATTACCCTGTACCGCTCCAGCTGCAGAACTGCACTGAATGTGCAATAAACATCCAGTGACGCACTGCTGTGTCATGTCTTTCATCATTCATGTATGAAGGTGTGGATGAATGTAGGGACAGTGATTTCCCTTGCATCAATGATGCTCATTCTGTGGGATGTCAGTCAGAGGGTGCTACATTGCATATTGTGTACCGGGTCTTGTGAATACTACGACAGGGACACACACATCAGTCACTTCCCATGTCCGGACATGGACTGAACCATGCCCAGAGCCCACTAGTCATTGTTGCAAGCCTTGCGCTGGTCCGGCATATGGCGTGCCAGATCACTCCGCTACGTTCCGAGGGGGGCCCTCATTGCTACCCGTCGCAGGCGTACTTGCTGGTGGTGTGCAGGTAACCGGTCTAGTTTTCAGCATGTCACAGCCACTCCCTGAGGGCAGGTTTGCACGTACACCACACCCATCCAGCACAGGTGTCACAGGCCATGTGACTCCGCCAACATAAGGGGCCGACAACGTCACATTCCCCTCTGCCGGTGGTGACTGGATGACGGACGCTCCACGGTTCTCAATCATAGTTGTTGTGTACTGTGCTAATCATGTATCTGGACTCTGTTTCAGATGACGGGTCTGTCTCAGATATGTGGCAAGTGGTTGGAGACACACCGGTGGCAGCAGGTGAGCAGTGTGGCATGGGTGCGCAGGGGTGGCACTCTCTCTCTCTCCCCCTCTCTTCTTCTCTCTCTCTCTCTCCCTCTCTACTTCTCTCTCTCTCCCCCTCTCTTCTAATCTCTCTCTCTCCCTCTCTTCCTCTCTCTCTCCTTCGCTCTCTCTCGGTCCTTTGATGTGCGCAGGACACACCTTCTCATCATGATTTTTGTCTTGCAGGCTGTGGCCTACGGATTTTCCCGAGGGGAGCCCCCATGTGTCTTCATTTAATTTCAGTGTTCATTTTAATAAAGTTTCATTTGTTGCTTTGAAAGTGAATGTGTGATGCTCATTTTTGTGACGACACATTCATGTCACCAGTTGTGATTGCGCGACATCAAGCGGATTATTTTGTACATGTTTAGGTGTAGCTGATGTGGCATATCTTTGGTTGGAGGGGGTGCTGGGGAGGGAGGTCCTGGGGGTGGTGGTGGCAGGTGTTGCTCTTTTGGCCATCCGGGCTGCATATTCTGTTGCCCGGGTGCATCTGTTGTTCTTCAGGTGTGTCTGGGTTGGGCTCCCTTTTGTGGTGAAGGCTATGGTCCGACTTTGCACCAGATCAGAGCAGGTGTTATTTTCCTGCTGCTAACGCACCTTATCGCCTGTTTTGTGTTCTTATGGTAGTTCTGGCTGGTCGCCATGAATGTTGTGGAATGGTGTCGTCGCCGCTTTTGGCACGGGAACGCCTACTCTGCATCTCATTAGCGATAGTTGCGGGGGGTCATCTGTGGCGATGTTTTTTGCAGCTGCTATCGTGGGTAAACTGGTGCTGTGGGATGTTAACACCAACTTGTGATTGGGGCGATACGTTTATTGCAACTTTGGCTGCGATAAAGTGCCGTTAACTCAGTGATAGATCCTTGTGAATATCCCTCTAAGTATGTCTCAACTTTTTAATTTATTTGTGCTCAGTGGACACAAGTACTTCCCAAGGCCTCCTTCCTACCCTAGAAATTTAAGTGTCCCTGTAGCCAGGTGTCGCTAAACCAGTTGAGATTTGCCAAGGGGGTGTAGGATAAAGCCTTTTTTGTATGGTCATCCCCACACTTTTTTTCTCCAAATGCTGTTGGTTATGACTCTGTAGTCTGCTGTCCGGGCCCTGGTGCCAGTGACATCTCCCAAAACTGTGATGTTCAATTTGGCAATCCCAAATTGGCAAAGACCTTTCCCCGTTATAAGTCCCTAGTATATGGTGTCAGGGGTACCCAGGGCATGGATGGTAAGGCGGTCCCCAGAGCTGTATTACAGTTTGGTGTCACCATGAGTTACCCAAGTAAACTACAGACAGTAGGCCTGCCATTGCAGACTGCAGGAGTAGTGTAAACTGCTCGAGCTGTGGGTGGCACAGTGAATACACTGTCTTAAATATATGTCAGGCACCTCTAAGGAGGTCCTCCTGAGCCCAGGAGGCAGGGTGCATTATATTAAAGGTGAGGACATATAAATGCAAGCCTGTGTTAGCAGTCCGTAAGATAACATGGGCTAGCATCCAAGCATTCCTGAGGCTGACAGCTCCATTATGGTAGCAGAGAAATATATCATGTTTGGTATCAAACAACATGCCTTGTCACCCTTGACACAAATCTCGAGTCTAGGTCAATATGGCATGCACCCAGGTGGCAACCTTAGAGGTTTCCCACCCGGTTGCACCAGATTCCTTGTGGTCTGGCTGGCAAGCCTGCGATTCCCACGCTTGGGAGTATGATTCCCACCAGGCAGTATGACTGTTAGACCTGGCATCTTTTGGCATGTTTCCCCTGTCTTTAAGCTTTCTGACCTCCTCTTTTTTATGGTATGCTGGACTTCATTTTTGCACACTTTACAACTGCTGATCTGTGCTAAAGTGCAAGTGCCCCCTCTGTAAATTGTGGTATTGATTGGTATTTCCTTGATTGGCTTTTTTGATTTACTAGTAAATACCTAGTATTGGGCACAGATTTGCCCAGAGCTTGTAAATAAAATACTTCTAGTGGACCTGCAGCACTGATTGTGCTAACCACACAAATAGCCTTTCGAATGTGTCTCAGGCCTGCCACTGCAGTGTCTGCGTGCAGTTCTAAACTTATTTGTCGACCTGGCAAGTGCACCTACTTGCCAGGCCCAAACCTTCTCCTTTTATTACATGTAAGACACCCTCAAGGCAGGCCTAGGTCAGCCCCATGGTCAGGGTGCAGTGTTCTAAAAAGGTAGGACATGTAGTAGTGTGTTTTTACATGTTCTGATAGTGAAATTCTGTGCATTTCATTTTTAGGTTGAGCGTGAGCCAGCGTGCACGTGCTGCTCTGCGAAGATCTGTGGTAGTTTAGTACGGTGAGAAGCTTCGCTCACTCCCCCCCGCCCTTATTAGGTCTCGCCTGACCCAGCGCATGCGCTGGTCTGGCGAGACTTATTGAGAGGGCTCCAAAAAGTGCTACCAGGCCAGCCTAGAGCTACAGTGCATGTGCGCGGGCGCGCGCGCCGCGCTTTACCGCGATTACTTTCGGTTTCGCGGCCGCTTTGATGTTTGATCGAGATCGCCATCACTTTCACTTTCGCGCCCACTTTGCATAGCCAATAGGTCTCGCTTTTGGGACCTTATAAGTATTTCGTTATGCAACTGTTGCATGGCTAAACACTTATAAGGTCCCAAAGGCGAGACCTATTGGCTATGCCAATGCTTGTTTTTTATTGACTTGTGTGTTCATCCTTTGTAAATGATGTCTTCTGATTCATTGTGAGGCTTGTTAGTCCCTCCTTAGTAGGACCATGTTGTCATTTGTATCCTCCCATGGTTACTGGCTCCTTTACATGGATGTTACACGTTTTGTGTACTTTTTGCTTATTGAGCCGGGACAATGGTGTAGGACTCGCAGAGCGAGGTGTCCAGGCTCCGCTCTCTTTTCTCTCCTGTGACGCCAACCATTCGGGCACCTGGAGTGAGAGGACTTTGAGTTGCTGTGCGCTGAGCTCCGAGTTAGCCGGGAGGAGGCAGAGACCGTCTTCCAGCGGCTGGGCATCGACCACGATGGGACCATCACCTTCCAGGACTTCACCATGGGCTTCCACGGGACCCGGGGCTCACCCTGGCTGCCGAGAGGAGGCTCGGGGGCTCAAACTAGGGCTCCCAGCAAGCCGGAGAGGATGAGCACGGAGGAGACCCTTTAACCCGGCTTGTTTTACTTAGCAGCGCAGCACGCTATAGCAGCTGCGCGCCTTTTCATCGCATTTGGCGATGCAGCGCACGCAATGAAATTCGTTTTATTTATTTATTTGTTTACTTACCTCCGTTCGACCGTTTTACGGAATTCACTAACCCCCACTCTGCCCCTCCCCAACCCCGCGTCACCGCCCAGCAGCACTCCCACCAGGAGCCGCTACTGGTAATAGCATGATGTATCACGTGACTGCATTAAAACCACATACAGAACAATGACGTGGAAGGCAGAGGCCTTAGGTACGTGACTGTCTTTGAAGAGCTCATTAGTGAAGTCAGTAGTGGGAAGGAAGCTAGCGAGCTGCAGCAGTGCACTTAAGACTGAGGGGTATGTGATCAGGGTACGTCAGTGCCTAGAGCTTGCCCGGGAGTGAAGTGTGCACATCCTTGCACCCAGTAGCCCCCAGTGACATATTCTCCAGAACAAAGCCCACAGACGGCTCAGCAGTACATGGACATGATGCAAGATCACAAAATAACTGAAATTATGTGCTGACCAGCCGGTCAAGGTTTTATGGTCATTCTTAAAATTGAGAAGCCTGAGGACTAGTAAATGTTTTTTAAACTGTAGAACAATTACGGACCAGAGTTAAGGTAAATTTGGAAAAACACTCAGGACAAAAACTCTGCTCTGTTTGCATGCCAAATTCAGGGTCATTTGACCCATCTGCTTTATTTTCTCTAGCATAATCCTGAACTATTTGCAGGAGCTAACAAGCATTTGTAATACACTAGGTCTCGCATTACT
The DNA here is from genome assembly GCF_964204655.1 of Triturus cristatus. NCBI lineage: Eukaryota > Metazoa > Chordata > Amphibia > Caudata > Salamandridae > Triturus > Triturus cristatus. The sequence goes on from NC_140583.1 coordinate 127,975,365, forward strand.
GAAAGATTGAGCTGTTGGTACTGCAAATAATAATGCAACGCCAATCGCTCAACCTTTTAGTAATGCGAGACCTATTGCATTGCAAATGCTTGTTTACATTACTGCTGGCTAATCTGCATGATAGAGGGAGCTCACAAGTATAATCCTGTCTGATGTACTTACTATTGAAACACTAAGTAGTAGCTTGGGATGGTTTTTATTGATCATAAGTAGCTCTCGTAACAGAAAAGGTTGTAGACCTCTAGTTTAGAACAACGTGTGGTTGGGCCAACCCATCATGTAGGACATACCCTAGATGGTATTTTTTCAAATTGTACATCCATTTCTATTATGGCAATACTTCCAGTAATATGGTCAGATCATAGTCAAGTTAGCTATGAAATCCCACTGCTTAATAAATATACCCCAGGGAAGGTCTCAGGGAAACCATCCTTTTTCTGGGCTTGGCATTGGTTAAATATGCAGGAACTCAATTTGGTTTTCGTCAACTACCAGCTGACCGAGACGGTTGACACGGATAAAATTCTATCAAACATTCAACCTGGCTGACTGCAGCTGCAGATAAGCTGGCTCTGGTCAAACAGACAATAGCGAGCAGAGTCACATTTACGTCTCCTTGCGGCGAAACGTTTCAGGTAGCCAAGAAAGAGCGTATTTGGAGGAAAAATTGCGATAATCTGGAAACAAAAAAATATAAAACTGTGCTGGCAGATCAAAAGAAACTCACTCTCAGTGAAAAATAGAAATATTACATTAGTTATATTGAAGCGGCTAGCTGCTCCAATAAAGCTCTCTTTCAAGCTGTCACAAAACTCTCCTCTTCTGCTGTTAAGATCACGGAAGGTTATAATGAGGGTTTCTGTATTCCTTACCATCGTTTTTTCTTAACAAAGTAGTGACTATTTTTAATAAATTCTCTTCTAATACATCCATGCTTTGCATTAGGAAAGATGCCCTCGGTAGGGACAATAGTAAGGTTTCTCTCTGAGTTCAGTTCTCTCTCAGAGGATCAGGTTATACAGCTTGTTCTCACCACCAAGTATGGCTCTCCTCTTGATCCTTGCTCTCCCAAACTTTTGCAACTTCTTCCTGACTTGGTGGCCTCTTAACTTATGTCTATTTTCAATACTGTGTTCAGGACTGGCATTTTTCCGAAAGTTTGGAAATCTGCATCAATTCTTCCGTTGCTTAAGAAATCCAACTTGAATGTCCTTGATCCATAGACCAATTTCTAGGCCGCCTTTCCCCCCTAAGCTGATTGAGAAAGAATGGAATTGTCAGCTCTCTGCTTTTATGGTGAATAATCATTTGTTGGATGATTCCCAATTTGGGATCCTAAAGGGCACTCTACTGAATCGGCCCTTTTTCTGGCCACTGAGACGATCATGGCCAAAGTTGACAATGGGGGCAATGCTTCCCTCATTTACTCAACTTGACTGCGGCCTTTGACACAGTCAACCATGATCTTCTGATTGACCGGCTGGAGGGCTCGGGCATTGATGATGTGGCTTTAGCCTTATTCAGATCCTTTCTGACTGAGTCCAAACCGTGTCCCTGGGGGAATTTACCTCTAAATCTTTTTCTTTACCGTGTGGTGTTCCCCAGGGCTCATCGGTAAAACCAACCCTCCTCAACATTTATGTAACGCTGCTAGTGGCCCTTATAAAATCTTTTGGGTTGTCGCTAGTATCATACACTGAAGACAGCCAAAATTGTGATCTCACTTTATAGGAAAGGCCCATGAGGAAGGTTGGCTCGTGGATGGACGATTATTGCCTCAGGCTGAATTCCTCAAAAACAGAGGAAATTCTATTTGCAAACAACCCTTCTTTCTGGAACCCCCTCATGGCGGCTAGACTAATTAGGTTTGCTTCCAGTGCCAGTAAGAAAGGTGAAAATCTAGGAATACTGAACAATGACAAGCTTCCTTATAAGGATCAAATAAATAGGGTACTTGCTACTCCCTTCTTCTTGCCTCGCATGATCAGGAAAATAGCCCAGTTTCTTCCTCCTAATCTGTTGAAATCAGTTGTTTTATACCTTTGTAATACCCAAGATGGACTATTGCAATGGACTATATGTAAATTTGCCAAAAGCTATACTGAAAAAACGTCTGTTTCTTCAAAACTCAGTGGCCAGGATGCTTATGAAAATCCTGAGATTCTATTCTACCTCCCAAACCTTTTTGAGTCTACACTGGCTCCCTGTTCACAAGAGGATAATGTACAAAACTCTTTGTATCACCTACAAAGTGCTTCAGAGACCTGGTCCAGCTTTTCGAATAGAAAAACTTAGAAGGTATGTCTCTAATAGAAATCTTCGTTCCAGTGCAGCTGGAAATTTGGTGGTTCCATCCTACAAACGCTCCTCTTGGTGACGTAGGAGTTTTGTGGTTTGCACCGCTTGGAACTGGAATAATCATCTTCTGGAAATAAAATCTGCTTCCTCCCTTCCGAGTTGTTGCAAGTCTTTAAAAACCTGGCTTTTTATTAAACAATAACTGCGGTCTTTCCGTTACCTTGTTACTTAGCGCCAAGATGCCTTTGGTTATTTGTTCGAGCTTTATAAAACTTAAAATCAATCAATCAATTTATATTTAAATGATGGGTTCTCCTGTGGAGTTAGGAATTCCTACAGAAACCACAGAAACAATAGGGGTTTTCACAAACCTTTAACACCCAACTCTGAATCAGGCTCTGAGTTCTTTTGATATGTCAGAAACAGCACAGAGGAGCAACTCATTATAGCAACCATCTGGGTCAGTGTTACATTAAGGATGCTCTAGGCATAGCCATGCTGCACCACAGCAAAAGGCCAGTGGAGGGGGCCAAATTACATCAAATGGCCTAAAAAATGTCTTTGCACCAAATGGAGGGATAATGCCTAAATAGCAAAATGTGATTTTCTTTCTGGGACTCCAAAAGGCCTTGCTTCAGAGGTGGCAGTTGTAGTGGACCTTCAATCAATCAATCAATTAAGGGTTTATATAGCGCGCTACTCACCCGTAAGGGTCTCAAAGCGCTGAGGGAGGGGGGTGAGACATCTCTGTATCAGTCGAAGAGCCAGGTCTAGAGGTCTTTCCTGAACGTGTGCAGGGTCGGGCAGCGTCTGATGTTCACCGGGAGCTTGTTCCAGGTCTTGGCTGCAATGTATGAGAACGCTCTTCCTCCGATTTTATTTCTGCGGATGCGGGGGACCTCTGCCAGGGTGAGGTCGGCGGAGTGGAGGTTTCTCTTGGGTGCGTGGAAGGAGACTCTCTTGTTGAGGTATTTGGGTATGATGTTGTTGAGGGCTTTGTAGGCATTGGTGAGGAGTTTGAAAGTGACTCTCTCCTCGACGGGGAGCCAGTGGAGGCCACGTAGGGGTTGGGTCATGTGTTTGTGCCGTGGAGTTCCGAGGACGAGTCTAGCTGTGGCGTTCTTGATGGTTTGAAGTCTGTGTAGGAGAGTTTTGTTGATTCCGGCGTAGAGGGCGTTGCCGTAGTCAAGTCTGCTGGTTATGGGTGCGTGGGTGACGGTCCTTCTGCAGTCGGAGGGGATCCATTTGAAGCTCTAACGGAGGATGCGAAGGCAGTTGAAACTGGTGGAGGCGACAGTGTTGATCTGGCGGTTCATAGAGTGGGAGGAGTCGAGGATGATGCCGAGGTTCCGGGCGTGGTCGGTGGGGGTGGGTGGGCTCCCGAGGGCAGACAGCCACCAGGTGTTGTCCCAGGCGGTGGAGCAGGGTCCGAGGATGAGGACCTCAGTCTTCTCTGAGTTGAGCTTCAGACGGCTGTCCTTCATCCAGGCTGCCACATTCTTCATTCCTTCCTGGAAGCAGAGTTTGTGTCTTTGGGATTCTTCGTGAGGGAAAGGATGAGCTGAGTGTCGTCAGCGTAGGATACGATGCTGAGTCCGTGTTGTCTGATGATGGCAGCGAGGGGGGCCATGTAGATGTTGAAGAGCGTAGGGCCGAGTGATGATACCCGGGGGACTCAGCAGTTGATATTGTTTGGTTCAGAGCAGAAAGGAGGGAGTCTGATCCTCTGCGTTCGACCGGAGAGAAAGGATTGGATCCAGTCGAGGGCGGCTCCTCGTATCCCTGTGTCGTGAAGTCTGGCTGTGAGTGTGTGATGTTAAACGGTGTCGAAAGCCGTGGAGAGGTCTAGCAGGATGAGGGCCTCCATGTGTCCCTGGTCCAGTAGCATGCGGATGTCATCAGTGGAGGCTAGTAAGGCGGTCTTGGCGCTGTGGTTGCTGCGGAATCCAGATTGGGAGGCATCTAGGATGGAGTTATCTTCGAGGAAGGCGGTCAGCTAGGTGTTTACAAGTTTCTCTCTGACTTTGGCCATGAAGGGCAGGAGAGAGATGGGCCAGTAGTTTTTCAGATCCGTGGGGTCTGCCACAGGTTTCTTGAGGAGGGGTTTTACCTCTGCCCATTTCTAATCGTCCGGGCAGATGCCGGATGTGAGGGAGGCGTTGATGGCGCGACCAAGTTCGGGTGCGATGGCAGCGGCGGCTCTGTGGAATATGTGTGGTGGGCAGGGGTCCGGAGGTGATCCAGAGTGAGTTTTCTTCATGGTCGTGGTGATTAGTTCGATGGAAGCGGGATCCCAAAACGTGATGGTCGGCTTGTCGGCGGTGATGGGTAGGGGTGTGGTGTCTGGGGCTGGTTTGCTGAAGTTGTCGTAGAGGTCTTTGATCTTACAATGGAAGTAGGAGCTGAGCTTGTCGCAGAGCTCCTGGGAAGGTGTGATGTCCGTTTCTTCGCAGGCGGGTCTTGCGAACTGCTGCATAAAGTTGAATGGTTCTCTGGGGGAGTTTTGGCGGAGGGTGACATTGAGGAGTTACTCTGTCACCTTGCTCCAGTTCCGTCGTGGCGGGCGTGGGGTGGGCTTGTGTGCGGTGGTGGTGTTGAAGGTGAAATGGACGCAGTGGTGGTCCGTCCAGGGGGGCTGGGTGGTGTGGCTGAAGCAAATGTTGGTTCCTCCGGTGAAGATGGGGTCGAGGATGTGACCTGCTATGTGGGTGGGTGTATTGATGAGCTGCTTCTGTCCTAGGTGGGCAAGGTTGTTGATGAGAGTGCTAGAGTCGAGGTCGGCGCAGTTGTCGAGGTGGAAGTTCAGGTCCCCGAGTAGGATGTTGTCTGTGGAGGCTGATGGCGTGGGGTGCGGTGAGCTCAGCCTTGGTTGTTGCGGGCTGGGTGCGGGGTCCCAGCAGTCTGTAGATGAGGGTGCTGTGTAGCTTGGTCCTGGGGCTGGTCTGGACCTGGAAGTGGAGGTGCTCCGCATTGGACTGGTGGTCACTCGAGCTGGAGGTGGAGAGTTGGAGGGGGGTCTTGTGCACAATGGCGAGTCCCCTTCATGGGCGGTGCGGGCGGTCCTTTCTCTGGAACTTGTAGCCATCGATGATGGCGGTGGCGATGTCGGGGCCGGAGGTGGCGTTGGTCCAGGTCTCTGTGAAGAAGGCGCCATCGGGTGAGAGGGTGTCGATCAGGTCCCAGATTTCCACTGCATGTCGGTGCAGGGAGCGCACATTGAGGAGGATGCAAATCAGGCCCTCGGTGGTGCGTACATTGGGCGGGCAGTCGGCGGTCATGGGAGCTTTGTCGGCGGTGAAGGATCTGCCGCAGGGTTTGCAAGAGCAATGCCCGTGGGTGGTGTTAGGCAAGGATATTGCGCAGTCGGTGTCTCTTCCGGGGTTGAGTGCGTGGAGGGTGGTTGAGTCGTAGTGGAGGGGGTCTAGGAGGACCAGGGTTTCTGGCGCTGGTTGCGGTCAGGTCACGGACGGGCCCAGATGGGCTTGCCTTAGGCGTGCCTTTAGGGTACCAGTGGCATGATCGCGCAGCTATCGCCATATGTAGGGGAGGGGGCGGGAGCAGCGGAAGGGAGGCAGGAGCAGGGCTGGATCAGGGGGCAGGGCCACAGGGGCAGTAGCGGCGGGAAAGGTGAAGGTGGTGACACGGGGAAAAACCCCAGTTAACATTAATTCAGAAATCAAACAATAACTAAAAATAAACCAAACCAGAATAAAACAAATGGGGCAAGAGCCACAGAACACAAAGGAGCACCTGCAGCGCAGGGACGGGCTGCCGACTAGAACCCTGCCAGGCTAGAGCTCAAGTGCTGGAGCGGTCGGCTGAACTGGCGGAGCTGCTGGGGAGAGTGCTGTCCTTGGACCAAGAGGTCAAGGAGGTCAAGGAATCTTAGGGCTATGTAGGACAAGTCCTGCTATAAAACAACAGAGGTGAAGACATACAGGTTGATTTGAGCAGAGTGAGTATGGAGTGATTTTCAGAGACAGCATAAAGTTCCTATGAATACAGTATGACTGTGCATTTGGGCAACATAAGCGTCAAAACTGTGGTAAATTGAGTCTGCTCACACCGTCAGAATATGATGACCTAGTTCCTGGCTATCTCACAGTGCACCATTTGGACCTCTTAATCTTACAAAGTACCAGATGGTGTCTGCAACTTCAGAACATGACCACCCTGATTCCACCAAGGAAATCGTGACAACAGATTTACCCTTTCATTGTTAACTCAAGGGTGCCCAAAGGGAGACACAAGAAATACACGCATTGGCATTTCTAACCTTTATTCAAGCAATTGGATTCCTGTGTAAAATACGTATGCTGCAATGATTATTAGGAGAACACAAAGAAAAATAACCAGCATTACAAGAATGGTGAAATGATAAACAATTCAACCATTGTGCATTACATCGATAATATAAATACATATGATTGCTCTCCTACCTAGCACTGCCTATCCTAGAGAGCATGGGGTGGATACAGTTCTGCCAGTTGTCTTAGAGTGGTCCAACTCCCCATTTACCTGCATGAATGTGTCATCTGGTAACCAGTCTGGTGTAGAACAGGCTGCCGTCCCTCTCAGGATAGTGATGAGATTCAGCTAGGCTAAAGTTAAGGCACACGAAGACTGCGACAACCCATCTAAAGGCTCTAATGCCTAAGCAAAGGTTTGGTGCAGTTTATATATTAAAACTGAACCCATTCGTACTGTGCCTGAGCTTGGGTCCAGCGGTCATTAGTGGTTCTTCCTACCCAGAATTGTCACCAAACAGACAACAATAAACAAGGCCAGTATGCCTTGAACAAAACATTCTAAGGTATGATAATGAGACAACGAGGAAGAATCATTGTAAGTAAACCTTTTCTGAGTACTCTAACTCATGCCGGTGCAAAGTAAAATGTGTGCTAAAAGTATTCGTTTGCAAAAAACTGTCATCTTTAAACATGAAAATGGAAGCACTGGACATATTATCCTCATGACAGCACCATCAGTAGTGTAGACATCAACGAATCACTTGCTGCTTCTAGCAAGGCATTGCCGTAGTCCAAAGGGCTTATAATTAGAGTTATACTAGTGCTTTCCTGGAAGATGGTGTAAGCCACAGCAATGCTTCAGCAGGTGCTTGGTAGCACAACATATGCCGTAAATGGATGAAACATGATCTTTCATAGACAGGGTCTGATCTAGACTAACTACGAGATTGTTTGCTGTCTGCCTGGGAATCAGGGCTGAAACCAGTTTGAGAGGCCACCAGTCAGTTTGTTTGTTGCTCATTGAAAGAGGCCGGTAGATGCCTAACTAGGCACGCATTGCTATAGAAGTACTTCTCTTGCAGCGAAAGGATATATTAAGAGTCCAGGTACTTCCTTCTGTGTTTATTGCATTCAAAGATACCACTGCATTGTACAGATTTATTTAGACTTTGTGTCAAGTATTTACTTTCCAGCACTGGAAAGTACTCCTAAAGTAGAGCAAATATTGCATTGCTTTACACTACTTTGTGACATTGGGACATTCCCTTGAGTGTTCCTACACCACAACCCATGGATTTTGATGCAAAGCCAAATCTACAATAATTGCCAGACCTACCTTTGCTTCAAAAGATAATGCCTGCTTGAGACAGGCATTGAGAAACCCAGCGATAGTCTCACACAATGTGACGTTAGCTTGTTGATAGGGCCCCACAAACTTAGCCATGATATCCACCTTCCATAGGATATCATGGCTAAGTCAGTCCTGAAGCAGGCATAAGGAAAGTAGCGATAACAGGGGTTATCGCTACTTTTCCTGCCGCTATGCTTCATAGCGTGGGGCTTGATGATAGGAGAAATGCCGCTTAGCGACATTTCTCTTGTCTTGTCAGGTCAGGAACGCCCACTTTGCATCTCATTAGAGATTCAAAGCTGGGCGTTAGGAATTTGTGCGCGAATGCAAGGTTTGACGCGTTAGCGTGACCTTGCTAATTAGGCGATAAAATTATTGCCGCTTTTCAGCCGAAAACGGCTGCAAAAGCGGCGATAATTTTCTATCGCCGCCTTGTAAATATGCCCCCTGATTCTTTGTGCCACAGCGACCGACAGCGACACGTGGTAATGTGAAATCTGCACTTCGTGCTACAGCATCGACAGCCCATAGGAACCACCAACGCAAAGCTCCAACATTGACCGTTCCGACACTCAACAGAATGTTTGCGCTGATAGAGCGTGATGGTGCTCTAAAATTGTAGGGGTGCATCATAATCACAGATAGCCTGCACCCGCATATATAAAGATATATTTTGTGTTGTACTAATTTCAGTAGAACTGTGCTGTAATAATGAAATGTGCATGTGAAATATTAGAAAATTATTTTGTGTTATGTCAAGCTGTTTATTTTTGGTGTTGAAATTCTTAGAACGTTGCAGTTGCCTGAAGAAAAGTTTATGCGTGATGAAATGTATTTTGATTTAATCGTGCACCATGATGAAGATTGCACCAAGACATAATGAGCTATGCTTAACATGTAATACTAATAGACGTTTGTAGCAAAAGGATTATTAATGTGTGTAAGCCCTGACGTGTAAAGGCCTAAATGAATATTCACGTTTTACTTTGGAAAGGCCTATTTGTTTATTCTTATGTTAGCTGAATTGTGCAGGCCTGAAATGTATTTTCCCTGGTAAGCTCTCATTTTAGAAGTAGTCAGAAAATGTAACGTGCACGCAAGAATGTTCGATTCTCACGTTTCAGTTGCAGGTGGAAGAAGCTGCCTTTGTTAGTTAGAACTAATGCCTTTTGTTTTAGGAGTTAGGCCTGGAGGAGTAATGCAACATTGTAAACGGAATGTCGATAATTGGAGCCGATGTACTTCCTCACTGAAGGAGGCCTGGGAATCAAGGTCAGAAACCTGTTCACGAGAAGGAGTTAAGATGGAAATTTACTTAGGAGTGTGTCGGTTAGTATGATGTGATTTGTGGGCGTGTTTACGTTGTTGTGATTTTGTACTAGGGAGAGAGCCCCGAGGTAGGAGAGCAGAAGGAGTGTTAAAGCGAGAAGGAGACAGTAGGAGTTAGGAGAAGGCTTTAGAGGGGTTTGATCTGGGAAGGGTATCTTAGAAAGAACTCTGTAGCTTTGACTTTCTGACTTAACACTGTGAATGTACAGGAAGCCTTCAAAAGCCGACACCTTTGATTGGTTTTGTCTGAGAAATGCTAAGTAGGGATGTCATCTTAGTGAAAGTGTAGGGACAGTCTAACGTTTTTCTTTTTTCCCCGCAAATTAGGTCAGACTTGAATATTGGAGCGGTCTTGGCTTGTGTCATCTTTTTAGAGTTGTTGATTCTTTTCATGATTTTCCGGATGAGAATCACTCATCGGTTTGGGTCTGTGTTAGTTTGTTCCTATGTACTTCTATAGCCTCGTCCTTCAAGTGCCTGTATATTCAGTTGTTTTCGGCTTTGTAATAAACCCACTAATTTGATTCCTCTAGTCTGTGGTCTTTGGAGTCAGTTTCGATGCGAAAGGTTGTCTCACAGATGATGCATTGTTTCTCCCCTTTACATTTCTCAGCAGGTTATAAAAGATTCACTGACCACGGGTTCCTGGTAAAATTTTGGTAGTGGAACCCTTCTTCATCAGCGCTACAGTGACGACTGTCAGTGACGCCCGGCCTGCTGTTTGCAGTACATCGACAGCCATCCGTGATGCTCTCCCTGTTCCTCACGGCCCTTTCCACTGTGATTTTTTTGCACTGGACTTGTGAAGGTAACTCTTTCACCGGGTCTAACTTTGGTCCCTGTATCCAGCCTACACTCATCACAGTTGGCCTGAACTTGAGACTTTCACCCAGTCTCGAACAACAAGACAGCTGCGAGAGTTGTTCTGTGCTTTTAGTTGCTTTTCTTACCTTCAATCTTTAAAATTGCATATCTCCGTTTCTACTGATTGTATTTTTGTCGTTTTGGTGACAACTATTTTTTTTATTTAAATCTATTTCCTAAAAAGGTGTGGGTTTTTGTGGGGTTTTTTCACTTTATTACTGTGAGAAGTGCTGCATAAAGACTTTACACTATGCCTCTAAATTAAGCCTGACTGCTTTTGTGCCACACTACCAGAGGGTTAAGCACAGGTTAATTTAGGGTTTACTTGTGCCTACACCCTGACAGAAACAGTGGTAGCTGTTTGAGTAAGGTTTCCAGCGCAACCTATGCTAGACATCATGCACACACTTTTGCGCTATGGACCTTTATCCGTACACTCCCATATGGCTTCTCCATGCAGTCTAACGGGCCTGGTGTTTGCCTACCAATGATTAGCACTGACTCTCCCCCTGCAAGGACCTCCAAATTATGTACAACATATTGTCCCTGGAAGACCAGGATTGATTCAGTCTTGGTGGCAAAGTGGTATGTGTTAGACAATCAGTGTTCTGTTGCCTCTCCTTAATCAGCTTGAAGTGCACCTCCATTCTTCGTGTATTGTCCAGCAGGCTTCTGCAGCAGGAAGCCCACGGTCAGACTACTTTGCGCTAGTCAAGGTCTAGAGGTTGGTTGGTGTCATAGAGATCCCACGAGCAGACCACCATGGCTAGGATACATGCAGCAACAGAAGATGGGAGATCAGTGGCTTTCACTGAAGCAGTTTAGACTCAGGCTGGACCCCACGAGGTAGGTGCCCATCTCCCCTTCCACAGGTAATGGCCGGCATTGGGGAGACGGTCCTGAGCTCTTATAAACAAGCTGCCATGTTCACTGTGAACAAAGGACAGCCATCAGGAGGAACACTCTCTCGTGCACTATTCACACACTGGCCAAATGTACTCCATGGTGACTTGGTCAGAGTTAAATATGCACACACGACAAATACATACATGTTCACATGTGCCACCCTCAGAGATAGGAAAGGTGTCCTTGTTGTGCCAATCTCTGCTAGGGAGAGCTAATTTGAAGTCTCAGCTCAGGTGTGCAGATAAAAACCCTAAGTGGACAAATAAAATGTCTTGGGTCGTCACTTCCAATCACCTGAGAGCCTGCGATGAACGAGGAGTAGGAAGTCACAGGCTCTTAGCTTCGCTTTATGTGACCGCCTGCCTGCCTGCCTGCTTGCCTGCCTGCCTGTAAACCAGGCTCCGTTGGCGAACAGCACAGTAAATGTGTGGACCATCTCATGTGAACTCACAGATTGCTAAACTCATTGTACGAAAAACGTAGAGCTGGGTAGGAAAACGAAACAGAGCTGGGCCACAGGGCTTTTAAAAGCCATGCAGGGGAGTTAAGCCCCTGCAGAACCATTGGGGCCGATTCACAGACTAATTTAAGACAAAATCCTAAACTTACTACTTTTGGTATTCACAGAAGTTAGGATTTTGTCTTAAATTTGTCTTGAGACAAACTTAAGACAGACTTAAGACAGACTTAAGACAGACTTAAGACAAACTCTTAAGTCTGTCTTAAGTTTGTCTTAAGTCTGTCTTAAGTCTGTCTTAAGACAAACTTAAGACAAAATCCTAACTTCTGTGAACACCAAAAGTAGTAAGTTTAGGATTTTGTCTTAAGTTAGTTCTGTGAATCGGGCCCAATGTATCTAGGAAACAGTAAAAAAAAGTGCTACATTCTCTTATGAGAACACATATGGTGGCTTTTTTAAATGGTGCTAATAGACCTCCAAGGCAGCAGTCTTTTGAATTTAAAAATGCAAGAGAACGCCCTTGCTTAGTGATTTTTTCCAGTTTTCTGTGGTTGCCCTCTTTGCTGTGTATCATCTATCTGCATGAGGGACGGAGTGATATTAGAGTAGGCGAAGCCTGGGTCTATACATACATGTAGATGTTCAATTCTTTCACATGGGGAAGCATGTTTTCTAATATATTAATGTCAGACTCACCTGAAGGAACTTCCCGAAAGCATACGAGTGCGGCGTGCACAGATTGCAAAGGAGCGAATGATGCTGCAGTGACTCACCCGCCGTGTGCACGACAATGTGTACTGAAAAGTGTGCAACTTTTCACACCACTGCTCCAATGAAATGACTTATTGACCTGGTAAGAAGAACAAATTCCATCCACATGATTGACAGGTCCAACCGGAATGTAATCCGGCCCTATCCAAACCTTGATTAACACTTGCAGCAACCAATGGCCAAGGGACAATGGGGGGGAGGGGGGGGGGTCTGGGGGGGGGGGGGCAGGCAGTTAAAGCAGATTCTGCCAGACAAAAAAACGAGATCAATACACAGAGGGGTTATAAAAAAAAAACTTTCTCGAAATATAAAAGGTCAGTTTTAAAATGTTCACTCGAAACCACTGAAATGTAATTGACCACAGGAAGAAACAGGCACACGCTTGGTGTCTGCTGCCCTGTCTGTGCTGTGACAATGTCCACGCGGCAGGCTACTCAGCTGCTGCACGCGCCAGGCAGAATGCTCGCTCTTGAGTCTTGCTGGTGTTCAGCACTCAGTGCCAGCAGGGTCTCCCACTGCTGCTATGACTCTCTGCGTCTGAATGTCATAAAACAAAAGCAGTGTCACGGGGGGCATGGATTTACAAACACTTCCAAGAAAATGCCTCTGACGGCAGCCGCGGAAGTTCAGACCCAGGACTGGTGCGTTCAGAAAAGGGCAAAACAGGAGCTCCGTAGCGGGGAACTCGAAGCATTTCACTAAAAGGAATTTGACACCTTTCTGATACAAGGCACGTTGAATGATTCTATTGTTTAAGTGGAGTCCAGGACAAAAAAGAAATAAAATGCTAAGAACTGCCAGGCACAAAAAATCAAATAGAAAAAGTCATAATAACTGAAACAAATAAAGGAAAAATACCCTACTTGAATACACTCGAAAAGATTCACTGCAGATCATAGCAGACACAACAAGCAAGCAACTACATACAAACATTTGTCTATATTTGATATATGATGAATCCTCTATATATATATTACTTTTATATGGATGACAGAATCTAAATCCTGAAACTTTTTTGAGTGCAGCATAACACCTGAAAGTCCACGGGCCCGATTCACAGAACTAACTTAAGACAAAATTCTAAATTTACTACCATTTTGGTATTCATAGAAGGCACTTACTCATTTTGGTATTCACAGAAAGCACTTACTCATTTTGGTATTCACAGAAAGCACTTACTCATTTCGGTATTCACAGAAGTTAGGAGTCCTAACTTTAGGACTCCTAAATGCCTTCTGTGAATACCAAAAGTCTTAAAGTTAGGATTATTCTCAGTTTAGGAGTCCTTAAATTAGGACTCCTAATTTATGTGAATACTGAAATGAGAAAGTGCCTTCTGTGAATACTAAAATGGTAGTAAGTTTAGGATTTTGTCTTCAGTTAGTTCTGTGAATCGGGCCCCACGTGTCCACGTGACGTTAAGCGTGCCTAGAAGGACACCATAGGGCAACTTTGTTAAACGGACATGGGGGCAAGGGTGGCTGGCAGCCGTTTCACCCATGTCTATTGGAAACAGACTCGGTCGTGCAAAGCGTGTCACCAGCACGCGCCAGCTATCTGAGTGAATGGTTGATGGGTAGGAATGGGGAAAATCTTGAGTGCCCCACTGGAATGCATACTTATCCTTGTGGGGTCTCCAGACCCAGTGATGAAAAAAGAACTGGAGCTTGTGTTTTCCCTCCTGTGCTCTGACTTTTCTGAAGCATAAAGCTTCTCATCAACAGGGATCAGAAGATGCAGTAATCCGATATCTAAAACATGAAGCAGGACTAGATCCTGACAATTATTCACAATCACCCAAAATTACAATACATTTTACTGCGTGTATAAAGAACATCACATTTTTTATTTATTGCTATCAATTAAAGCATATAATTTTTCTTTTTATAATAGTTATTACAGTACAAAGTATCACAAATTCATATATAGTACACACTACACATCACTTAAAAAGATCTTGTTGTCACCCACTTTTTACAACACAGATAATATTCATGTCTCATAACACACAAACTCTGTTACCTATCATGACCACATATTAAAAACAATAAAAAAATTATGTTTTGTAGTTTTGTCGATGTGGCGTTTCAGTGGTACATATAGTAAGTCACTCCCCCTTCTTCAGGACATATTGTGAAATAACTTCTTCATTTGTCGTGGGGCTAAGTCGATGTTCTTTTTTATCCCGACATAGACCCACAAATTTCAGATACTAATTTTTTGTTACAGTAGAAATTCTGTTGCACAAATTGGTGCCACTAGGTCTCCATAAAATTGGGGAATTTATTATGAGTGCTCTATTTAATCTCTTTATTTAGAGTCACCGCGAACCCTGGATATTCAAAATACATGAAGTTCAGATCTGATTGACAGTAGATGCAGCTTTGAGTTGGAATTGAAATCTGTACTGCAAATGAATACCTTTTTTAATTCCACTATGTTATCTCTCCTTGTTTTGTGGAGTTTTTATCCTGGTGGCCATTGGTAAAGAGGTCAATTATCGCACTCAGCAGCATCGACTGAGTTCTCAGACATGGCGATCAGCTGCGGTTCTACCAGAACAGAAAGGGATGAAGAGGTCAATTAAGTGGGAAAGAACCCAAAGGAAGGATGAAGGCAGAAGTTAAGGCCACAAGGAAACAAACAATGGCACAGCCAATAGGTCACTAGGCCAATAGTGTGGCTGCTGTTCCGCATGGCTAAAGCTAAGTGGCATAGAGGAGAGTGGCGTGGAGCGTCATTGAGTGGTGTGGAATGGACTGTCATTTTGTGGAGAGGCATAGTGTGTCGTAGAGTGTAGGGTAGTTAGGTAGAGTAGAGTGTCGTAAAGTGGAGTGTTGCATGCAGTGGAGTGGTGTAGAGTGCTGTAGAGTGTCGGATGGTGGAGTGGCGTAGAGTGGAGTGTCATAGAATTGAATGGCTTGAAGTGGTGTGCTGCAGAGGGAAATGGGGTAGAGTATAGTAGCATAGAGGCACATGGAATGTAGTAGCCATACAGTGGCATAAAGTAGAGTGGTATAACGTTGACTAAAGTGTGGTAGAGTGGAGTAGAGTAAAGTTTCATAGAACGGAGAGGCGTAGAGTGGAGTAGAGAGGTGTAGAGTAGATTGCTGAAAAGTTGAGTGACATAGAGTGTGGCAGAGTGGAGTAGATTGTTGTGAAGTGGAGTGCCATAGAGTCAAATGATGTACAGTGGAGTGGCACAGAGTGAAATGAAGTGTTGTACAGTGAAGTTGAGTGCAATGGAGAAGAGTGGAGTGAATTTTAAATTTCTCCTCATTTTTGCTGTTTCTATGTGTGCTCATGTGCAGGAAGGTGTAACTTCGTGCACATCAACAATCAATGAAAAATGATGAGTTGCAACTACTATGTGTGAGGCATAAAGCAGCACACATAGAAGTTACAAATCGCCCTTACTGCTTATTTAAGTGTAGAAAGGGACACCTTCATGTACATAAATAATCATTCCCCACAACGCAGGCACTCTTGCACTATGGTGCAAGGGTGCCGGCGTTGGCGCTAGGCAGTTAATTTTAGCACCAAAGCTAGCGTAAACACAGGGGTGTGCGGCATTCTTGTACATACAACGTATCCCACGTTTTGAAACTGTTGGGGTGCGGCGTTAGCAATCGCAACGTAACGCGCTCCGACCGTTGTACATATGCCCCAGTGTTCTTTCTCTATCGGACAAGCTTTTGCAGAAGTATGGTAGAACTTTACTGTGGCTTCAGGATTTTCAGCCTGCTGCGCTAAGATGGCGTCGGGTTTCATTAGGCTTACTTCCACCATAAGCTCCACATCCAGGCATGGATTTAATTATGCCAAGTGCATTGAGGCCCTGATATTTTCCTGCTGGCTCGAATGTTTCATTGCATCTTCATGACTAGCAAAATTACATATGTGTTTGCTTAGTTGCTTCAGTGGTTTGTTCATAATAACATAGTTCTTGTTGTCACTTGCACACCAGCTTGCCATGTCCATTGTCCACTCACATTTGATGGTTTAGCTGCATTGGCTAATTCTGCCACATTTGCGTGGTCAGCTTTCATCCTCTTTTCTCAGACTATGGGCCAGATGTGCAAAGCATTTTTGTAGTTGGAAACGTTTCCGGCTGCAAAAATGCTTTTACATATGTGCAAAACACAAATTGCGATTCAATAGCACATTACTGAATCACAATTTGTGTTTCTGATTTGGTATTTGGAAGGGGTGTTTTTAGGTCGTCGGTAACAAATATCGAATCTGAATGGGCTGTATTAATATTTTGCTTTCGAATTATGGTCGCAAAACATTAATACTTTGCCGACTCCTCGAAGGAGGTGGTGTACCATTCATTTGTCTTCCTATATAATGAGATGTACAGCTGACGGTGCCCAGTGAGTACCAAGGGCTAGATGTCAGGGGCGGCTCCTCCATGAGAGCGGAGGAGTGTTACCCCGCTAAAAAAATACCTCAGAGCAGTAGAAAAATAAAATGGTAATAAAGTTTATTTATTATCATTTTATTTTTCAGCAATCCTTCCTGAACGGAGTGTTAGGATGAGGTGGGGCAATTGCAGCTGAGTGGCAGCAGGGAGCTGTGCACTTATTTTTAATGTGCGCATGTCCCTTTTGCCGGCTGTCTTGCGACGGCAGTCTTACATGCGCATTTTAATCTTCTCTAACCTAGATGTCTTAGACAGCTTGGTTAGAGAAAGCACAGGCCTCCAAAGCTCTTAGGAGTGCTGAGAGAGGCTCCTCTCTCCAATCCGGACTCTTCTCTCATGGCATGAGAGCAACGCCAGGATTAGGTAGTGCAGTTTCCTGAGTCTGGAGCTTTCAGGAGCAAAGCCACCTGAGCGAGCAGATCGTCGTGTGGTAAGTCAGCAACGTTAAGTGCCTTTTTAGAAATTATTTTTATGCCACCTGTATTTTGCCTGCCCTATCACCCAAAATACATGATAGCCGCCACTGCTAGATGTCTGTACAGCTGGTCGCAAAATACTGGTCGCAATTTGCGACAAGTATTTTTGCGACCAGTATGGCAATTTGCAAGGCGAGTCATGTACTAACAGGTGATTTTGCAAATTACCGATTTATAGTGGGCCACAATTTGACCCATCTCATGAATTTTAATGAGATAGGTCACAAGTTGTGATCCACTAGGATTCGCTAACATCACAGGGATGCTGGCCTGCTGGGGCCAGCAGACCACCATGTCTGTGATTCCTTAAAGGAAAACGGGATGCGCTTAAAAATAAGAAAATGAATGTTTCATTTTTTTAAGACTAGGCAGTGATCCGTGGGAACATTCTCAATGGGGAAAAGGGCCCATAGTGGCCCCTTCCCATTTGCAAATAGGTTATCACCAACTTTGAGTTGGTGTCAAGTAAGAATGTTTTGCAACCATATTACGGTCACAAAACTTTAGTACATACCACTATGAATTGGTATTTGGACAGGACGGCCTAAACACACCTCTTCCAAGCACCCAATTGTTATTAAGACACAAACCCAAATTGCGATTTGGTCACGTGTTACTGATTCGCAAATTGGGTTTTATACATTAGAAAAATCCTTTTTGCATTCGCAAATGGCCTGATTCCGCGAATTTAGTTGGGATATTACATTGAGATGGGTGGCTTTGAGTGTCTTTCTCTCTTGCTTTATCTGGTTGCTTCATGTTAACACTGATTAACTTGTGGCAATCGTGGCTGTTCTCATCTCGGAAAGCTTAGTTCTTGCTGTCGTACGTAAACAGTACCTTTTTATTCTCCTTAGTCTCAAAACTAGTACTCGTTGTCAATGCCTACACATAAATCCTAAGAACATTGGATTTTCCTTCCTTCACAGGTGCAACACATCCTTCTTCTGGGCCGGGGGGACTATTAGGGCCTCATTTACAAGAAAGTGCCAGTCTGCAGACAAGGCTAGCCCTTTGGCTGCTCCATGCTGCGGCACTTTCCAAGCACAGGGATGCATCATATCTACAAGGATGTGATGGATCCCTTTGCTCTCCCTTGTGCAGAATTTTCTGCCAGGCTTGTAAATATGTCCCCTAGTGTTTGCCTCTCTTCCTTGCTCACTTTCCAGTCTTTGGAGTTGTCCAGGCACTTCTTGCATGCAGCGTGGCCTTTGTGCCACATTGAATGCCAATTGGTTCTTTGCTGCCCTTGCAGACTGTATGCAGTACCCGTCTTGCTCTCTCTTCTGTGCTTCTCCTTTCCCTTAAGTTTCCTCCTCTGTTCCATGTGAGATCCTACCTTTAGTCCTTCCTTTCTGTCACCCCGTCTCTCTATACTGCCTGTGCTTGCTAGTCTTTCTTCTGTGTCCCTTCTTTCCTGACTATCTTGTCGAGACTTGACTATGCCAACTCCTTACTGTTGGGTTCCAATAAGGCGGAAGTCAACCGCCTTCAACGAGTTTAGAACGCAGCCGCCCGAGTTCTGCTCAGATTCCCCAGAACATGTTCTGTGTTGGGCGCTGTACGTCACCTTCACTGGCTTCCCATCTCCTAAAGGATCGAATTTAAGACCCTGTGTCTAGCTTTCAAAATCTTAAAACTTTCCACCCCTGAGATCTTATCCAATTTGCTGGTCCCTTATGTTCCCACCCGCCAGTTACGCACTGCTGAGCAAATTCTGGCCACTGTTCCTCGAGTGAAACACACTAGGGCGGGGGGCAGGTCCTTCCGCTATCTGGCCGCAAAGCTATGGAACTCCCTCCCTGTGCAGATTCGTCGTTTAGACTGCCTGATGTCCTTCCGCAAAACCATTAAAACTCACTTGTTTCCTACAGTCTAGCTTTCGCTCTCTCTGGACACTGCTTTCAGCGCCGGGCCTTCGCTGGGGCAGCTGCGCGCTATACAAGAGGTTATAACATAACATAACATTTCCCTTCACTCTTTAAGACCCCTTTTAGACCTCTTCTACTGCCAACAAATGCAGAATTTTCTCGTCAGGTAAGTGTAGCGCTTATTTTGAGCCAGTGGTTGCTGTTGTGGGCAGCTGGCACAAATTGTTCGGGACTAGCATAAATATTTCCTCTTCAGACATGTACTGAGAGCAAGAGAGGGAAAAACACATAATTTGGAAAGATGGAAAAGACAAAGGGCCTGATTACGAGAGTGGCGGCTGTAAGACAGCTGCACTCATGGTAGTCCGTCCATCGTATTACGACCACATGTAGTCGTAGTGGTGGAAGACCACTGGCTGTGCCAGGGAACAGTCGTTCGCTGGCGGTGACGGAGCTGCGCCCCAATGTAAGATGCTCACTGGGACTGGTGCAGTCCCGCTGAGTATATTACGAGTTCTGCACCGCCAGCCATTTAATGGCGGGAGCCCTGACATGAAAAGGCTGGAGGTGCAGGAATGAAGGAGGCCATACATGGCCTGTGCCCCCAAACCATGGGGACACATTCAGGGGGGCTCAACATGTGCCCCCTGTCTGTATTCCCCCAAAGTTCCAGCATGGCATGGACGTCATCGTCCATTCTGTGCTAGAACCTTTTTGGTCATTCCTATTGCGGTGCCTGTTTTCCAGGAATTGCAATAGAAAAGGCAAAGGAACATTCACTTTACACGTGTTCAACTCATAATAAGGTGGGTGGTATTGTGCCGGCACAACTTCACAAAAGTCGTAATCATCCCCAAAGATAGAAAAAAATATTTTCTTATTCACGCTCTCTCCTTATAGGTCCTCGTCTGCAGTTTGAACTTCTTATTTCATGGATGGGAAATTAAAAGGCTTTGCCACCTGCAGGTGTGGGCAATAATGCTAAATTAATCAATTTGAGGTGGCAGTTGGTAGGTCAGTATGACAGAGTAAGATTGCTGATCAATGATTGCTCCCTCACAAACAAGGTCTGATAAGTTCTACAGCACATTGACAGGGCGGGTCTTATTCAGGCACATAACTGGTGCATATAATTCATGTTTATGTATTATTAAGGGTGGACTGTATACAAATATGGTTCACCACCTTGAAGAAAGTCTCATACGTTGTCCTGGATACTACTGACCAAGAGTGTGAACAAATGGTTGCCAGTGATCACTAATCATGTCCATTGTCTACAGATCTCCTGATACTAGACCTGTTCCACTAGATTCATCTCCCCTGTCAATAATCTCTCAGCTGTTGATAGGTGATAAAAAGATTTTTAGTATAAGTATAATTTTGAACACTGGTCAATGAATAGGATTTCCAAGAGTGATATTTGACATACACTGAGCTCATTTAAATTCCTAAGAAGTTAATCCTTTTACCCCTGCAATTGCTATGTACTGGTTATTCATTTCATAGTCTTATCTCTGTTCAAAGTATGTAGATCTCAGAAGGCAAAATGGAGGTACTGCGTGATGTATGAATTATAAAAAATGTGAGTTACAGATATTCAAGCTAATTCCTGTGTTCATTTTACATCTAAATGAGGTCAGGTTGACTAAGACTTGCAAAGTGAATGATCCCAACTCATGTTACTCAATGACAGCCTAATGATGTTGTTTAACTCATTAAAAAAGTGGAGTGTTTTATAAAGATACAGGGGTTTCAGTATTACCTGCTACACAACACCCATAAGGGTAATAGCAAGAAATAGCAATGTGCCTCTATGGCAGGAAATACCATCCAAGCATGAGCACTTCCTAAACAAAAACGCCATAATTTAGTAAATAAAAGTTCATCCTGTAAGCAAAGTTAATACATCAAAAAACAACACCGGCTTTTAATTTTAGAATGCACATCATATTGCATCTGCAGTTTATCAAAAGGACTACTTGACGCCCCATTGCAAAAACCTAATGGGAACACAAATGGAACAATGCAGTTATTCTGGAAGTAACTGGAGTAACTTGCTCATTCCGCCATCCCGGCGAGGACGGAGGCCACGCCCCTTTCTGAGGCGACGCCCCTGACGCCGCCCCTATAAATAATACTGCCAACCAGCACCGCGCGTTAGACAGACCTGAGCTCTTGAGGCGGAAGCCGAGAGCGTCTTGTGTTCGACTTTTTAAAAAACACTTGTATTGTAATTTTACTAATTGTGTTGTACTCGCACTCTTGGTGCTTACCTGCTGTCACGCTGTTGCCACAGCGCTGCCGCTGACCGAGAACCTGCAAACTTGCTCATTCCGCCATCCCGGCGAGGACGGAGGCCACGCCCCTTCCTGAGGCGACGCCCCTGACGCCGCCCCTTCACGCCCCTATATAATGTGCATTCCCCGGACGCGCAGCGGACGAGCGCAGCGGGCGCGCCGAAGGTGCGCCCAAGGTAAGCCCGTCTGCGCCCGTCCGCGCCAGGCCGGGCCCTAGGGCACACCTCGCTAGTCACCTTATTACGTACTCGCTCGACGAGCTTAAAAAATTACAGCCTTTTGCCCCCCCACTGTCCCCTACCACTAGCCGTCGTGCACATACTGCCGGCCTTATGCGCCCTGGTCTACCTTCTCCAGGTCGAGACACAAACACAGCAAATCCGGCTAAAAATGTTACATCTATCAGTATGTCCTATTTGAACACTCGTTCCTTAGTGAAACATGCTGAAGATATTTTTATCTTGTTGACGGATAATAGACCCGATATACTTCTGCTTACAGAAACGTGGCTCACGTCTGAGTCTCTCCCTGATATCTTGGCCGCCCTCCCCCCTGATTATTATATCCATCATGCCGACCGCCCCGATGGCCGGCCCGGCGGCGGGGTGGCAGCCATTATATCTAAGCGTTTGGACACCATCTCATCCCTTTCCCTCCCACTCCCAGAGGTAGACAATCTACTTATTAGCGTGGAAACCGGTACTGGTGCCTTCACTTTCCTCCTGTTATACCGGCCTCCACACCCTATGCCATTTTTCTCCACTATTCTGAGTGAACACCTCTCCAACCTCTTAACGGAGCATTCCAGTTTTGCCCTTCTAGGTGACCTAAATTACTGGTTCAATGACAGCAGTGCCGGACCTCATGCTTTAGAGCTTTTTGAGACTCTTACTAGCCTAAACCTCACCCAACAGGTCACCCAATCCACCCATATTAAGGGCCATATTTTGGATCAGATCTGGACTTGTAATCTGGCCCTGTCCCAGCCAGTTATTTCTTCTTGTGTTTGGTCAGATCACCACTTAGTAAATACCATCATTACTATTGCTGGCCGGACTCTTGCTCCCCTGATGGCCGGCGGCTCCTCACGCAAATGGAGTACCTTCGACTCTCAGGGCTTTCTCACAACCTTGGCCGACACTCGGCCAGCTTTTAACTCCCCTGATAACATCGAAGGAATAGAACAAGACATCGGCTCCTGGCTGAAGTCAGCCAGTGACCTTTATGCCCCCTTAACTAAATTCCCCCCCACTAGACATCACAATTCCCACCGGTGGTTTTCTGTTGACCTCAAGCAACAGAAAACAAAAACCCGTCAGCTGGAACGTATCTGGAGACGTGATTATTCCAACGTAGCCAGGCAGTCCTATATGACTGCACGTAGGGAATATAAATCGGCCATCATTGCAGCAAAAACAGAACACTTCTCTATCAGGATTTCGTCCGCAGTAAATAAATCAAAAGAGGTGTTCAAGGTAATGAACGAACTCACTACCGACGACAGGACTCTCCCAGCCCAAACCCCCACACAAGAAGCCTGTGACACCCTCAATACCTATTTTTGGGAAAAGATCGAAAAAATTAAAAACTCTATACCTTCTACACCCAAGTCACTCACATTGAACTTTCCCTCGGACAATTCCCTCACGTTCTCTACTTTCCCTACCTTGGACGCACCCTCACTGGCGGAACTCGCCATCCGTGTGAAATCAGGTTCTCCTAACGACAGATGTCCACCTTCCGTATTGCGGAGTATCTGTCTCAGCTTACCTGACTGTGTTTTACCCCTGCTAAATGGCTCGCTCAACAGAGGCATTGTCCCCAGTTCTTTTAAGGAGGCTACCCTCTTGCCCCTCCTTAAGAAACCCGGTGCTGATTCTGCACAACCGTCGAACTATCGTCCCATTTCCCTTCTCCCCTATTTCTCAAAACTCCTGGAGGCTCATGTCACTTGCTGCCTCTCCAATTTTATTGAATCTTCTGGTTATCTTGCGCCTAACCAGGCCGGCTTCAGGCCTGCCCACTCTACTGAGGCTGTCATTTTGGCAGTCTTGGAGACTCTCAGGAGGAACGCAGATGCAGGAGTCTCTCAGGCCCTTGTACTTCTGGATCTGTCCGCCGCATTTGACACGGTGGACCATGACATCCTTCTCCACCGTGTCAGGCAAGCGGGCATCCAGGGCTCCGCCCTTAAGTGGGTTGAGTCCTTTCTGACTGGCAGAACTCAGGCCGTCCGCTTAGGCCCTTACACTGCAACCAAAACGCCCGTGGTTTGTGGAGTCCCTCAGGGCTCCTCCCTCTCACCGCTCTTGTTTAATTTATACCTTAGGCCCCTGATTCAATCCCTTCAGAAATGGGACGCAGTTGTCTACAACTATGCCGATGATCTTCAGATTATCTTTTCTCTTAATTCCCCCCACGACATCAAAACATTTCATTCCGTGATGATTCATATTCAATCCTGGATGAACCAGAATCAATTGAAGCTAAATCCCGGAAAAACTGAGCTTCTCCTCCCTGGTCTCAGTCACATCCACTGGGGCCCACAGTTTTGGCCTTCGGAGCTTGGTCTCCCTCCAGCCCCGGTCAAATCAGTGAAGAGCCTGGGAGTGATTATTGACTCCGAATTATCCCTCAAAAATCAAGTGGGTGCGGTCATTTCATCATGCATGTATCAGCTCCGGAAGATTCGTAAAGTTCGTCATCTACTTCCACCTGCCGCACTCACCCAAGTCGTCATTTCACTTGTGCTTTCCCGGCTGGACTTCTCGAATTCCCTCTATCATGGCCTCCCTCAATCTCTGTTACACCGGCTTCAGGTAGCTCAGAATCAAGCGGCCCGTCTCATTTACAAAACCCCCAGATGGCAATCGGCCAAACCTTTACTTCATAAATTACACTGGCTACCAATAGGCCAGAGAGTAGCCTTTAAGGTGGCCTGCCTCACATTCAAAGCTCTCCATTGTCCCGGCCCCGCGTTCCTCAAATCTTTAATCATCCCTCATCACCCAACACGCAACCTTCGATCTGCTTATCGCCACCTACTTGTCACCCCTAAAATTAAAACAAAGAAATTCGGTGGCCGCCGCTTTTCTCACTTGGCTCCCAGTCTCTGGAACCCTCTTCCTCTCTTCATCAAATCCACTCCCTCCCTCTTGAACTTCAGGAAGTTACTAAAAACTCACCTCTTCACTCTTTGAGTCTAACCTAAGTGACTCTCGCCTTACTCGTCTCTCGCTCTTTCTGTCTTAACAGCGCCAGGAAGCCTTTGGTGTCAGCGCGCTTTACAAGTTGCATTTAAGATAAGATAAGATAAGATCATGACCTTGATGGACAGCCCATCTCTGCAATGGCAAGCCATGAAAAACATATGACAACCAATGAAGGAAGGGGGCTGACCCAAGGCCCATCTTCTCTCATACTTCTTCTTATAGCATTTTTTGAAAAATTGATCAAGTGAGGTATTTTAGACACAAAACCTGTCTGTAGCCAGCCCTTAAAAAGCAGCTTAGCTGGACATAGATGCATGGCAGTGATCCAGCGCAAGGGCCAAATTTACATATTCTCCTTATGGCACAGATTCGTAATCAAACAACTCATCCATACACTCATTCATTGGTGGGGCCCATAACACCAACACGCATTCATCTCACCTGAGTCTGTACACAGGAGAAAAAGCGCTGGACATGTGGGTACCTTATTACCTATCAGGATTACATTCCTCTACATTATATACATTATATACACATACACCTATAGAATCCTGACTTTAACATCAAGGCACTCCACCACTTGGTCAATGGACCAATTAGTTGGACTGGTTGATGGTGAATTAAAACACAATTAAAGCCCAGGAAACATTTAATTATTTTCTGTAATCAAATCAAAGAACCACAAACTCTTTTTTTATTAATTCAAAATGTGTTTATCTAATAATAATTTTCTCTGCATTAGCATTTATGCACTACGGGTCATAGTATAAATTCGGTTCATTTAAAGAGAAATCGAACATCTAGTAAATAAGCATAGATTTAGAAGGCACATTTAATAATTACCAAATGTCAAACGTTGACGACCCTCTAAGCAAACAAAGAATTATCCGCATTCTCTGGTACAATCTCCGGGATAAATGTCCGACCCACAGCAAAGATGAAACCATCAGACGAAATAACTTCCAGAAAATCCAAGAAACCCAAGGCAAACCATGGAATTCTTCAAGAGCTCAATGCAGACCCAACGCCATGAAAGATCCACCCCCTGAACCACCCCCCTTTGGAGGATGATGGCATTTTAAACCCTTTTTCCCTCTTACTTCATTTTAACACGCAACATTTTAGGGGTAGAGAAATGTTCTGATTGGACAGTCCGGGGTCATCTGTAATTTTATAAAAGTTTCCCAGGGTAAACTGGTTCTCCATGAGACTGGGCATAGCAAAGTGCAAATTGTATACTATTCATTCGGCTCCCAGGCGAAAGTTTCGTTTGGAGGAAGAGAAAACATTTCAGTACAGGTTCTGTATTGTCCCCTTTGCTGTTCACACCGTCCATCAGTTGGCAGGCTACCACGCTCATATCCTTGACAAGCAACACGGTGTCACAGAGCTGAGGTCACTTAGAGATCTCCAGAGCCATCCGATTCTGCGCAAAAGTCATCGCGCTCACATGATGGCGGCTTTGTAGGGACTTCATCTTAGGTACTGCGGCCTAGTAGGCCCGAATGCCAACTTAAGCAAAAACAGACATACCCATAATTAAAATATAGAAATGGAGATTCTAATGTTTAAACCCACACTAATCCCAATGTATATTAGTATTTACATAGCTTGTAGCAACACTTAAAGCAACTATACTTACCATTTTGTAGTACTGGAAGCACAAACCATCACAAAGCAACATAAATCATGCAATTTTCTATTTCCCCACAATCTAAAGTTAGTTTGCGTACCATAGTTAATTAATTCATTGTTCTGCCATGCAATTAGCATTTTAGTCCCACGTGTATCTGGTGTTTATCAAGGTGTAAAAGTTGGTTAGTAAATTTCACTTCAAACCAATTAGTACGAGTTAGATTTAGAATGATTACGTAATTAATTTCATGCAAATTAGAAGAGGTATACAAAATTTTGTTTTACCTGCTCCATCAGCAGCCATATCCAATTGTAGTGGGCGATGTGATTTACAGGATGTCATTCAGTGCAGGCTCATTGGAGCAAGAGGTAGGGTGTAAATATACTTGGTCAGAAGCTGAGGTTAAACTGTGGCAGGAAAATGGATGACCTCGCAATCCGTATTACCAGTTTCTACTTACAGAGTGTGTAATTGTTTACATTACATCAGGGATCTCATAACTTTGTAAAATCATTGGAGGGACATTTGCTCTATCCATCATAACACTTTCAAGGATTTGTTTCACAATCTGTTTTCACTCTCCAGCTGTCTATTTTTGGTTAAACTAGCAGAATAAATATTCTTTAGTGATGAAAGAAAGATCTTGGCATCCAGTCATAGTTGCATGAAGATTTTATAGACACAGTAGTCTCAATTTTATTTCAGAGCCAGGAAATTTATATTTCTAAATTTCAGTTCATCATGTTCTGGTATTCTCCATTTGTTTGTAAAATATTTGGCATTCAAAAAGGTTTGGAATCAATATTACTTTGCTCGGTAACAAGACAAGTGCTATATTGAGATGACCGTACTATATTGAGATTACGGTACGATATTGAGAATACCGTACTATACTGAGAATACCCTACTATATTGAGATTACTGTTTTGGTGACATTAGGTGTTGTGATAGCCTTTGTTGCATCCAATAACGGGAGTTACTGGACATAAAATTATTATGAGTGCTATCATTGGCTTAGAAACTACACAGGCCCACACAGTTTCCCACTGGTGGCTCACTAAGGAAATCCACTTCTAACAAGCATTGGCATAGCCAATAGGTCTCGCTTTTGGGACCTTATAGTTATGCAGCACGATATCCTTGGTGCCTCAACTGTTGCATTAGTAAACACTTATAAGGTCCCAAGGCGCGACCTATTGGCTATCGCAATGCTTGTTTTTGTTAGGCATGGGGGTGGGGGTGAAGCGATTTGCCCAGAATCACAGGATGTTGAGCGTCCCTGCCGAGACTCGAACCCAGTACCCCAGCTCCGAGGTCACCCGCCCTAGCCTTTACGCCACATTCTCTCTCCACTATAAAAATTGATTTCCATTTAAATTGTATATCCTGAAAATCTAGTCAACATGTGGTCCCTTCTGGACCTATGTCGACAGACACATATGTTCTAAATACCACAGCAATAGCTGTGAATGATAAAAATACGCATGCACCCATTGCCAGCAGGCTCCTGAAATTAAGGTCACTGATACGTCTGCCAGACATCTCTGTATTGCAAACATACCCATGGAGTCAGCCTGCTGATTGTGTCTACATTGGACATAAGTCACCCTGTTGATCGTGTCTACAGTGGACGTCGGATAAGAAACTTAAATTAGGGCAATTGTAAATGGAAAACATCTTGCGCGTCAGTTACACCAAAGTAATTACAATTACCCGGATGTAACCGGTGCAGTCTTGTGACCGGCTCTGCACAGCGGAATGCGGCAACGTGCCCTAGCAATGGTCATAAACAAATGAGCGCACAATAGCTATTTTCTCGGAGGGCCATTGCAGCCCGCGAAGTCAAATTATATGGTGTGTTGCTTGCTGCCGACGGTTGGGCTGCGGGGAGGCGGTTGAAGCACCGCCCGCTGGGGACCTGTGAAAATTAAAGGCAGAATTAAACATTTGGAGGGTTGGTTAATCTAGGCAGTATTTATTAATGGATGTGCGTCTTTGATAGGTTTCCTTAGTGCTGCCTCGTCGTCAAAACTCTTAATAACTTAATAACTCTTTTTAAGAGCCAATCACGTAATAACATCCGTGCACTTCAATGACAGCCTTTTCTGTTGCACTCGGATTTAGTCGTCGGCACACACTTGCTGCTCAATCTATATTTTTCTAACAAATTGCTTTAAAAGCCATACATTTACTGTGATGTACTTGAGTTTCACTGGCAAAAGGTCTGCTGTATGCAGAGAGAACTAGATTGTGTTACCAATCAGCAACCTGGCAGATTTGCGACAGTAATAAGTAAACAGTAAAACTGCCAGGAGGTGGGTTACTTTGGCACAGAGCTCGCAGTGTATTTCATTAAAAACACACTGAGCTAAGAATGCGGCCTGCATGCCGCTTCCATCCAATATGCACAAAACTCTGATAAAACAGTGGGCCAACTTCCACACACATCACTCATCGTAAGTGGGATCGTCTGTCTAGGGAAGCATTTTAAGGTAGGTCAGGCTTGAAAGGCTGGCACGGCTGGGGCAGAGTCAAGTTTACTTCAGGCTCTACCTGGCAAAGCAACAAACTCTGCCCTAGCAGTACAGATTCCTGGCGATAATAACCTGAAACAAGTCTGCAGATGTGCCTACAGGCATGGGCCTGTCGCATTAGGTATATACCATTCGAGTTTGGCATTCTGTTTTAATTTAATGTGAGAGGAAAATGAAAAAAGACAAATTAACTAAGCTCCCTCATAACTTATTAAATGGTGACATGTTTTATTTCATGCATTAAAACACCTAGAAGTAAGGGGGCGTGGCTAAGCACCCGACAAGCATGGCGGCGTCTCCGTAAGGCTCCCGTAACCGGTGCGGCAATATCACGCTTGGAGGGCACGTTACACGAAGCAAACAGGAGGAATGTTCATCTGAAGTGCCGCTCATCCCAACGGACTCCTTTCTGAATCTCTTCTCTTCCTTTAACAGGTAAATGTCCAGTTGCCAGTTTGCTTCAGATGCGGCCTCCATCTTAGCGAATTAAGCGACGTCGCAGCAGCCTGCCTTTCCATCATGAATCAGCAAAGTTTCTCTTCTTGCCCAAAACGCCGGCACTCGCATTGCGCACGATGTCTCCATAACCTATTACGACTAACTCGGATTATTAAGGAGTGTCCTTTCCTCATCACGTTGCTACATTCACTCTGAGGAGTTGTTTAGTTGGCCGCCATTTTGTACATTTTCACTGATGGCAAGATAATGAGCCATTATGTTTTCAGCTGGTGGCTCACTCGTTTTCTTTTTTTTTTCTCTTCTTGCTTTTTCACATGCTAAGCCTTCATTTTAATATTATAACACTTATCCAGCACCAGTATTTATTTGATTTCTGTGCTTCCAGAACGATATGATTTCATACCTTTTGTGCAGATGATGTTATATTACTCACAGATGCAAGCTGTTTTTTGATATTTTGCTGAGTGCAGGACCTTATAGCTGTTTTGCTGGCTGCAGAATCTACATTTCAAGTGCTTTTTATAAGGATTAACTGACTTTTGAACTGGTTACTCGTTTCCCTCACTCTGCATATCTGATATGTTAATGGGCAGAACAAAAGGACCTCTCTGCGCTGCACCCAAGCCACGTCGCTCTTTTATCAAAACTTTCAAACTTTTCTCAGAGCTCTCTAAACTAGAAGACTCAGGATTATTTGAGTCAGAAGACAATAACACAACAATGGATTCCGCAGTCGTATTGCCAGGTAAGTCTAACGTTAAACGTCTTAAAAAAGACCCCCCCTCGCTTCCCAAACCACCCTCTCCAGTCTCTTTGAAACTCTTACTGCAGGAGATAAAAGCTCTCAGACCTTTCGTTGAGGAAACCAACTCTAAATTACAAGCTCTCTCAGACAACTGATCTCAACTCGATAACAGACTCACAACTGTTGAACAAAATGTTTCCTCCCTCACTGAAACCACCAAGGGTGTCACATTCTTGCAGTCTAAGGTTGTATCACTCCAAAAGCAGATTAAAGAGTTGGAAAATCGAAATAGGAGGAATAACGTTCGAATTTATGGGCTGGCAGAGGGAGCGGAAGGTGCAGACCCTATAATCTTCTTCAAATCCTTCTTACCCAAGATACTTCATCTACCTGAGGACACTCTGTTGAACATACAACGTGCTCACAGACTTGGCCGAGCTTCCACCAACATAACTTCTCCACAGCATCCAATAGGTGTTATCCTTTACTTTCTCGAATATACAGATTTATTGAAAGTATTAGCAGATCTCTTGGTCTGGCTCCACACTGTTTTTCGCCCAGGATTATTCAAGAGCCACAGCAGTCAGACGCAAGGCTTTCCTTAGTATGAGACCTGATCTTCGTTCCATGGGAGCTAGATATGGTTTATACTACCCTTGCCTTTTCAAAGTCACTTATAACAACAAAACAACATTGTATGAAGATCCTCTACATCTACAAAGTTTCATTAATTCTCATAGCATGACACATATGGATTCTTCAGGACCTTCACCCCTTGAATATGTAACTGCTA
This sequence comes from Triturus cristatus, assembly GCF_964204655.1. Taxonomy (NCBI): domain Eukaryota; kingdom Metazoa; phylum Chordata; class Amphibia; order Caudata; family Salamandridae; genus Triturus; species Triturus cristatus. The sequence continues at coordinate 128,006,043 of NC_140583.1, forward strand.
GTTTGAAGATGTCTTTCTTATTTATGTGATGTTATTTCTCCTTTTTGACTATGTAAGTCATTTGAAGTTTACACTAGTTTTGGCTCATTTACCATATCCTCTGGTTCTTGTCATTTCGTTCATTTTACAACTTGTTGCTCAATATGTTTTTCTTCGCTTTTGCAGCTATGTTTACGTTTTGGCGTGATGTCCCCCCGGTGCGATTGAGTCTTCCCTAGACGGTTCGTCTGCTCCATGTGGTTCTTCCTACCCCCACATCCTTGTTTCGTTTTTGTAGGTATGTTATTTGTATTGTCTCTCATTTTGTGGTTAGTCCACCGCATTATTTCTCCTTCCTATGGTGTCTGTGCTTTCTTTTTCTTTTTCTTGAGCCTTTCTTCTCTACTTCTTTCTAATACTACATATCTAATCCTTTCTTTTTTTCGACTTCTGTTTTACTCGCACACTTTGTCTTTTTTCATGGTTATGTATCACTTGAGTCCTTTCTCTGACGTCTGACATTTGCTATTTCTCCTCTTCATTGACTCAAGTTCATATTGTTCACTTCCCTCTATCTTATGGATTCTCATGCTTCTCTTATCCTCCTCATTGATTTGGACTATCTTTTCATGTTGCTATTTTTATGCTTTTTTTAATATTGTATGCCACTTAAATTAGTTTCATGGAACATTAGGGGATTAAATTCTCCTATAAAGAGACAAAGGGTTTTGACTCACTTGACCAAATTAAACGCTGATATTGTTTTTTTACAGGAAACACATCTCACTGATACTGAATCTCTGAAGTTAAAAAGAGGTTGGGCGGGAGAGGTGTATTTTGCTCCAGGGGATGGTAAACGAAATGGAGTTATGATTCTGTGCCGCAAATCTATTACAGTTACGTTATTATCGCAGGAGTCCGATGTTGATGGGAGATGGCTTATTGTTAAATTGTCACTAAAAGGTGTTCCAGTTTCTTTTCTTAATGTTTATGCCCCTACTGGTGGAGATGTCTCCTTCTGGCCAACTGTAGCTAAGCAACTTTCTAATTGCACTGAAGATAATTTTATAATGGCGGGAGATTGTAATCAGGTCTTTGACCCTTTTATAGACAGAAATTCTAAAGTGCCTTTTGTCCCCACGAAATCACATAGATCTTTCACTCATACTATTACTCAACATAAATTGCTTGACGCCTGGCGTCTCTGCAACCCGAACACTAGAGAATATTCTTTTTACTCCTCTACCCATCACACTCAATCAAGAATTGATTATGTATTTGTCTCAAATAATATTTTGCAGTCCCTCACCAATGCCGAAATTGGTCCTATTCTCCTATCGGATCATGCACCCGTTTCAATTGGTTTCGATATATTGCCCAGAAATATTGCTCCTAGGAGATGGCGCTTTAATAATGCACTCCTTTTAGACCCAAAGTTCACTGCATCCTTCACCTCCTTTTTTAATGACTACTTTGAGAGAAATCAAACAGAATCCCTATCACTCTCAACCATTTGGGATGCTTTTAAAGCCTCAGCAAGAGACTTTATTATTGGCTTTACCGCAAAGAAGCGAAAAATTGCACATAAGATTTCAATGGACCTCCTCCAAGAAATTAAGAAACTGGAACACTCCTATTATGCATTTCACTCAGAGGAATGTTTAAAGACCTTTATCAACGCTAAAATGCAATCTAATAAGAAGTCAACAGAAGATGCCTTACTTTACTTGTTAAAATCCAGTTCAAAATTCTATGGTGGTAAGAATAAAGCGGGAAAAACTTTACCCAACTACTTAAAGATTTGCCATAACAAATTAAACATTGACTCTGTTTTCGATGAACACTCAATCCTAAAATTTAAAGATACTGAAATTTTAAATGAATTTTCTCTCTTCTACAAATCTTTGTATTCATCAGAAACCCAACCTATGGAACACTCACTATCACAATTCTTTTCAAACATCTAAAAGCCCCAACAGTCCCCTCCAGATTTATCTCCCTTAGAATCAGACCTCACCCAACAAGAACTCCTAAAAGCTCTTCAAAACCTTAAAAAAGATAAAGCACCTGGCCCGGACGGTTTTACAGTTGAATTTTATATCCACTTTTCCAAATTTTTAATTCCCAAATTACATTCACTTATAAAAAATGTTTTGTTCCTCCAATAGTACTTCTGGTTCTTTTTCAGAACCTCATATATGTCTCATCCCCAAAGAAGGTAAAGATTCTAAGTACTGCAAAAATTATAGACCTATTTCATTGGTAAATATTGATTACAAATTTTTTTTCAAAGCTTTAGCCATTTGTCTAGACTCTTACTTACCAAATTTGTTGGGAAAAGAACAATCTGGATTTGTTAAGGGATGATTCATTACAGACAATGCGCGTCTCTTTTTTGACGTTTTATCTAAATCCACACATCTTAAATATTCTATGGCAGCAATTGCGTTAGACGCCGAAAAGGCTTTTGATAGAGTTGAGTGGAACTATCTATTCTACACTCTTAAATGGTTTGGGTTTGGCCCTAACTTTATAACTTTATTATCTCTCCTCTATTCTAACCCCTGTGTTGCAGTGTGTGCTAATGGCTTAAGCTCCCCATTTTTCAACCCAGGTAGAGGTGTGCGTCAAGGATGTCCTCTTCCCCCTTCCTATTCAATCTGGCCCTAGAACCTTTTTTGTCCAAATTACGTCAAAACCCAAACATATATGGTTCTCAAACATCAAATGTTCACCTCAAACTTGCAGCTTATGCTGATGATATTTTGCTCTTGCAAATGACCTGTGCACACGTATATGATATCAGCAGTATAAATTACTGTATGCAATACAACAAGAAATCAATACAACAAAGATCAAATGGCGTATTTTCTTTCTTTGTGGATTAATCGGTGATCAAATGCCCAGCCAACACGTGTTTCGTCAGGGTGTGAACTCTATGACTTCTTCAGGGCTAATGGACAAAGCGGGCAGGGAAAACAAATCATTCCGCCGGTTGTAATTCCGTCCCGGCTGTGGAAGGGAGAGTCAAAACCCAGGAGGGGCAACGAGTAAAATGCGGTGAGTACCAAAGTCAGAGCACGTAAGGAACAGGGCGTGGTGGGTCAAGCGAGTACGCCAGAGATTCACAAACTGTAGCAATCACCGGTGCTCTGACTTTGGTACTCACCGCATTTTACTCGTTGCCCCTCCTGGGTTTTGACTGTCCCTTCCACAGCCCGGACAGAATTACAACCGGCGGAGTGATTTATTTTCCCTGCCCGCTTTGTTCACTAGCCCTGAAGAAGTCGTAGGGTTCACACCCTGACGAAACACGTGTTGGCTGGGCATTTGATCACCGATTAAACCACAAAGAAAGAAAATACGCCATTTGATCTTTGTTTTATTGATTTCTTGTTGCATTACATACAGTAATTTATACTGCTGATATAATATACGTGTGCACAGGTAATTTGCAAATCTCTGTAATAGACTTCGGTCTGCTAAGGGGGTTTAGGGGTATCCCCCCCACCTGTAGCACCGTGTTGAATTTTGCCTGATACTGACGTTCACACGCAGAGGCGCCATTACGTACCGCACCACTTTAAACCCCTTGTGAGATTCTATATATTGCTCTTTATGTCCAGACCAGAAGACTCAATTCCGGCTTTTTTAGCGGAGGTGAAGTCTTATTCCCTGATATCTGGATATAAATTAAATAATGATACATGTGAAATATTGCCTTTAACAAAATATACTTTTATCTCAGATTTTCTTGCCTCTCATTTCAAATGGAGCCCGAATCCTATTACGTACCTAGGTTTACACTTTACACCTTCACTTTCAGAAACAGTAACATTATGTATGAATAAATGTATTCAAAAGATTTCAGAACTGGCCTCTAAATGGCATCCCCTCTACTTGTCTTGGTGGGGTCGCTTAGACACCATAAAGATGATGCTCTCTCCCACAGTTTTATACACTATTTCTAACGTCCCAGTCCCAATCACATCTAAATTATTTAAGAAAGTAAATTCCATTCTATCCTCTTTCTTGTGAAGTCATAAGAAACCTCGATGTCTAAACTAAAGTTGATTCACCCTAAATCAGAGGGCGGAGTTAACTTTCCGGATTTCCAGGCTTATCAGAAAGCTTTATTGTTACGTCAGGCCTCTCTTTGGTTGCTTGACTCTACAGATGACTGCCCTCTCTGGACCTTAACGGAACGTCTTTTTTTATCTCCTTACTCATTTCGTGAATATCTTTCTTTCTCGTGCAAATCACAATCTATTTCTACTCCCATAATAAAATATACTTCCAAATTACTCGATTTACCTTCTCACCACACTCACATCACTATGGACTCCTTTCTAAACTCAACAATTTGGCATAACAATAATTTGTTGATCCAAAACAAACCCTTTTATTGGAAGATTTGGAGAAATAAAAGTTTAATATGAATCCATCAGTTATTTTCAGAATCAGAATTTTTGCCTTTTGCTACGCTCAGGCAAGTATTTAATCTACCGGCCTCCTTCATCCATAAATACAATATACTCAAAAATACTGTGCTGGAAATTTACTCTCACTTTCCTCTTATACACGATGACTCTACTAACCCAGAACCCTCCTCCAGACTTCATACCTTATTATTGACCACACCCAAAGCCTCTACTATTTATAGCCACCTACAAGGCATTTGCATAGACAGACAGAAGACGAAAACTGAAGAGGTATGGGAACAGGATTTCAACACTTGCTGGCCTGCATCACTTTGGACAGGCATTTGGACCAAAATACGTAAATCTTCCAGGGCAGCAAATACCGAGCAGACATTGTTCTTTGTTTATAATAGACTTTTATTCACGCCAGTCACATTATGCAAAAGATTTTCATCCACTCCAGATACCTGTTGGACTTGTTCATCCCCCAATGCTGACCTATTTCATATGTTATTTACATACTCACAAGTACACAAATTTTGGAAGCAAGTATGGTCTCAAATTAACTTAATTTTTGACACTACATTTTCTTTTTCCTTCACTCATATCTTTCTAGGCAGTCTTTCTTCCATTTGGGATAATGTTTCTCTTAATGTCAAAATTATTGATTTATTATTAGCAACTGCCTTTCAACAAATTACCATTAATTGGAAAGACTTTATGAAGATCTCCTATAAGGCTTAGTGGTATACTGTTTGTCATAACCACAGGTTGGATACTGCCTTTGCGTATCCTTCTCATATGGCTGCGAACGGCGTTGACTTGTGGTCGCCTGTTACAATATATATTGATGCTAGTGCCAAACGATGTTGTCTACTAAAACCTTCTCAACAGGAAGTTTTTAAACCTCCTTGACTTTCCTAATTGTTCCATCAGTTTCATTTGTGTACCTTAAAGGCATTTATGTCTCACTTGTTTCACTTTACTCTGTTTCAATTTTGTATCAATAGTCCAATTCTTAGACTTTTTATGTAGTAGCGTGGAATGTATTAATGTAAAACTCACACGGTATACTTTGCATAGACACCTTGTTTTCTTTTCAATAAAAACTCTTTGAACTTAAAAAAAAAATAAAACACCTAGAAGTAGACTGCATAGAACCTGTTGGCAAAGGGAAGGATAGTTTGAAAACACATTTGAAAACAGTACACACAGAGGGGCAGCTTTTCTCCCAGACTAGAAATTTGGAAGCAGCTTTCAGGAAGCCTCACTTGCCACATAACAATGCCTAGAAAATTATTGAGGATATGCTTTTGTCGAATTTCCGTTCCCTCAGAGAGGACGGCGAAGGAAGCCTCGTCTGTGGAAGGGCAGCACTTGAGAAACGCGCATCGAAAAAGTTCTGAGGGGCTGCGGCTCGCTTTGTGCGCCAGATAAAACAAATTTGCAGAAATAGGCCTTTAATCTCATGTTTGTTTTCACAAAGTACCACAATTGTCCCTTCTTGGACACTGCTAGTGCTACAGAGAAGAAAGGGTGTATTTCTGTGAAGACAAGCATTGGCCGCGCGGCAGTAAAAGTAACACCGTGTGGCCGTGAAAGCAAAAGTAATCGCGATGACGCGCTAAAGCACGCTTGGGTTACACGTGCAGCAGCATGCGCGCTAAAGCATGTGACAGTAAGCTGGTGGCCTCTTTGGTAGCACTTTCAAAAGCAGCTACTAAATGTCTCGGCCAGTCCAGTGCATGCGCTGGATCAGGCGAGACCTAAAAAGCTGGTCATGAACAAAAATTAACCCTGTCAGCTGTATTAAATCTGATGCGGGCCGATCCTCCTCCCCACTTCCTGATTTCTAAGTAGACCCTCAGGGTCTAACTCATAATCTGCTTATTTTTTCCAGCCCAAGAGATACCGTTTTGATTTACCACTGGTAGTAAATCAGTGGCATTTAATTATTTCCATTTGGATAGTTATACAGTGCAAGCATAGCTCCAGAATCAATGGAGTGCTTCATATTGCATACGTGATGGTGGATTTGAGAGTGGGTGTTGCAGTACCAATGGCTGTGAAACTGAATTTAAGATCATTTAGGACAATTGGTAAAATGAAGACATTATAATGCTTCTACTTGGACGTTGTACTGTAGCGTGACTGTGTGGATAATTGATTGTGTCTTTGGATTTTACGTATTGTTGTGATTCATCAACCATCTTTGTATATTAGGATTTTCAAAGAGATAATGATTAAAACAGTTTAAGATTTAAGTCTTAGTCTGTCATGTATAGAATAACTTTGTGCTGCGTGTATACTCCTAGATGCTCAGGGGTGTTGTTTCTACATTAGTACCAGTGGTTGGCCATGTGTGATGCTGGACTTTCTCTGGCTCTGAGCCGGAGTAATTTACAGTTTTTTGTGTGGCTTTTTGGCTGTAGTAACCTTTGTAGTTAGCACAGAAATGGTATTTTGAATAACTACACAACTTCCCCTCCATTCAGGCACCACAGAGGGTAATTTAGATCTTTGCTGTGTTAGTTATTTATGATAGATATATAGGGCGTGCAATCTACTGAAGTGTTCCAGATCTAAACAAAAACTAAAATTTAAAATCCGATTTTGAACATTGTTTCCAATTGGACAGCTGAAGTCCAACCTTTCATAGATTGTTCTGAAAGAGAGAGAATTCTTTGTGCCAGCAAAACTTTGAAAAAATGTCCTTTTCTCTGCAGGAGAATTCAGTTCTTTCAGGGAACCTGGGGCGGCATGTAATAATCATCAACCCCATCTTATGATGTTTGTCTGACTACTCACATACACTCTATTCAAGCTAAATTCTCATCTTAATGCTTGACCTGGGGTTAATTTTCGAAATGAGCAGAAAGAACACAATATTTTCCCCTCTTCTCCGTCTAAAAATGAAAAATCTTTATTAGGAAGTTACTCAACACAAGACAAGGGTATTATAGGGGGAACTTTTGTTTTGTACTCATATATTAGTTGTTCCTTTGATCTCAGGACGTCTAATTCCTACCAGACAGAAATGGGGTTATTAATTTGGGAGTGGGTAGCCTTCCCAATTATATACACCCTCTCTGATTAAGTCAGCCTAGAGTTATGAGAGACTCTCTGCTCAAGCTTTAGTAGCTATGGCACGAGCAGCAAGCATTTCCCAGAGAACTACAGGCCAAGTTAAGGCTGTACCAACAAGAATACAATAACTCCCAAACCAATGTAGAAAACAGAGAAGAATGTAATGAGCATAAGTTCGCCAGATCACCACAATTGGTTGAGGGGAACCAGAGAAGTAACATTTTAAAATGTTAAACCAAAAAGCACATAGAAAATAAACAGTTTGGGGAGCACCTGCATCTAGGTGTAGTTTCAGGCTGACCACCATGGAACAGAGGTTTGACACAGCAAGCGGCTTGTCCTGGTTTTACCAGGGTTTTACCTTCCGACTTACAGGGCTAGTCACAAAGGTGACTTATACTTGTGAGTAATTTTCACACGTGAGCTTACTTTTATTATTTCAAGTATATATACTGTGTTTCGCTATTCACATAATCTGAGTAAAAAGTTACTCAAAAGTGTAGTCTTACATGTCTACACCCTCTGAAAGAGAGTGTGAAGCCAAATTCATGAGGGTAAATTGCTACTGCTGGAAAAATAAGTAAATCCAGCACCAGACACGGCTAACCACTTTAGTGCAGCACCCTCCCATAGAAAATAACGGAGGTAGGGACTTAAAATAAAACCCCTTAGCAAATGTTGTTAAATTAAATGAAACTAATTATAATAGGTAAATATGTAAATAAATGTGATTTAATGTAAACAAATAAATATAAAAATAAAACAAATTATTATTTAAGTATAAAATATTTTATCAATCCATTTTGAACCTAAATTGGATGTAGCGTAAAATGTTAAAATTCAACTAAATTACTTTTAACTAATTCTGCATTTCACTTTTAGTAGTAGTAGTAGTAACAGTAGTAGTAGTAATCCATATTAGCAAAATTTTAAAAAAATATTTAGGTGGGAATTTATTGTTTAATTAGAAAAATATTTTTATTACAATTAAATATATGTAAGTTAATTAAAAGTTGTAATAACAATTAAGGTAATAGTGCTGTAGCATTTGTTTTATTTTGTGCTAGTTTTAAAGTTAATATATAAAGTTAATTTACATTAATATCTACCATACACATAATGTTACTAACATTTTCCAAGGTTACTTTTCCCTATACTTTACCGTATACCGTATACTCCACCTTGACTGCAATGTCTCCCTCATGCATAGGGACAAGTGAAAAAGTTTATTTAACTAAAAATGGTTAGTAAAAATACTTTTATTAATGTAAATGTAAATTAATTTTATATATTTATTTTAAAAGTGGACAAAAACAAAAAATACTACAGCACTCTTTACCTAATTTTGAATGAAACTTTTTAGTAATTTAAATATTTATATATAAATTAATGATTTGTTTTTAGATGTTTCAGCATTAAATTATATTCATTTTTATATTTAACTATTTTAAATAAGTTTGTTTATTATGGATGTTATTTTAAGCTGCCTCCATACTTTTGTATGGGGGGATGTTGCAGTGCCAGTAGTTGGCCATGCGTGGTGCACAACTTACTGCAGCTATGAGTTGAAGTAATTTACTGCTGTTTTGGGTCTCTTTCTAGCTGTAGTAACTTTAGAAGTGCAGTTTGTGAATAAAAATGGACTTGCTCCTGTTGACGGTGCATATCTCCCCCGAAACTGCTTCCTAACCCACTTACTCCTCTCTAAACCCCTACCATTCAGTCTTACGTATGCCTTTTTTTCCAACCACTTTCCATGGTCCGACCTGAAAGGGTGGCAGCGAGGAAACTCAGGAGGCCCTTACAGAGTCTTCAGTCGCTTCTGTGCAGGGTGTGCATGCAGGGGGGGCACATGTTGTGCACCCCTTTATGTCTGCACCCCCAGTTCCAGTAAGGAAAGAAATGCACAACATGATGCCTTTCTTCCCGGGCTGGAATGTGCTTTGAGGGTCCCATGTCACTGCCTTTCTAAGGCTCACACTTGAGCCTTAGACACGCACTGCCCCAGGACCACCAAAGTGCCGCCCACCAGACTACAAATACGCTCATAATCTGGCAGGCAGTCTGACTACAGCTTTGGCAGTCTTCATGCGGGGCGTTGGCATGGCAGCTCGCTTGAAAACCACCAAACTCGGAATCAAGCCCTATGTGTCTAGGATGGTCCTGGGGATGAATAACAAAAACCCCCTTTGCATCTCCATGTCAAAAGAGGTAGTGCTAAAGGTGCTCTTTATTCTGTCAACTGTTTCTGTCTACTCTCAGTTAGCTAATCCTTGCTCAGTGGTAAGCAATTTACACTCATTGGCCTTTCCTGGGTGGAGAGGAGGGCCATTGTACTCTGTGCCAGAGCTGTGACCTCTCCAAGCCAAAGATATGTATTCCAGCTCTTGAAGCGTGACAGGTGGGAGACATTGTTTTTCCTCATCTGTGACTGGGGATAGGCTGTTTACAAGGGCTCTGGGAATGAGAAGCCCTCCCTGGCATCTCCAAGTCAAAAGAGGTGGTGCTTAAGCTGCCATTTATTCTGCCAACTGTTCTAGGCCACTTCCAATGAGCTACTGTTGCTAAGTGGTCAGCCATTTGCATCCATTTCCTTTTCCTAGGCCCAAAGGAAACCCATAGTCCTCTGATCCAGACTGTCTGTCGCACAATGAATACAAGACTTACCTTGAGGTTTCATAATGGACCCCGCAGAGATGATATGGAGCTAGCTCTACTATGCTAAACCTTCTTCTACTAGAAGTAAATGTTCTACAAGAAAAGTGGTCGACCTCAGGGGGGGAGGGCCCGCTCTGCTGTGTGTCTGGTTGATGTGGAGTCGTCTACTGGCACTGCACTCTGTTGTCAAATCCTATATGGAGAAGAGAAGCTGTTAGTACTTAGGTCCAGCCTTAAGCCTTCCTTACCCCTGAGTCCATTTATACTTTTGTATGTGCAGGATTATGAAGTCTGCACACACGAGGCAACATGAGTGATGGTATCGATGGGGAATCAGATGTCTGCTCTGTCTCGGATTCTGTAGTGTTCAAACATGAAAAGAGGAACCGTTCAGGCCACTATGAACAAAGAAATAGAATCTGAGACCGGAGATTTCCTAATTGGTACAAACACATACAGTACAAAATATTTTATGCCACGTATGACTGTATGCCGCGATGCGCTTTCATAGTGTGCAGAACATATCCAACAATGCAGCGTCACAATGCGCAACACAACATTTAACACACTCAGCCATGCGTTTCCTACCTACTTCAGTTTTTGTAACCATGTTGTTTTCCTTCATACCGTCTTCTCTGTAGTTCGGTTATGCCAATATGCCAGAGTTATGAAAAGTAACACTTCTTTGTTAAAAGTTCGAGAAAAGTACCGGTTCTCTGTTAAAAGCATGAGTTAGGTAGCAATTCTGTCTTGAAGTTCTGGTTAAGTCAATGCGAAGGTTAGTTCTTTAGGAGATTTAAATAATGCCCCTGATACCTGTATGATGCGTTAGTAAGCTGGCTCTTACTTTTCTATTCTGTTTCTCTTTCGGATGTGCGTTTTGTTGAGACGTTGGAGTCGCTGATCACGGCGTCCTGGTGCGAGGTACAGCGAGCGGTGCAGAGAAGGGACGCAGCGCGTTGAGCTGGGGATGTCTTCCACATCTGAAAGACTCAGATAAGGTGAGTAACAGTAGCGGTCCGCGCCCTCCAGGAGACTCAGCCAAAGCGCTAGAGTCAGGCATGGGCGTGGCTTAAATACAGAGCTGCGCCCAGCCTCACTCACCCAAGAGGCCGCCTAGGTTCACTAAACTACCTCGAGAGTTCAGTTAAATTACCGTGTTTCCCAGGGCATGCACTGTGGCCATTGTTGAGCTTGTGTAGCGCAAGTAACACTGTGATTTACGGTTCCAGTCATTGCGTGTTAGCGCAAAATAAGGTTACTAAAATGTGCTCATCAGCAATACAGATTGAATTACCTGGTGGTGCTGGGGGTCTGACAATGTGCCAGAGGGGCTGAGTTCATAAACAATGGAAGAGGGAGGTGGTGCAAGGATTAATGAGCCAGAAAACTGTGGAAATGCAACCTGGTGTGAGGGTGGCAAGGGGCAATAAGCTACCAAATGGTTTTAGGCAAGAGCCTAGTCATGCGACTCCTGCCTGACACAGAGTTCTTAACTCTCCCAGACCATGATGTGTATTTCAATGTTACTTTTCTACTTAAGCTATCAAAAATATTACTTCACCATTAAGTCAGATTTTTAAAATTTACCAAGAAATAATGTTGTTGCATTTCTCTAGCCCTTTTCTGAGCAGAGGAGGAAAATTAAAAATGTAATATCCCTTAGACCTATAAAGTCAAGCCTAGACTACATACTGATACAGCTTCTCAGATTTATTTTTGTAAGGGCATACTAACTTCAATATGTAGTGTACCCTATTTTTATATAATAGCACCCTGCCATGGGGTTCGAGAAGACACACTTCAGGGGTGACTTACGAATATATTATATTATATTATATTGTATTATATTATAACATATTATATTATATTATATAATGTTACATTAATGACATTCCTAATTTGGGCACAATACTTAACGAGGTGGCACTGAAGGAGGAAAAGAATAACAATAAAACGTAGAGTGCGTTCACAAATTTAGTCCAAATTGCTGCAATTGACACGTCATTTGAAAAGAACATTGAGAAACTATCAAATCTGTCAAGAGTGCACCTATCGTTATCATCATCCTCTTTTTACCTTTGCCACAGCATTATTTGATCATGAACCTGAAACAAATGACCAGATCAAAGAACATGAGTCTCAGGTTCCTTCTAGTTCTACTCTTATTTCTTAATTCCTGAAGGAAAACGCAAAGTACATTTTTTTATAAATGTTGTAGAGGATGTGGTTATTGACTTGAGTCACTGACGCATTTTATTCGTATATATAAGTATTTATTGAATCTTTGTATGAAGCTTTTACAGACACACTTTATTGGAATTGCAGCCCACACAATCAATAACGCAATGAGAGCATGTTTACAAGGGGCAGACCCGCAACTGCTATGAAGGCTGGTAAAATATGGATTTGGCAAATAAAGAAATAAACAACTGTGACAGTAATCAACACTCAGCTGTCTGGAAAAAGACAAACATTCTCCGGATTCCTAAAGTCGAGATGTTCATTAGTTCTGGTACTGTTTATTTAAATTCCATCCTTCTTCTTTTGGTCAACTTGATTGCACGAGTTCAACCACACAAAAATAAATAGAAGAAAAGGTCTCCCACATGGGGCTGCACTGCCTTCCAACTAACAATAAATTACTATATTATTGATTAAATTTTGTGATAATTGAGCTCTTTTTTTAATTGCAATTTTCTTACTCAGTGATAATCAATAAATCAATCAGGTGTCTTGTAAAGCGCGACTACACACCCTCACCCGTAAGGGTCTCAAGGCACTGGGGGTAGTGGGAGTACTGCTGAACCATCGAAGGACCTGGCGAAGGTGGCATTACTCAACTTTAAGTGGGTTAACTCTACCTTGTAAATAAGGTGAAGGACTTAACTCAGAGTGTATGTAAATGCTCACCAAATCATAAATCCCATCACTCACATCTCAATACTAAATCAATGAAATAAACATGAATGTAGAAAGGGAATCTCCAAACACGCCATGAGACAATTTAATCGATGCGCAACTTTCGCACCATGCAAATTGGTAGACTTCCAAACCTGTGAAAGCCTGGTCTTAAACAGACGAAATGAGGAGAAATGCCTTATTTCTCTTCGGTTTTGCTGTTTCCATGTGTGCTTCCTTGTGCAGCACACATGGAAACATTAAAACGCCAACAATTGTTTATGTGCGGGTAGGTCCCCCTTCCTGCACATAAACAATCATTTAAAAGAAATGCAGTTTTGCAACTCCTATGTGTGCTTTATAAAGCAGCACACACAGATGTTACAAAACAGCATTTAAAGATTGTCTATATGCAGGAAGGGGGACCATCCTGTACATAAACAATCTTCTCGGTGCAAGGGTGCCTGTGTTGGCGCTAGGCAGCTAAATACAGCACCAGCGCAGGTGGAAACACAGTCCTGTACTATATTCTGGTAAATATGTTGCAGCCCTGCATTTCTAAAGTGACGAAGTGTCCTTAGCCTTCTTGGCTTAACGACATGATTTGCCACTTTATTGTAAATATGCCCCTAAGTGTGGAGAGAAAATGAAATGGATGACACAAAAGAACACAACCCTGTGCCATTGAATCATTGGCGCGCAGACCGCCCATGATACGATTGCTTTGTCCCATCTCTCACAGGCTGCGTCAGACAGAGGGAACACGGCGTCTACTGCTCTCCACGCTTTATTAGAGAATATAGGTCGGCAAACCTCAGTGCTCTTTTATGAATGCTCATGTACCATGGATTGGACCATCATTACAGCAGCCTTTTGTGAATGACCTTTCATTAAGAGCGCAACTTTAGAGAATTTTCAGAGTAATGGTGGAAGCTCCATGGCAGATGAGCAGCATGAAACTACCGCTCAGCAATCCGCCTTGGAAACGTTTTTAATGTCGCATGAGAAGGCGGCCACAAACCTATCTCATCCTGGACGCTGTAAAGCAAGACGACAAAAAGGAAGCAACACACAGCCAGGGTCGCAGAGCAAGCAGATGACCGCATGACAACCAGCGTAAACTTCTCGTGCCCGAGGGCAGAGAGGAAATCAGGAGCTGAACGCACGGAACGCAAGGTGACGTACACTGTCGAGTAATGTACACTTTCAGTAAATGTACTATTTGAAGGCTATGAGTGTAAGTTTACTCTAAAGGTGTAACTTACATGTCTCCATCAAATTGAAGGCCCTGGGGGCTATACATATTTTAGTAACTTTACTACTATTTTTGATTTTCAGAAAATCCAAGTGTAAATAACACTTCTGGAGTAAATGTACACTTGGATTTGGTGAATAGACAAAAAGTAGTAAACTTACTCAAAAGTGTAAGTTACCTTTGTGAATCAGGTCCATCGTGTCGGAAATGACTCACGCAAAGTATCTAGATGGCTCTTGGGAAATGCAGCCCAACATGTAATCAACTGCCCTGAACGGAGGTGCACAGCCACATGCCAAGAAATGATGTCAAAGGGTAGGGAGAAGATGCAGCATCACTGCCAGAGTTACTGACTTTGGAACTGGTGAACCAGGGTTCGAGTCTCGGCGTCGGTCGACATCTTGGGATTCTGGAAAATCACTTAATCTCCCAGTGCCCAGTAAAAAACAACTGAATGTGACCTTGTATAATGTAACATGTTCTCATGCAAAGCGCTCCAATACCTTCAGGTAATGTTCATGCTATATAAAACTGTAAAAATAAAAAACAATTAGTATTAAACCCTAGCACCTTGAGGTAAAGGCTGAATTGAGCTGCTTCCCATAAAGACGTGTTGCTTTCTTCATGCGCAGTAATCAAGAGCACTTTACTTCCTTTTTTGGGGAGATACTTTCAAGCTCATGTAACTGTTGTTCATCCATGTGCACTCTCCCAGAAGCAGTGACTATTGCACTTTCCCGCAGCCGGCCAGAGCTTTCATGACACTCGAGATCTTGGCCACATTTCTTCCTTTCAAAAACGACTTTCTGGAACCACTGCCAACCAGGAGCGTAAGACGGGAACCTGCAGGCCCTATGGGGCACCGCTCAAGGCCCCCCATTCAGCTTAAGAGCTGCTGATGCCCGTGAGATGTGGCAGTCTCAGGAGCCACTCAGCACATTCTGCAGGAGGGTCCCATCCGTTCTGCCACTGCTGCCACCTTTGCATTTTGTCAATGAAAAAGACCACCAGAGACTGAGGAGAGGGTGTCTTGACTTTTTGACATCTAAACATCCATGGCTCGATAATTGGTAGCTTCCTTTACTGTTATGCTCAGCTTCAGGTGCTGCTGGGGTGAAGCGCCTATGGAAACTGTACTTAATCTGCCCTGTTCTAAAAGGCAGGATCACTCCTTGCATGTAGGTTTCATTAGTTTCCTCACAGCACTGGATCATGAACGCCTCATGGTTCTTCAAACCTCGTCGCCATTGTTGCAATGCATGGATGTGGCAGGAACACATGCAGTTGTTCTACTGGTTAACAGGATGATTTATTCAGGAAGAAGCAAGCAAATACACATAGAAGCAGAGCATGCAGACTGACAGACCACCCCGCCGGGAGCAGATGCTATCAGTCGCTCAGCACATGTCTAACTGAAGGTAACTGACCCTCTTGGAACCGTTGTCACCTCAGTGTCTCTTGACACTATCTGAAGGCTTTGGAGACAGGCTATGACATGCTATCATACAAGTAGTAAAGTATGGATCGCAAGCATTGATAGAGCGCCTCTTCAGCTTCAGGGTCTGACATTGTCCTGGCTCCTACCTGAGATGCCACGTTTCTTGGGCAGTTATGTTGGGCTACAGATTGCAATGTGCCTGTAGGTGATGCAGCTGATATTAAATATAATGCAGGATATGTTTAGAACGAAGGAGGGGTTGCTGTCCCAGTGATCATGAATCCTTAATTACTGGATTTATTTAAAAATTCTTGATTGTCCTCAGAAATTGAAAATCCCGTACCCATTAAGGCATAAATCATACAAGATTATAGGATAAATCGAGTTAGTATATATTCTCTTGTTTTGTTATGTATATAAAAGTTTGTGGATCCAGATGTTTAAATTGAATAAACCTATTTAATAATAGTTGAACAGAATTGCTAGTTCTAAGCTTTGAACCACTTTACATGGAGAAAGTTACACCTGGCATCCTCAGAGTAGTCCACCAACAGACTTTTGCATTTTACTTCGTGTTTTTGATAATTCTTTTTGTTGGCCTTAGGATTCTGAGCACTTTACGACTGCTAATCAGTGCCAAAGTGCATGTGCTTCCGCCCTAAAAATAATGATATTGATTTATATCTGATTGTCATATTGGATGTACTGGTAAGTCCCTTGTAAAGTGTACACCATATCCCAGGACCTGTACTTCGAATGCTACTAGTGGGCCTGCAGCACTATTTGTGCCACCCACATAAGTAGCCTTTCAAACCTGTCTCAGGCTGGCCACTGCAGTACCTGTGTGTGCAGTTCACTGGCACTTCGACTTGCCATTTAAAATTACTAGCCAAGCCTCAAACTCCCATTTTACTACATGTAAGTCAGCCCTGAGGTAAACCATAAGTAACCCTAAAGGCGGGGTGCTATGTAAAATAAGCTGGGTCTGGTGGCTCAGTGGACTAATGCGTCCATTGCAGGGGCCTGTGTTTGACCTCATGGTCACAGGTTCAAATCCTGGTGGGTCCACAGGAGGTCGATAAAATGAGTACCATTAAGTTGGGTAACAATCAACATCTGTTTATTTAGTCTTTATTTCGATTTTCTAATCATTAAAGACAACAGTACATCATAAATTCATATTGTGGACCGTTAATTTCCACCATAAACTAAAGGTTAAAGCAGCTTAACCATACAAATGTTTTAGATTAGTAAAACCAATATAAATAATTCACATAAAACCATAAATTAATCCCTCTTGCTATACAATCATATATCCATTTAAAAAGGTGAAAATTTATAAAATCAGTTGCATAAGAACATTTTTAATATAATCCTGGGGACTAACATATATTTAAATATGACTACAATGGCCTGATTGTGAGAGGATTAACTCTTTACATATTAGCTGCATTCCGAGCTTTAGCAATTTTACTGCGAATGGCCAACATCCAGCCCAAGAATTTCGCTAGGCCAATTATTATGGGCTCACTTGTGTCTGTCTTTAGAATCCTTAGTGCCTCTGTGCCCTCCGTAGTACCAAGGTTTAGACAGATTGGTTTGAGCTATCTGTATCGAGGTGCTTTATAGGCTGGACAGACAAAGAAAACATGTGCTATGGTTTCCCTCTGCAGCGGAAATGTGTTACATTTATCGCCATTCAGGGGGTGCCATTTGCAGGTGAAAGTCTTTTTTTTTTTTAAGTTTAAAGAAGATTTTATTGAAGAACAAAAAAGTTCCAATACAGTAGTAATATACATTTTGTAGGTAAGAATAAATTGCAAAACATTTCAGAAAAGTAAAAAAAAAAAGGAGTAAAGAGAAAAAGAGAGAGAAGAAAAGAAGAAAAGAAAAAGAAATATCATCAGAAACATATTACAACAGTATATAATAAATAAACGGCAGAATAAAGAAAAAATGCAACTTCATAATACAAGAATTAATAATTCAACAAGAGTTAGAACAAAATTGGCAAGCTTCATACATTAATAATAACAGAATTATTAATAATAACAAGAAGATCAAGGAGGTTTAGATACTTCTTCCCTACAAGGGTTATGTAAAGGAAGGGGTTGGGCAGACAAGTTCAAAAAGGAGGTACTGGGTAACCATAATAAGTCCCTTTTAATTGCAAGGGAAATAGGGTGAACATAAGCTCGATCTAGTCTATGATTATAGCAAACCCCATACCACCAGGCTTGATAAGAAATAAGGGAGGTATCCTTCCAAGCTTTCGTGATCTGTTGAAATGCCACCGCAAGAAGGAGATCAACAATGGAGGTGTTAGCACTGGAGGAGGACCATATTTGTGAGAGACTACCAAGAAAAATATGAGAAAGAGAAAAGGGGAAATTGGTGGAGAAAATGGAATTAATTTGCTACCATACTTTGCTCCAGAAAAGGTGAACAGCAGGGCAGGTAAACAACATATGTTTAAGATCAGCCACCAAAGCCGAACAGGACCAACAGACAGACGGGAAAGAAGAGTCAATGTGATGTAGTTTGCATGAGGTAATTAAAAGTCTATTGTATATAAAAAATAGAGTTTGGGTTGTATTTGCCGCTCTAGATGATTTCCTTATTTTGATCCAAATGTTATCCCAGGTAGAAAAAGGAAAACTATCATCTAAGTCTGATTCCCAAGCACACTCCACAGCAGACTTCACTCGATGAGCAGACGAGTCTCGCAATTTTTTGTAAATTTGAGAAGCAGATGGGGAAGAGTGTAAAAATGGTAAGGAAATAAGAGAAGAATTATATTGAGTGGAAGTACCCGTAAGAGCATCAAAAGTAGCTTGAGCCGCCGTTCTTAATAGAGTATATTTGGGATAAGAAGAGAGGGGGAGAGAGAAACGGTCTTGAAGAACAGAAAAGGGGATAAAAGAACCATCATGAAAAAGCTGATGAGTCCATTTAAGGCCAAGAGATAACCAGTCATTCCAAAAAATAG
The DNA here is from genome assembly GCF_964204655.1 of Triturus cristatus. Taxonomy (NCBI): domain Eukaryota; kingdom Metazoa; phylum Chordata; class Amphibia; order Caudata; family Salamandridae; genus Triturus; species Triturus cristatus. Next base: position 128,024,771 of record NC_140583.1, read on the forward strand.
ATCTATTTTTAATTTTGATAAGAGAGTTATACCAAATAGGAGATTGTAAAAAACGATCACGATCATCCAAGTTATGCAAAATAATAGGTTGAAAGGTCTTGCGAACATGTTGAAGGATGGGAAGAGAAAATTTCTTTGGGGCTTGCGACAATGAAACAAACTCTTCAAACGTGAAGGGATGAAAAAAGGAAGTTTCAACCTCTACCCATAAAGGACGGGAAGAGGGATCAGGAATGTTATCAGAAAGGGAAGAGGTAGAGTGGGTAAGAAAAAAGGAAGTATGATATGAGGAGAAGTCAGGAAAATTGACCCCACCTAAATGTTTAGGAGATTTAAGTTTAGAAAAAGACATTCTGGCAGTTTTGTTTTGCCATAAAAATTTAGATAATATGGAATAAATGTTCTTGTAATAAAATTTGGGGATGTTAACTGGAAGATTCGATAAGAGAAATAAGACTACCGGAACCAACATCATTTTGATAGAGTCTAATCTACCCCACCAAGATAAGAACAAGGGATGCCATTGTTTCGTAGAGGCAGTAAGGGATGTTAGTAAATTTTTAAGGTTCAAAGCCACAGTATCCTTAATAGAAGGTGTAAACCAAAGACCAAGATATTTGATTTTGTTTGGGCTCCAGTGGAAGGAAGAAGCTAAGAAATCAGCATGAAAACAGAATTTATTGAGAGGAAGGATTTCGCATTTGTCTACATTAAGCTTGTAGCCAGACACTGATGCATAGTTCGAAACCTCTAATAAAAATGATGGGAGAGACGTATGAGGGTTCGAGAGAAATAACAGAATATCATCTGCGTACACAGAGATCTTTAACTGTGTAGAACCATAAGGGAAACCAGAAATTTCATCGTTTATACGAATCTTGGTTAAGAAAGGTTCTAATGCTAAAATAAATAGGAGCGGAGAAAGCGGACAACCCTGCCGAACACCACGAAGAAGAGGAAAAGAGGAAGAGACAAGGCCATTGGCCAAAATAAAGGACCTAGGAGAAGAGTAGAGCATTGAGACATAGGAAAGAAACTTAGGGCCAAAACCGAACCAAGAAAGGGAAGAAAAAATAAATTGCCAGTTGACTCTGTCGAAAGCTTTCTCTGCATCCAGTGCAATAGCTGCCAATGACGTCTTATGAGAATGAGACTTACTTAAGACATTAAAGAAAAGACGGGTATTATCAGATAGATGACGTCCTTTGATAAAACCACATTGTTCTTTGGCGATTAATTGTGGAAGAATTTTTTCTAAACGAAGTGCAAGGATCTTGGCGAAAATTTTGTAATCTAGATTAATTAAGGAAATGGGCCTATAGTTCTTACAAAAAGTGTGATCTTTACAATCCTTAGGGAGAAGACAAATAAGGGCTTCCTGAAAGGTGCCCTCAGATTGTTGAGACGCAATAAAGGATGAAAATAATTGGTGAATTCTTGGAAGAAGTAGGGAGGAAAAATGGGAATAAAATTCTATAGTAAACCCATCGGGGCCAGGGGCCTTACCCCTCTTTAGAATTTGAATAGCCTCCAGAATATCTTTATGTGTGATATCAGCTTCTAAAGAGGAGAAGTCAACCTCTGAAGAGGAAGGTGGAGAAATGGAGGATAAATATTGAGTAATTTCAGACAGGACAGGAGAGGATTCAGGAGTATATAAACGTTGATAAAAATCCGTGAATTCAGCTAAAATATCCTCGTCTTTATGAACCACAACATTAGAGGAAGTAACAATGGATTCAATTTTAGTACGCTCTTTCTTAACTTTGAGGTATCTAGCTAAAAGATTACCGGCTTTATTTTGTGCAGTGTAGTATTTAGCACTAGACTTAAGTAAAAACAAATTGGCAGAGTCAGTAGAAATGTTATTAAAGGAAAGTTTAGCCTTAATAAGATCATCTAGGATAGATTGTTTCTTAGAAAGATAAAAGGAGTGTTCTAATTGTTTAATTTGTGCGTTAAGCAAATGAATAGATTGAGAGGCTTTACGACGCTTACGGGCAACAAATGTAATAATGAAATCTCTAGAAGCGGCTTTAAATGTATCCCATATAAGGGAAGGGGTTAGCTGAGACGAGTCATTTTCATCAAAAAATGAAGAAGCAAAATCCATAAAAGCTGGTGTAAACTGAGGGTCCAATAAAAGAGAGTTATTAAACCTCCATCTCCTAGTGCCTTTCATGGGGGGGAGTAAATCTAGACTTAAAGAGACTGGGGCGTGATCAGAAAGTAAAATAGAACCTATGTCAGAGTGAGTAATGAGTTGAGTGAGGGCTTTGGAAATGAAAATATAATCTAATCGGGATTGGAAAGAGTGGGGAGGTGAGTAAAAAGTGTATTCTCGAAGAGTAGGGTGACAAAGCCTCCAAGAATCAACAAGGGCTCTTTGAGAAATAGTGGAGGTAAACAAAGAATGCATGTGGGAGGGGGAGAACCTAGAATCAGATCTTCTGTCCAAAAAGGGGTCTATAACCATATTACAGTCACCACCCAAAATTAGATAATCATCAGTGTGTTGCATGAGCAGGGAGAGAATATGGGGCCAAAAGACTTTATCCGGAACAGTGGGAGCATAAATATTAATAATAGTCAGAGGAATTTTATTAATCAACAAAGAGACTGCTACCCATCTACCATCTGAATCATTATCTTGCTAGACAAGATGAACATCTAACCTCTTATGACATAAAATAGCGACTCCATTACGCTTCCCAGACCCAGGAGAGGCAAAAACATGACCAACCCACTGACGATGTAATTTAGGAATTTCAGTATCTTTAACATGAATTTCTTGTAATAAAACAATATCCCCTTTCAAACTTGCTACATGAGACAAAACTCTTTGGCGTTTAATAGGTGAACCAAGACCTCTAACATTCCAAGATAGAATATTCAAAGACATCTACAGATAAGGAAGAAAATGCAAATGGAAAGAAAACAGAAAAGCATGAATAATTAAAAACTGGGTAATAATCATTACATTTGTAGAAGAAGGAAAAACAGAACATTGCAGGGAGAGGAAATAGTACCAAATACAAAAAAGAAAGAAGATACATAACCAAGTAAATACAACTGAAGAACCGCTATAAACACATTGTATTGAAAAGGCGAAAAAATCAGAAAATAAAGAAAGATTCGAAATTGAAGCACGTGAAGAGAATGGGAATAAACGGATGAAAAGAAGAAGCAAAAAATAGATTGAAGTACATGGTTAAAAAGGAAGAAAGAAAGAAAAAGGAAAGAACAAGAAGTAAGAATAAAGATAAAGGAAGTGAGACAATGGTAACAAAAGAAGATATGATAAGCAAAGGAAGACAAAAGAATAAAGAGAGGAGAACAACAAAGCAAAATAAACCAACTCCATAAACATAAGAACACATTAGCAAAAGACATACCACAGGAGAACAAGAAAGGATGAGGGTGTTGAAACCACATCAGGGAAATGGGACACCGAACGGGAAACCGCAGGACAACAACGACAGGGAGGACGTCATCCAGGAAGACTGAAGAAGATAACATACCGAGGCCCAAATATCCAAAACTAAAGAGAAAAAGACAAAATACATATATTAACAGTGTAGAACATTAAATCCAAAAACAGCAGAACAGCAAGCAATCTACATGAGGAAAACAACACAATTACAATCTGGGTACAACCATAGAATCATGACGACATGTATTCAAAAATTGTTGAAGAACAGCCAGGTCTTCATAAGATGTAGTCTTGTTGTTATATGTCACTTTAAAAAGTCAAGGATGAAAAAGGCCATATCTAGCATTGAGACTTCGAAGAGCAGGCCTCATTTCCAGGAACCTTTTCCGACGATCTGCAGTCACTTTAGCATAATCCTGAGTAAAAAATAGATTGGAGCCATGCCAAGAAATCTTTCCTTTTTGTTTGGCAGCTTGGAGTACCTTGAGCAAGTCAGTATATTCCAGAAAATATAAGATAACACCTCTAGGTCTCGTTGAAGAGGAGGAAGAGGCAGCCATCCGGCCCAAACGATGAGCGCGTTGAATGTTCAAAGGAGGAGATTCAGGCAGACCAAGAAAAGAAGGTAAAAATGACTGGAAAAATGAGAGTGGATTAGAACCTTCAAGACCTTCAACCAAACCATAAATACGCAGGTTATTGCGCCTGTTGCGGTTTTCCAATTGTTCAACTTGTTGTTTAAGATGATCAATCTCTGAATGTAAAATGGGAACTTGATGCATGGTCTCCTCTGACGAATCAACTCTTTGTTCAAGGACCACAACTCTCTCGATGGTGTGAGACCAATTGTCTTCAAGGCTTTGAAGCAGCAAGTTAGTTTCCTCCATATAGGGCTTCAGAGCACGAATTTCATCAAGGAGAAGCTCCATAGAGATTGAAGAGGGTGGATTAGTAGGAGAAGGAGGGTTAGTTTTTACCCTTTTGCCAGAAGTAGAAGCCGCTGGTAACTTGGAAAGCTGTTTGGGGCGAGTGCCCGCCGAAGAGGAGGCTTTAGAGTCAGAGGACTCCGGGGGAGCTTCATCCATATTATCACGTAGGACATTAAAAGGGTTATTATCAGTAAATGGAGGAGAGATAATTTGGTGAACCCCACTACGAGCACCACGCGGCATTGCCATGAAGAGAAGGAAAACAAAGTCCCTTTTGGTAATGTTATAGAGGGTCACAAGGAAAGAAGATTCGGATAGTAGTAATTGTCAAAGTTAGAGGGATTCCACAAAGAAGCGTTAAAGGAAGGAACAAAGAAAAATGAGGAAAAAGGAGGCTGCAGAAGGTACTCCAATAACCATTCCAAAGAAGTCCAGAGAATTTGTAATCCAATTGAGGAAAAAACCTTTGTGCATATGTTAATAGCAGAAATCCTGAAGAGAATGGCACTGATAATAAGGCAACGAGTGCGTCAGGAAAATAACATCACAAAAAACAAAATGGCGGCCGCTGCTCTGACTGACTGCATTTGTCGATATAAAGTCACCTTAACGGCATGGAAATTCTCCGCGACTCATCCCAGCGGTGGCTGAGGTATTCCGACGCTTGAAATGCCGTTTTCCGCGGTCCGATACCGAGAAAAAGAAGCCCGGAGACTCCCCGCCGTCTACGTTGCTGCGGAGCTCCCGAAAACGGCGGCCATTTCCAACGGCTCCGAAGCCACGCCCCTGCAGGTGAAAGTCTTAATTGGAAGTGAGCCCCCTCTGTATTGATGATACAGTTTCCTGTCGAGTGATACCTTAATGTAATCCCAATAAGGTTCGTAATGGTACCCATGTTTCTTCTCCAGGAAATGCCTCGCCAGGGTTGGACTCGTGATGGACAAAAAACGTTTCTTCCTAACCATGTTCCAGTAGGCTATCTTGAACTTTTTCTTTGAAGGAAGAGGGTTACCTTCGGGGTTTTCCCATATACCATTCATCCCCATGTCGCTCAAGGTGGTTTTAATCTTTCTCAACCAGCAGATCTTACAAGAGATGTCGGCCTGCCTGATTTCAAGCAGTGCCCGGGCATACAGAGACTGCTCGGGTGTAGCCCATAATCTTCTCCAAAGTGCCACAGGTCTGAAACGAGTGATATCCTCTAACTGGTTGAAACCCAGATCAAGATAGAGAGGCAACAGGGGTGTCGATGAAGGTAGGGAAAGTAGGGTTCTAACGAACTTATTCTGGGCTACAAACAGGGGTGTTATATCTGAAAAGCCCCATAGTTCCGCCCGTAAAGTACCTAGGTACTAATTTTAGAATTGTAAATGTTCAGTACAGGAGCCACTGATTTTGTATAGGACAATCTCTGCTCCTTAACTAGGGCCCCTGCCAGTTGGGCATGTTTAAGGGCCATCTTATTAATCTGGGGTGTCCATTTTAATTTACTTTCAAGGGTTACTCCTAGATATGTCAAAACACCATTTTTTTCTAGTTGTACTTTATTCATAAACACCCTCCCTATGATGGCCTTTCGGTTGTGGAGAACCATAAACTTTGTCTTCCCCACGTTAACCTCGAGGTCATGGTCGCAGCAAAACTCCTCAAACCTAGTGAGCGCTACCTTCAGCCCTTTATGGGTCTTGGATAATATTAAAGTATCATCCGCGAACATTAACAATGGTATTTTCTGGCCAGCTAAAGATGGAGCATCTGTTGGATGATTTGAATAGTATTCCACGACTCTGTTAATAAAAAGAGAAAACAGGGTCGGGGCAAGCACACACCCCTGGCGTACCCCCTTGGCGATGGGAAATGTGTTCGTAACTTCCCCATTCGCACCCCAACGTACCTAGGCAAAGTTTGAATTATGCAGAGTAATTAAAACGGCCAACAATTCTGGCGGCATCCCCATATCATGAAAGGTGCTCCGCATTTTATCTCGGGGCACCTTCATCGAAAGCCGATTTTAAATCAATGAAGGCTGCAAATAGCAAGCCGCCACCTAAGATTACCACCCTCCAATAAATGATTGCAGACCTGAGAACCTGGTCGATAGTGCCTGTATGTGGCCGTAACCCAGCCTGCATGGGTGATAAAATGCCTGTTTCATCCATCCATGTCTGGATTCTGGTTAAGACCAGCCTGGCAAATATCTTTTGGATACAATCAATAAGACTTATAGGCCTGTAATTGCCAGGTTTCGATTGATCCCCATTCTTAAAGATTGGGATGATCTCTGCTCCTGACCACGTCTCAGGGGAGGGGGCTCCACTTGCTATGGCATTAGCTAGAGTCTGAATGGAGCTCACTCACTTGTCACTATTGTACATGAACAGGTCCGCTGGGATGCAGTCCAGTCCAGGTGCCCTACCTTTTGGGATTTGCTTAAGGGCTTTTTGGACCTCTTGTATAGAAAAATGCAAGGTGGAAATAGGATTGGGCTATATAATCACTGCTGGCAGCAAACTGTGCCTCAAAGTGAGAGGTCCACACTTCGGGTGCAACATGGTTAATGGGGAGTGGTTTCGATATACCATTGCCCCATTTGACAATATACCAGAAATTGGCCATATTTTTTTCCTGACTTGCACTGAGCAGGTTTTGCCAATGGTGCTCATCCCATTCCTGTTTAGCTCGTGATAAAACTCGCTTATAGCCAGCCCTCTCCACTCTAATCTCTTCCTTATTCCTTAGTCTAATTGCTCTTGCTAGTCTCCTGTAAGCCTCGCTACATAATTTATTGTACCAGGGGGCTGCCTTTGGACTTAACTTCCTATCCTGTTTCTTGAACTTCTTTACAAAAAAGGGTTTAAGTTGGGAAAACAAGTCATTGTGAACCTGCAAAATAATTGAATTAATGTCCTCTTGGGTGTCACAATTATGGATAGTTTCCAGGGAAAACTCAACCAGTGCCTCCATCTGTCTTAGGTTCCCTTTATTGGCTGCACCATCTGTTATTCAGCGCCAAGAGACCTCTGGGTGAACGTGTGCTTTACAAATACATATGTTATGTTATGTAAAAGATTAGACATGTTCCCATATGTTTTACATGCCCCAGTAGTAGCAAACAGCCTATTTTGTTTTTCACTACTGTGAGGCCTACTCCTCTCATAGGTTGGCATTGGGAATTCCTTAATACACTTTTAAGCTTTAATTACTGATCAGAGAGGAATAGTCTTTTCATGTTTCATATGTTTGGAATGGTAATAATAATCCTCCTTAATGGTGAAGTTAAATTAAACATTACTGTTTTAGAAATGCCACGTAAAGAAAGTGGACATTTCTCTGCACTCACTGCTCTGTGTATAAGTGCCGGGTCTCTGACCCCTTAAAATCAGATGTTGCTGGTTCTTGAACTGAACCTCTGTCAGAAGGACTGGTGTGCTGCCTAAAGGATTCAACTGGTCTTGCTTTCTGGAAGTACTGATTTTCTGCTTATTGCTCTGCTGCCTCCTACTCTCTGACTCTGCTGAAGGAAAGTTGGACTCTGCCTTCCCTCCAAGTAATCTCCAAGGCTTGCTGGTTTGCTTCCTGTTTTCAGAAGTCTCAGGAATGCAAAGGACGTTCTACTATTCTGCTGGTGCTACAAGTTTCTGCCCCTATCTTAGTTGTTCTGACCAAGTTCTGGACCTCAGAAGTGGGTTCTCAAGCTGTATTGCTACAAAACCGAAGCATGGACACCTTTACTCCAATTCGAACCAACACATCGCCCTTCGACGCTGACGCAGAGGCTGTTTGGCAACAGCGGCTCTACAGTCTGCACAGTCCGATGACGAACACTGTGCTGTGTTTTAGAGCCTAGGCCATTGCATGAAGAGTGCACAGGGAGTGACAGGGGTATTGCTGGACAGCATGGGTAGTGCTCTTGGGATTGTAGCACTGCATGAATTAGTGCCTGGGCCATTGCATGAGTACATGGGTAGTAACTGGATGATTAGAGTGCTGCAAGGAGAGTGCATGGTGAATTTGTAAGTACACATGTACTCATGCAATGTCCCAGGCACTAATACATTCACTGCTACAATCGCCAGAGCAGTACTTATGAACTCTAGCATTCCCCCGTCACTTCGTGAGCACTCTTCCAATCACCTTGTCAGCACCGTGTACTTATCCAATCACTGCTCCAATACCCTAGCACATATAAATTCACCATGTACTCTCTTTGCAGTATTCTAATCATCCAGTCACTAACCATGTACTTATGGATTGACCCAGGCACTAACAGCTGTAGTGCTACAATCCCCTGAGGACTACCTATGCACTCCAGCAATCCCCCTGTCAGTCTTTGAGCACTATAGGTGTTATAGTTGTTTGGATTAGTACATGGTAGTGGCTGGGTGACTGGAGGAGTGCACGGGAAGTGACAGTGTGATTGCAGGACTGGTTAGAGGACTGTATGGGTAGTGCATAGGGGATTGTAGTAGTGATCAGTTAGTGCCTGGATCATTGCATGAGTACATAACTACTGACTGAAACATGAGAATACTGCAAGGAGAGTGCCTGAGTGAATTTATAAGTGCTTGAGTATTGGCAGAGAGTTTGGATTAGTACATAGTAGTGGCTGAGTGACTGGAGGAGTGCACGGGGAGTGACAGGGTGATTGCTGGACTGCATGGGTACTACCAGGGGAATTGAAGGAGCGAATGAGAAGTGTGTAGGTGGTTAGAGGACTGCATGGGTAGTACACAGGGATTGTAGTAGTGCATGTGTTAGGGCCTGGATCATTGCATGACTACATGGGTAGTGACTGGATGATTAGAGTACTGCAAGGAGAATGCATGGTAAATGTATAAGTGCTTGGGTTTTGGCGCAGTGATTGGATAAGGACATTGGACTGGCTGGGTCATTGGAGGACTGCGTAGGTAGTACCAGGGAGATTACTGGACTGAATAGGTAGTTCTCAAGGGATTGCAGCAGTGCATGTGTTAGCGACTGGGTCATTGCATGAGTACATGGGTAGTGACTGGATGATTAGAGTGCTGCAAGGACAGTGCACGGCGATTTTATAACTGCTTGGGTTTTGGCGGAGTGATTGGATAAGTACATAGTGCTGGCTGGGTGATTTAAAGAGTGCATGGGTAGTGACAGAGGGATTTCTGGAGTGCATTTGTACTACCTGGGTAATTGGAGGAGTGAATCAGTAGTGTGTAGCTGGTTAGAGGCCTACATGGGAAGTGCTCAGGGGATTATAGCAGTGCATGTGTTAGTGCCTGGGTCATTGTATCAGTACATGTGTATGACTGGATGATTACAGTACTGTAAGGAGAGTACATGGTGAATTTATAAGTGCTTGGGTTTTGGTGGACTGATCGGATAAGTACATTGTGCTGGCTGGGTGATTGGAGGAGTGTATAGGTAGTGACAGGCATATTACTGGACTGCATAGGTAGTCCGCAGGGGATTGTAGCACTACATCTGTTAGTGCCTGGGTCATTGCATAAACACATGGTTAGTGACTGGATGATTAGAGTGCTGCAAAGATACTACATGGTGAATTTATAAGTGCTTGGGTATTGGCACAGTGATTGGATAAGTATACAGTGCTGACAGGGTGATTAGAAGAGTGTTCACGGAGTGACAAGGGGCATGCTGGAGTGCATCGGGTCAGAGATGCAAATTCTCCTAATTCACAGAAACTCCCCATAATGGATGCTGCGAATAAGGTGGCGGGGTGAGCACTGCTGGTATGCCAAATAGAGTTGCCTGCAGTGCTTTTTCTGTAAAGTTTAGTTTCAATTCTCTTATTATTGGCATATAGTTTCACATCCAGGAATTGAACAACACTACTGCTGATATTCGCAGTAAAAGTTAGATTGTAATCATTATCATTGATGTCACTGATACATTTTCGAGCAGATTCTTCAGACCCCTTCCAGATGACACACACGTCATCAATGAATCTCCATCAATGGAGAACGTGTGTGTCATAGATGGCTTTGTGAACGACTTTGAGGACCTGTTCCTCCCACCAGCCAACTTGGACACACGCATAGCTGGGGGAGAAACATGCCCCCATCGCCACTCCCCGCAACTGTTGAATAAGAATAAAATATTAGTGAGACACATCTTAATCATCTTGCAAATCATCAAATTATGATCATAAAATTCGATGTTACGTTTGCCCAGGTAGTAATTAACTGCCTTGATACCGTATGAATGCTTAATACTAGTATAGAGAGCACTGATATCCATTACAATAAAACGATAGTCATCATTCCACACAACATTTTGCAATTTAGATAGAAAATGTCCAGTATCCTTGATAAAAGAAGAAAGACCCTTAACAAATTCATGGAGAAAGTAGTCTACGTATTTTGATATTGGTTCCAAAAGACTACATTGGGCTGAAATGTTCGGTCTTCCAGGTATCGGGACAGTGTCCTTGTGTACTTTTGGTATAAAGTACAGAACTGGGGTTGTGGGATGTTGATTTTTCAAAAAACTGTGTTCTTGTTTACTTATCAAACCCATGCGTTTCCACTGGGCCAATTCTTTGAAGACCTTGTCGTTTACTTGTATCAGTTCCATAAGGGAGGCTTTTCTGTAGCACAGGGCATTACCTAGATGACATTCGGCTTCCTGCATGTAGAGGTCCCTCGGCCACAAAACGATGTTGCCCCCATTATCGGCCTGATTGATTATCAGGTCTTTGTTGGTTTTAAGTTTCTGCATAAGCCTAGAGTATTGCACATCCTGGTACCTCCTGTGAAACTTTTTCCATAAAACTTTTCTATTTAGATTTTTCAGGTCCTCAGTGACACAGTCATTAAAAACGTCAATGGCATCCCTGGGCATCATAGGGATGAATCTATATGTTGGGCGGAAAGGACTTTCCATAGTTGCACTGCAATTGATTCCTGCTGACTGTAAATCAGTTTGAGTGGAATACATGATTGAGTCATCTTCTGAGGCCAGAGATTGCAAAGTTCTCAACATACTAATATCTGAATCCTGTAATGTTGGTAGGGCCAAAGAAAGTCGGTTGTTACCTTGAACCCTGCCTGTCGTATTTTTCAGTTTACAAAATTTGAGCGATTTCAACTTCCTGATAAATTTAAATGTGTCAACTCTAGGTTGAACATATTTAAAGTTATTTGGTGGACAATAAGAAAGTCCTAATGACAGTAATTGCAACTCAGCAGCCGTTAAAGTGGTTTCCGAGAGATTGATTACTGTATTTCCAGCATCATTCATTGTTGAGGCCACTTTTTCTTGTTCCTCCCATTTCCTCTGCCTCGATTGTAGGTCGTGGAGTTTGCACCTTTGTTTCCTCCGCTGGTTGCTCTGCGGCCTAGCCTCTTGGTGGGATTTCGTGGTCTCAGGGTTTGACGTTGATCCCAGTATAAAAAAGTAAGCTCTTTCCCAGGGGTGAAATTAGAAGGCACCTGCTCCTGAGCTGTTGCACCCCTACTGCCCTCGGAATCACTGCTGCTGTAGTCAGAGCTCAAATTAGACATAGTTGGGACCTGGACCTCCTAGGTAATAGTTGATAAACTGGGAGTTTTTTCATAGTTAAAACTTGCCTTCTAACTGTGTCATATTTTTGGGAAAAAGTAAAAACCCTTCCTGTCTCATAGTCCCGCTTATCTCTTGCAAATTTATAAACTTTGCAAGCCTTTATAGTGTCCGCTAAGTTTTTCAAATGAATATCTATTTCATCCCTTCCTTTTTTGACTAAATCCTTGTTGTCATTGGCCTCCAGTAACCCATTTATTCTGTCAATTTCCTTTAATATTTCCAGTCTGTCAATTTCCGCGTATTTAATAAATATGGACACCATATTCATTGATGCCTCAAGGTTATTGGTGGCCCACTCCTTCATCATGAGCGGGTTCGGGTTTTCGAATGTTGGGGCTGTCATAACCCTTAACCTCTGTGGGATCCTGTTAACCTCTCGATATTTCTCTAACGATTTTTTCTTCCACCATTTGTTTAACTCAGTCCGTAATAGTTTCTCCAGATTTTTTAACAAGGATTTGATATCATTATTGATATATATTGATATATTGATATATATATTCACTGAAAAAACGATAGGTTTCAGGCACGTTATAGTTAGAAATTAGCATTTAAAAAACCTTAGAAATTCACTGAAAAAACCATAGGTTTCAGGTACATTATAGTTAGTTGGACATTTCACTCGTACAAAACCAGAGAAATTCCCCCGTTATAGTTAGTTCAACTAACCATAACTTGCGCCCCTGCAATGCACTGCTGATGACGTCACATATTACATCATTCATGACATGGTCAGTGGCATCACTGTTGACATCACTGATGACATCTCAGATGACATCACTGATGACATCATCCAGTGACTGTGTTTTTCTTTAAAGTTTAAATATGTTTTATATATATGCCAAGGTATATTGAAGAATGAGTGGGTGTATAAGTGTCTGGATTTATGATTTAGTAGGTGTGTGACTGACTGTTTGAGTGAGTGATTAAACGTGTCATACTAAATGCATGGGTTAGTGACTAAACTCTGTGAATGTCTGTATCAGTCTGTCTGTTGTTTTATAAGCTGCTGCATGGGTTGGTCAGTAGCTACATGAGTGCCTATGTGGGTTATCGATTGGTTGCCTGAGTATTTTTATGAGTGCCTGTGTGTGTGTGTTGGTGGGTGGGAGGTGTGTGAGTCTGTGCATATATGTTTGAGTGGTTGATTCACTGTGTGTATGGGTTCAAGAGTGCATGTGGAAACAGCTGCATGGGTGGGTAAGTGTGTCTATGGGTGTGTTGGTGAGTGAATGGATGTCTCAATGGTACATGTCCAAGTAACTATATATGTGAAAGGCAGTATATGTGAAAGCTGAAGTATTTAAATGACTATACGTGAGAGTCAGTGAGTGTGAGAGTGGCTTTATGGGCAGTGCATGGAGGATTGTAGCAGTGCAAGAGTTAGTGCCTGGGTCATTGCGTGACTACATGGGTACTCACTGGATTATTAGACTACTGTAAAGAGAGTGCATAGTGATTTTATAAGTGCTTGGGTTTTGGCAGAGTGATTGGATAAGTACATGCTGCTGGATGGGTGTCACGGGGTGAAGCGGACCGAGGAACGGGGCGCCCAGGCCAAGCCTCTGACCAAAACCCTCTCCCCTCCTTCTCTTCCACAGCAAAGCGAATGGTTCCCTATAGGAACCCCGACACCCGTCGTACCTGAAGATCCCGGTGTCTGTTCCTTTAACTGCCAGGCCTGTGCCAAGAGCCACACTCCCAACAGCGATGACGAGGAAGCCTGGGCAGATATAGGAAGTGCAGCCTATTCCCCAGTGTGCATGGACACCGGAGAGCGGAAGGAGTTGGTTGCGAGGAACAGGAGCAGGATATCGAGCATTGGCGGAGAGGAAGGCGACACATTGACGGAGAAGAGCGGGAGACGTCCGGACGAGACTGTGAGCAGCGGAGGAACGAGGGAGGAGCAGAGGACGGCCGGAGACGACGTTGAACCCCAGCGACGAGAGCCAGGAGGCCAACGACCCCGCGAGTCGCCCAGCCACGTTCACGGAGGAGCGTGGCTTTCCAAGCTACGAGAGCGCATGCGGGGTTGGGGAGAAAGAAAGGGAGGGACCGAGTAAGGGGACAGCCTTGCACTAGCGTTGGTGTATGCATCCCGACACACCCCTTCCTGAGCACTACTTCACCACGATCTCTCTACCAGTGCACCGAGTGTTCCCTCACCCCCGTTCCCCTAATCCGACCGGCTGAAACCCGAGTTCTCAGGGCTGTTTTCTCTCTTCCTTTGAGCGCATGAGATCCCGAGACCAGGGGAGAACCGTCCAACGTAAACCTCCACGGTAGAAGAATCCGGAGAGGAAGGACCACGGCGGGAAGGAGAGAGCCCAGAGAAAGAATCCCCGAGGCCCCCCTACCGTACTATAGACCCTCCCCCATTCATAAACGAAAGACTAGGAAAATAAAAGTGATCAAAACACCACCTCGGTCTCCAGAGTTGTCAGATCCGTCACAATGGGTGATTGGAGGAGTGCATGGGTAGTGACAGAATCATAGCTGGATTGGAAGGGTAGTGCTCAAGTGATTGTAGTAGTGCATGAGTTATTGCATGGGTCATTGCATGAGCACATTGGTACTGACTGGATGATTAGAGTACTGCAAAGAGAGTGCATAGTAAATTCATAACTGCTTGGGTATTAGCGGAGTGATTGGATAAGTGCATGGTACTAGCTAGGTGATTGGAGGAGTGCACAGGGACTGACAGGGGGGTTACTGGAGTGCATGGGTATTACCTGAGTAATTGGAGGAGCGCATGAGCAGTTTTTAGGTGGTTAGAGGACTGCATGGGTAGTACACAGTTGATTGTAACAGTGCATGGGTTAATGCCTGGTTCATTGCATGAGTACATATATAGTGACTGGATGATTAGAGTACTGCAAAGAGAGTGCATGATCAATATATAAGTGCTTGAGTATTGGTGGAGTGATAGGATAAGTAAATGGTGCTAGATGGGTGATTGGAGGAGGGCATGGGAAGTGACAGGGGGTTTGCTGGAGTGCATGGGTAGTACCTGGTTAATTGGAAGAGTGGATCAGTAGTGAGTAGGTGGTTAGAGAACTGTGTGGGTAGTGTACAGGTGATTGTAGCAGTGCATGGGTATGGCTTGGGTGACTTAATCTTACCTGTTTTGAAGTAGATATAAAACTGATTGCAATATTTTTTTACTTCTTTTTTTTGTAATGTAAATTTAAAATATGTTAAACTTTAGTAGTAGAACCTGTAAAAGAGAAGAAACAAATCCTGTTATTACATATCATTTTATAGTTTTAAGAACACAACATTATTTTACAATTACAAACCATATTCAATTTGCCTTTTTTGTTGTCTTCAGATTCTATTGAATTTCACCATACACAGTGATTTCAATTTTGATCATCAGTTGAAAGCGGGCAAAAAAATACAATCAATAAGATTTAAAAAACAAAACAAATCTGTGTTCAAAATATCTACAACAAATTCAACTATCTATTTACATTTTCACAAATGAACATCCTCATTAACATTGTTTTTAATACAAAGATCAAATATATCAGCACCTTCTTTTGAACACAATTTTCCAAATGCAATATCAAAGAACAGAATCAATAATTCAAACCGTAATTCTCGACATCTTCGCAATAGTCCGAATTATGTTTCTAAAAACATTTCCATTAAGGAAATCAAAGATAAACTTCTGAATTCATATTGACATCTTGAATGATGTGTCTGAAATTATTTGTAGTGAAAATATACTCAGTAATTTATGTTGACATCTTCTCAGACTTTTTGGCATAAAAAATATTAGATATGAATTTGGTAATTCAATTGCAAAGTGTCCATCCTTTATTGCATTTTAAATACACAGCATAGTGTCCAGATGTTGAAAAAGGTCCAACGTAGAAAACAATAGCCACTGTTTTAAAAGTTCTTCCTGAAATTGACACTTGACCTGCCACAACATTTTTAATTTTGGTTTCCAATTTTGTTCCATCGCCTCTACAACGTTGTAGCATTAAAATTAATACTGTCCAAATTATTCTATAAATAACATGACAAAATTTCCAATTTGCACTGAGTACATTCCATATCTTGATTAGCTGATTTCACTAATTCATTGAAAGGCACTGTTTTGCAATCTGGTTATTTCTTGTCAAATATATGAATTGTTCAGTGTCTTTTTTAGTGGTAGATGAAAATGAACATCTGTCACATGTATGATCCCATCTGTAAAGTAGTCCAAACAGATGTTCAATTTGTATTCCATCATCTTCCAATACTGCAAGCATAAACATAAGAAATTCCTGAGCGTTTTGCTGTACATTCTGTGTAAATTGTGAAGAACCAGAACGTATATCCAGAAGATTACGCACACCAGAAGCAGTATGGATTTTCGTTTTATCAGTTTTCAACTTTTCAAAAACATAATGTAACAAAGAACAGAATCTTTTTCCTTGATTTTCTATAATTGCATGCTGTAGATTTTCTAAAAAAAACACAACCTTCACAATTACATTAGCATAGCAGTTGATACCTGAACTATTATCTAACTGATATCCTAAAATATTAGCAACCATGACCACTTCCATTTTCTTGCCAGCCTCATCATTCTTTTCAGTTCTTTTCTTCTTTGTAACCTCACTAGAATGTTTCTCATATTTTCGTTTTGGACGTATCAAACATTTTTCATAAATAGGATATTCATCTAAGTTAGGAGCATAGAGTCTCCTTAACTTATTGTATTCTTTGACACAATTTACATCTGCACTAACCTTTTCCTCATCAAAATCAATCAACTACAATCCAGATAATGTTCTTACTTGAGACAATGCAACATATGCCATGCCCTCTTTAAACACAGAACTTCCAATGTTTACCAAAGCACTGTCAACACTTAAACCTTGAGATTTATGAATTGTCACTGCATATGCAAAACAGGAAACTGTTTTCTACGAACATACAAATCTTTTACAAGCAAGAAACGAACACCACAACGTGCAATCTGTTCCTTGCACTTCCTCAGCTATTACTTCTTCCACATTTCTAGGAACCATCTTTTCTTTTTCAATTGGAGAACCATTTTTAACTTCGTAACACCGACCACAGGTATCAACTGCGTGAACTAATGTATTTTGTTGGAACTAGCTTTCTTCATTAGAAAAAGGTTCTAACTAGAAGTATGCTTCCATTCCCCAGAAAATATTTTACAAAAGTTAGTTCTATTTACAATTCTTTTTCTTTTACATTTGTCCTTCATAGACTTCATTATTGTATTTAAAGTTTTCAATCTGTTTAAAATTAAGATAAACAGCTTTCTTTTCAATTCAAATGCTTTTTCAATTACGCTTAGAATCTCCTTTTTTTGTTTGTAAAACGCTGATCTCTTTTTTGATTTTTTACAGTTTTTTAACAAATTTTGTAATACTCTATTTTTATATCATCTTTTTTGTATCTCTAAAAAAAAATTCTTCCTCCTGTCAACATATTTTTTTTCTGATAATCCAATCTTTCACTTTTTTGTACATTTTTCTTTTCCGTTTGTTTCACTGTACATCTTTTGTGTCTCTCTTCTTTATTTTCAGAATTTGTTAGACTCTTTAAAACTATTTTTACAAATTCTTTACTTCTCTTACCAGAAGGCATTTTATTTAAGGATCCGTGTTGTACTTGATCTAATTTCTCCTTTGTTGTTTTCTTTACATAGGCCTCTTTTCTTTGTTGTCTTTATGTTTGCTCTTTTCTTGTCATTGTAACTCTGTCTTAATAATTATGCCAAATTTTTGTAAAAAAAAGAAAAGTTTTAAAAACAATTCAGTATAATTAAAATAATTATATTGAAATATTCACATGTTTATATATAAAAATATATACAATGATACTACCACAATTATTAGAGCAGTGGAACGGTACTACCTGGGTAATTGGAAGAGTACATGAGTAGTTTATAGGAGATTAGAGTACAGCATGGATAGTACACAGGTGATTGTAGAAGTGCATGGTTAGTACCTGGATCATTGCATGAGTACATGGGTACTGCCTGGATGATTAGAGTACTGTAAGGAGAGTGCATGGTGAATTTTCAAGCAGTCAGGTATTGTCAGAGTGACTGGATAACTACTATATGATACTGGCTGAGTGATTGGAGGAGTACATGGATAGCGACAGAGCGATGGCTGGAGTGTATAGATAGTGGTCAGGGGTTTGTAACAGTGCATGTATTAGTGCCTGGACCATTGCATGAGTACATGGGTACTGACTGGATTATTAGAGTACTGCATGATGAGTGTATGGTGAATTTATAACTCCTTGGGTATTGGTGGAGTGATTAGAAAACGACATGGTGCTGGATGGGTGATTTGAGGAGTGCATGGGTAGTGACAGGGTGATGACTGCACTGGAAGGCTAGTGCTTAGGGGATTAAAGCAGTCTATGAATTAGTGCCTGGATCATTACATGAGTACATGCATACTAACTGGATGATTAGACTACTGCAAAGAGACTGCATGGTGAATTTATAACTGCTTCAGTATTTGCAGAATGTTTGGATATGTACATGCTGCTGGATGGCTGATTGCAAGAGTGCATGGGGAATGACAGGAGAATTGTTGTAGTGCATAGGTACTACCCGGGTAATTGGAGAAGTGAATCAGTAGCGTGTAGCTGGTTAGAGGTCTGCATGGATAGTGCACAGAGGATTGTAGCAGTGCACAAATGAGTGCCTGACTCATTGCATAAGTACATGGATAGTCACTGAATGATTACAGTGCTGGAAAGAGAGTGCATGGTGAATTTAAGTGCTTGGGTATTCCTGAAGTGATTGGAAAACTACATGCTACTGGATGGGTGATTGGAAGAGTGCATGGGGAGTGATAGGGGGTTTGCTCGACTGCATGAGTACTACCTGGTTAATAAGAGAAGTGAATCAGTAGTGTTTACCTGGTTAGAGGCCTGCATTTATAGTGCACAGAGGATTGTAGCACTGCATATGTCAGTGTCTGGGTCATTGCATGAGTACATAAGTAGTGACTGGATGATTACAGTGCTGCAAAGAGAGTACATGCTGAATTTATAAGTGCTTGAGTATTGGCAGAGTGATTGTAAAACTACATGCTGCTCGATGGGTAATTGGAGGAGTGCATGGGGAGTGACAGGGGGATTGCTGTACTGCATGGGTACTACCTGGGTAATTAGAGGAGTGAATCAGTAGTGTGTAGGAGGTTACAGGTCTGCATGGATAGTGCACAGAAGATTGTAATAGTGCATAAGATAGTGACTGGGTTATTGCATGAGTACATAGATGCTGACCGGATGATCACAGTAGTGCAAAGAGAGTGCATGGTGAATTTATAAGTGCTTGAGTATTGCCAGTCTGATTGTATAAGTACATGGTGTGAATGGGTGATTGCAGGAGTGCATGGGGAGTGACAGGGGGATTGCTGGAGTGCATGGGTACTACCTGGGTAATTGGAGGAGTGAATCAGTAGTGTGTACCTGGTTAGAGGACTGCATAGATAGTGCACAGATGATTATACCAGTGCATGTGTTAGTGCCTGGGTCATTGCATGAGTACATATGTAGTGACTGGATGATTACAGTGCTGCAAAGAGAGTGCATGGTGAATTTATAAGTGCTTCGGTATTGGCAGACTGTTTGGATAAGTACATGGTGTGAATGGGTGATTGGAGGAGTGCATTGGGACTGCCAATTGGATTGCTGGACTGCATGGATGCAACCTGAATAATTGGAGGAGTGAATCAGCAGTGTGTAGCTGGTTAGAAGTCTGCATGGATAGTGCACAGAGGATTGTCGCAGTGCATGTGTTAGTGCCTATGTCATTGCATGAGTACGTAAGTAGTGACTGGATGATTACAGTGCTGCAAAGAGCGTGCATGGCGAATTTATAACTGCTTGGGTATTGGCAGAGTGTTTGAATAAGTACATGGTGCTGGATGGGTGATTGGAGGAGTGCAAGGATACTGACAGGACGATGGCTGCACTGCAAGAGTAGTGCTTAGGGTATTGTAGCAGTGCATAAGTTTGTGCTACTGCTTTACTATTTTACAACTACTTTTAATGTTACACCTAGCCAAATACAAAGCAGGAACCATTCACATTTCTCTGCGATAAATCTCACCATATTCCTAAAACATGCATGGATATCTCTGTACCACAACACTTTGTACACCTCAAAAAATACACAGAACAAACTTCAAAGTGAAACAAAACACCAACATTATGTGGCATATTTCAACTGTACCTCTCTAGAGACTTATAAACCCTAGTCTAATCAGAAATACCTTAACTCAACATATGCAATTAGACACATACTTCACATACAACTCCATGCACACTTTTAAACTTGACAAACTGCACTTCAAATTTGAAAGCAACACCTAAAATTATGCAGTATACTACAAATGTACATGTGATTTCAGAAGTCTAAAGGTATTGCATGTGCACTGCTTATGTGATCGAAGGAGTGCATAGATCCTGACAGGGTGATTGCACGAGTGCGATGGTAGTGTCTGGGTGATTACATAACTGCATAGGTAGGGCCTACATGATTTTGAAAGTGCATCAGCACTGGCTAACTGATTGGAAGAGTGCATAGATCCTGACAGTGTGATTACAGCAGTACAACGATAGTGCCTAAGTGATTGAACCAGTGTATAACTAATGCATTGATTAATCTATGACTGCAGAAGTATGTCTGGAGGATGACACGAGTACATACGTAATGCCTAGTGATTCCATGAGTGCTAGGGTAATGTCTGGGAGATTTCAGCAGTACATACAAAGTGCCTGAGTGATAATATCTCTACAAACATATACACACCTCACTTTTGTGCTGCTGCTTTACCATTTTACAACTACTTATAATGTTACACCTAGCCAAATAGAAAGCAGGAACCGTTCACATGTCTCTGCTAGAAGTCTTACCATATTCCTGAAAACATGCATGGATATATCCATACCTTAACACTATGTACACCTCATAAATTCATAGAAAAAAATTCAAATTCAAATCAAACACTAAGCATTATGTTGTATATTTCAACTATACCTCTCTAAAGACTAAAAAATAGTCTCATTACTAATACTTTAACTGAACATATACACTTCCAACTTGAAAGTAATACCTAAAATTATGCGGTATACTACAAATGTACATATCCACACACGGAAACAAACTACCATAATCAGTAATCCATATTAAAAAATACACATAATACTATACAGAATCTATATCAAACAATATTTAAATACATTACAACATGTCAAAGTTCATGATTTATATTTTACCTTTAAAAACAAAGCCAACACATAATACACTTCACAAATTTATAACTCACCTTTCAAATTGATTTGTAGATTATGGAGTATCAGAAACTCAGAAAAGATTTTCTTATGCACATAATCAATATGTATAGCACTTCTCTCAGCAAAGCAAAACCAAAAATGGCAAAGTTTCCCTCTCTATCTTCACACATATACATGTAAATAACAAATCACATTGCTTCCCAGATTATTTCAAATTCTAAAACACATTTTTATTGGTTACACATATCAACCCTTGCCAACTGACTTCTAACTTCTAACTGAACCCAAACTGCTGCTGGAATTTTATGAAGTCGCGACTCCACCCTGCTCCGAAAGCGATGGCACCGCAAATCCATACGGGCGTCCCAAAATATATTACAAATAATTTTACCACTTTTTTTAATAACACACCACTTCTAAACATACAACTGAATTGGAAAATCTCACTGTAATAACATATTACTTTAATATTTATAACAAATTCACATTTTAATGCCACAGTTAACTTTCAAACCTACGCCCATTCTGCTTAATACCTGTTTCCATAGTAACAATTCATGGAACACTCAGCTCAACTCACAGGTCACAAGTTTAGCACATTCTAAAGCTCACCACACAATGTTGTGAATACAAATAGCAGGTGTGGTTGACTTTACACAATATGAGCTTATTCTATCTACTGTACCTTTCAAACATTTTTTACAAACCAATAAGAAACATGCTATTTAAAGACAGAAACATGCACCATATTTTTCACTGTACAATGTTCTTACACAACCAATCATTCCTCTTCATTTTCAAAAACTGCATCTTATCCACTATTTTAGATACCTCTCATTCTAGCAACTGCCTACTTCAGCTACAGACATCTTTTCAGTGCATCCAGACTTCCCTTCAAGATGCTTAGAGTGTGGATTGTGGAACACAGCTATATTTTCTGGTGCAAAAGGTATGCTGAACACAGATGTATTGACAAAGACCTAGCTTTACCAAATGTGAACATTAAATGGATTGGACAAAGAGGATTAAAGTGGCACCAATTAATGCCTTTGGTTAAAACGTTTTTACATCTCCAACCCCCTGACCTCATGATTGTGCACTGTGGTGGCAATGACCTAGACACATTGACTGGGGTAGGACTGGAAATGCTAATGAAGGACACCTTTGCAGAATTGATGTTGCTTTCCCCCAAACTGTCTTTGTATACTCTAACATATGCCAAAGACAGAAATTGAAGTGGTCCAATCAATTATGTCCACAAATTGAGAAAGCTAGAAAAAATTTCAATAAAGCTGTTTCTGCTTATCTCAGAGACCATAGCATGGGCTCCATATACAACAACAATCTGCGTTTCGATATGAATGGCATCTACAGGAGTGTTGGTTTACACTTCACAGATAAGGGAAACAGAGTCCTTCTCAACAACCTATGGCTCTGCATCGGCACTTACATGTAGCTAAAAAATTCTCCCAATAAAAACAAGGGCTCTTTTTAGAGCCACCCAATAACCCAACATATAACCTAGGTTTACAATTAAAAAAAAAATATTTATGCTTGGAGTCGTGCACCCATCGCGTTCCCACTAGGGGGCCGCGCTGAGAACCGCGCACCTATCATGTTTACAGTAGGGGGTCGTGCAGAGAGCCACACACTCATCGCGTTTGCACTACAGAACCACAAACCCATCGCGTTCACACTAGGGGCCGCGTACCCTTCTAGTTCAGACTAGGGGGCAGCGCTGAAAGCCGAGCTAGGGTCACCACTCCCAATTTTTTGGGGAAAAATTATTTCACTTTCATTAATTTACATTCACCTCGGGGACCACATCCCCCAACGCATGCCCACATCTCCATATTTATTTTATTTTTTTTAAAAGGGAAGGGTGGCCATGTGACCCCCTCCCATGTCACTTCTGGCCCCGGGTACCCCATCCCCCGGGGCCTGGCCTCTCTGTTGGGGACCGTGGGGGGAGCCACAATGCCCCACCGTCCCAGACAGCTCCCTGCCTCCTGCGGGAGCCGGCATTGCTTTTGGGCAACAGGAGCTGCTAACATACAGCTCCCCTTGCCCAAAAGCAATCCTGCTTTGCTTCATTGATGCGAGAGCAGGTTTTCCTTCTCTCGCTTCAACACATGACAGTGTGCGAGACATGCTTCCACCCTCTCATAGCAAACAACAATGTCCCAGGGGTGAGCTCCCCGGGACATTGCAGGAGCCGGGGAGTGGCAGTCTCCAGGGTAATCAAGGGCTCCAGCAGGGGGGCTGGGCGGCCCCCCTCCCTCTATTTTCAAAGCCCCAGAGAGGTGGTGTTCACCGGGGCTTCAGGGAGCCCGTGAAGCCCCCCTGCATATTTAATTAAAGCCCCCGGGGTGGTGATCCCCGGGGCTTGGGGGTACCTCAGAGGCCCCCCAATAATTTCAAAACATGCTCTGGGGAGGTGGCGTTGCCCAGGGGCTGCGGGAGGGCCGATTGCCCCCGGAACCTGGTCCACCTGGGGGCTCATTTAAATAAAGTGGGGGAGCCCCCGCTTTATTTTTCCCCAAAGAATTTTATCTGGATTCGTGCGCCCAGCGCGCATTCGACGTTTTTAAAAGAAAAATTGTGCCTGGGGGTCCTTGTGGGACCCCCTGAGCAGGCCTTGAGGGTCAGGGTGTTTCACCCTGCCCCGTTTTCTTCTTTTTTAATCTTTTTTCGACTGTTTTCTTGTGACTCGGTTTTACCGAGCAACAAAATGGCTGCCAACACTTCCTGGTTTGGAGTGTTGACAGCCAATCATAGTGAAGCTCGTGGTCGTGGCAGCCAATCACAGTGAAGCTCGTGGTAGTGAGGGTGCACGAACCTACCGCTGCCCCAGATATCAAAACTTTTATTTTTTGAATTTCTCAGCAACTACTGAACGGATTTACACCATTTAAAAAATGACATTTCTGAATCAAGCACTACCTTCTTGCCAAATTTAGTGTCATTCCGTTCAGCAGTTTGGGCTGTAGCCTTGGCTAACGTTTCCTATGGAAAATTGATTTTTTACTTTTATTTTTTTAATTTCTCAGCAACTACTGAATGGATTTACACCATTTGAAAAAAAGGTCGCTCTCTGAACCAAGCTCTACCTTTTTGCCAAATTTGGTGTAATTCAGTTCAGCAGTTCGGGCTGTAGCCTTGGCTAAAGTTTCCTAAGGGAAATTGATTTTTTGACTTTTATTTTTTTCATTTCTCAGCAACTACTGAATGGATGTACACCATTTAAAAAAAAAGGTCGCTCTCTTAACCAAGATCTACATTTTTACCAAATTTGGTTTAATTACGTTCAGGAGTTCGGGCTGTAGCCTGTAATAAAATTTCCTATGGAAATTAAAATGGAGAAAAAACTTTTTGGAACCCCCCTTTTTTCTCATCCCCCGCTTGACGAATCACCCCCAAACTTTCAGGATAGGAGCTGACCTGGCTAGACCTTTTTTTTAAAAGAATTTCACGAACATTCATCAAACTACGCCAAATTTATTATCAAATCAAAAAATACTTTTCCTATGGAAACTAGGTTCTAACTATAACTACCTACTGGCGACGGCCAGTAGGTAATATATATATATATATATATATTATATATATCAAGGTGCAACTGGTAGCGTGATATATATATATATATATACACACACACATGCACACATACAAAGTCCAGTGCATATCAGGTTCCAAAACAGAAGTGAGCAAAGCCAGTGTTGTAAAGTAAAACCGAAAAAGAAGTCCATCAGTAATATGTAGCTGGGTAGAGAATCTCTCATAAAATATTACTCACCAAAGTCCCACAGTTAAGGGAATATAGGATTGGGTAGTTAAATGTGGTCTCAAAATAAAGAAGGTGCACTGCATAACAAGTAGTGCTGCAGCAGTTTCGCTGGTCCCTAAATGGTCGAGTAGAAACGGAATAGCAAGGTGATATATATTGATCATGCGTTCGCTTATAACCATCCGTAAGTGTAGCTGATGAATCAAACTTTGGAAAGACTAGTTATCCAGGTGTGTGGACAATTTAGTAAATAAGTGGGAACAGTCTAATGATGCATATGAGTTGAACCCATCCGTGAGGACTTGCCAGTGAATCTATTGTTCTTGAGTACCATCATAGTATGCACGGTCAAGTCTAAGGAATATAACCCATAGGGAGGATTCACTTGCAAATGTGCTAAGAATAAAGGAACACACATTTTTTAACCATGAAGGTAACTTGTTAGTAGTTCACAGATAATTCTAGGTGGTCTGAGGCAGCAAGAGGTCCACTGCGGCCATGTTGAAAGTAGTCCGTATGCCATGTCTAAACTATCACACAATTCACCTTTACTTTCAGACAACTTTTCAGTGCAAAATGTTGTTAATCTGGGACTCACACAGACACCTTTGCACTATGGTGCAAAGGTGTGTGCGTGGCACTAGGTAGTCTTATTGTGTGCTGGCGCTAGGGAGAGAAATCACCTGGGACACCTGTGATCTATACACTGCCAAAGATACACAAAAATATAGATGCCCCACCAGGATGCCCTATTGTGTCCGGATGTGGCTCTATCTTAGAACCACTTGGACGCTATGTAGATGACTTTATCAAAGATTTTGTCCCTAGCATACAATGTTATATAAAGGACACCATGGACATGATCAATCTAGTTAAAGACCTTCTGTTTGACTCAGCCAACTGCATACTTTGCACTCTGGACGTCAAATCCTCATATACCAATATTCCGCAGGACGAGGGAATTGACTTATTCGAAAATATTCTTGACTCAAGGACCCTCCCATATTCGGTACCTACTCCATTTATTCTTAATCTATTAAAGATTTGCTTGACCCGTAACTTCTTCTCATTTAATGGCAAATTCTACCAACAAATTAAGGGGACATCCATGGGAGCTGTCTATGCTCCCAATTTTTCCATTTTGTACATGGATTACCTGGAAATCAACATGGTTTTATCCGCGGCTAACCCTTCCATGTCAAACATCTTAGAATGGAAGAGGTATATAGATGATATTCTTTTGATTTGGAAGGGACCTGAGACTACCTTGATCATGTTCCATGAATGATTGAATGCCCATTGTAATGGCTTGAAATTCTCACTAACACATAGTAAAACCCAGATTGCCTTTCTTGACCTACTTATTATTCCCCATGAAGACAAGTTATACACTACCCTTTTTCGTAAACCTACTGAGAGGAACACTTTAATTGCCTATAACAACCATCATCCTCGCACACTGAGAGATACCCTACCTTTCTCGCAATTCCTACGCATAACAAGGAACTGCTCCTTCAAGCAGGATTACTTTCAGGAAGCAGACAATTTGTCTAAAAAACTCATTAGTAGAGGCTACCCTCGGAAACTCATCAGAAGTTCACTCAAATGAGCATGGTAATGTCCACGCGAAGCACTAAAATTGGCTTCTGGAAGAGAGGGGTTCACTTACATCAGAAGGAAGAGCAAGTACCATATTGTCTTGGCCTTGGCACAGGTGTCTTGTTCAAACAGGTTCTCTGTCTCAAGACTACATCCCAGTGACTTAGCATTGTCAAATAAGGAGAGTGAAGCCATCGACACCCAGCTTATCCTCTACCTCACCAAGGACCCCACCACCACAAGACTCAACTTCCAGAAAGGAATGCAGGATGTCGTATCCTGGATGAGCAACAGCTGCCTGAAGCTCAACTTGGAGAAAACAGAAGTCCTCTTACTCGGGACCACCCCCTCAGCATGGAACAACACCTGGTGGCCCACCGCACTCGGAAACCCTCACCAGAAACCTCGGCATCATACTCGACTCCTCCCTATGCATGAACAAGCAGGTCTATACCGTCGCATCCACCTGTTTCAACACCCTTTGCATCCTCTGGAAAACCTTCAAATGGACCCCCCCGAATCAAGGAAGACCGTCACCCACGCACTCATTACCAGCAGGCTGCACTACGGAGACACCCTCTACGCCGGTATGTCAAGTCTCTACTCTGCAAACTTCAGACGATACAGAACACCGCAGCCAGACTCGTCCTTGGCAGCCCCCGACACGAACATATCAGCCAACACCTACAGAACCTCCACTGTCTCCCCGTCGAGAAGAGAGTCACCTTCAAGATACTCACCCACGCCTACAAATGCCTCCACAACACAGGACTCCAATACCTCAACGAGAGAATGGCCTTCCACGTACCCAAAAGAAACCTCAGCTCCAGAAACCTCGCCCTCGCCGAAACCCCACACATCCGCAGAGCCAGAACAGGGGAAAGAGCCTTCTCCTACCTGGCGGCCAACCCCTGGAACAAGCTCCCTGCCGACATCAGACGCGCACACTCCCTGAACACCTTCAGGAAAGCTCTCAAGACCTGGCTCTTCGACTAATCAGAACTGTTTCCCCCCCCCCCCCCCCACCCAGTGTCTTGAGACCCTCACGGGTGAGTAGTGCACTTAAAACCCCCTGATTGATTGATTTATTGATTGAAGCCATCTAGTTTCACGTTGGAAAGGCATACATGATTGTGTTTGTTTGGAGCTAATGGAGAACAAGAGGAATTTGGACTTTGTTGAGTTAAACTATAGGGTGATAGCTGCCATCCAATCCTGGATTATCTTGTGCTGGTATACCAAATGCACCGTGAGGGTTAAGAACATAGGTATTGCAAGAAGAGAGTGTTACATGTTCTATGTCCCCAATCTTTTCCATTGAGTTTCCTTTACTACTTTGCCATCTCATTATGGCTCGCTTATCTAGTCCCCCTGTGTGAAGCTTCTCTTGGCTTCGGAGCTTGTGTAGTTTGGAGCAAGGTTTTTAAGGGTGATGGAATAATAATCCTGACAAAATCTTGGGATGTTATTGCAATCAGAGGCGTGTCCGCACATTACTGTTAAACCATCTCACCAATAGCAGCGGAGTTGACTCTTAACCCCTTCCATGCTGCGCAGATTCCGCCGCTGTGCTGACGGAATCTTGCGCGGGCGTGGTCATGACGGAACGGTTCCGTCATGAGCACAGCTCAACCGTGGCTCATGACGGAACCGTTCCGTCATGAGCACCGAAGGGGTTAATTATAGTGGCAAGTCAGACTTGTGTAGGTATTCACAAATGTTCCAGTACTTTTCACAATCAATTTACATATTTAGGGCTAGCGCTCATAACCCTGCAAGACACTGACTCCAAATATTAAGGGTATCTAGGGAAAAGGATTTCTCCACCAGGACACAATTTTTTCCAAACGGTAAAAAAGCAAAATATTTACAGTGAACTTTCATTTTTAAATAATTATAAAATGGTGTATGTGTTTCTGCAGAATATTCATTTGTGTAGGGCTAGGCTTTCACATAAATATAAATTTCAGATTGTGAAGTATTTGTCTGTTTATTTTTAAGAATTCAAAGCAGTAGCCTAATGAATAATGTAGGCACACGCCTGTAGCTCGTAGAGATACTCCTCTCCTTGTGAATAGGCCGCAGAGAGTTTTGACAAGAAATGTATCCAAATATTAAAGCGATATAGGCGCTCTCACATGGAAAGCGGCAATGTCCATGGGACCCGTCTTCGCAGGGCTCAGGGACCCATCTGGAGGAAGGGAGGCGGTTTTGACAAGTACACGGCTCCGCTTGACATGGTCATTATTTTCCTCTGTGGGCAGATGGCCATTTTGTTTGCAGAGAGGTGATTCATGCCAATCTAACAGTTCAATATTAGTTTTAGATTAAAATGGAAGGCGATGAAAATGCAATTAGTACTGAGGCAGCCTGCACCAGTTCTATGCACAAGGATAGGAGTAAAGTCCTGCAGCAACCTTTAGATAGGAGTAACATGATGCTTGGTTTTGGGGGTGTTGTTAGGCCACATATAGAAGGCACAACTCTTTTACAGCGATTTCATGGCCAGTGATATTAGTATTACTGAGATGCCCATTGTCCTCATGGGAACTAGCTATTGTCTGGAGACTCGTTTTGAAAGCATTTAATGACATTTTTGGGAATTCACTGATTATGAGAAAAGGAGCGTAGCTTAGTCAATAATATTGGGGGGGATAAGACTGAGACTTCCCAAAAAGTGAAATAGGGTCTCATTTATGGGGATTTGGCATATTGCAATGCAGCAAGTCCACTTATTTATCTAATACGGTGCACAGCTGTCATTTCCCCCTGCGCTGGTCCTGTTTCTGCAGCATATTGCCAATGCAGACACCCTTGCGCCATGGTGCATGGGTGCCTGTGTTGCCGGCAGGATTGTTTTTGTGCAGGAAGGGGAAACTTTCTGCACAAAAACAAATCCTGGGAGTCTTTTTCTTCTTAGAGAGGAAAAACAAGGACAAATAAAGTAATGTTTCCTTTTAAGGTTTTGGTAAATCCTCAAGTATACATGGTTTTGTAAATCTGCAGAAGCATTCCAATCCATGCGTGGTGTGTGGGAACACCCACCGCAAAGTCCATGGAACGCCTCCCTAACGCAGAGTAAGGCAATGCAGCGATTTGCGTTACCTTCACTTATGTCATATCTATAAGGCCATTCAAAGCCACGCAAAAATATGATTTTGGTATTTGCGCTGCCGGAGCATCACAAACAATGAGGCTAGGGCAGCGCAAGGCGCTCATAAATATGCCCCATAGTGTTCCCAACAAGAAAGGCAGTGGGTGACTAAGGGCATGGTTTGCATCGTGGCTAAGGTACTGCAATGTGTTTGGAGTTTGGAAAAGTAAAGAACAGTCTTGGTAGCATTAATAAATACATACAATCATAAGCTGACGTAGCAATTGTTCGCCCCAAAATATACAACAAAGACCAGTTGAATAATAAATCAGTGTTTCACAACTGTATAAGCTAAGCACGTGACAAAATGCCGCTTTTACTAAGTGGCACAATGTAGTGCTATAATCATATGGAATGCATCAGCTTGTATACCCACGAGGCAGGGCATTGTGCCACTCCGGTACTATTTTGCATGCTTGGTTTGAGTGATTGTATCTTTCATTTTTTAACAATCTACTTTTAAACAGATTGTAGTTTAAAAAATGGCCAATGCAATGTCACAGATCAAACTACTGTGCATACCATTTATGGGCTCTGGCTGTCTACTCAGAGATACTTAAATAAATGCCCCCTGAGCTTTTCTCTGATGCCCACCCCATCCCCTGCACAAATACCAGGTATTTCGTTAGGTAGACAGTCCCCCTTAGTATTCGCCTTCGAAGATTTTCTGGCTGGTCAGGAATCTCTTCTTCTTCCTGGACTCAATGGAAGTCGACCTCCAAGATTCCAGTCTGATGGTAACATGGCTCATTTGGACAGGGCCCCATTGAAACACTTAGGATGATGTTGTCCACTCAAGTCCAGTTCTTGAAGATCAGGATAGCCTGGTGGTCCTCACAGGGATGGATGAAGAGCATCCCAGATCCTCGAGCCCTATATTCTTGATGAACATGTATCCACATTCTTTTGACATAGGTTAGCAGATTGCTAAGGCGTCGTATACACTGAGATGCATGGTTGTTATAAAAAAGAAGGTTAACCTTTGCAGGTAATTTGACAACTACCTTTGAAAGGGTGTTTACAAGGAAGATAGAATGTCGACCTGCATTTTAAACCAGTTAGAATTCAAGGCCAGTAACCTGAAAGTGGCTGTTAGCAGTACTGGGGCAGTCACCAATTCACATTCTGAAAGTGTTTGGTTTTGCTCTTTATTCTCTCTTGGATTCTAGCAGTCACCGTTGGCCAGTGGCTCCTGGTGGGCATGCCAGTGAAACTTGGGAACCAGTAACCATGGACAAACAATGATTGTATCTCTGGGACAATTGGTGTTTATGGCACCATTATTGATTGGTACACTGGTTTCCAAGGAACAAGAATGTGGCCTCACTAAAAGAAATCTTCAGGATATGCAGGGAGTCTCTAGTTTTGTACTTTCTACACTTTCTAGGTCTTTAAAAAATCCTATGTGTCTTGGGACACCCTCAGAGTCCACCATGGGGAACATCATGTAGGCATGATACCCAGCATGTTGAAGACATATAAGGAGACTGACTCCGTATAGTAAGCTATTCAGGAGTGGAGGACCAAAGGGTGTTATTTATTGTGTCTGGGGATGAGGGACAGCTACCAAAACGTTTCAGATATCCTGACCACCCAATTTTAGGTATATATGAATGTAAACACTCTAATTAGACATTTGCATGCACCTAAATAGGGTTGTTGGGACATCTGCCAATTTTTGTGAATATCTCACACCAGCTAAACTTGAAGTAATAATCAAAGTTTCTTTTGTTAATGCAGGAGAGCAAGATCTCCAGATAGACTGACTAATCTAGAGCCCCTCAACTGGAACACTGGATCAGCCCCACAACCATCTGCAGCCTCCAGTATGTTAAGTAAAATGGGCAGGCGTCCCTGGAACCTTCAGTTGTTGGCTCAAATTGTGGATGCTTCTACCACTGCAGTTAGACAAGCAGTCCTCTTGGAAAGGACTCTTTGCCATGCATTAGTGATTCACAAAGAGCGTTGTTAAAGGTTTTTTGATATGATGTGTCCCATCCGAATGCCCCATACTATGACTGACATACACACAGACATACAGATGCTAATGCACCTAGCTCCATACTTAGGGGCCGATTACGATGCAGTTTGGAAGGACTCCTAATGGCATTTCCTCTGTCCGAATTGGATTGGGAGTTGTCTTTCTGACCAAATCTGAAAGGTTACCGACTGACCGATTACGATGCGAGTTTAGGCGTTAATAACATCCTAATCCAAACCTGACGGCATTCGGAATGAGTGAGCCATACAGAGCAGACTTGTACGTCTCTACAGGCCGCATTTCCGAATGACCGATTACGATGCTGTATTCGGACAGCCTTTCTGAATCGTGCCCTCCAACTCGAATCAGCAGTCGGAATCAGACTTTGGAGGCCCGTAGTGGGCCCCTCTGCACCCAAAGCCTTCCCAATCGGGCCTGTGGGGGTACCCATGTTTCCCACCTTACCAGCCATGCACAGTGTGGCAGGCACCAGGGGATGCCCACCACGGGTTGCCCGATTCTCCCCAGCCACCCCTTTCTTTAATGGATGCCTATTCATTTGGTCAGAACTTATGCTCCCATTGAAGTCAATGAGAGTCCTACAAATCGTATGTTGAAACAGATCCAGATGCATCGTAATTGGTCTTTCGGACTCTCCCAATGCGAGTCGGTCGGAAAACATTCCCAAACCGATTCTATTGAAATGATTTCTGAATCACATCGTAATCGGGCTCTTAAAGAGGCCATTCACTTAGCCATTCAGCACTTCCAAAACAACAGTTTTGCTAATACACTTAGTTCTGAACTACTGGGAACTGCACCAGCCATTGTGACAGACACAGGCACTCACACATGTGTGCACACACACTCCTTGCTGAAGCCTCAGCACACGTGACAAATATACGTGCTTAAGTGAATACACACATGAAATATGAGTACATAAGAGATTTTTCTTTTTGAAAAAATACAGAGTACAATTTTTTTCTTGTCTTCTTTATTAAGACGAGTCCAGGTGAAGTGTCGAGATTACAGCCAACACGTGTTTCGTCGCATCGGGAGTGTGAACCCGCGACTTCCTCAAGGCTGTACAAATAAACAGAAAGATGCCAACTCATACCGTGAAAGTACAAACAGTAACTGAAATCCACAGTAGTCAACATTAAGTTTGGCATCGTGATCCCAAACACAGTGAGTAATTGCGTGATGGAAAGTTGGATTTCCAGATGAAAGATAGGAACCCAAAGGGGAATGATGAGCAAAAAGTCTTCGAAGCAAACCAAACACATGGAGAGAGAAAGGCCCGATTGTGAAACTACGTGGTTGCTAAGTGAACTGCTGATTGTGCGAATTACTGGTAACATTATCGCCGTCGTGGGATGTAAGTGCCATGTCATCGTTAAAACAAAACGTGACTGAATAAATAACACCCAAAATACCGAGGTGAATTGTTTACCTCTCTTGGTATTCTTGAAATCTCTGTTTACACCAGGGAAATAAAATAAAATGAAAAAACATCAGATATTGATCCAACCGTCGTCTCGGTGAGCAAGTATACGAGCTAAAACGTGGTTAAACCTACTTTAATTGTGGTTGTAATTCCGGCCCACAAGGGGTTCTATGTTCAATTGTAGAAACGAGGGATATCACAGAATCAACAGGGAGGCGTTCGTGTACAAACACTTCTCTATGGAGATGAGAAATACATATGTCACGGTCCAGACTTATTATTGCGTGATTTTGTTAATCCAAACGACACTACCTGTCATACATGAAAACTTTAAGTCTATGTTTGTCATCCCGTATCTGCTAATCCAAAAGTCTCACCGCATATCAACTGCAAATTGTGCAAGACCAAAATACAAACCATGATCTATATATCGATAAGACCATAATATCTTAGGTGATTCAAATAGCCATTGTAAATATCACTCATATCCTTTTGTAATGTCACGAGATAAGTTCCTGACTCTGTCTGACAAACATTCGCAATGTCCCATGTGGGGCATATACGAGAATCACCTCGTGGAAACAGAGTGCCGTTCCAACATACAACCAACCTAGAGTCTGAGTAAACGCATTCACCTTACCTGACGTCTTCTTCCCATATATCGTGCCCTCGTTCCCACACGAATCTTCTAAGTACAAGAGCTGGGTCCGCCGAGTATGGCAACCCGTCCTCCGTGTGTTTGTGTCACGTGACGAAAGTCAAACCGGGAATATATCCGGGAATATATCCGGGTTTGCGCGTTAGCACGTCCGTCAGAAAATTAACATAGTGAAAAGACTAAGCGTGAAGATACCGTCTCCCATCCCACGAGTAGGGACCCATGCTTGTCACTATTAATCCCTACATTTATATTTTTAGTCCGATAAGACTTCGGTCCCAATGTCATAAGTGATTAACACATAGGGTACTACGCGAATTCAAATACTATATGCAACTTGATCCAATGCGGTGTTAAAAATCGTCATGCTTCAGTTGGATCTCAGATATCGCCGTAAATATGTTCCTCAGATAAATTCACTATTTACGATCTACGAGGCCTGTTAAGGCAAAATCGAATTGTGATTGATCCTTGGGTCAATTAGAGACAATTAAAGTAGGTTTAACCACGTTTTAGCTCGTATACTTGCTCACCGAGACGACGGTTGGATCAATATCTGATGTTTTTTCATTTTATTTTATTTCCCTGGTGTAAACAGAGATTTCAAGAATACCAAGAGAGGTAAACAATTCACCTCGGTATTTTGGGTGTTATTTATTCAGTCACGTTTTGTTTTAACGATGACATGGCACTTACATCCCACGACGGCGATAATGTTACCAGTAATTCGCACAATCAGCAGTTCACTTAGCAACCACGTAGTTTCACAATCGGGCCTTTCTCTCTCCATGTGTTTGGTTTGCTTCGAAGACTTTTTGCTCATCATTCCCCTTTGGGTTCCTATCTTTCACCTGGAAATCCAACTTTCCATCACGCAATTACTCACTGTGTTTGGGATCACGATGCCAAACTTAATGTTGACTACTGTGGATTTCAGTTACTGTTTGTACTTTCACGGTATGAGTTGGCATCTTTCTGTTTATTTGTACAGCCTTGAGGAAGTCGCGGGTTCACACTCCCGATGCGACGAAACACGTGTTGGCTGTAATCTCGACACTTCACCTGGACTCGTCTTAATAAAGAAGACAAGAAGAAAATTGTACTCTGTATTTTTTCAAAAAGAAAAATCTCTTATGTACTCATATTTCATGTGTGTATTCACTTAAGCACGTATATTTGTCACGTGTGCTGAGGCTTCAGCAAGAAGTAACGTTAAGCTCCGGCTTACATTTGTGGAGTGTGTGGTGTCTCTATGCCTTTCAGCACCGTCTTATTAGAGAACTGATAACATTTGTGCACTTTCTCTGTAGCGCCATATGCCTATGAC
The DNA here is from genome assembly GCF_964204655.1 of Triturus cristatus. Classification (NCBI taxonomy): domain Eukaryota; kingdom Metazoa; phylum Chordata; class Amphibia; order Caudata; family Salamandridae; genus Triturus; species Triturus cristatus. Next base: position 128,059,946 of record NC_140583.1, read on the forward strand.
ACATACCACAGACCTTTTAAAGTGCAGACACACTCATTGGCACCAAACCAAATATGCACAGGCTCTTGTCACATACACATAATGTGCAAAGCACTCATTTACTCCTTGGGGTGTCTTGGCACTGACTGAAAGATGCTTATTGTTAACCTCAACTTAATAGAAATCATTTTATTGACCTCAGAAATCCAATCGTAAACCTGTCTCAAGTGGTGGGAAGGCTGATTGAAGCTACTAAGATTCGAACAAAGATTTCTGAACACACAGGTGCACATTCACATGCATGTACACACATCCACACAATCATGTGCTCACATGTGCATATGCAGACACTCCTGAGCACGGACACTCATGCGCATACACTCTTTGCAGACATATAATATGTATTTACAAAAGCACGCATTTACCACAACTCAGTGGTACTTATTTTATCAACATCAGAAGCTTGAAAAGCTGGGTGTAGCTGCTGAGATTCAGATATAGATTTCCACACACACATACTCATGTGCAAACACACCAACAATAAAAAGCATATACACCCTCATGTACATGCATACACAATATCATGTCCACACATACACCTGTGCACACACACACTCATGAGTACACACTACTGCACACACAGTCACAACCACATCGTAAGTGCACCCGCACCTGCACAGACTGCAGAGACAGAATATCGAAGTAGAAATATTGAGTGCCATTGATATCGAGTCAAGAATATTTTGGAAGATGAATGTCAAGGTAAGTAATATCGATGTCAAAAATATCGAAATCTGTGTAAGTATTAAATATCGAATTTGAAAATATTGATGTAAAAAATATAGTTGTTCATAATATTGATTATTTTGTACTTTTATTTTGAAGTATAATGTTAAAAAAAATGTTGATGTTAGTTGTAGTTATTTTATATTTTTATTAATTTCTCTTTAATAAAAAATATAATTTATAAACTTTTGAGTTTTTTTAGGAGCGGGATGTTGTTTTTATAGGGGATAAGGGTGTGGAGTAATTTAAAATATATTTGTGTTTGTAGTAATATTTTTTTAAATTTTATATTTATATATTTTAGGAGCGGGATGTTGGGTTTATAGGGGATAAAGGTAGGGAGTAATTTAAAACATATTTGTTTGAAGTAATGTTTTTAAAAAAAATGAATTTATGTTTGTAATCTATTATTAAATAATTTTAATTTTTATTAAACATACAATAGTATTTTGTAATTAATTCTATTTTGTTTGGTATTGAGGTGTTAATATTTATAGAAAAAACCTTTAAGAGTTTTTGTTTTATAATTGTAAAAATATTTTAATTAAAAAAGTTTAATGAAATATTTTAGTTTATTTATGACTCATATAAAATATGATTAGTAGTTGTAATTATTGTAAATATTGATAAAAAACTTAAAATTTATATTGAAAAGAATTTGCTAAATTTTTATCATTTTCAATGGAATGTATCAAATTCAAATTTTGGATGAAACTTAATAGTGTTTAAAAAAAACAAATATAAATGAAATTAAATTATTTTTGAAAAATCCATTTACATTTAAAAATATTTTGGGAGAATTTTGAAATATTTATTTTGAAAACAGGTTTTGTGGGACTTTTATTATGTTAATTTCTCAATGTAAAAGTTTATGTGTATATTTGTGTTTTATAACTTTTTTGGGAGTATTTAATGAAATTTATTTTTAAGGTTTTCATATTATAATTATTTATTATTTTGTTCTTAGGTATGAGTAGTTATAGTAAATTTAGCATTTTATTCATTATGTATTTATTGTTTATTCAATTAATATGGTTGAGTATAGTAATTGTGTTTTTGTTTAGTGTTTATTATTTGTTTTAATGGGTTTTTATTGTGAAATTGATTAGTTATTTTCTTATGAATTAGGGTGCGGTATTTTTCATGATTTTTGGGAGTTTGGTTTTGGAAACGGAATGCATGCTCTCTCATAGCAAAGAGCAGGGGTGCAGTTCATCCCTGCACCCCGTAAGGTGCCTGCCACCTGGTGCAGGGATCAACGGCTTTGCACCCATGGAGACCCTGCTGGGGGATCCCAAAGCTGCTTCCCAATGCCTTTTTGAGCCAGAAAGATCAGTATAAAAAGGCAGTGGGAAACTGCCATCGTAATCCCTTGGCTGGAAAGACCCTGCCGGGGTATTACTGTGGTCCTTCTGAATGGCAGACGGGCTCTCGGAGTCCGTCGCCAGCCATTCGCAAGACTGATTAAGATTCCCTTCCGACCGAGCCCATTGGATGGCTCGGCCGGAAGGGACTCTGAATCGGTGATTACGATTCGGGCAGGAGGGCTCCCACCAATCGTTGGAGGCCTTCATGCCCTCTTCAGAATTGGGCCCTAAATCTTTTCAATTTATTGTTGTCATAGATTTATTTAATATGGATTTTACAATGTTATAGTTCGGTCATTATTCAGTACATGAAATATTATTTATTAATAATAATATTTAACCTCTTCTGTGCCCATGACGAGATGGTCTCGTCATGGAGCACAGTCGCGCTGTGCCCATGACGAGACTATCTCGTCATGACACCCACCCACTAACGAAATGCCCGGCACAGGAGGGGGAAAAGGCATGGCACCCAAAGGGTTAATATATTAAATAATTTACATATATGTTGGGAAATATTATTTTTTTCATAAACCACATTTTAGTTGTTAAACATTGTCATATTGTTTGCATGTTAACAATATTGTTTAGGTAATTTTATATTTTGTAAATTATATATAGCACAAAAACATAAATAATTTTTATATATTTTCAATATTAAATATTCTATTTTGAGTTAATGTAAAATTTAATATATATGTTACAGTTTTTTGTGTTAATATTTTCTATATTTTTTATAATATAAAAATATATATTTAAGATTTTCCCTAATTTCTCGCTTTTCTCTCTATCTATTTTGTTTTTAGGTTATTCTGTAAGAGGGAACCTAACAGTTGAGAACTGTGTTTAGTCGCTTGAGGTAAATTTGTTTATATCAAATTTAAGGTAAATTTAGGGTAGGAGGAGCTAGTAGGAGTGTAGTTGAATGTAGATTGTTGTGTAGTATGGTGTAGTTTTGGTAGTTTAGTGTTGGGTTTGTTTGTCGTGGTTCTCAAGAGTAGTGAAATGTTATAGAGTGTTAGTTATCTAGTATTTAAGTGTGTTATGTTATATTGAGTGTTATAATTAATGTATGTGGGGTTGTGTGTGTTTTTGTGAGAGGGTGTTTTTATTTTTGCAGGTTTCCGGTTTCGATTTACCATGGAGGTGAAGAGCCATTTTTTTTCTTTCAAGAAAAGGAAATTGTATTTACTTTTATTGAAACTATTTATTTTTTTACATTTCCTTCTATTTTTTAGGTTTGTTGGAGCGTTTGTTTTTAGTATTTATCAGGTTTTTAAGGTTTTCATTATTGAGAGGATTGCGTTGTTGGATACTTTTCATTACAGCTACATTTTTACATTTTTTGGGGGGAGCTTTCCTATTTTGATCGATTGGTATTTGGTTGGCTAATTTCAACGTTTTTGTGGAGGATCACTACTACAAAACTGTAAGTTATTTTTAATTGTTATGGGTGGGAATTGTTTTTGGTTATGATTTGTATACTGGTCATATGTTTTGGTGTAAATATTTATAGTTAAAATTACATAGTAGTAATTATTAATGTAAAGAGGAGTAGTATAAGGTTGTTTGCTGCTTTTGTTACTTTTTTATAGTTTATGGTGTTTGGATTTTTCTGATTTTGAAAGTATAGATTTGGCTATTGTATCTTGATATTCTAATCCTTAGGTGTTTGGGAAGAGTCTAGTTTTGTACTGTAGGTGTTTGTACATTGTTTTTGTTTGTTTACTAAGTCTATGACCTATTTTAGGGGTCGATTAAGATGGCGGACTGACTGTAGTCCGTCCTCCATCGTGGTGGTGCCTGGGACTGTCCGTCCGCTGCCTGCCACTTAGTGCACTTAAATGTGGGGGGTACCATGTGTACCCCACAGTGCACATACACCTCCCCCCAACACATTGGGGGGCCCGCAACGGGCCCCTGAAAAGAACCATCGCCAGCCTTTTCATGACGGTTTCACCGTCATGGAAAGGCTGGATAACAGCTGTATCATAATATGGTGGATGGTGCCTGCTAGGCACCGCCACCATTTTATGCTTTCAGGCTGCTCCACCAGGCAATCAGTCCGATTGCCAGTGGTGGCTCCGTGGCGGACAGTCTTTGCCTCCGCCATGGTGTCAGCTCCATCCTAATCTGGCAGGCGGTCGATCCACGTTTAATGGCGGACAGATCGCTACCGCACGGCTGACGGTGGCGGTCCGTCCACCATCATAATAAGCCCCTTAGTTAGGAATGGTTCTAGCCTTAGTTCTTGGTAACTGTTCTTTTTTGATGGATTCAATTAGTTTGTGGAAAGTTTGTTGTATTCATCCTATTGTGGCTTGGAAGGCATTAGGCCATCCTTCCATTGCGTTATTTGTTTTTGCTTTTTGTGCTAGGGTGCTTTCATGGACATTCCACCAGGGTATGTGGAATTTGGGTTGTCTTCAGTGTCCTGATCTATGTAGTCTTCCTACCCATGTATCCTAAAAGTAGTCAAGCGAAGGTGTTAGTTTGGCATCCTTGGCTTGGTAAAAGGCACTTTCTATCAGTAAATTGTAGTAGTTTGCTTCTTCTTTTGTGGGCACATAGGCCAGGGCTCACAGTTTTTTTAATTTGGTATGCAAAGTTGCTGTTTGTAGCATATTCTATACCTAAGGGCCGATTTCGATGCCTTCGTAAGAGGATCCGCCCGTCGGTCGGAGCCGTTCCGACTGCATTGAAATTAGCTGTTCGGATTCCTCTTCAACCGACCCATTTTGATGGGGTCGGTTAGAAAGGAATCCGAACTGGATTTCTGAATGGCTTGCAACAGGCTTAGAGAGCCCCTGCTGCCATTCGGAAATCCTCCATCAATTCTTCGGGGGGGCTCTTTCCTGCTGAGGGATTACAATGGAGGATTCCCAGAGCCTTTCTGTGCCGGCCTTTCTGGTACAGAAAGGCTGTGGGAATATGACTTTGGGGGCCCCCAGCAGTGCCCCCATGGGTGCAAGGCCTCCAGATGGCAGCTTAGGGATAGGTGCACCCCTGTTGATCCTTCACCCGGTGCCAGGCACCTGAAGTTGCCTGCCACAGGGTGAAGGGATGAACAGGACCTCTGCTCTTTACAATGAGAGCATGCATTTCATTCAGAATGCATGCTCCCATTGTAAATAATAGTATTGCAACCGAACAGTGTTCCGTTGCATCCTATTTGCTGGGCTGGAACCGATGACAGGAGGCCGTTTGGTTCCAATTCCCAAACGATGTTGGACAGACTCTGTTCAGTCCGACATCGTAATCGGGCCCTCTGTGTGCCTTTTTGGAGATGCTTCCATATATTTTGGTTACAATGGTAATAGCATCCATATATTGCTGAATGTGGATGTATTTTGAAAATTACTTTGATCATTGCTTACTCGAAATTATTATTATTTTATGTGGAAAGAAATTTTCAGTTTCTTGTTTAATTATTTTTAGTAGTTCTATACAGGTCATACTTTGTTGGGAAGTAGGGCGTATACGAAAGGGATGTTGTTGGTTTCTTGGTATTCGCCATGGATAATGTAAAGTTGATAGAATGGTTTAGGACATACTTCAAAGGTGTCATCAATCATCCATGTTTCACATTGTTTTAATATTTGGATGTTGGTGTTGGTGGCAAAGATGATAATTCTCTTTTTCATGACTATTGTTGTCATAAAGAATGATTTTTTCATTTTTGTGCATGACTGTGTGTTCTGGTAGTATGACTATATCTGAAAAAGATATGGGGGGTGATGTTTGACTACTTGATCTTTTTGTTCTGGCTATGAGACGTTTTAGGGTTGGCATGGAAGTTAACTGCCCAGTTACGTGCTCTGGAACACGGGTTAGAACATTTTTAAAGATTTCTATGCTAGTGTTTTATGAGCTAGTGCTAGCATCTTTGATGTTTTCTAGAACATGTCTATCTTCTATTGGGGAGGACAGATTTTTCCCCGGTGGTTGCTCTCCCATAGCAAGAATTGGAGTGGTATTTAGAACATTTTCAATGTATTTTATTTTCTGTAAATTTTTCTTGAGTATAACTGTAGCCTATGTAGCACAGTAGTAATTTTCCTTTTTGTGAGGAATGTACTTAGCCCCTTCTGTCATTTTCTTTGTGTTTCTGTAAATATATATGTATATATCAATTAACAAGAATGCCCTGTAGCATTCTGAGAGCACTCAACAACGTTCTGCTCTCCAGCATACACTTTCATCTTGCCTTCCTGCTCCGCATTTCTTTCATTTAGCCGACGCGTTTCAGGGCCACCATGCCCCTTCATCATGGGCTGCACAAACTGCACTAGAGGTACGCACTAATTGGCATATCTGGTTCATTTTATAGATCCAAAGCCCTCAGTGGGCGTTCACTGATTACACACCCCCTGATGTTTTATGGGATTTGAAGTCCTTATTTTACATCACTCATGACATGGTCATTGACATCACTGATGACATCACTGATGACATCTCAAATGACATCACTGATGACATCACTGATGACGTCATTCAGTGAGTCTGTTTCTGTAAAGTTTAAATATGTTTAATATATAGGGAAAGGCCTATGGAAGAATGAGTGGGTGTATAAGTGTGTGAATGGATGATTTTGTAGGTGCGTGACTGACTCTATAAGTGAGTCATTAAACGTATCTTACTGCAGACTAGTGACTAAACTGTGTGAATGTCTGTATCTGTCTGTTTGTTGGAGTATAAGTGGCTGCATGGTTTTGTGAATAGCTATATGAGTGTCTATATGGGTTATTGATTGGTTGTCTGACTATCTGTATGGGCGCCTGAGTGTTTGTGTGGGTGGGGTGTGTGTGACTCTGTGCATAGATGTGTGAGTGGGTGATTCTATGGGTGCATGTTTTTAAGAGTGCATCTGTAATGGACTTCATGGTTGGGTGAGTGTATGTATGGGTGTGTTAGTGTTTTAATGTATATCTCAGTGGTACATGTGTGAGTAAATACATATGTAAAAGGCAGTATATATGTGTGTAAGATTATATAACTGGCTATATGTGAGAGTGTGTGATTGTGAGAGTGGCTGTATGGATGAGTGTGTGCTTGTATCAGTAATTGTATAATGTGGTAGTATTTTTATGAATACGTGAACTTGTGTGTGTATAACTGTATAGGTGAGTAAATTGGAGTGTGATTAATTATTTGCATGATTGACTAGGTATGTGAGTATGTCTATGGATGATTGGTGGTGTCTGAGTGTCTATATAGGTGTATAAATGCATATGATAGTCCTGTACTGAGTGACTGTAAGTATGAGTGACTCTACAGGTGAGTGAGTGGAGGTGTGTGTAGACCTAAGAGTCAATGAGGGGGTATGTAGTTATTGGTATTGGAGTATCTATGGTTTTGAGAATGGCCGTCTGAAATTTTGAGTCGGTGTATCAAAGGTTATATTAGGGTGTGAGAAGATACACTAATTTATTACATGGATGATGTCATCAGTGATGTCATTTGAGTTTTCATCAGTGATGTCATCAGTGATGTCACTGACCATGTCATGAGTGATGTAATATGTGACGTCATCAGCAGTGCATTGCGGAGGCGTGCAAGTTATAGTTAGCTGGACTAACTATAACGGGGGAATTTCTAGGGTTTTGTACGAGAGAAATGTCCAGCTAACTATAACACCCCTGAAACCTATGGTTTTTTCAGTGAATTTCTAAGGTTTTTTAAATGCCAATTCCTAACTACAATGTGCATGAAACCTATGTTTTTTTTCAGTGAATTTCAAAGGTTTTTTAAATGCTAATTCCTATCTATAATTTATCTCTAAAGCTATGATGTTTAATGATTTTCATTGAATTTCTAATTTTTTCGATTTCAGTGTCAATTCCTTTAATTATATTTTTTTTAAATACTTTTCTTATCACCTTTTTTTAACTTATTTTTTCAAATAATTCTTTTAAAAATTAAAAAATATTTGTTTTTATTGGATTTTTAAAAAAAATTGTTAATGTTTTAAAATATAGTTTTATATTTTTTTAAATATTTTGTAAACTATATTTTCAAAACTTTATTTTATTTAAATTTTTTCCATTTATTTGGGATTCGCGCACCCAACGCGTTAGAAACCGCACACCCTGCGCACACTTCGCCGTTTAAAAAAAAAAAAAAAAAGGGGACCCTAGGGAGTCCTTCTGGCACCCCCTAAGCAACAGAGTATTTCTACCCTGCCCCCTTTACATCTTTCATGCACTTATTTACGTTACTTAATCAGCCTCGCTTCTACCGAGGCACAACATGGCTGCCAACAGTTCCTGGTTTCGAATGTAGACAGACACTTGACAGCCAATTCAGCGCGTGATCGGGAAGGTGCGTGCTCGGTTCGGGGAGGTAACGATAAATACCTACTGGCAATCGCCAGTAGGTAGTATATATATTATACATATATATATTCACTTAAAAAACCATAGGTTTCACACATGTTATAGTTAGCTGGATATTTCACTCGTGAAAAACCATTGAAATTCCCCCGTTATAGTTAGTGCAGGCAACTATAACTCACGCGACAGCAATCCTCTGCTGATGACGTCAGATATTACATCACTGTATTTAGACACTTATTTACCCATGTCTTCTTCCATTAATTTTTAGCTATACATATATTACAAATATTTTTTTTTCAGAAAGACACATATGTCATCAGTGATGTAATATCTGACGTCATCAGCAGAGGATTGCGGTCGCGTGAGTTATAGTTGCCTGCACTAACTATAACGGGGGAATTTCAATGGTTTTTCACGAGTGAAATGTCCAGCTAACTATAACATGTGTGAAACCTATGGTTTTTTAAGTGAATTTCCAAGGTTTTTTAAATGCTAATTCCTAACTATAACGTGTGTGAAACCTATGTTTTTTTCAGTGAATTTGTACGTTTTTTTAAATGCTAAGTTATGTATTTATTTATTTATTTATTTTTAAGGTTTTTCACCGTGCGAGTACCGTACGCGCACGGTGCGCTCGGTGGGCTTCGCGCACCGCGCGCTCACGTTACACATTTCGCGGAATTTTTCCGTTTCTACCGTATGCGCACACTACGCGTACTCCGCGATTTTTCGCAAAAAAATTAAAGGAAATTTTGGCCCTTGGGGGTCCTTCTGGGACCCCCTGACTAAGACTAGGGGGTCAGGAACTGTCCACCCTGCCCCCTTTTCACGTTCTCCACCTTTGTTTTTCACCTCCTCAGACTGCGAGAGACAAAATGGCGGCCGACACTTCCTGGTTTCGACCGATTCGAATGTTTACTAAGATCTAACAACCAATCAGAATCGCGCTCGCGCACGGCAGCGTGCGCGTACGGTAAGTTTTACCGTACGCGCATGGTGCGCGCTTACAGATATATATATTGATTTAAATGCTATTTTCTCAGGAAATACTGAACAGATTTACACCAGACCTGCAAAAGGCACATCCCTGACCTGAGGACTACCTCTCTGCCAAATTTCAAGTAATTCTGTTCAGCCGTTCGGGCTGTAGCTTGGACTAAAGGTCCTATGGAAAAATGCATGGGGAAAACGCGTTTTGGGACCCCCCCCTTTTCTCAGCCCCCGCTTGACGAATCCCCCTGAGACTTTCAGGGAAGGAGCGGAGCGGAGCGCACCACCTATTTTGAAAATTTCATATATATATATATATATATATATATATATTCACTGAAAAAACCATAGGTTTTACGCACGTTATAGTTAGGAATTAGCATTTAAAAAACCTTAGAAATTCACTGAAAAAACCATAGGTTTCAGGAGCGTTATAGTTAGCTGGACTTTTCACTCGTACAAAACCATTGAAATTCCCCCGTTATAGTTAGTTCAGCTAACTATAACTTGCGCGCCCGCAATGCACTGCTGATGACGTCACATATTACATCACTCATGACATGGTCAGTGACATCACTGATGACATCACTGATGACATCTCAAATGGCATCACTGGTGATGACATCACTGATGACATCTTCCAGTGAATGTTTGTTTTTCTGAAAATTACACATGTTTTATATATGTATATCTCAAGGTCGATGGAAGAATAAATAGGTATATAAGTGTCTAAATGGATGATTTGTTTTTGAAATATTGATTGTATAACTGACCGATTAAGTGTATCTTAGTGAATACATGGCTTAGTGAGTAATGTTTAAATATGTAAATATCTGTATCAGTCTCTCACTTTGTGTATAAGTGGCTGTATGGGTTGGTGAGTAGCTACATGAGTGTCTATATAGGTTAGTAGTTGGTTTTTTGAGTATCAGTATGAGTGTCTGAGTGTCTGTATGGTTCGGTGGGGGTATTACGTAGTGCAGAGGTGCATGAATGAGTGACTTACTGTTTGTATGTGTTGAAGACAGCATGTGTGCAGGACTGTATGGGTGGATGAGTGTCTTTATGTGTAACTACATATGTTTTAAACTAGTATATGTGACTATTGGTGTATATAAGTGAGTATATGTGAGAGTGAGAGATTGAAAGAGTTCCTGTATGAATAAGTATGTGTTTCTATAAGTGATTGTTTAAAAGACTAAGTATGTGTAAGTTTCTATAGAAGTAAGTGTGGTGGTGTGTGTATAACTGTATATGCAAGTAAATGGATGTTTGATTCTTTATTAGCATGAGTGACTATGTGTGTGAGTAACTCTATGGATGAGTGGCGTTGTGTAACAGGATGTATAGGTGTATGAGTACATATGATGAGTGAGTACATGTATGAGTGACTGTAAAGGACTGTTGGTGAATGAGTGGATGTGTATGTGGATCTTAGAATTAATTACTGAATAGGTTGTTGTAACTGGTATTGGTATGTCCATTGTTTTGAAAATTGTAGTTTCTATTTTTGAATGTGTCTGCAACGCAGCTCCCTGGCGCATACTGGAGATACCTGTTGGGCTAGTTGGCCCTCAGGGACCATCAGTATTGAAGGGGAATTAATTCCCCAACATACAACTGGCCAGGGGGGCGCGTTTGCAGAGTGCTGCAAGGAGGGGGCGTGGCCTCCGGCGCGATATTGGTCTTTTATTTATTTTATTTTTTTAAGAAGGAGGACTGTGTGGCCCCCCTTCTTTTTCTAATTTATTGGCCCTGGGGACCCCATCCCCCAGGGCCTTCACCCTAATGTTTTTTGTTGAAAAAAATTATTTTGGCCCACCCAAGGCCTTAATCGGCCCCGAGGACCCCACCCCCCGGGTCATGGCCTTTTTTAAAAAAAAATTCTTTAGGAGGGGGGCTGTGTTGCCCCCTCCTCAGGCCACTTATGGCCCCGGGGACCCCATCCCCCGGGGCCGGCCTTTGTTTTTTATTATTTTAAAAAAATATATATTTATAGAAACACCTAGAACATGTTGGACAAACCGTATGTACCTATCACCATGACGATTTGCGTGATATTTATTAAAAGGCGACTATGCATACAATGAATCCACGTGGAATGTATTTACACCGCTAGTGACGCTCTGGCGTGTCTGACGCCCTACAGTGCCTAATCCCGGCGCCCCCGCCGGTGGGTACTCTCCAAGTAGACACCCTTGTCGTTTGTTTATACAAACATGGGTAGCTATTGACGGGTACATTTAATACACAGGCACACCAAGCCATTCAAAGGGGATTTGACAAAAATTCGACCAAACTATGCAAGAAACCCCCCTCACAGTTAATAAAACACACATCCACCGCTGGATGTTTAATACTTTTTATTTTACTCTCTGGAAAGGAGACAAACCTCACTTGAGAGTCACAGTGTGCTCCTGGGTGAGCCCAATGCTGTGTTACCCCCACCAGTGCATGCCGAGTGCCACACACCTCTGTGTTGTATTCTACCAGCTAGCGCATATGCTATGACACTCTCTAGCCCATGTGCACTGTAACACCACCCCGTGAATATGTCATGCCACACTTGCCTTCGCACGGGTTATATTTCCCCATCTAATATGCCTTCTTCGATGCCTATGTTATAACGCACAGCGTTATGCCATACATATTATAATCTGGGATCCATATCTTTGTCACAGTACATATGCAACGTTACATTCCCCAGCACATATTTTATATTACAACCTTAGAGACTAGTTAGGTTACACAACACTGCCCTGTGCATATTACACTCCAAGGCGCATATCGCATAGCACGCACTAGTGCCTGTGCTATCTTGCGCTCCCCAATGAATCTGTCATTGCGCACAATGTATTGCATATTATATTTCACGCCCGGTTCATCTTATATCACACTTTTTGGTGCATAGTTTATACCATATACTATATCTAGTTTTCATTTTCAATCGTGCTCTCAGGACTATGTTCTATATAACACTGCGTCCACCTACCCTTTTCACGGGCATTATATTTTGCGATGGGGGTGGAGGGTCAGGGGGTGTGTCTGCCAAGTGAGCCCGGAGTCACAGTCACAAACGTCCTCTTCTTACTGAATAAAAGTAAGATTATGCTGCAAACATGTTCATATTTTAAGTAGTTCGCACAGACACACATTTTAAAAACAATAAAGTTCCCAATACCCACCTTCTCTGAACAGTTAGCTTGCTGCCCCATCCACCTTCTCCCTATCCTCTGTTGTCTAAATCCATGGACTAGCCTCCTCCCTCCTGCCATGCATGGTCTGATGTGCTGCCACTGCCCTCCATTTAGCATGTTGTACCAGTCCACTCCTCCTGCCCTCCATTGCCCAGTTCTACGGCCCATCATTGACCTCCTGCTTAACCTCTGTGCTTAGCTTGCTGCCCCTATTCTCCTTCCCCCTGCCCTCCGATGTCTTTGTGCATGCCCTTGCTCCATCCTTTTTGCCCACCATGTTCCATGGACGTGCCACTCCTATCTACTCTGAGTGTTCTGTTGAGCTGCCACTCCCCTCCCACCTGCCTAGCATTGTCAGATGACTGTAACCTGTCCCTGCCACCTCCACCCTGCCTGACCACAAGCCATGCCCCTATCTCCTTCCTCCTGTCCTCCATGGTCCATTTTACTGCCACACCCTTCTGCCCTCCCTGGTCTGTTGTGCTGCAACTGCTACTCCTGCCTGCCCCGCGCGGTCTGTTGTGAGGCCCCTTCCCCTGAACTCTCTTGTCTGTGCCCAGGTCCTAACCCTCCCTTCTATTCTCCATGGTCCTTTGTGCATGACCCTGCACCCTCCTTCTTGCCCATCATAGCCATTGTGCTGCCACTAACCCTCCCGCTTGCCATGCATGGTCTTCTGTGCTGCCATGGCCCCTCCCACCTTCCCTGTTTGGTCCGCTAGCTGCCCCTGACCCCCTCCCACCTTCCCTCTATGATCTGTGTGTATTCTATCATAGTCTCATTGTTGTTCTCCATGGTGTGTCTTGTTTCTAGTGCCCATCCCGCCTGACCTCCATGGTAATCTTGCTGTTCCTGCCCTGCCCCCTTGCCACCAGCCCCCTGTTTCCATGTGCAGATCCCTATTCCCTCCCTCCTGGCTTGTCTGTTCCATTGTAATGTGCCTGATCCGTCCCCCCTGCACTTTATGGTCTGTTATGCTGCAGTTTTCTCTCCTGTCTGTCCATTATGGTCAGCTAGCTACCATTGCTGCTTTCCCCTCTGTTCTCTGTTGTCCATGTGCATGGTCCTGTCCCCTCCCTATTGCTTTCTATGGATTGTTGTGCTGCACTCCCGTCCCGCATGCCCTGTGTGGTGTATTGCGCTGCTGCAAACCCTGATGCCTGCCCTGTAGGGTCAGTTTGGTGCACCTCTCCATGTCCCTCCTGTCCTCTGTTATCCGAGTCCATGTCCCTACCCCAATTCCTCCTGCCTACCATCATCCAATGTACCATACTTGCGAACATTTTGAACTTCGTAAGAGGGAGATTTTGAAAAAAAACTGGGGTATTGATTTTCCCCTTTGAGTTGCATTGAAAAAGAGGAGATTGTAGACAGGAGACAGGTCAAATAAAGCCCATTTGAGCTTAAAAACATTGGACGTTTCCTGGCTGAAACAGGTCTGTTGGCATGTATAGTTGTACTACCACTGCCTCTTCCTTCTGCCCACAATGGTCTATTATATTGCCACAGCCTCTCTTGTCAGTCCTGTATTGTTGGTTTGTTGCCCCTGCCCCCCTTTCCACTGCCCTCCATAGTCTGTTGTGCTGCCACTGCCCTTCCTGCCTGCCCAGTGTGGTCAAATTGTTGCCTCTGCACTCTCCTACCTGCCTTCAATTTTCAGAGTCCGTGCCCCTGGCCTCTGCCTCTCAACAGTATCCCAATGAGCAACTAGATTGCTAACATTCTATATTTATTACAAAAGTGTGGAACGCCTGACGTCATCTTGATGTAATCAAAACTGTAATACCTAGAGCATTTCCTTTAGAAATTACATATATTGCATCAAAATTATGGTTAGTGCTCTAAAAAACAAAAATGAGGACACATTTTCTGAGTTTTCAAATAGCGCCAAAGAACTTTTAAATTATTTGTAATCTTTATGTTTTTTTATCCAGTTGACCACTTGATTAAATGTTGCACCTAGGGGAGAGGATGTGGTGTTACTTCCAGAGCTGCAGACTTTGTAACTGGGGAACCAGGTTGGAGTTTCTGCTTCAGCTCAACAGTTTTTTATTTTGGTTCCATCAAGAAGGCATTCAGATGTGTCACACATTTGCCTTAAATTCTGAATGTTAGCACTGTACTTGCTCATTAGATCATTGTAGTAAAGATAATGCTCACAAGGGAAGTCTGCTGCTGGTATTCAAAGTGCATGTTTCAGTCTGCATGTCAGAATTTTTTTATGAAATAGAAGAGGATTTGAAAAGTCAAAATGTGCCCTAATTTTTCTTTCTGCAGCACTAATCATAATTTCTATGGCAAAATGAACCCCCTCATTTTGTTCCTTTTGTAAATTAAATGTTTTAAGTGTTACCACTTTATTCCAATCAAGACGGCTTCAGGTGTGCCATACTTTTGTCATAAGTAAGACTGTTAGCGCACTAGTTGTTCGTTAGAACACTCTGGGACATTCTGTCATTGGGCTATACTTGGGCTACATCTGGGTGATATTTGGGCTAAATTTGGGATCTTTTGTCTCTGGTAGCCATCTTGGGAGATTTATTTGTTATGAAGTTTCCTAATTTCCTCATTTACTACAGTCTCCTCAGTAGGAAATACTTTCAGTTTTTTAATTTGATTCCATCAAGAAGGCATTCAGATGTGTCACACATTTGCCATAAATTCAGAATGTTAACACTCTAGTTGCTTATTAGATCACTGTAGTAAAGCTGCTTCTCACCAGAGAAGTCTGCTTCTGGTATTGAAAGTGCATGTTTCAGTCTACATGTCAGCATTTTTTTATGAAATAGAAGAGGATTTGAGAAGTCACTCAAAATGTGCCCTAATTTTTCTTTCTGCAGCACTAATCATACTTTCTATGGCAAAATGAACCCCCTCATTTTGTTCCTTTTTAAATTAAATGTTTTAAGAGTTACCACTTTATTCCAATCAAGATGGCTTCAGGTGTGCAATACGTTTGTCATAAGTAGGTCTGTTAGCGCTCTAGTTGTTCTTTAGAACACTCTGGGAAGCTGCAGTAGAACACAAAGGAATCAACTGACAGTCTCTGCCCTTGTTGGATGTACATGTTTTACTGAGAATGTCAGACTTCATTCTCACATGACTGAGAAAGATAATGTGAATTTACAGAAAATATGCTCTCAGATTAGCTTATAGATCACCTTCCAAACCTCTGTGGGAAAAGCATGAGAAAATAGTTTTCTCTCAAACCTGATTCATGATATCACAGCAGAAGACTTTTTCACATGGTAAAATCACCTTAGAACACACCACAATTCCTAAAATGAGTATGGTACCATCAACAAATGATTTATAATTTAACTAAAGTCTTAAAACCTTCTATTAACTGCAATGCTTTTTAATGAGGTGCTATCATGTATATTGGCCCCAAGATGGCTGCCAACACTTCTTGGATGAAGTACTGACAGCCAATCAGATCTCACGATGAGATGTGTGGTTAGGCTCCGCCCAGATATATCTATCTTTTTAACTCTAATTTTCTCAGGAACTACTGAACGGATTTACACCATTTAAGCAAAAGGCACGAGTCTGAACTGAGGACTACCTCTTTGCCAAATTTGGTGTGATTCCGTTCAGCAGTTCGGGCTGTAGCTGCGTCAACAGGTCCTATGGGAAAATGCATCTGGAAAACGCGTTTTGGGATCCCCCTTGTGGTAAATAATTTAATTACCGGGACTTAATTTGATACAGAAACATAATAAAATAGCTCAGTAAATAAGAGGCAGAATCCGTGGTATTAGAGGTTCGGAATGGGCTTTATTCCAATGGTCGATTATAATCGGTTGCTCCAAGTTCCATCACCACGAAGGTTCAGGAAGTGAAGTACATACGTTATTGACAATCAATTACTTTTATACAATAGGCATTACAGTGAAGCAAATACAAGAGGCGTAACAATTGATAGTATGGATAATATATTCGTGCGTAGCAAAGATAGGCGTAACTGGGAGTGATGAAGGAACGTCATTAGATGTGATGTCATAATAGGGTGGTTCTATGAAAGAATTTCGCAATGTCAGCAGAAATACTTGGCAGAGATGCGCGCGCAGCAGCATGACGTGTGATTGACGTGCAACTAGGGGGTGAAGGGGATTTGACATTTAGCTCTACATGTGGCGACAGAAGTCTGGAGGGTCAAGTCAACCTAATCTCAAATCATATCTAACATCCCATGTTTAAAGAACTATGTTATCCAAAAGAGAGGTCTCTTCGAGTAGACTCTTATTCTATACTGACTATAATGACTGTTAGTGCGTGTACAAGCGTCTAAGTGTCTACACTAGATGCGAGGGCGGAAATCTTCCATAGTAATAGGGCTATGAATTACTTGTATAAAGACAGAGAAGCCGGGCCTTTGCTCGGTAGCTGGAAGAATGTTTACTTAAACTGCTAGACAGGAATGCATCGGGCAGGGAACGGAGCAGATAATTTCGAAGGTGAAATACAGTTGTTTTGGCAGGCAGCAGGCTGATGTCAGGCTTCGTGAGCCGCGCAGAGAATGAGACAAAGTTCATGGTCACGGATGCAGGCTCAGACTGGAGCTTTCAGAGGCAGAAGGCAAGAAGAGTTTGATGACAGAATCAGGGCCTACTTGCCTGGACTGTAAAATGGCATAAGTGAACCATATAAAGCCGGTGGCCTTTCATACTTAGGAATGGAATATCCGGCCTATTCATGGCGGATCTGACAGAGGACATGTTGACGGTGGACGCACATGTGTTTGCGTCTTCATAACTGGAACTGGAGGGAACGTACATGTACTTGTGATTCATACATGGAACCGTTGGGGTCCAAGATAGGGGACATAACTGATCAGAAAAATCCATATTTCCACATTCCCTCCTTGTCCCCTACTTGCCCGTTAAGAGATATCAATCTTCATCAATCCATTGATCTGTTCATATAACATCATTTGTTCTTCTTTCTTCTTCTGTGACGAATGAAATTTTGGTGGTGGGATACACGATGTGGCACACAGACCACAGATCGCTGGTCCACATTGTAGGCATAGACAGCAACTGAATAGTATGAGAAGGCCAATACCTAGGAAAGATAGGACCTTCCATCCAAAGGTAGACAATACACTCCAAAACCAACCGGACCAAGTCCAGGTGCCTGGGTTCTGATGTATCTGGCTTACAATCTTATGAAGGCGAGTTATGGCTTTATATACAGATGGCGAATTTTCTGGTATGAAAATGCAACAGCTTGATCCGATGACCCTACAAGCTCCGCCCCTATCGGCCAGGATGACGTCAAGGACAAGACGATTTTGAAGCACAACAATCCTCATAGCAGACTGCTCTTCTGTTAAATTGCCTAAGGCGGAAATAGTTTCGTTCACTACTGCTTCAAGGGTTCTAGTTAATCTACGTATCAGCTTGCTATTAGTAACGGTACCTATATAGGGAAAGAGACCTTTATTGAAATCTGTGTATTTTTCCCATGCTGTTTCAGTGTAATCGACTATTGGGAGATCTCTCCTTACTCTATTATTTACTAGATGAGTGTTTCTGTGATAATCAGGAGGAGCTAGAAAAACAGGTGGCAAAAGGAATCCAATATAGCAAGTACCATCCCAATCTAGAGGCAAACGTACATATGCCGTCTGACCACATATGAAATAGGAATGGCGAGAAGCTCTAAATGTAGACTTGCCTTGATCACTAAATTCTACTACAGTGGTGCATCTACTATGGCCCATATGTATGGAACCATTCTTTCTTACACATAGTTCACCCTTTACTGGAAATATTGACATAGCGGGCAAAATTGGAGTAGCTTCTGATTCGACATTTAGGATCATAAGATTAAGCGTAAAATTACCTAATCCATACACTTCATTTTCTAGATCAGTTCCTGTTCTCTGGGGAAGTCCCTCCTTGTTAGGATAGCAGATCTTAAGCAAAACTAAGTTCAAATTTCCCCATACCCAGTTATCTTGATAAACTGCAGAATTCGAATCTAGAGAATTAATTAAACTAAACCATGCTCCACAGGAGCCGTTGTGTGTGAACGGGTATGGAAAGAGAGGTAGAATTCCTTTATAATTCTGATAGGGAGGGAGTCGGCCACATATCCAACAATTTGTAGCATTGCTAACCTGATGGGAATGATGTAACATACTGATAAACGTGTTATTGCGCAGCGCAAATCTATAAGACAACTCAAGCGGAGGTAATTCACTAAAAGAATGTTCAGCAGTAATATTATAAACATGTCTAGAAATAGGATAATATATGTGCAACAATATACTTGCAGTGATTATCAAAAGACTTAAGAAAAACAAAATTAATAACGTCACTATGCAATGACTACGCAGTGATTTACAGTACGCCTGTCGTTTCAACATTTTTTGGGTGTTTTCTCTATTCAGGTCCAAGGGATACATGTCAGAGACAATTCAACCGCTTCACCTTGGAGAGGACTTAAACAATCAAATTGCTTGACTGATTGGATCTGAGTTTCAGTTTATACAGTTCGGATTTACTCTTTTCAACAAAAGGAAGTTTTGAGTCAATGGGTGAAGACACACGAGGTGTGGTATTCACATCTGCTGGTAGTCCATGAAATTTCTTGATATGACTTGAATGAATCCAGCCTTTTCTGCCCTCGATCTTCACGGCTGTCCTTGTGGTGAGCAACACCAGCTGAGGCGACTTCCACCTAGGTTCCAGCTGAGTTTTTCGATCAAAGTTCCTCACGAGGACCAAGTCTCCCGGAACTACGTCATGGGGTTTCACCTCAGTGTTGTCACGAAAAGCTGCAGCTACCTGTGAACGACAAGATTGTAGTGCAGACATCAAGGAAGCCAAGTAATCTGTCAGCATATTACAGTCAATATCAGTTATTTTGCGTGGTATGGGCGTCCCCCACATATTTGGTGGTCTGCCGAAGATCACTTCATACGGGGATAGCCCTGTTCGAGAGTGTGCTACCATTCTCATGTAAAAGAGTGCAACTGGTAATGCTACTACCCAGTCGACACCTTTCTCTCTGCATATTTTGGACAATCTGATTTTCAGGATCTGATTATGTCTTTCTACGAGACCTGCTGCCTCGGGGTGTCGGACACAGTGGAATTTCCACTGATAGCCTAACAAAAGTGAAACGTGTTTCATTAATTCGGATGAGAACGGCTGGCCGTTATCTGAGTGAACAACACGTGGTAAACCGTACCGTGGGAAGAATTCTCGAACCAACTGTTTGGCAGTAGTCGGGGCAGTGTAATCTGAAACCGGGTATGCCTCCGTCCAACGGGAAAGAGCACAGACGACTACGAGAACATATTTGAATCCTCGACATCGTTCCATCTGGATATAATCCATCTGGAGGACTTCAAAAGGGTGATCAGGAGGATGAAATCCACCCTGTTCTACGGGAACGCTTTTTCCTGGGTTGAACTGGCAACAGATCATACAGGTACGAACTTTTTGTTTGGCTGCTGCTCGTAAATGTTTATTGAACCAAATGTGTTGAATGCTATCTAGCATAGCTTTTTCTCCTAGATGTGCTGGACTATGTACAGTGTTAATTATAACTTGGACCATTGAATCAGGAAGGAACCACACAGACTTTTCCTTCATCATCCATCCTTGGTCCGTTTGGATCCCTCCCAATTCAGTCCATTTCTTTATTTCGTCTGGTGTAGCATGTGTCTGTATATCAATTACGTCAAGAGTAGGATCTTTAACTGTCATACAATGTGTTGGCGACGGGACTATTGTCTTTGTCATGTCGGATGTTTGAGTTTGAGCAGTCTGTTTAGCTGTTCTGTCAGCTAGATCATTGCCTTGAGAAATGATATCAGTAACTTTCGTATGAGCTTTACATTTCATGATTGATATTGCAGTGGGTAGATGTATCGCATCTAATAAGGCATGGATGAGGGGTCCGTGCTGAATGTGGGCACCGTGGGAAGTTAAATAACCTCTCTCTCGCCACAGCACGCCGAAGTCATGTACAACTCCGAATGCATAACGTGAATCAGTGTATATGTTGACTTTTTTATTTGTGGCTTGAATACAGGCTTGTGTCAGAGCGATGAGCTCTGCGGCTTGAGCTGACAAGGTATTTATGCGATTTGTTTCAATGACTTCAGTATCTGTTGTGACTGCGTAAGCAGCCACTAACTCTCCTGTACTTGTTCTCATACATGAACCATCTACATACAACGTCAGGTCTGGGTCTGACAATGGGACATCGGTTAAGTCTTGTCTGGGTTTCGTCGTGATTGTAATAACTTCAATACAGTCATGAGCTAGTGGGTCTGTTCCAATCACAGGTAAAAGTGTGGCAGGATTCAATGTGTTACAGCGTCTGATTTCTATATGTGGCTGAAACAATGTTAGTTCGTACCCTGTAAGTCGCGCTATAGTCAAGTGTTGTGTTTGTGTTCTATTCACAAGAACCTCTACTGCATGTGGTACTTGAACTGTCAATGGATGTCCTAACACTATGGCATCGCTTTGTCTGATTGCTAAAGCTGTCGCTGCCACTGATTTCAGACACGCAGGCAAAGCCTGAGCTACGGGATCTAATGTACTAGAAAAATAAGCACATGGTTTATGTGATCCGGCTTGTTCCTGTGTGAGTACTGACAAGGCAGTACCTTCGCGTTCTGTAACAAAGAGTGTAAACTGTTTACTGTAACATGGCGTTGCTAAGACAGGTGCTTGACATAAAGCTTTCTTTAGGCTTTCAAAAGCTTGTGTATGTTCCTGAGTCCAAGGGAGAACAGTCGATGTGGCTGCCTCCTGTGTTGTCAACTGAATGAGTGGTTTTGCTAGAAATGCATACTGAGGGATCCACTGCCTACAATATGAAGTGAGGCCTATGAAAGCCCGTACCTCCTTTTGTGTCTTGGGTATTGGCATGTTAGCTATTAACTGAATGCGGTCGGGTGTAAGCTGCCTTCCCTCCTTGGACAGCGAGTGTCCAAGATAAACAACTCGCTGGACACAGAATTGCAGCTTAGAAGGGGACACCTTGTACCCTTTTTCGGCTAGAAATTGTAAAACTGTCAGTGATGCTTTCTCACATTCGGGTTCGCTTCTCGCGGTGATCAGCAGATCATCGACATATTGAAGCAAGGCAGTGTTAACTGGCATGTGGATACTGTCGAGTTCTCGTTTCAGCGCTTGGCTATAGATGCTGGGGCTTTCCGTAAATCCTTGAGGTGCGCGGGAGAATTTAAAGCTACGTCCATTTAAACTAAATCCGAACAAATATTGGCTTTCCGGATCTATTGGGACGCTGAAAAAGGCATTCTTGAGATCAATTACAGTAAAGAATGTTGCTTCGGAATCAATAGCTGTCAGTAATGACGAGATATCTGGGACCACAGGGAATTGTGGCACAATGCATTTGTTTAATTCGCGCAGATCAATAACCAATCGATATACTGGCGGTGCCTTCGGATCTGTTCGTTTAAGAATCGGAATTATCGGTGAATTACATACATTGGAGTCTGTTTCCACAACCACTCCTTGGGCAATGAGCTCGTCAATGATTTGCAGTAAAGCCACTACAGCATCTGGTGGTAACTTGTATTGCCGCATTCGTGGTAGTACCACTCCTGCCTTTAGTGTGACTCGATATGGTGTAATATTCATGCAACCAACATCAGTAGGGCCTTGTGCCCATAGATGTGTAGGTAAAGTCTGCAGTCGGGGATCCATGTCTCTAGACACATAGTGACCTTTAAAATCACGTAAAAACAATCTTACTCCTTCCGGAGAACAACATATTATAGCTCCTAGAGCTTTCAGTGTTTTTATTCCTAACAAGTTTTCTGGACATGATTTAGTAAGCAATAAATCTGTAGTTCGGGTCAAAGGTCCTATCGTAAGTGGAAGAGGCTGTGACACTTCATTAACAATAGGTTTTCCTGAAAAACCAAGGGAAATATTCTGTGAGCCTGAGAGGGGTGCCCCTGGAACTTCACTACGTTTTATGGTTGTTCGACTTGCCCCTGTATCGAGTAAAAATTTTCTGTCTTGGCCTAATAGTTCACTATGTACATAAGGTCCTTCTTGATCTACAGGAATCTCGATAAGGGGTAAGTCAACTTCCCTCTCTAGGCTGGTTCATGCGTATCGTTGATAATCAGGATAGTCGTACTGTGCGGTCTGGTACAGTTGTCGTGTCGTGGTTTGTGTGGCAGCAACGGGCAGCGCTGGTGCAGCCGGTACAAACTGTATAGACTGTGGTGGGGCTGGCATGGACTGTGCATGCTGCGGGGCTCCTTGTTCATTCTGATCCTGTCTAGGTGGCCGTGGTCTTTCTTTTGTATTACCTATAGCGATATTATGTTTCAAAACTGGACAATCGTGTACATAATGACCTGGCTTTTTACAATAATTGCATGTCCCTTTTACAGGTCCTGTTGAATCACTGGAATGTGTCGTACCCTTTTTATGTCCTTCAGCTGGAACTGTCTGGGAGACTAGCATTTTCATTTTCGTGTCTTTCATGCGTCTTTGTTCATGTTCTTGTTCCTCTCTAATTCTATTGTGATGGTACTGTAACATTTGTAACATTTGTGATGGAGTGTTACCTTGCCAGGTACTCTCGAATTTTAATACTCTGTTCTTTACTTGGGGCAAGGCATTTTCTACTAATTTTGTCACAAACAGATGTGGGTATGATTCGCTACTTGCTTTTATGCCACTATTTATACCAAAACATTTTTCAAATCGGGCATAGAAATCACTAGTGTCTTCATCTTGCTTCTGTTTACAGGCTGAAATTGTACCCCAATCTTCCTTTTTTGTAGTTAATAAACGTGGCAGTACCTGTACTAGTAAACCTGGTAGTGCTTTAGTTTTATCCCCAAGCCCTGCTCCTGCAGTTCGGGCCTTTTCTTCTGCTTCTAATACTGACCATTCTATCTTTTGGTCTCCTACCTCCCACTCTTTTTCCCTGAGTTTTTCATAAATGCCAGCAGGCATTAATACCTTTAATATTGTCATAATGTCGGGATAGGTATACTCTCCCATGAGTAACATGTCTTTAATTTCTCGGTGAAAACCCGCTGGGTCTTTGTCATGACTGGGTACCACTTTCTTCATTTCTAACAATTCTATTTTCGATATGGGCGTATATACAAACACGCGTTTAAACTCATTGTCCTCGCCTTTTATTGGGTGTACTTCTCGTAAGGGATTCTGTCTGTCCATGTAATACGTGGTTCTTTCCTTAATGGGCAGTGAGACATGTTCTGAGCATGCAAAAAGAATGTACTGTTTTCTTGATTCTAGTATTTCTTTAATTAATTTAGTACCTGAACCTCTCCATCTATTCATCAGTAATTCAGTCAATATATCAGGCAAGGGACCAGGATCCGAATGCTGACTCTGGTATAGTATAAGGAGTTGTTGAATCATATAAATCCCAGCTAAACGCTGTTCATCTGGGGTGAGATTCAAAAATGTGCGTGCTACTGTATCATCACTATACTTTCCGGGACTGTCAACCCAATGGACAGCTGACCTGGCTAAATCTTGTTCATCCATAGAATCGAGAAAATGATAACCCCTTCGTTCTCGGAGTAATTTGTCGGCTGCTTGGAATGAATGCTCGTTAGACCTTATATTTATTATTGGTGTTTGGAAATTCCTGTTATTATCTGGACATATCGGACGTATCGGGTCAATAAGACATCTATTACTATTACAAGATCTTCCTCTACCTACATAGGCTATGGTGTCTGACTGTCCTGTGGGCAGTCCTGATCCTTCCTCCTCGCCTTGTTCGAACTGGTCTACCGCTAATCTTTCTTCGTGTAGGCGTTCTATTTCTTTACGGATCTTTCGGCACATGGCTATTATACAATTTTGCTTATCATGTCTCCCTTCTGATATATTCTGGCTCCATCTGGTAAGAATTTGCATTGCTTCCGGGTCTACCCCCGGTCGGTCTTGATTTCTGATCACACAATTTATGAGGAAACGTAACAGTTCCCCCTGTATCTCCACTTTCTGGTATTCCATAGCTCTGTTAATACATTCAGAATCTCGCCCTGTTTGAACAAAATGGTATATATTATCTAGATGCGCAGTCATTCCTGGTAACTTCCCTAAATACACTGCGGCTCGTCTGATACGTAATGATGCCAGGGTCATTTCGTCCTCTTTTCCGGGCACAGGGTCATATCTACAATCTATAAGAAGTTCCTTAAGCGTACGGGCATTTATGAGTTTGGGGGTACGTGAATGTGCTGACTCTTGAAAGGTAAGTTTATTTATTCTAGGTGGCGTAGAAAAAATGTTGGTAGCACCTCCCGTAGCCCCATCTGGGGTATCGGGCGTGAAAGGATTCGTTGAACGTGATACAGCAACTATAGGTGTGGACACAGCTATTGAAGTAGCTGTAGGAACAGATGTAGGAACAGATGTGCTTGCCGGAATTTGTTGCTGTAGAGATACGGGTACTGGGTCTTGGCGTTGAACCTCCCTGGCAGGCGGTCTATGTGGGGCGGAATTTGCATACTCGGGAGCTGCGTCATCTAAATATGAGGAAAGAAAAACATCTTCTGCGGTTCTAGGATGCCCCTTAGGATGTACCTTTATTGGAAATAATGGGGGTGGCAAGTCTTTTGGTATCTCTGGAGTAGCCTTAGGTAATCCTTCGGCCAGAAGGGGATACATACCATTCATAAGGGCATTTCTTTGTCTGTCTACTTGTTCTGATTTCACTCGGATACCTTCTTCAATTAATAGATTTTCTCGGACTTTGTTTGAACTCTCTTTATTCTTCTCTTCCTGTCGGAGTGCTTTTTCTGTACGTCTATGAGATTCTTTACGCCATAACTCAATGGCGTCTTTCTGTGACTGTCTGACTTTCCTTTTCCATAACTCTTCCTCTACTTTCATGATGCACTCTGCATCCCAGGTCCCCGCTGCGGGCCACCTCTGACTTTCCGGTAATTCCTTGGTGTAGTCTACCCATAAATCAAGAAATAATATTGCATCTAAGCCATGTTTATGATACATGAAGTACCCTGGAGTGTCCCTAGGAGGAATAGGAACGGCTTCTTCGAGTACCCCTTTTCTTGTTGTGATCTGTCTTAATTTCGAAAAGAGCGGCATATTGAGAACTGATCTGATACTTGATTTTAAACAAACTTAATACAGTAAACACAATAATGAACAGTCATTCATACCACAATATGCAGAACGTTTTTAAAACATTTAACATTTAACATTTAACTGAGCAACGATGATGATGACGATCTAAGGAAAACTTAATCACTAAACATAATACTCGACATTAACTGAATTATTCTGAATTATATACTTGATATACTAGATATACTGCTAAACAGTACAGATACACTGCTAAAACAGTGCAGACCGGATTTGTGTACCCAAACCCGTCTTGACCGGCACAACCTATGTGCACGTCAGAACGCCTCCCCAGTAATGGTACTCACCGGGTAGCTCGGAAACGGAAGGCCTCGGAAACTGAACTGAACTTGAACCGGACTGGACTCGACTCGACCACTTCGGAAACTGGACTCGACTTGGGACTTCGGAAACTGGTGGGCCTCTGTATACCTCGGATCTTGCTCTCTCAGCTAGGCTCTGGTCGGGATACTTCGCACTTCTCACCGCCTCGTCTGGGTGTTGATCGCAGCCTCAGTCGCCCCCGCTTGACCGGAGGGAGATACAGGAAATCCTGCTGGTACGCGTTATTGTCCGTCCAGCTGTGGCAGGACAGGAGACCGGGCCTGCAACTCACCGCCGGCGCGTGAGATGAGAAAGTGTCCCTATTCGGGCGCCATTCATGTGGTAAATAATTTAATTACCGGGACTTAATTTGATACAGAAACATAATAAAATAGCTCAGTAAATAAGAGGCAGAATCCGTGGTATTAGAGGTTCGGAATGGGCTTTATTCCAATGGTCGATTATAATCGGTTGCTCCAAGTTCCATCACCACGAAGGTTCAGGAAGTGAAGTACATACGTTATTGACAATCAATTACTTTTATACAATAGGCATTACAGTGAAGCAAATACAAGAGGCGTAACAATTGATAGTATGGATAATATATTCGTGCGTAGCAAAGATAGGCGTAACTGGGAGTGATGAAGGAACGTCATTAGATGTGATGTCATAATAGGGTGGTTCTATGAAAGAATTTCGCAATGTCAGCAGAAATACTTGGCAGAGATGCGCGCGCAGCAGCATGACGTGTGATTGACGTGCAACTAGGGGGTGAAGGGGATTTGACATTTAGCTCTACATGTGGCGACAGAAGTCTGGAGGGTCAAGTCAACCTAATCTCAAATCATATCTAACATCCCATGTTTAAAGAACTATGTTATCCAAAAGAGAGGTCTCTTCGAGTAGACTCTTATTCTATACTGACTATAATGACTGTTAGTGCGTGTACAAGCGTCTAAGTGTCTACACTAGATGCGAGGGCGGAAATCTTCCATAGTAATAGGGCTATGAATTACTTGTATAAAGACAGAGAAGCCGGGCCTTTGCTCGGTAGCTGGAAGAATGTTTACTTAAACTGCTAGACAGGAATGCATCGGGCAGGGAACGGAGCAGATAATTTCGAAGGTGAAATACAGTTGTTTTGGCAGGCAGCAGGCTGATGTCAGGCTTCGTGAGCCGCGCAGAGAATGAGACAAAGTTCATGGTCACGGATGCAGGCTCAGACTGGAGCTTTCAGAGGCAGAAGGCAAGAAGAGTTTGATGACAGAATCAGGGCCTACTTGCCTGGACTGTAAAATGGCATAAGTGAACCATATAAAGCCGGTGGCCTTTCATACTTAGGAATGGAATATCCGGCCTATTCATGGCGGATCTGACAGAGGACATGTTGACGGTGGACGCACATGTGTTTGCGTCTTCATAACTGGAACTGGAGGGAACGTACATGTACTTGTGATTCATACATGGAACCGTTGGGGTCCAAGATAGGGGACATAACTGATCAGAAAAAACCAGGTTAGGAGCGGACCGGAGCTGGCCAAAAGTTTAGAAAATTTAGCGAAGATTCGGCAATCGGCGCCAACGTTATTCCAAATAGAATGTTGCGGATTTCCTATGGAAAATAGGTCCTAACTATAACTACCTACTGGTGACTGCCAGTAGGTAATATACATTTTTAATCATACATGTTGCTTTTTTCAATGCTTTTTCGAAGTTTACGAATTTCATTTTTTTCTGTTGGTTGAATAAAAATGTGTTCGTTTTAATAAAGTGTTACATTATATTTGTTAGTTTTGTTTAGTGAGTGTTTATTTAGTTATTTTTATGCTCTAAGAAATACTTACTATGTTTGGTCGATGTAGTTCATCTCTTTGATGTTGTTTATGAATTGGAAACCTTGTAGCCTTTTGAAGGGAAATAAAAGTGTTTGTCAGTTATATTGTGTTTGTTAGGATTGTTTTTAGGTCTATTAATGTAAGTTTTACAAATACTTTAGAGATATACTTACTTGATTTTATGTATTTTGTTAATGTTGATTGTGTTCTTTCTTTTGGGAGGAAATGGCAGACTGGACATTTCTGTGTGGTGTAAAGTTTTGGTGAAGTTTAGTCTATAAAATATCACCAGGAAAAAACAATAATTTTGTTTAGTAACTTTATATGTTTAATCATTTTTTAGTTAAGGATATCTATTTATTTAAAAGTTTTGTATTTACTTTTAATGAGACTTTTTGGGTGTACTTGTATATGTAGATCTTTTTCGTTGTGTTGTCTGGCAAAGTATCGTCCTTCCTCAATGTTTGTCAGTTTTGAGGTAATTTTATTGTTAATTAATTGGTTATTTTTAAAGTGTTAGTTTAATTACTTGCAGTTTTCTATTGGTTTGTGTTGTGGTATTTTAATTTTATTGGTTGGAATAGAGTCTGTGTGATTATTTGGGCAGTTATAATTTCATTTGTTTATTGTTTTCTGCATTTATTTAAAAGTGTTTTTTTATTTCATATTTCATATTATAATATAATTAGAATATATGTATTAATATATGTCATATATATTTTGAAATACGTTGTATGTACATTTGTTAATATTTGGTAGTGGTAATTATTATTTTATGTTTTTGCATTTGTGTATTTATTTTAATTTGATTTTTTTAAGTTTATTAGTAAGTAGTGTGGTTTTTCGTAATTGTTTAATTTATTTAGTAATGTATATTTTGATGTTCGAAATGTGCTTTTATTTAATTTTTTTAAAGGGTTATAAATATTTTTTTATAATGTTTACTTTTTTTATGTTAAGTTGAGATGTATTTTAGCGATGTTTGTGTTGTCAATATTATGTGTGTCGATATTTCTATTAGATTATATGTTAGTTTGAATTTTCTGATATTTTTGTGTACGGTTATTTTGAGGTCGATATTTGTGTAATTTCAATTGTGTGTATTGGCAGTCAATATTTTTGTCTATGATATTAGTGATTCGATAATTGTGTAGGTCGATATAATAGGGATTGCCATTGTGTCAGTGATCTCCTACACACACACACACACATACATTTTAATGTATACACACTCACTTATCCACCCACACACTCATGTGCATACTCAGGCTCATTTGCACAAGCACATATGCACAAACAATCATGCATACACATCCATAGGCCCACCTGTTCACACAAATACATGCCCAAGCACATGTGCAGTACATATAACAATGTGGTCCTATCGGTAAGTCACTCAAAACACAGAATATAAAACTTAATTGCAATATTGGCGAGCGAGAAGACACTTTGAACACATCAGACTCACAACTGTTTCAAATAGAAAAACAAATTATTTATTTCAAAATTATTTATATCATATAATGTGTTTGCTTTCATCATGATTGTTCCAAAGAGATTACAAAGAAAAGTGTTTTAAGAAGTGCTCGTGTGCTTAGTGGTTACAGAAAGAAAGAAAATGATAATAGTTTCCACAGTATTCACTAATTTATTTCAACGGCTATGAACAATTCGTATTAGCCAAAGTCACATGCCTGTCTGAAAAGTTTGTTTGCATGATCACATTCAACATATTAAACATGTTCCTAACGGAAATCATTATTAATTTACGTGCCATGCCAGGAGCACACTACTGTATTGCCCGGGGTATTAGTGATTGAGTACCAGAGAAGTACCGCAATTATATGTGCAAATGCCCACATTTCTTACAGAAAATCTACCATGGCAGGCAGGTATGGTAAAATTGTCATTGGATGTCACATCATGCCAGTGCTAAATTTGTACTTGTGGTAGGCACCAACATTCAGATTTGGGTCTGGGGACTTATTTTTTCTCATTGGACTATGAATTTGAGCAAGAAAAAAAAGGGCAGAGAAGAGAGCACAGGGGAGGAAGAGAATACAGGAAAATTGTAGACAATGGGAGAAAGTGTGGATGAAAATAGAATTCTCAAAGGGAAATAAAGGGAAGACATGAGGGTGATAGGAGAAAGACACACGAGTTGGAATCAAGAGTAAGCAGCCTAGGTGTAGCAGTGAGAGCATTCTGCAATAACATAAACGGATACAAAGTCAGTGGTATATAAAAACAAAAATAACGCCAGCATCTTCACAGTTTTCATCCCTAGAAGATGAGCATTAACTGAAATTAAGAATTCTGTATTTTTCAAACACAAAATTAGTCTAAACATTCAATATAACTATGTTATATAAGTTATAATGCAGGGGTGGGCAAGTTATGTATTATTGTTATATCCTAGTAAAAGAGTCAGCATGAGTCTCAGAAGCATGAATCATAACAATTAACATACAGACAACCAAATCTTAGCTTACAACTAACCATTTTAATCACCAGGTTGTCCCATGTGTAGGGCAGGGGAGGTGGTGTGGATGAATGTATTTAATTTACCAATATGTTAACGATGGAAACAGTTTACAATAGACTGTACAAGTTAGGGGAAGGGGTCAAGGTATCAATCAGTGGAATGATAGGGGAAACTAGATAAAAGTTGAGAGAGACAGACATGGCATTCAGCCGCTCCCTCGGGTGCTCCACATCTGCCATAGGAGGAAGATGGTTAGCATAATTCAAACATTCTTCAGATGCCTCCAGGCCTCCAAATTAATTACCTAGAATGAAAAATAGGGCAATGAAGGTTAAGTTGATTCATAGTAAGGAAAAGTGTTACTGCATTAACAATGCAACCTCAATCTGAAATTGCCCACCCTGGGAGCGGGGCTGAACCACCACCCTGAAGTGTCATGCAGCAATCTTAGTGGTAGACCTTTAAAATGAGAAAGAATAATGACAATCTTTGGAAGTCAGGATAAACAGGGACTGCGAGTTCTCATAAAACCATAGGGGGCGACAGACTGCAGAGCTTACGCTGATGTAAGTGCTGTTAACAAAAGTAAAGTCTGGTGCCACAACCATACAAGAAGCTCCAAGAACTCTAAATGAGTGTCTTTCTGTTTTCTTGGAAGCCACACACTGAAGCAATGCAGTCCCCTCAATCTTCAATGGAAGCACCAGCACGGGAATTAAATGTTTGGCACAGGTAGCATCAATTTATCTCAGCAAATGGCAGCATTCATTGCAGAGGACGTCCTTCATTGCAAAGCCTGTGTGTTAAAATCTGGTTTGCGATGTCAACATAATCGGCGCCACCTTGTCCCCTCTCAGGCCCGTACGCTCACTTAAGCAGTAGCCATTTTGAAAGCACCATGGCCCCTCTGCCCCTCGCCAATCACCAGCACGTTCCCTTGGCGCTGCAAACATCCCCCCGCGCGCCGGCCACCCCCCCGCTCTCTCATACAGGGACCATAAACCCTCTCCTTCTGCGCGACCCTGCCATTGAACCACATCCCGCGCCTGACCAACACCTCCTTTCATCCCATACATGGTCATACGCCCTTTTGATAACCCCCTTCCTCTGCGCCCGATTGTCCGAACCAATCCCAGGCCATCACCTAGCCCTGCGGATGCAGTTTATTGCCCCTACTGTAAGGGAAACACCTCACATCAAAGGGATTACAGTAGATCAAGGCCCCCACCCCCTGAGACCCGACCAGTCGCACACACCCCCGGGAATCGGCGGAATATCCACCTGTGTGATAGCCATCTCTTACTGTGGGTGGGGTGGGGACTTTCACTGTAGATATGTGTAGGAACAAGCTTGAAGTGGGGATTCCAAGGATGCCTTTCCGTACATCAAAGTCTTAACAAGAATGTGTCACGTGTAATAAAGCAATAAACCTGTGTATAAGAGGCCAGGCCTCAGAGATGTGGGTAGAGCACCTCGAAACGATACCTTGCTGTCCGATCTGACGTGTTCTGCTCCGACGGAATAAAACTTTGTTTCCTGCCTTCCAGTCTCCGGCGCCTGCCTCTTTTGTTGGTTAATCATCAAATGGTATAAGAGGCGATTACCGCCGGGCAATACTTGAAGGTTATCGACTGAAGGTGCCGCTACCATTTAACAATTGGCGCCCAACATGGGGCCCATCAGCGACACGTGGATCCAGTGGGAGAGGTCCTGACGACAAAGTGAATGACTGCAACGATCGGGAAGAGCTCCTGCCTGATAGACCCTCGTCTGGCAGCCGATCATCCGAACTTCACTGGTTCCGAACAGACCTCTCTCTCGAGAGAGATCTACGGTCCTGACTGGGAACCGTCAGGAGTGCCGCGGCAAATACGGAGAGTAGAGGACGATCGGGCGCTGGAGGCGGAAGACGAGAAACTGTCCATGCGGTCCGGGTAAGGTCGTGTAACACGACGAATTGCGAAACGATTGATTGATTGATTGAATATACTAGTATTGCTTACTTGATTGTTCCTTTTGAGATATTCGCTGTCTACAAACGGGGAAGAGTAGAAATACTCTCTATTCCTTTGCAGATAGTGAAGGGTAGGTAACGCAGACTTTTGTCCCCGTTGTAACCCGTCGTGCCTATTTTTTTCTCCCCACTGATTGATTGTCCGAACATTGATTGTTTTGAAGAATATTGGTTCTTTGAGATATTCTCTGTTTGCAAATAACGAAGAATAGAAATATTCTGTCTAGTCTTTGCAAATAGTGAAGGGTAGGTAACGCAGACTTTTGTCCCCGTTATAACCCGTCGTGCCTATCTCTTTCTCACCATTTGATTGATTGATTGTCCGAACATTGGTTGTTCGATATTGGTTCTTTGGAGGTATTCTCTACTTGCAAATAACGTAGAATAGAGATATTCTATCTAGTCTTTGCAAGCAGTGAAAAGATAGGTAGTGCAGACTTTTGTCCCTGTTGTAACCCGTCATGCCTATCTTCTCCCCACTGATTGGTAGTTGGTTATGCCCGGACCGCTTATTAGAGATGAACCATCCGGCTCCACTGGAAGGCACTCCTAATAAGGACATGTTTACTAAATATGGACTAGTCGCCGTAGCTTATAGCAAACTATGGCATAAATATACAAAGAAGGACCCCGAGAGTCAGTGGCCACTGATGGGATCCTTTGATGACCATAAAATAGAAATGCTAGAAATAGCTCTACGTAGCAATAAAACGACGCCCACTATGCTCGACAGTATCGGCATGTGGCGCAAAGAAGCAACACAACGGAAAAAGAGGGAAGAAGTAAAAGCAGAAAAGGAATTGCGTAAGGCAGCTCACTTTGCCGCTAGAAAGTTAGAGAAAGAGATAAAGGAGAGAAAGGAAGCTAAACAAAAACAAGAGTTTGAAACATCAGGCCAGTGCCCTGTTAGGACCTCCTCTACGCTCTACCCTGAGTTGCCTTCCAAGCAGCGGTAAAACACGTTAAAACACAACTATTTACATGGCAGCCTGCTGCAACATCCACCCCCAAAGCATTCACCGTCCGCGTAACACAGTCCCCGCTCCTCCTTCTTCGAAGTAGCAACATTGCTGTCTCTTAGTCGGCTTTGGGCTATAAAAAGGGCCTACAAAATCCATCCGCCTGTGAGACGGCATCAGTGACGGTCCGTTGTGCGAAGAGGCCGGAGGCAACACGATGCGCCGATACCCGGACGGCATCGAGGTGGTGTCCAGCAAGTTGTAGTGCTGGCCTGGCCGTCCTACAATGCAGCACCGAAAGACGGCGTGGGGTGCCCTGGGGGGGGGGCGACGCGAACGGGCCTCCCCCGCCTCCCCAGGTGGAGGTTCACCAGTTGCAGTAGGGTACCCCTTTGACGCTTCACTCACCAGCCAGCTGCAGCAGGGCAGCCATTAAACGTTTCACCTGCCGGACGACCACCCAGACGGAAGTTCCTTTCTGCACCAAGGTTTCCACTGGCGTTCCACCCAAGAAGTAAACCCCCCCCCCCCCGCAGTTGGTTGGTCGGGGGACCCACTCCGGTGGCGGTGGCGGAGAACTGCTGCTGCCGCAGGACTCTCAAAATGGCGGCCGGCTCTGTGGATTCGGGCCTGGTCCACTAAGATGGCTCTGGGCTACCTCGGAACTCGGAAGCTTGACTGCTCGGGCGTGGGCCCCACCCTTGAAGACGTCCTCTCAGCTTTGCAGATTCTACGGGAGTCATTGGCCCTCGACTCCCACAGACTTCCGGTGGGGGCAACCGCCACTATCGCTCGATCATTCCACATTAACTTGCCTTTGCCCCGGACGGCAGCCACCTTGCCCACGTTTGGTACCATGAGAGAGACTGATTCAGGGTATCGGCGGAGAGACACGCCTGCTGTCCCGCTCTCCGAAAGGACCACGGCGTCGCTGCGAGATGGTGGTGTCCTCATGCTGACGCCAGTTTCCGTTTGAATTACCAGGAGACACTGTAGTCTACCAACCCGAATCAGTTCTGGTGGAACCTCAGCATGATCCGGTAGGAAACAACTTTGCTTTCCCCACCTTCGAGTCAGGATTCATGCTGTCTGTTCTTTCTGTTGGCATTAATGGAAATTTTTTTGGACTGCCGAAAGGGATTCTGGTCCGACCGTTAGCTACTGGAAACATCTAGACTGTACCCTGGACCCACCCGACCTCGCCCCAAAATGGCGCCGATGTAGGCGGGACCTGCAACTCCTTATGGCGTTCCAGTTACTTGACATTGATGTTTAGGGATATGTATACGGTCTTTTTGCACATGGCGGGCGGGGGACAGGGAGGGTACTGACTGGACATGCGAACAACCTTATTGATGCTGGTCTGCTCATTATTGATTATTTTTATTTTCGCATTAAGGTAGTATTGCTCATGATACTCGACGCCTCTTGCACCGTGGCCGGCCTATACGGTCGTAGGCCCGTATTTGTGTACTGACATTTCTTTTCAATAAAGGGTTTTCGAATGAATTATGGGATCAGCGTCATAGCAAATCATTAGGGTTGGCGAAGGTTTTTAATAATGACCAATATTCCCAAACAATAGAAGACAGATAATACAGACCCTTTGCCTGAATTTTGGATTGATGAAAAATGTGTATCCATCACACCTGTCTTTTTTTCCAGAGTTGTTAGAAAATGGTTGACTGTAGCTTAAGGTATCTGCCGAATGCAAGGTATGGTGTCCCATAATATACGACTGATTGAGAAACAACTGCACGACGAGGGAACTCGAATTTAGGGACAAATAAAATGAAGCATCTTTGTATAGTAAAAAGGAAGGATATAGTAGATCTGTGGCATCAAACGCTCCTACAGCTAGCCTGGTACGTGGTAAGTAGAACTTTTTCGTGTTTATGCACGCTGACATACTTTGAATGCTGCCCCCCCTTCTTTTCTTCCCTGTAGGTTACATCGGAGTTCCGACTGAAGAATGGAGTGGCCATGGACCGCACTATGCTCGAATGTAGGGAAAGACATAGACAAACGTTGTGAGATGGTGCGTGGAGTGCAGACAACCACTGAGAACACGAAAAGCTGTATTGTATGACTGTGCGTACATGCCCTGATTGTACGGTATGAATATGTATGTATTGCATATGCCTGGGTCGCTGAAGAGAACGTCTTTTGTATGACTGAAATGCTTGTCTATCGATCAAGGGGATGGGAAAATAAACCCGAATATGGTAACTCCTCGTTTGAAGGAAGGACTCTCCCTCTCCCGGGAGCTAGTAAATTGGAGGGTGACCTACACCAGAAACTTGAAGGGTCATTCCCGTACGACGAACCCGACTCCAACTGATAACCCAAATGTACCACCAGTGAGTCGATTCGTGTGCTGACTAAATAAGAGAAGTTAAGAATACCCCAGGTCGGGACTCATCCGAAACCCCCCCCCCCTCAGCCCAGAAGTTAGGGATACTGACATGTTTTAGATTCACCACTTCTTCTTCCATCCACTTAGAAAAGAAGAGTTGTACCCTTGAACGTCCGACCGATACCCCTCCTCTGCCTCAGTTTGGATGACCGCCTGCCCAGGGGTCGGAAGGCTCCACCGTGAGTATAAACACGACTGGACTAGTGTCCGACCGGAAGAAGAGGAGTGAGTATTTTTTTAAGAATGAGGCCTCCAACAAAATTGCGCAAAAAGGGAGGGGAGTAAAAAGTCCGACCCCCCCCCCCGAAACGAATTACGGAAATACTGAAAATACGCAGCACGCATAGAAAAAGGATAGGAAATGAAAGGTCCCGTTACCCAAAA
Source organism: Triturus cristatus (assembly GCF_964204655.1). Taxonomy (NCBI): domain Eukaryota; kingdom Metazoa; phylum Chordata; class Amphibia; order Caudata; family Salamandridae; genus Triturus; species Triturus cristatus. The sequence goes on from NC_140583.1 coordinate 128,096,165, forward strand.
TAGCCCTGTGTCTTCATCTTAGGTTTCTGTGCTCGATGTATGTACCGTTACACCCTATTCGGTATTTGTGTGTACGTGAACGTTGACTTTATGTTTTCCCCCAGCTTGTGTTCCTGGACGTAAAACTGACTCGTGCTGCTCTATGTTGTGTGTACACCAAGTAGCCTATTATCGTGCACGTCTCTCTCTCTCTCTCTCTTTCGTTTTATGTCGTACGTGTACCAAATAGCCTACTTGGTGCGCACGTTTTTTCTCTCTCTCTCTCTCTCTCTCTCTCTCTCTCTCTCTCTCTCTTCCTCGCTGAAAGCTCCCTTGCCCTCTTTTGAATAGATGACGAAACTGTACCTCGTCAGTATATGTATAATTGGCCTAAACACGACAGTAGTCGAACAAATTGACAGAAGCAAAACGACCATATTTTGCCACACTACTACCTCTCCTTTCTGTAAAATGATGGAACTTAATTGGCTGAGAAAGAAAGGACAGGTAAGACGACTGATGTCTCCCAATCTGGCCCTTATAACGGGAGCTATATGTCAGTGGTTTTTGTTGTTTTATGGCTCTAACGACTCCACCTCCCTCGCTCAGAATCGCCCCGCCCAATTGTACAGAAATAGAGCGTCTAAGCACCCAGTCCTTCCAGAATAGTCCCAGTCCTGTACTAGCCGTCCCTGGACAATTTAAGCAATACAGCTGATGACCTTGTTTTTAAAGATACATCGCCTAAAACCAATAAAGGTTAACTATTGTCTCCAGCAAGAAAAATGTTTAACTTGTGTTCCTCCCCGAAACAGATACTTGTGAGCCCATGACAGTAGCACCTCGCACTTTTTCATAAACTTAGCAGTCCCTGGAGAAAATTATGAATCAACAGGGCTTGTGTTAGAAAGACGAGTCTCTACCGGAGAAGCCGGTTCGAATTTTGATAGACCAGGAAGTTGATAGATGTCAGACTTCTTGCCGCGTTTATAAGGTACAGGAATCAACACCTAACAGACCTGATGATGGAAATTTGCAGGAACACTCGCAAACCTGCACCACAGCAATGATTAATGAGTTAGCAGCATACACCGACATAAGAGTTAATAGACATCCACCATAGAGTGATCGATAAACGTTTCCCCGACTACTTGGGGTTGGGAGAAAGAATGAAGTGTGTAAACGTCTTCCCTACCAGTTCTCTAAGATTTTGTTTCTTGTACTCATTCAAAGATAACATGCGGCCATCGGAGAAGAGGGGTTGGACGTGACGCACAGCCTGGCTGCGGATCATGGAACATCTATGGCCTCGACCAAGGGGGAGCCACGGAGCAAAAAGAGGCGGGACGAGGCCCCATTCTCAGCATGGGAAGCGATAAAAAGAAGGGCTATCCCGAAGCCCCCTGCTCACTGATCAGCTCATGCCTGAAGTCCCAGCCCGTCGAGCCCGATTGATGGGCTCAGTGCTAAAAGATTCTGCTCTCCTTGGTCCGCTTTTTGATCAGATCCCACTCCACCCCCTCTTCCCTCGGCCTCCCAAGGCACGTCCCTACTCCCCCCCCTCTCTTTTCCATATGGGATTTTTAACTTGACTTGACGAAAAAGGAACGAAATGCGGGTACCCCGTCTCAAGGTACCTATGATAAGATCAGTTAAGGAACAGGACAAAACAGGACTGTGATCCGAGAGCAAAGAGTGGTCACACCCTGCAACGTGAAAACCTGGATTTGAGCTGGACCATAGCTCCACCGCCGGTGCTCAACAGTGCCAACGAAAGAAGAAGAACAATGAGAGCTTACCAGTAATGGCTCACGGTAATAGGATACTGGAAAGAAGAACTCCCTTGTGGACATTACCCCCCCCCCTTTTCTCTGACTGTAACTCATGTTGAGTTGAAATTCCTCTCCCAACCACCTTTGAATTGACTATCCTCCAATCAAGTTCTCAAGGTCTTTTATCGGTCACTTCCAACTGCACACTAATAGTTAAGAAACATTAACTTAGTATAAATGACAATTGTATAGCATCAGCCGTACACATGACTATGCTGTTTAGTTTGATCCGCACGAAGTCTAGGCCTTAAGTAATGTACGTAATATTCCTTGGTTTGTCAGACCACTCTTTACGGTATCAGGTTTGTGTTTAAGCGAGCTTCCCTCCACCTATCTCCGGGTCTGACATATGACGCAGCTGATGTAACTCTGTATGCGCTACCTCCTCGCCTATCACATCAACTGCATGTAATTATGTACAATTGTGTCAGATTATTCCTGTCTGTCCTGAGACTCTGTACTTTGAAACAGGAACGCATGAAAGCATTTACGATGTCGTGGCTAAGAATTTAACGAAGATGGATGTCGGCTAGACAAGCTGGCTAGATATGTTGAAAAGGGAGGACTGTTAAAATCTGGTTTGCGATGTCAACATAATCGGCGCCACCTTGTCCCCTCTCAGGCCCGTACGCTCACTTAAGCAGTAGCCATTTTGAAAGCACCATGGCTCCTCTGCCCCTCGCCGATCACCAGCACGTTCCCTTGGAATGCAAACATCCCCCCGCGCGCCGGCCACCCCCCCCGCTCTCTCATACAGGGGCCATAAACCCTCTCCTTCTGCGCGACCCTGCCATGGAACCACATCCCGCGCCTGACCAACACCTCCTTTCATCCCATACATGGTCATACGCCCTTTTGATAACCCCCTTCCTCTGCGCCCGATTGTCCGAACCAATCCCAGGCCATCACCTAGCCCTGCGGATGCAGTATATTGCCCCTACTGTAAGGGAAACACCTCACATCAAAGGGATTGCAGTAGATCAAGGCCCCCACCCCCTGAGACCCGACCAGTCGCACACACCCCCGGGAATTGGCGGAATGTCCACCTGTGTGATAGCCATCTCTTACTGTGGGTGGGGTGGGGACTTCCACTGTAGATATGTGTAGGAACAAGCTTGAAGTGGGGATTCCAAGGATGCCTTTCCGTACATCAAAGTCTTAACAAGAATGTGTCACGTGTATTAAAGCAATAAACCTGTGTATAAGAGGCCAGGCCTCAGAGATGTGGGTAGAGCACCTCGAAACGATACCTTGCTGTCCGATCTGACGTGTTCTGCTCCGACGGAATAAAACTTTGTTTCCTGCCTTCTAGTCTCCGGCGCCTGCCTCTTTTGTTGGTTAATCATCGAATGGTATAAGAGGCGATTACCGCCAGGCAATACTTGAAGGTTATCGACTGAAGGTGCCGCTACCATTTAACATGTGGTTGACCAGAAGGTTGAAGTAGTTGACAAAATGACTCTGATTATCTGTCTGTATCATGCACTCCAAGGTCCTTAATAAGAGTAGTAGTGGCGTAACAAAGGCCCCCGGGGGGAGCTGCAGGGGGCCCCCTCAGCACAATACCCTGGCCTGAGAGCTCCTAATTGAGTACGGAGGGGGGACCATCCATGTACTTCGCAGTGGGCCACCCTCTAGTTTTGTTACACCATTGACAAGTAACCCAAAAATCATTTATTTTTGTGGTAATACCTAACATCACAAATATTGGAAATCTGAGTTTTGAGGTTTTAAGGCAACCTTGTATATACAGGAAACGATAAAAGCCCCTATTAAATTTCAGCAGATCAAAGCTGCCAGAATTTGAAGGGGTGAAAAGGCACAGAAAATTCTGTGACATACAGATTTGGTGAGATAGGCACCAAAATCTGCATATTATGCCACAACTCAGGGAAACCCATTTATAGGCGATATTTGTCTCACCCAGTAAATAACATACTGGAGAGTATTGTTCTGTATCATTGGCAAAAAGTATCACAATCAACACTGGAGCATTGTAATGAGGGACTAAGCATGCGAAACTGCATTTATTTCTACATCTCGGCATACAGAATGTAATAAACATTAGTCTGATCAGTGGTAGTAGTCCTTTATGTATGTTTGGTTATGCTATGTTATAATACGTTATATTATGTTGTTTAGACTTGTATAACATGCTAATCACCCGTGACAGTATCCAGGACCTATGAGCAGGCTTGGAGACATTGCTTTGTTAGTCAGACATGTACAGTTCAACCTCCTATTTAATGGCTTTGATCTCATGGATTAGCAGTCAGTTGTATGATGCAACTACGAATTCCCCAAACTCCACATGCCTAAACAACGTGGTCTGAATAACAACCGCATCTTAACCATGCATTCCTTTACCACACATGCCTTTACCATGAATTTTGGTGGTAAAGGCATGTATGGTAAAGGAGAATGCGTGGCTAGGGTCGCCACCTCCCACCCCAACGCCCTAAGGCACAAACTTCCCCCACTCCCTCCTGCCCTGAGATGCAAATACCTCTACCCCCTCCCAACCTCCACACAGTGTCCTCCCCCTACTTTGATGCTGAAAACCCTGTCCCTTAACCTGACTCTGCCCAGCCCTGATCCAGCCCTAAAAACAACCCCAACTACCTGTTTGCCTACCCCTGCCCTGAGGCCTAATACCCTAACCCCTAATTAAAAAAACTACCCAACACTCCTCTAGCCCTAAAAACTACTCTGCTCCCCCAGCCCTGAAAACTATCTCTGACCACCCAGCCCTGAAAACTAGCCCCACCCCTGTAAACTAGCCCCAAACTGCCCCATCCTGAAAACTATCTCCATCTCCCCAGCCCTGAAGACTAGCCCTGAACCCCCAGCCCAGAAAACCACCCAACCCCCCCCACAGCCCAGAAAACTACCCCGACCCAGCACAGAAAACTACCCCCAGCCCAGAACACTTCCAGACGCACCCCAGCCCACAAAACTACCCAGCCCCCAGCCTACCAAACTACTCCTGACCTACCCCCAACCCACAAAACTACCCCGACCCAAAAATTCCCCCAACCCACACCCCAGCCCACAACTACCCTGACCCACCTGAGCCCACAAAACAAGCCAGACCTACCACCAGCTCACAAAACATTCCCGACTCACCCGAGCCCACAAAACTGCCCCAACCGCCAGCCCACAAAAGTACCCTGACCCACCCCCCAGCCCCACTTACCTCACACGGATCTCTCCCTGCTTCCGTCCAATGCAGCCCGCAGCCCACAAAAGTCTCCCGACCCACTCCCTAGTCCACAAAACTTCCCCAACCCAGCCCACAAAACAACCCTGTCCCACCCGCAGCCCACAAAACTATCCCAGAACCTCCAGACCACAAACATACCCTAACCCGGCCCACAAAACAACACCAACCCACACCCAGCCCACAAAACATTACCGACCTACACCCAGCCCATAAAAGTACCCCGACCTACCCCCAGCCCACAAAAGTACACCGACCCAACCCCCAGCCCCACTTACCTCACCTCTCCCAACCCCCAGCCCCACTTACCTCACCTCACCTCTCCCTGCTACCTGCTTCTGTGCGTCCGTTCCACAGCTAGACTGCGCATATATCTTAACCAAGCACATGCGTGGTTAAGTCAAATTAAGGCATGCGTGGTTGGCTTGCGTAGTCGGAACACTTTTGGTTTAGAACGCGATGTTCCAACTGTTGCCCTTAGCAGTCACATTCACGATGCTTGAGAATTCGTTATCGTCTTCTTCCAATCGTGTGTCTTTTGAGTGTAAGGCCCGTCAGTCTTAGGGTGGTCTTGCCCCAAATCTTTGCATACTTACTTCTATTTTTGTGGTGGCCATAGGACTCTGTGCACTTTACCACTTCTAACCATTGCTAAAGTGCTTGTGCTCACTCCTTTAAACATGGTTTGATTGGCATACACCAGATTGGCTTGATTTAAGTTACTAGTAAGCCCCTTTTAGAGTGGTATAATATATACCCAGGGCCTGTAAATTAAATGCTACCAGTAGTCCTGCAGCACTTATTGTGTCCCCCACTAAAGTAGCACTTTAAAATATATCCCAAGCCTGCCATTGATGCCTGAATGTAGTCTTACATTGCCATGTCGACTTGGCATTTAAACCCCGTTGCCAAGCCTTAAATTCCCCTTTTATTACATATAAACAAACACAACCAGGAAATTCTGAAATTCACAAGGGTGGCTGATGCATCAGAAATTGCACACAAAGGCATGAGTGATGCTTTCCATCAAGTATCTAAAAAGAAACTGACCAAGGCGTCAACGCAGCACAGTGGACTCTCCTGCGCAGGAAAGTCTCTATGGGACGTCCCTGTTGAAAGAATTCATTGAACACTCAAATGGTTGTTTGAACAGTGCTTTCAAGCAAAAAAATGACCTCAAAATGAGTTTCGTTCAATAATTGATGCATGGTAGCATAAAAATGGCACATACACCCATTGAGCGGCTTGACTTCTAATAACACTGCTGTACACTTCCCGGACTCCTGCAGTACCTTTTCTCCCTATTGAACAATTGCCTATGCGGCATAGTCGCATTACACCAGATATTTTGCATCACAAGCAAAGTGCAAAAAGGGCCACATTAAATTAGATGACCCCAGCATAAAAAAATACTACTGAGATAAACTGTGACTCCTTGAATGAATGAAACATAGCTTTCTTCAACCAGATGTAAACACTGCGGAGCACATTCTGAAGACACTACCAGGTCTCATGTAGAATGCTATAAAAAAAGACACCCGATGCATTCAAATTGGCCAGAAGTAGCTATTTTTATATTTTTCTGAATTGTTGTCATGAGAACTGGTGCGGTGTTATTACCATCACCATGAATAGCTCATTTGAACTCGGCCCTGTTATGCTCTGTTTTACCCAAATCCGATATACAGTGAACAGTTTATTTGTGAATATTACAAGTGTACAAATATTAAAATAAATTGCTCAAATATGCACGATCATGACACATATAATCTGAGCATAATTCTAAACTATAAACGGCCAGATAGAGAGTCTAAAACTCATCTGTAGCATATTTACTAGGCCAATAAAGTATAACAGAGAGCACATTCTTTGAAACATAACCCGTTTAATGGGGTCAACGGGTGTTAAAAAAACATGTGTTCCGTTGCCCAAAGTTTTTATTAGGAGCCCACCTTCAGTCAGTCGTGGCTCATGCAGGTAAGCGCGGTGGGGGCTCAAGAGACAAACGACAGAATAGGGAAAAGAAAATAAGGGCCATATTATCAAGAAAAGGCGTTAAAATTATCGCCGCTTTAGCGGCAGAAAACTGCCCCTAAAGCGGCGATAATGGGCTTGATAATATGCCCTAGAGAATTCCCATAGAAGCCCATGTTCTTGTGTCAACATGGGCTTCTATGGGAATTCTCACGGACATATTATCAAGCCCATTATCGCCGCTTTAGGGGCAGTTTTATGCTGCTAAAGCGGCGATAATTTTAACCCCATTTGTTGATAATATGCCCCTAAGTAAGTAAATAAAACCACTTACCTTGCGAGTCGGCGAGCTGTAAGTAGGACAGTGAGGACATCCCACACAGAGGAAGTCCTCATCTCCACAACAAAACGTCCTCCTGGAGCTCTGCGGAGCGACACTGTGAAGCGCTTACTCAAGAGTCGCTGTTTGTTTGGAAAGGCTGTTCTATTGGGGTTTGCATAAGGTGGTTTGTTTGACTACATAATTCCAGCTCTTGGTTTTTTGGGGGAATAAGGGACTCATGCTGGTGAGGAGGAGCCGGCGTCAAGGTGGACGATGGAGAGTTTGTTCATTTTCTCCTTCAAATGTATTTCTGTACACAGTGGCCTCGGCGAGGGATGAGTGTGCAGGTGTGCGGTATTATTCGGGCCGGTTCATTGTGATATTAGGATGTATTCAGCCGAAGCTGCGCACAACTGTACTATGCGCTTATAGTGTTTGCATTTGTACGGTGTGCGAGGAGTGGACACTTGTACTGAGTGTGTTTGTACATGTGTGAGGTGTGTAACATTATAATTACATGCTTGAGGCAAGGGATGCCGCTGTTCGAGGTACATGTTCGTTTTTGGAAGGTAGTTTGGGTCTGGTTAGTGGCTTCAGTGGACTTCCTGGAGTTTCAATGGGTTGCTGCTGAATACCTCAATGTTGTGGCCACCATTTATCGCTTGGGAGGTGGTCATCGCAGCTGCTGTCTCCTCCGGCTCTCCCAGCTGGCAGTAGGCCACTGCAGTGGCCTCAAGCTGTTGAGGATGCAGCCATGCTGCTATCTCCCTTCCAGGTCTGGCACCATGTCTTTTTAACCTCATGCCATCCAGTGGGAGCAACTGGCTATTCTAACGAGAGTAGAAGAAAACAGTTAATTTCAGGACCCAGTGCAAGTACATGTTTGTGTATTCTGACAATATTGTGGATTTTTCTGCCTAGGACCAATGAATGTGATCAGGTGTTTGTTGCATTTTTTTAGCATCATGATTATTAACAGAATTTGCCATAAATTAATGCACCATCACTTGCATAACTAAAAGAAAATTTGAGCTCAACTGGAGGAAGCCAAATTTACAAAAATGTCCCACACGTGTGCCACACAGTGGAATACCAACAATATTAAGGGTCGATAAGACCCATCCTCTGCGCACTATAACAACAGGTGAAATACCTGGGCTTATAAAACATTGTTATCATCACAATATTAGTATTTATATTTTTCTTTTCGCAAACATAAATTCCACAGCAGATTCTGAAAATAATCCAATGTATTTGCATAAATACATTCAGTCTTTATTCAAAGAATGTCCATAAGTTCGTCATATTCATTCCAACTCCGAAAATGAATAGTAAATTCAAAGAATTATCTTGCTGCCCAATGCATTTCGAGCCAAAATTGGCCCTTCTTCAGGGGCTCAAATTCTAAAATATAAACGGAAAAATATGATACTATACAGGAATAGTACTAACATCATCAATATCAAAGCAGCATTTACATGATACATAGAAAAGTGCTAGTAAATCGTAGATGTATTTGTAAACGACATGTAAGTTAACAGAAAGCCCTCCACCAAAGAGTGACGCTTGTCAGGGTGTGTGCTTAGTCCAAATTCAAAGAAACTGCTACGTAATCTATAGAGGTCAAAAGGCATATCTCGAGTTTAAAGACGCTGTTTAAAACAATCCAAGAGGTGTCCACCAACGTGATTATTGAAGTGTAATTAGGGAATACCTTCTCTCTCCTGCGTATATACGCTAGTGGCCAAGCAGTTTAAGTAGATGCCTGAAACGATAACGGATTCAATAAAAATCTATACCGTGGTTGATGTATCACTCTGAGAAACTGTTCTATAGTAGTCTCATTTCGTGGGAGACGATAAATGAACATATTATACCGTGCGGAGAAATTCAAAGTCTAGATGCCAAGACCCTCGAAGTCGGCGTGGCGGACTTGGGAGTGTACTGCCACACGTCTGCTTGGTTTTGGAAACAGCTGTCCGTTACGCGGTAATACGCGAACAGTTTAGAGGTAAAAGACGGACTGATCATACACTGAAAGAAACTTTCATGGAGACTGAAGACGAACGCTAAAGTGCTTATCTTAGAGTGTAGAGAGAAAATTCAGCCGCCATCTTAACGCTATAATTAACATAAGCGAGACTAGAGTCCAAGTAGCTAATACAACTGATGTTCGTCTGAGGAATGAGTGGAACTGATATAAAAAAAGAAGTGCAGAGAACAAATAAAAAAACCCAAGTGAAATGTCGTAAGTTTAAAATACATCTGAATTCAGCGCATAGTTATCATGCAGAACAAGCCTGTAACAGTATTTATGACATACTCATAAGTAACATGAATAGTCTATTCTGTCATTAATTCCCCTATCTATCAGGGTATCTAATCGTTTTATCCAGAATGTTTCTCTTTGCAAAAGAGCTCTGGTGAGATTCATGTCTGAATGGTGTACAACCCTTTCTAATACTGAAAATATACGCATGAGAGAGAAGGTATTCCCTAATTACGCTTCAATAATCACGTTGGTGGACACGTCTTGGATTGTTTTAAACAGCGTCTTTAAACTCGAGATATGCCTTTTGACCTCTATAGATTACGTAGCAGTTTCTTTGAATTTGGACTAAGCCCACACCCTGACAAGCGTCACTCTTTGGTGGAGGGCTTTCTGTTAACTTACATGTCGTTTACAAATACATCTACGATTTACTAGCACTTTTCTATGTATCATGTAAATGCTGCTTTGATATTGATGATGTTAGTACTATTCCTGTATAGTATCATATTTTTCCGTTTATATTTTAGAATTTGAGCCCCTGAAGAAGGGCCAATTTTGGCTCAAAATGCATTGGGCAGCAAGATAATTTTTTTAATTTACTATTCATTTTCGGAGTTGGAATGAATATGACGAACTTATGGACATTCTTTGAATAAAGACTGAATGTATTTATGCAAATACATGGATTATTTTCTGAATCTGCTGTGGAATTTCTGTTTATGAAAAGAAAAATATAAATACTAATATTGTGATGATAACAATGTTTTATAAGCCCAGGTATTTCACCTGTTGTTATTGTGCGCAGAGGATGGGTCTTATCGACCCTTAATATTGTTGGTTACTACTGGCATTTGTGACTGCAGCATGCTTTTATATTAAAGTGTTTAAGACTGTGAAAAGATTTTGTTGATTAAGCTAATACAGTGTGTGCCTCTCTAAAAATATTGTTTTCTCTGTTTAAGCAGTCCCAGGTAGAGAGCACCCAAACATGTCATTTGACGCAATCACGAACTTATCAGATAATAGAGCTAGTACTCTTGCTTACACACCCGAACAAGCCTCAGAAATTTACGCATTAATACAGGATGTAAAAGCATCAGACCTACAAGGCAGCACAATCACCCAACAACTAAAACAACTAGAATTTCTAGTTAAGAGAGAAATGAATCAGCGTCTTCATGCGTCCACCCTAGTACAGTATGATTCCGCGGGGATTGAGGTTGTCTATTAAACCAATGTTATTCAGGTTTCATCTTAATAAGGACTTCATGGAGAGATGGTATTCGATCTAAAATAAATGCTCACTAGACCTGATCCTACTACTAGTAGAGGAGCTATCAAAAGCCATTAATGAACTCACTAATGAAATTGAAGAGATCAAACAAAACTTATCTACACGGATGGAAGAAGGAGAATTAAAAAAGTCCTTGGAAGATATTAACTTTAGACTAGACAAATATACCAAAGAATTACAAGAAGGAAAACTACGGAAATACAAGAGAGACACTTTGGATTATAAATTGAACGAAGTGTATACTTGGGCAGAAGTCAACGCACAGTGGCGTTCATATTTCAAAAAATCTACAACCACCACTTCATCTGAAGAAAGTGTAGCTACTGAGACTGACACAACCATGACTAGACCACCAGCGCAGAGCCAAATGAAAAGCACAGCAACTCTTAAGGATAACATTGAAAGTGCAACAACTTCAAGCTCCACTCATTTTTTATCCAAGGATCCAGATCCCAGTCAACCACCAGGAACGTTAAAAACCGGAAAACCAGGAGAAGTCACCGGAAAGTCAGGATGAACTCGGAGTCAGAAACAAACTTAGTGGTTAATATTTCGTCCAAAGAGTTCACTCCATCACAGATTCAAATTCTTAATAAAGGACTGGGCTTTGTCCCCACATATGACACTAACATTCTCAAATGTGGAATAGCCCTTTTTAAGTTTTTGAGAATTCTGCATCTTAGACATTTCTTTACGAACGTGCTACCACCTAAAAAAGAAGAAGTCTCAGAATTTCTGGAATTTTGCCCAAAATCCAAATTCCAAGCACCTATTTCCCACAAAATACTGGATTCTTTTGAAAACCTAGTAAGAAAAGATTTCCATCAGTTGCATTTTAAAAGAACTAAGAAGACCAATCTAACCAAACATGAAACCTACACGCTTCGTTCTATTCAGAAGAATGCTGAAGTGCAGGTGCAAAGAGCGGGTAAAGGCGGCGCTATTGTCATAATGGACAGTTCATTTTACTTTAACGCTGTTCAAGATCATGTAGCAGATCTACAGACATACTTGCTGTTAGACAAAGATCCTATCAATGAACTTAAAACTACTCTCAAGAGCATCCTGGAACATGCCCTTGAGATGGGTTGGATTACCACTGCCACTAATCAATTTCTCACTGTGGATTACCCTCGCAAACCTCTACTATATATGTTACCAACCCTCCCATGCGTCCGATAGTCACCGGATGTGGTACTATCTTTGAACCTCTTGGCCATTATATTGATTACTTTTTGCAACCTTTGTCCAAGAATGGAGTTCCTATATAAAAGATACCAAGGACTTTCTACAAAAATTGGAGACTGTAGTTCTCACAGAAGAGATTTTACTTTGCACGATTGATGTTAAGTCACTGTACACTTCCATCCCACACACTGCTGGTATGGAAGCTGTAGAGTGGGCCCTTCTGCGTCAACCTTCACTGCAAGCTGATAAAGTGTTTATACTTGAAATCCTACACTTCTGTCTGTACCATAGCTATTTTCATTGGAACAATAATTTTTTTCTTCAACAGCAAGGTACTTCGATGGGCTTTGCAGGAGCCCCTGCAGACGCCAATACCTTTATGGCCAAATTTGAATCTGACCATATATATAACAATGTTGATTGGGCAAGGAATTCCCTGCTTTATTGCAGGTTCATAGACGACATTTTCATTCTATGGACAAACACCCAGGAACTACTAGAAGAAAAATTCAAAATTTAAATTTAGTAGATGATCATATTCAATTCACTTATACCATCTGTGATACTACTATTTCATATCTAGATGTGACCCTTGCCATCAGCGGGAGGATTATTCAGACCGAAGTACACAGGAAACCGACTGATGTCAATAGTGCTTTGCACTTCCAGAGTTTCACCCCACCAGTCTCAAGCATAATTTACCATTTTCACAATTTCTACGGATTAAAAGAATTTATTCTGAACCCAATGATACGGAAAAACATTCTCTACAACAACAACAAATGTATCTTATCGACCCTTAATATTGTTGGTTACTACTGGCATTTGTGACTGTTGCATGCCCCCCCTGCAGCACGCTTTTATATAAAAGTGTTTAAGACTGTGAAAAGCTTTTGTTGATTAAGCTAATACAGTGTGTGCCTCTCCAAAAATATTGTTTCCACACAGTGGCATACCCATTACAAGGGGTAAGTGGTCACTTTCAATTGCTGCTGTATTTAGATATTATTCAATCAATCCCAAACAGAATGAGGAGTTTAAACTTTTAGCCAGACACCATTACAATGCGCTAAAAATGCTGTTTTTTAAACGATATTCCAATAAAATATTGTGAAATTAGTCACATTGAAATGTGGCTTGCTGGCATCTTGTGTCACTGTTTCATAACCCAAGTGCACACACAAGCAAAAAGTCCGAAGAGAAAACAGCAGGAGAAACATTTGAGCAGAATAGGTCTCTTAATTTCTTGGTTTCTCATGGGATCTTTTTTGCGCGACACATGCACTTGAATAAAAAAGGTTATGCAAAATCATGTATTGGGAAATTGTACATAGTGAGAATTTCGTGATACCATTGCAATTAAAATTTCGTCCAGGCCTAGTTAAAATAACAAAACTGCAAAGTTCTACAACTGCAAAAATGTGGCATATTCTTTTTTTTTATGAACAATTTTTATTAAAAAAAAAGAAAGAAAAAGTGCAAGGAGATGATGGATCAGTAGCCAGGTCCACAATACAAATGACACATAGTACAGTACAGAGATGTATCAATAAACACCATGCACCAGCACCTCGTCTGGTCAGCAAAACATCAAGAACTAGGAGACAGAAGTATGTCAACAGCATGTAGAGCAGGTGGCTTCATACAATTGGGTCAGTTACAACAGGGGTTAGAGCGTGGGATCCTCATCACTCACTAGCTGATCTAGCAATAAGTCTCTTTCACGTTGTAGTTCTATGGAAGGGGATACACATATATTACCTCTGTATTTGTTCCATTTTCCCCATTCATGGTCCCACTTCTTGGGGCACCCTCTATGTTTGAATACATCCTTCTCGGCAATCATTGTCCTATCCATGTCTATAGCCCAGTCTCGTAAACATGGGGCAGTACCCACCCCCCATTTCTGAGTAATGTTGCGTTTTGTGATGGCCCAACCCATTCAGGCCCATGTTTGCTCAGTCTGTGAGAGATCCGTGGCATCCCACACATTAAGGAGGCAAAGCTGGGGGGAGGCCTTCAAGGTCTTGTCGCACGCCCTCTCCATCTGCTGCATGACTTTATCCCAATATTGCCCCATTATTGGACAGTCCCATAGGATGTGGAAGAAGGTGCCAGTCTGATTACAATTTAGCAAGCATAAGGGGTCAGGCCTCCTACCCAGTTTAAACAGCAGCTTTGCATCAAAATACACATGGTGGAAGATTTTCAGTTGGACTAGACACAGTCTCATGGGAATAGCCACTTCTCCCTAGGAGAAGCAAGTGTGTCGCGCCGGTCCTCATCATCCATACTCCCCGGGTCTGACTGCCAACCCTGCCTCAGGCGGTTTATAGGACCAGGCCGGTTATTTATTATTCTTTTGTAGGTAAGGGATATCGCTTTTGTGGGCATAGGGTCAAGCATCAATCTGTCCTCCAATGGAGAAGATGCAGGCAGGGGGAGCTCCTTTGGCATGGCAGCAGAGATAGCATGACTAATCTGGAAGTATCTGAAGGTCTCGGTGGGAGCCAATTGATACTTGGCCTGCAATTCAGCTAAAGAAGCCAATTTTCCCTTTACCCACAGGTCCCCCACCATTGAGATGCCTATCATATCCCACCTGTCGAAGCCAGGACATTTACTAAGCTGACCCAACATAACTGGTTCCCAGAGTGGCGTAACTTTTGTAGGTCGATTGTGCCAGCCCCATTTTTTTGAGATTCTGTGCCAGACCTCCACTGTACGGGCAGTGGGCCCTGTTAGGGAAAGCTTACAGGGGTTTGTGTAGAGTGCCCTATTGTATCCTCCACGTCCCAAAAGCCGACGGTCTGTGTGAAAGTTTGGATCGTCGTACTCCCCATGCACCCACCTATTGACCGCAACCAGTTGCAACGCCTGGTAATAGAGCCGCATATCATGTAACGCAATACCTCCATCATACCATCCCATGGTAAGTTTATTCATGGCTATACGTGGTGCCCGTCCCTCCCATAGCAGTCCCCGCACCACCTTATCAATACTGGAAAAATAAGCGTCAGATATCAGAATTAGGGCTATTTTGCAGTGCATACAGGAAACGCAGTAGAGCAAGTTTCTTAAAGAGCACCGCCCGCCCCAAAAGAGTGAGAGGAAGAGATTGCCAATGTCTAGCATTCGATTTCAGATGAGTAAGGGGCCCCAGCAGATTGGTTTCATAAAACAAAGCGGGGTCCGGGATAATGAAGATTCCGAGGTATCTAAAGCCTTGAGACGCAACCGGTATGTTGTAGCCCCTGGGGCTATGTGCCGGATCACCCCACAACACATATAATTGGGACTTATCCCAGTTGATCGTATATCCTAAGTGGGCACCGAATATATGGAATATGTGGCGCATTCGACGTAGGGACCGCGAGGGTGAGGCCAAGTAGAGGATAATGTCATCCGCATGGAGTGAAATGTGATCCTCATGATCCGCAGTCCACTTAAGTTCCCTTATCTCTGGGTAACCCCTAATCCAGACAGCCAGCGGCTCCAACACGAGGGCAAAGAGCAGGAGCGACATAGGGCACCTCTGCCTCGTGCCTCGATGTAATGGGAAACTACTGGATATGTGGTTATTTACTGTTACATGCGCCATCGGTTGGGTGTAAAGTAGCCTTATCCATTTGATAAAATTGGGTCCAAAGCCCATCCGAGCCAGAACCGCTGAGAGGAAATACCATTCAATGGTGTCAAACGCCATGATGGCGTCCAATGACAACAGGATCCCATCTTCCCTGATAGTGCCAAATCTGGCGAGGACCCAATTAAACCGCCGCAGGTTCAAGGCCGTATTCCTTCCTGGCATAAACCCGGATTGATCAGGATGCACTCAGTGATAAGTCTGTTGGCTAACTTTTGCTAGAATCTTCGCCTCCACTAAGTGGAGGGAAATGGGGCGATAGGATTTGCAGTCATCCGCTGGCTTGCCTGGTTTGTGTATTACCACAATTGAGGCCGTCCTAACGTCTGCAGGAAGGATACCCAGCTCAAAGCTTTCAGTGTTCATGTGCAATAAGTGGGGAGAGAGCTTAGAAGCCATTGGTTTGAAGAGTTCAATGGGGAGTCCGTTGGGTCCCATAGCTTTACCTAATCGTGCATCCTGAATAGCTTTCCGAATTTCAGTCTCTGTAATGTAACTCTCTAGGGAGTCACTGTCAAGCGTGGACAGGCACGCAACTTTGATAGTAGACAGGAAGTCAGGGGGCCATAGGGCATGCGACGTCTAAGCAGTGCTGTATGCCAATGCAAAATGAGTGGCGAATGTGTCGGCAATCTGCTGGGCGTCAGTGAGTAGCACACCGTCAGTACCGGATATCGAGTGGAGGCCTGCTCTCTTTTCTCTAGCCAGGTCAAGACTTTACCTGTGCGGTCACCATGTTCGTAAATCTTGTGACGGGTAGCAAGAGAGAGTGCCGTGGCAGCTTCCGACAATAGTTGTCGGTAGTCCAGACGCACCATATTTAGTGTGCGCTGCGCGTCCGAGTCAGGAGCACACGCAATGGCCATTTTCGTTAACCAGGATTTATTCTTCCAATTCCACTACTCGCTTGGAAAGTTCCCTTCTATGCCCCACCATCATTGATAGGGCGCGACCCTTAATGACAGCGCCAAACGCCCCCCACAATACGCCAGCGGAAGCGACTGATCCCACATTTTCTGCAAAATATTAGTCGGTGTCTTTGAGCAGTGTTTCTCTAATGAGGGGTATTTTAAGCGCCCACGGATTGCTAGAGAGGGTAGTGCAGCGCCTAGTCTTCCCCAAGGTTAAAGTCGTGAGAATGGGAGAGTGGTCAGAGATTTCCCGCGCTAGGCATCGGGACTCCGTAAAAACATGAATGTCTTGAGCGTATGTGAACATGTGGTCAATACGAGATTGACTATTGTGAGCCCAGATTGAAATGTGAATTGGATGGTGGTCGGGTTAAGCCATCTCCAGATATCCACCAAGCACATGGCAGACAAAAACTCATTCAGTTGGGATCCCCGGAGGGGGACTCTGCGAGGTGGGAGGCGATCCCTAGTGCCCTCCGAAGTCAAGTTGAAGTCACCCCCTAGCACCAATACACCCAAAAGCAAGTCAAGTAGGAGCGCCCCTACGTCTCGCAACACAGGATGCTGTAACCCAGGGGGGACATACATGGATACTACATTGAGAACCTGCCCCTCCCAAGTGCCAGATACTGCTGCATATCTACCCTGCGTATCTGTCCAAACGTTGCGAATCATATATGGACAGCCTCTGCGGAGGAGTACTCCCACCCCCCGCGAACCCGAAGTGAATCCGGAGTGGGCCACTAATCGATATCCCTACCTATTTAGTGCCACACAGGAGTTTCCAATCAAATGCGTCTCCTGGAGCCGGACGATATCTGGCGCCTGTTGCTTCAGGTATTGCAATACTATTCTTTGCTTGATCTTGTCACCCAGACCATTGACATTCCACGTCAGGTATTTAAGGACTGAGTGCGAAGCCATATGGGTGGTAAGTGTGGAGAGCAAATTGTCGGGACTCAGAGGGTGAGGTCAGGAACGTAGCACCTGGGCCGCAGAGGCGAGGGGGCCTGCCGCTCGCAAATGGGCCGGCTCAGGGTCCAGTCGCCTCAACAATTGGGCACATGCACTGACTTTCTAAGCATCCCCTGCACTCCCTTTTGTCATACTGGTGGTGAGTATAATATTTTGCAGTCAAAGTGAATAGTGGCATAAAACAATTGACGAGAAGGAAAACAAAGCATAGCATTGCACAAGTACAGTGAACGAAATACCAAAAACACCCAAACCCCCCTCCCCCAAAACCTAACACCCCCACCCTGCCTCCCTGCCAAACAGGTATAGAACCACCCGTCATCCCCAACCTGCAGAGTATCTGTCGCCCTCCCTCAACAGTGTCGGGTATGTGAGAAACCCCACTTTCTGGGGCAACGGTCCATGAGAACAGGAGCAGCCCGACCAGTAATCCCCGAATCTGAAATGTGAACACTACAAGTAACTTGTTGCAGTAGTTAAGAGATAGCATTATCTAATACATTGAAACCAAGGACTGGATGTAATTGGATCAAACCCAGCTCGGCTCTATCTCAACCCATGCGTAAGGTGAGGCACCCAAAATACAGCAGCCGCTTCC
The DNA here is from genome assembly GCF_964204655.1 of Triturus cristatus. NCBI lineage: Eukaryota > Metazoa > Chordata > Amphibia > Caudata > Salamandridae > Triturus > Triturus cristatus. The sequence continues at coordinate 128,114,376 of NC_140583.1, forward strand.
AGCCACGTGCTCTGGAAGTCAGAGTCTCAGAGGACAGTCACTGTTACTTGCCGTCGGGTTCTGTGTCACCAAGTCGCTGCCGGGAGGGGACCGCTGCCGCTGGCGTCAGTCATTCACTTTGCCGTCGTCGCTCGCAGGTTTGTGGGGGTGCTTACCAACTGTACGCCAACCGTCGAGCCAGTCCCAGGCATCCTCAGGTCTCCTAAAAAACCATAGCTTACCCTCTGACTCGACCCTGAGCTTTGCTGGGAACAACATGGCATACTTGATTTCTTGGCCCCTTAGCGCACGCTTCACGTCCAAGAAGCTGCTCCTCTGTTTCTGAACCCTCAGGGTGAAGGCTGGGAAGAAAGTGACTTTACTATTGTCGATCACCAACGGAAGGGCCGCTCTAGCCGTCTGGAGTATGGCGTCTCTATCTCGAAAATTGAAGACCCTTGTGAGAAGAGGCCGGGGAGGCGCTCCTGGTTTCGGTCTGCCCCCAGGTACACGATGGGCTTGTTCAATTGAGAAGCATTTGGAGAGGCCCCTTGGTTGAAGCTGTTGAAGAATCAGTTCCTCGACAAAGAGGTCAGCAGCTTGCCCCTCTGCCCGTTCCATAACTCCTAAAATCCGTATGTTGTTGCATCTCATGCGGCCTTCGCAATCGTCCAGCTGTAGATCAAGCGCCTTCTGTGTAGTTTGAAGGTCGGTCACTTGGCGCTTAAGGAGATCTGTGTCACTCACCAGGTCCCTGATTATATTTTTGACGGTACTGACTCGGTCAGACATTTCCCGCATGTCCGCCCTCATCAATTAAACTTCCGTAGCGTCAGTGTAAATGCGGGTTTCAAGTGAGGTTATAGCCGCTAAAATGTCCTGCAACGTGGGATCTGGTTGTTCGCAATGTGATTTGGAGTTAGTGTGTTCCCCCTTCTGGCCCTTCTGCCATGCAAATTTGTTCAGTTCCGCCTGCACCGCATTACGACCATTGCAGCCAGTTGCCATGATGTCGCAGGTAAGTGTGGGGTGCCCAAGGGAGGGTTGAGTCATGCCAGCTACTCACCGCCACCTGCTGTGGGACTCGCCCACACCAGCCTGTCGGCTTTGACCAGCAGCGCCCCAACCTCAGAGCACCAGGATATCCAGATAGCACCCCACAAGTAGTGCACGGGCCTGTTCAGTCTGTAGACACTGGGAGGATGTAAGTCACAGCCCTCAGGGGGTAGGCAAGGCCTCTGTCTCCACCACAGGAGCCCAGGAGTGGTCCGGGCCCCCAATTCTTGCTCAGCACAGAGGCAGCCAAAGTCGCATCAGTACAAGTCCTGGAACATCCCCACAGATCAGGGCACAGAGTTTATGTATAGGGGGGTCACTCGCTGCTCCCGTCAGATTTATTATGCCATTTCTGGGCCCAGGGTATGCCTGGGGCCTCCCTGCTGCTGAAACAAGTTCACTTCAGACACTGCCACCGCCTTCCGGAAGGCCAGTGGAAAGGGCAGGGTGCGAATGGCAACTTTCATTGCCCTAGGGTAGTCCAGTTGGCTGCGGGAAGATAAGTTGAGATGCGGCGCACACACAGCCAACGCCGCCGAAAATGAGCACTCCGCTCTGTCCCCTTACCGTAGGCGTCGTCCGCTGCACCAGTAGGCCGCAGCAGCGGTGTTGATTTGCGCTCCTGCCTGATGGGTCCGGCGGGGCGTCTCTCGTGTCTATGGGGCCGCCGAGGAACAGCACACACGCCCCACTAGGTTCATTACTGTTGGTATGGATGGTGCGTCGGTAAATCTGGCTCCCGCCGGGCTGGGGCCCACAGCGCTCACGCACGTAGGCCGCTAAGTCCCCCGCTGGGACAATTATGGCCGCGACTCCTGAGCGATCGGTTAACAGGAAAGTCGATGTGTGAGCGGTGCACTCACTGCCAGGACCGCCGATGTTGAAAGTGCTGCGCGGCCACCCTGTCGCCAAGGCCCACACGTAGACAAGGCCGCAGCCACGGTGCAGATTAGAGTGCCCAGTGCCCTCCCCAAGGAGCAGCGGAGCACTCAAGCACTGCCACGGCCCCCGGAACACTCGGGAAACGATTACAGTGCAGGGGTGCCTCCGATCAAGGTCACCTCTTGTCCGGCTGCAGGGCACAATGTCGGGTCCAGGTAAGCACACTCACAGGCAAATCCGGCCGGGGCACAATGTTTAGATGCGGATTAATTGGGAGTGGCGCAGCGGAGCACGGCTACCGTGCGACCATTCCCTTCGGCAGCTGGCCACGCCCCCCTATATGGCACATTCTTCTAAGCAACGTTTTCATGCCATATCATTAAATCATCTTACCCTGGTGCATGATTTGGCTCAACTGGTAGGGTTTTAATATTTGTGGTCTCTCTTCACTGTGGGCTTGAGGTGTTCTTGCAGGCTCTGAGACATTCTATGACTGCTAAAACATTAGGTAAGTGCATTGCAAAGAGTTCTTGTTTCAGAACTGATTGATGTCTGAATTCCTTGTGCATGCTGTGCCAGGCCATGCATTGAATGCAGGACTGGTGCAATGATTTTCAGTGCTTCTGGCAAAAAGTAGTTTGCTGCTGGAACCTTCTCCATTCACAGCAGAAGATGTTTCAAGACAAAAATGTACTGATTAGTGGTATTGACCGCATTAAGCACATGAAAAATGAGCAGTCAAACTAATCTGCTGCTTCAATAATCTTAACTGTACAACGCCCTCTGACGTATGTGGCAGGGCTTTCCGGACAACACTTTCATATACATCAAGCCAAATTGTATGGCAATTACTTTTTAGAGTGTGCACATGAAAGGCTTAAGGCCTAGAAAATTGATACTGTGAATAGTGATGACAGCTTACAGAGCGTGCGCGATAGCTATTTTATTTTGGCAGTAGATTGATATTAGTGGTGCTAACAAAAATAAAGAAGGTACAGTGGAAAAGAATCAACTCTGTTGTCCACAAATCTGTGTGTAGTGCGTAACATTGCAAGGCCAGCCATCCTCGCATATAACAAATCTGGAAGGAAACACAGTTGGATATATTTGTTTGGCTTTCAAAAAGGGCGCTGACTGAGACATTATTCCTTTTGTACATGGCAGATATGAAAGACTCCACAGTAACTCCCCTCCCCCTCCATAGAGAATCATTAGTTAGAAGGGTATAAAGAGACTTGAGATTATAGAAGGAGTAAAGACATGAGGACTGATGGCCAGAGGGGAGATGCAGAAACACCATTATCTGACTGCAGGCCTGACTTCTTTCTAAGCTATGCAGGGATAAGTACAGGGCCCTGGCATAATCTATTTAGGGAGAAAACTCGTTGCTTAGCTAAAAAACGAAAAATGAGGCTGATAAGATATACATATATGTACTATTAGAGTCCAACTTTTTCTGTATGAGGGCTACTTTTGATCAACAAAACTCACCCTGAGCTACTAACAAAGTTGTTGGAAGCCTGTTGTGTCCCTGTGGCTTCATATCAGGAGGTCAGCCAACTAACCCTTGGAGTCACTTCGGGTTCAAGAGATCCTTACCCAGGAGAGAGGACAGCTGGTGAGTACACCAGGCCAACAGTCATTAGAGTGGTAGTCCAGCAGAGTAGCAGTCCTTCCAGCAGCACAGCAGTCCTTCTTCATGGCAGACTATCCACAGGTCCAGCTGTGTACTGAAGAGTTGGAGGTCTGAGATCCAATATTTATTGTGTCTGGGGTCACAATAGACTAGTGACAGGCCCTTTGTGAACATGCTCAGGCAGGGCATTTGCGATGTGCAAGTGGGGTAGGCAACTGCTCCTCCCCCTCCTTCACTCAATTTGGCCCATCTTGCCAAAACCTATCTTCCCTTTGTCTCAGCTACACCTAGTCATGTGACCCAGGATCAGACTGCAGGCACCAAATGGTTAGGACAAGATAAATGCCAACTTTTAAAACAAGGCATTTTCAGACTTATGATTAAATACCCAACCTTACTGTTAAAGAGAGCTTTACATTGCAATCCTTTGGACATCAAACTCAACCAGTCTACCTGATTCCAATTCAAAATAACAGCTTTTAAATGTAATAAGGTAACTCCAATGGTATCCTATAGGAGAGTTAGGCCTTCCAGTAGTCAAAAACAAATGTAATTGTTTTTCACTACAAGGACATGTAAAACAAAAAAGTGCATGTGTCCATTTTTAAATACACTGCACCCTGCACTCCGGGCTGTCCAGGGTCTACCCTAGGGGTGACTTACATGTATTAAAATGGAAGGTTTGGGCCTGATAAAAGGTTTATTTTAATTGCAGTTTCAAGCTACATACACACTGCAATGGGAGGCCTGAGACATGTTTAAAGCGCTACTTAAGTGGGTGGCATAACCAGACACTCACAGGCCTACACAGATACTCACACACCCACTCTCTGACTGACACAGACACTTGCACACCCACTTACAGACCCCAACTGCTACTCAGATGCACAATGACACACCCATACAACACTAACACACCAGCGCACACACCCATAAAACTACTCACATGCCCACACAAGTACTCACACAGCTACTACCACACCATACAATCAGTCACACCTCCACCTGCATACCCACACACCTACTCACACACTCACTCACACATGCATACAACCACTTACACACCCACTCACACACACATACAACCCCTCACATACTGATTCATAAACTCATATTACCACTCGTACACCCATTGACACACTAAGTCACACACTCACACACCTATCTAGTCTGGGACACACCTACTCGCTCACCCACACAGCCAGTCAAACACCTACTCACTCACCCAGTCACCCACACACACTCACTCAGTGATCCATACCATCACTCACACACCCAGTCAGAGATCCATAAAGCCTCTTATACACCCACTCACACAACATCAAAACCACTGACACACTTGCTCATCACAACCTATACAGTCACTACCACACCTTCTTTGATACCCATGTAGCCAGTTCTACGCTTACTGTATTCGACGTCTTATTGTTTTATATGAATGGTTTTGGTTGAAGAAAACCTGTTGCTATTATGTGTTGAATGTGTGCTTTTGGTTTGGGATCCGCAATGCTCAAAATATATACAATGAACCACAATCACACTATGACCATTTTGGAGAGAAGGAGGAGTGGCACAGAGGAGAAACCTGCAGTAGAAGGAGGCAGTTATGAAGATGAAAGGCAGCTAAAATGGAGGACAGAAATCACAATATAAAAGAACATATTTGACTGGATGGTGGAGATGTGCATGGAACTAAAATCAGGTAGTGATTGGGAGAAAAAAGTAACTACATCTGTGATTGATTCTGAAAAAATAAAAATACGTTATTTTGTAAGGATATGCTTCGAATTGCAACCAGTCAACCACACCTGCTACAGTTTAAATTGAAACAAGTATGCTGCTTACAGAAAGTAATGTGCAATTTAGACCTAGTGGTAGATAGAGAATGCTGCTAACATGGTCACCATGGTCACGGAACTAAAAGAATATGGTGGAAGGGAACAAAAATTACTGCACTCGGAAACTCAAAGAGAGTAGTGTGGAAACATTGGTAATTAGGAAGTGTTTGGGTTTTAATCGAGTAGTTTCTACAACATAAAACATAAATTCAAACTATTAATAGTACATAAATAAATGCTTCTGTGTGGATCCACCGATCTACCGTGAAGTCACACGGAGGCCGTGCTGAGTACCGTGGTGGATCTGCAGAGTCGTAGAAAAGCCAACCAAATTGGGTTTCTTTACTGGAAACAAAGAAAAGGTTAAAAAATACTGACGATCTAGAAGCGGCATAACAAAGATGAAAGGAAGCCTGTGATTTGTAAACTACAGGAGTATAAGTGAGAGAAAATGGTGATGGGTAGCCATTTTAGCTGCTTTTGTCATGATATTGGAAGAGGATTGCTATAGTTCTGATTCGAGATTTCCAATAAAAACTGATGTTAACAGATATAGAAATTAAAGTTGGAGAACAGGAAAGAGCTTCTACGGGTATGTTTATTAGGTTGCAATATAAAAAAGTATATTTATTTAAAAACATGTGAGTGCATTTAAGCTGAAAGAAAATGTGTAGCTTCTAGACATTATTCTAGAGGGCAAAATAGAAGGGAGCTTAGATAAAAATATCAACTAAAAAAAGAGTAAGCAGGAAAGGAGAAACAGGAATTGGTATAGTGAAAATTTACTAATTTTATTAAGCCAGTATGAATGAATAAGTCTGAAATTAGATGTTGGTGCTTGCTTATAGTAGGTAATTTAATAATATGCAATTTCCACCCACTCCCACAGTCAGGCAGGCACTTACATGCCCAGTTATACTCCCACAAATGCACTTTTGTACTTACCACTCTTATAGCCAGACAGTGACAGCCACACTGAGTCGTACACCCATAAAACCATTCTCACAACCATTTACTTACTTATACATACACTTACCTAATTATTTACACACTCATTTACTGATTCCCAAACAGCCCTTGTTTACGGCAAAGGGAAATTTAGCATTCCTTAACTGGCCCAAATAGCGATTCGATCCATTGAGCAATGCTAAATAGCTTTGTACATCTGGCACATAGTTATCTCTTTCTTTGACCAGATGAAATGGTTGTAAAAAGGATTGGTGTTTTAAAAAAAGGTTTTTCTAACAGTTTTATATTAGCATTATTTCGAAGACAACTGGGAAGAAGGAACTGGCTTCACACTGAAAAACATGAAGGTTCAATAGAGAGCAAAGAAGAAATAATTAACAGCGGTGATTATTTACTGTATCAAAGTATGCTGCCACGAACAGCGTCTTTACAGCCATGGGCGTTCGGCATTTCCCAGAGTGAGTGACCATCTCAGATATATTGCCCTAGACAGCTAGAGCAGCCTGTTACAATGATTCTTCTAAGGCTACTACATATAATGATTGTTGTCCCCCTGCGCTTGCCTTCTGCCACATCATGCGATGGTACATGCATTTATGGATAGTTTTGATCTGCTACCACATGGAACTTGTCTCATGGGAACATTTCTTCACAGTGTGTCTCGATGATTGCTTGCTGCAGACATTGCCCTGGATAAACTTGGCACTAACCTTTTTCACACATGAAGACATACTGAATTGTTTCCAAACATTACTCATTTTTGCAGGTGGCATCTCTTCCTCCTCATCCAATACAGTGCCAGGTTGTCCTTGCTGGTCTAAACATATACCTGCATCTATCTGAAGTACTTGTGCACAAAAGTGTATTTGTAAATAGTTAAATACTGTAAAATTCGTTGCATTACAACATGAAAATTTGCTCAATGATATAAACCATCAAACCAGCGGCAACTCACTAATATTTCCTGCCTTTTATGTTCTTTAAATAAATAATTCAAATTGTCATTAATCTGTTTTTGGGAAAGGTGCTAGTGCGCATGTGCCCAATGTTGCTGGCTTTTCATAGCTCCCTTCTCTTCAGCCCTGGCTTCAGAGGCCTTCTACAGTATAGAGCCAAACCCACCTGTGACCAAAGTCAGCCTCAGTAACTGAATTCAACCTGGGCGTTTCAGGTTTCTGCCCTTTGCTGCCCGAGGTTGCATGCCTGTCACCGAGGACTTCAGTTCACTCAACCCGTGCCTAACTCGTCGCATGGTGAGGTGGGGGCACCAAGTGTAGCTGACCCCACCTCTCTTGTAGCATGTTGGAAATGGGGTGGGGTTCACACAAGGCTGGTTGGAAACCCTCTCTGTGATGATGAAGGCACAGTTAAGTCCCTGTGCTGTGATTGTTCGTAGGTGCCACCAGGACTCTGTTATGAGTGCCCTGTCTATCAGTGTGACTCTATGCTCTAGCTCCTTGGGGAGCCTACTCAGCACAGAGAAAAGCTGCTGCCCTGAGCCTGATTCGAAGCTGAGGGTGAGAGAGCAGAGCAGGTCAGTGCAATGCGTGCAGCCCGCAGGCGCCATATCATGCATAGGTAACAATGATGCGGTCAGTGCACTACTGAGCATCTGATCACGCATGTTTTTGATCCAAGCCGTGAGACCATTGTGAAAGTGTGGGAGACATTCAGAAGAGTTTTAGCAGAGGCCAGTCCAAAGTTACCAAGGTACCACTTATCAGGGAATCATAAAAACACTGTCCGTTATAGCCACGCCTTTCCTTTCATATACATGCCGCCTGGCACTTAGAACGAGAAAAGAGAAACTGTCTGGGCCAGAATGCAATATAAAAAGCAGGACGGGATGAGCTACTCATTGCTGACATGATGCAATTTGCAACCCTGGCCAGTCACAACATGGTCAGAATGCTACTTACAGAGAGATTAGGACCACATTTAGACTTGACCTGAAGGAGAAGCCCTGTCCCTGGAATTTTTAGTAAAGACACACCGCTCACTTGCAGTCATATACATGCACCTAACTACAAAAACTGTGATGCCTATAAGAGTGTCGCCGTGCTTTTGATCTTTAGTGCTACTTCAGTCCAGAGACCTACACATAGATCTGCCAATGAACCTCGTGCCAGAGAGTGAGGGTTTGGGACAGAGGCTAGGATGTATGTGTCTGCCTCAGAGTGTATGTGTGCTTCACAAAGTATTTGTGATTCTGCGCAGTGTGCCATAGTGCCTAAACACCTTTTGGAGCAGTTGTGCTCACTCTGCCCTCACTGCCATTGGCAAGTTTATGTCTTCTTCTTAAGCCTTACCACTTTCAAAGTTTTCCAGCCGCCACTGCATTAAACCTTGCTGAAACCTTTCCATAGCTGCCTGCAACCAGGCTAGAAGTAAACCCTGCATGCATGCTGAGTCATACAGATCACACTGTCCATAGCAGTAAATTGTTATTTACTTGTAAAACACTCTGCTAGCTCTGTGTAAGGCAGCATTCTATACATGCTTTAATAGCTAATTAGAACATTGAAGTGATGGGAGCTCCGTCGAAGACAATGAAGTGGCTCCAGGCTTAGAACGCTGGTATAAGCCTTCTACTCCAACATTCCAATGTTTGTCTTTCTGATGTGCCCTTTTAAATTTAGACTATTCTACTTTCAGTGGGTGGCCAGTTCTAATAGCCTTATAGTCCTTCTGCCTCGAACTGTACCGGTTTTTGAAGGTCCTCTCCCTCGTTATACGCCTGATCGACACTCGGGTTCAGGGCCTTTACCTATTGATACAGCTCTCGACCGCGAGCATTAGAATGTTTGGAGCTCTACTGCAGACGATGAACAGGCTCATAATGGCTAGTATGAGCCTTCTGCTCGAACATGCCAATGCTTGCCCTCAGTTTCTTACTTTTAAACTTAGAACATTCTAACCTCAGTGATGGCTTGGTCTACCTCGGACTATACCAATTGTAAAGGCTCTCTCCATCGTTAAAGCCCCTCGCCTGCGGCTCGGTCCTATAACTCGGGTTCAGGGCCTTTAACAAGCGGTACAGCCCTTGGCACCTGGCTGCAACGGTTTCATAAATAGCTTGGTGTATTTTACTGTGTTCCCTTGTAGGGGAGAGAGGCACAACCAACAGATTCTACTCATTTTGTTGATCAATGTCTCTGATGATGAAAGAGTGACTCAAAGTGAAAGAGTGAATGTTTCATAGTAGTGACAGACTCTTTCCGTAACTGACTGGCCCTCACTGAAAGTGATGGTCTTGCTGTCAGTGAGAGTGATGGCCTCTTAATGAGAGTGACAGCAGCCGTCTCTCACTGTGAGTAAGCGTGACTGCACCTGGTAACAGAGTCCAAAAGCCACAGAAAACAGGCACCGCAGAGCCAAACAACAATAAAGGACGCTTCCTCTCTTCATTATTCGGTTTCCATGGCTACAGAGGTGGCACGCCTTTCATTTGTTAGAGTTTGATCTCCTGCAATCCATAAAAGGTGCTTCTTGAAAAGTAAATCCTCCCCTTGGGTGGGCATATGATAATGTCACACTTGATGTTACATATGAGGTGCTTGAGCTGAGGACCCCAGATCTGGGCACATGGGGTGATCGGCCATGGCCATCGCGTCCCTCCGAGCTCGACACGCTGATTACCACTATCACGGCTGAGAGCTGGATCAGTCAGAACACGCCAAGCCGATGCTATGAAGCGATATATAAAACGCAATTATTAACCACTGGGGGGCAGATTTACAAGCCCCGTGCGCCACTTTTGCGCCGCCGTTGCATCACTTTTGTGACGCAGCGGCGGCTCAAAGCTAGCGCCATGCTGCAACAGATTTACAACGTGACGCATCTAGGGAGATGCGTCACGTTGTGAAGCCCTGTGCCACATTAAATCCCCGTCAGGTTTAATGTATGCAGGGTGGGCATTACGTCAGAAAAAGCCTCGGAAAAGTGACGCAGTGAAATCTACAAGATTTCACGCAGTCACTTTTCCGACACTGGTGCGTCAAATCCTTGCACCTGTTTCAAGCAGGCGTAAGGTGTGGCACACCATGTTGAGGATAGGTCAGGTTGGAACAGTCCTGGAGTTGCGTCGTGCTTGCGACACAACTTCAGCACTGTGCCAACCTTATGCCGGCAAATGTGTCACGCATCTGCTTGTCCTTGCGCCACGATGCACCACATTGTAAATGCGGCGCATCTGCGGTGGCGCATGGGCAAACTTGCGTGACACTTCTTTCCTGGCGCATCCCTGCTGATTTGCAGGGATGCGCCAGGGAACGTAAATCTGCCCCTCAGGTTTTTTTTTTTATACCCGAGAGTGCGCCGCCCAACCAGTGTGAGCTACACAACACTTCATCTAACAGAATGATACGTCCTGGCGAGAATGCACTCACCATCGACAGGCTGTTTTAATGCAATTCTCACTTTCTTCAAAGTGACACGTGTTGAAAACTCTTCCCGCTGAGAGTTATTGCTTTTTAGCCATCCCGCGGATACACACACACGCAGACACTCACACACACTGACACACACACACGCACACACAAACACACACGCACACAGGCAGACACACGCACACACACTTGTTTGCTACAAGGATTTACTTGCTGGGTTCATATAGTCAGCTGTCACCGAAAGAGTAGATCATAGATCGAACCAATATTTATGTTTAGAATCAATTTTTTAATAATTAAATTAGGAACATTTAAGACATACTGCTCCCCCAGCACTACATCCCCTTAACCTTTGCCCTACCACTCTAGAACAAGGTCTGGCTTCCCCCCCCCTCCTCTCCCCAGCTCTTTTGTTCCAGGCACAATGTTCATTCTTTTTGTTATGTGTGAAGCGCCCACTCCTCATGTGGCCAAGTCATTGCTAAATATATAGCGCTAATAAATAAATAAATAAATATATAAGAATAAACAAATAAATACATCTTCTTAAAATTGATTATTTCATTAAGCATGGTGTGGTAAACAACACATCTCTCTTCATTCAAAAACCATAAGTCGAGCCTTCAAATAGAGAGTTCAACAGTTTGAGCGCACAACTCAAGGACAGTATCAAATCACCATACGCACCACCCTCAGCACCAATCCCAAGCACAACAAAACCGACTTGGAAATTCTTCTTGCTCTGTGAAAGGGAGGGCTTTCTGCCAGAAACAGGCTTCAGAGAGGGCATTAACCCTGCCCCACCTCCACCGATGGGGCCCCTTCCCCTGATTCGTGGCTAGGTTGCCTCTCTCAGTTCTCTACTCCTCTTGATTTGATAACTTTACTCTCTATTCTTTTTTTTATATGACTAGCTCAGGACCATTTCCATCGCACGATGGGCCTGGTTTCTGAAAAGTGTTGCATCACTGGGGAAAAACGGCGATGCAACACTTTTCATAGCGCCATCCTTGCGACACCGTGGATGCGCCGTATTCACACTACGACGCTCCACATCGCAAGGATTTCACGGATACGTCAGGAATCCCGGCATATCTCGTGGCGCAGTAATGATGAATAGATTTCACTGTGCCACTTGTACGAAGCTTTTTTTATATGGAACACCCACCGCGCATACATTATACCTGACACAGGGCTTTACAAAGTGACGCATCTGCCTAGATGTGTCAATTTGCAAATATGGCGCAATGTGGCGCATTGATTACGCCTCCACAGAGTCACTGAAAAGAGATGCAATGGCGGCACAAAGCCTTCATAAATAAGGCCCTGTATATTTCTTTTTCTTCAAGTATTCTGTGGGACTGCCGTTGTTTTCCTGCTCCCTCTCCTGTGTGCTGCTTCCCACTCACTTTGCCCCTTCCCCCTCACTCTCAGTGTTGTTTCCCCCCTCTACCCCAGCTCATCACATCAGTTTCTGCTAGTGCTGGGACACCTCCGCAGGGGTAGCTGCGCGCTCTAGAAATGGCATCATTCATTCCTGCATTCATCCTTTGCTTCCATCGCTCCTCCCCATGCTACTCATTTTTTTAAATATTCTCAGTTGCTTCTCTGACCCTCCTCGCTTGTTACCCCTTCCCCTACACCTCTCCAAATTCAGGTTTTTAAAAGTTGTATTCGCCTGCCCTCCACAAAGTCTCTTGCACATTCTAAGACTGACGCCTCACCATCACCTCCTCATTCCTGGGCTAGAGAGGAAACAAAAATCTCCCTAACCTCTGGGGAAAGAAGACGGACTCCTGTTTCTTCTCAGTGCCTTGAAGTCCTCTACAAAGGTCACGTGGTTCACCTTGTGCTGTTCCTATGGGGCACCAAAAGGCAAAAAGACACCCTGCTCAAAGATGTTGAACAACAATTTGCATTTCCTAAGCTGAAAAAATAGTTCTTGATAACTAAGTTATTCTGAGGTAGGAACAAGACCCCACGTCAGTCAAGACTCCGGCGTTCATAACTCTTTCAGTCACCTCTTAGTCAAGAGGTTGAGGGATATCAGGGGAGCAGAGAGGTCTACCTTTAGTCCTGATAATAATAACCTCTGTTTAAGAAAATGTAAGTCAAAAATATGGAATTCATCCAAATACGAACATCTTTGGCGCCAGTTTGAGGACTCTTCCGGCCAGTGGTCGGGACAGGATCCTGATGTAAAGCTGCCTGCCATCACATTGTGCAGACGCAAGCATCTCACAAAGAAGTCCCAGAGTGGGTGCAGATATAGATATACATGGAGTAGCACAGAAGATATTGAGGAACCTTCCGGGACTCCAGAGGTAGGTCGGCTAATGGCAGGAAGAAAAGGGCCAAGCTTATCTTGTTCAGTAGAAAACCATTTTACCGTCTCATCCGTGGCTTTCAACCCAGTGACCACCCATCCAGGAAAGTGGGTTGGGGCAAATGTCAATCATTATGACAAGTCAACCTACCCTTCAAGGTCAACTGTACCCCCTTGAATGAAGCACATGATTCCAGTAACCAACCTGCAGCATCTCCGTCACATGTCATGATCTAGACCCTGCATGATCAGAGCACAGGAGTGAATAGGAACTCATGAAGGACTCTATTTGCTGACTCAGCACTTTTTGTAATGTTTTCACTGAAGTGGAGGGGTGCTAGTGGGGAAGAAATGAGCACGAACGGATGGGGAAGATTACGGTTGGTAGGGGTATTACCAGACCATCCTGAGGTGAACTGGCAACTAGTGACTTCTACTTTTGTTTGGTTTAAGAATCCAGGCCGGTGCAGTCTTTTACAAAATATTTAGGTCTGGCACTCATTAAGAGAGAGTTCACCCAATAAGTCTTGGTTAAACTTAATTGTAATTGTTTTTAGTGGACATTTCCCTGATCAATCAGCATATGATCGACGTTTAGCAATTTATCAACTGTGACCAGCGCATTTTGAAGTTTTTAATAATTTAACACAAACTCGGGGGCTTATGCAGCCTGGTCAGTCCGGCCCAATCAGAGCGGCACCGGTCTTGGGTTTCTTCCGTTCTGGTTCAGAACGGAACTGGTTTGGCAGTTTGGGCTGCACTGATCCTATTGGAGCAGGGTCAAGACTGATTTGCATATGGCTGGGTCTATTCTGCGGTGGCACAATGGGCAAAACAATGATAGGTTGGATTGCTACCCAGGTCGATGTTTTGCAAGCGTCATCCCATCACCTTTCGTGTGTTTATAGAAATAATGTAGCCTTACTTTTTCGTAGGATTAACATTCATTGCGCTGTGACAGCTACCAAAAGTCATAGTGGCCATCTTAAAGAGTGCCGGTGGTCGAATAGCAGTGTTCTTCTATAGCCAAATTGGCTTTTTTACAGCAAGACTAGCTCTCTTCATTCTTTCAAGAATGCCTCGTCACAGTGCATCTTTTTATGCCTCTAAATCTCCATTTTCCCACTATCTAGGAATTGTTTCATTACCTCGATCCGTTTTTGTGAAGAGGACAAAAAGCCCCTTTCCATGGAGTGTGTGTGCACTTCAGATGTAATAAATTCAAATAAGTGACCTTGTGTCAATGTTGGACCCAGTCGTGGCAATTTTAAGACGAGATATATGCTACAGCATTTTAGGTCGTATTTCGCGATCTAAAGGTGACTTTATTGACCAATTTTGTCCAACTGTGTGAACTCACAGATCACACAGATTATCAGTTACAAGGTGCATATGCGCCGACATTGCTGAGGCAGGAGCCACTCGCGTGAACGGCACCCCCCTGCCCCAAGCAATTATGAGTGTTCATCTCTGGAATGGGCAATAACCATGCAGACCTGCAGACCTGAGAATTCCGGGTCTTGTTCTGCACGGTCATCCCTCCTTTCGGAGACTCCCCTGCTCCCATGTACCACCTCCCTGAGCGCGCCGCTGTCTCATCATTCCAGGTGATCGCATTATGGTGCACAGTGACCTGGCGTGAGTCCTACACCACCCGGGACTACTTTCTTACCCTCCGCATGTAAATGAGGGTTCTTGAAGCAGTGTCCCTCTTAGCTTATTACAATGATGTAATGGACTTCAACAGATCCATGCACAAGGGTTGATGAACAAAACCCCTCACATCCAAATCTTTGGACTGCTGCCCTTAAGATGCTGAGTCACTGCCAATGATAAATATATCAGGGGTGTCCAACAGATGCGCAGAAGCCCAAATCCATATCAAATCAATCAATAACAACGTTCTTCGTATTATTAGTGATAAAATCACCCTCTTCACAATTTTCAGCGCTGAAACCGGTCACCCAATGTCAGGGGCCTTCAGCAGGTACAGGAGACCGAGGTCAGCCGGATGTTGATGCATACAGGCTGCTGTGACCTGGAATGACCTCTCTACCGGGCTGAGAGCAACTGAAGACCAATGGGTGCCCAGGAAACACATGGAACAGAACTCTGCTAAGCTAAAATATTCAGTGTTAAAAAGGATGGCGGGAGCCTCTTATAGGTGTTTATGCATCATTTGGCTTCTGAGCACTAAGAAGCCCTACAGAAGGTATTAAATGACCAATTAGCATGTCATATTATACAAGCATTGGCAAAGCCAATATCCTTTGGCCATGCGATGGTTGATTATTTTGTATACTTTCTGGGAGCTGTGGGGACCTCACCAAAATGTAGTCTCAAAAGCACACATTGCCATAGTGTTCCTAGCACTGAAGGGAAGTAAGTGTGTGGATAGGCTCCAGGTGAAAGAGTAGAATGCATTCACTCACAATGCAGATAGCCAATAGCTGATGAGGGCTGACCCTTTGCCCTTGCTGTATGATGTAATTGTCAAAGGAAATATGTAAATTGTGCAATAACAGATCATTGAGTAAAGGGGGGGCTACTAGAAAGGTCTAGAAGTATATTACACATATTATATTGTTGCAGGGGTTCTGCTCAGTCATAGAACTATGCTTGGGACTGCGGAACATGGCATGTAAGGACTGAGTCACCATACCACCTCAGTGCCCAAGAGCCAGGGTACAACTAGCTATGGTGCCTCACTTGTCCTGTTTATGTTTATGTTTTGTAAAGCGCCTGGTCACTCCTAACGGAGTGTCCCCACCCTGCGGAAAAAAAGTCCTCGCCTTCAAAACAGCCAACTGCCTTTCAGACCCTTAAACTACTCTTCTGTTAGATTGCTTAAGAAGCAATGTCTTTAGCTCTCTCCGAAATAGTTGTTCAGAGGGCTGCATCCTTAAATCTAAGGGAACTAGGTTTCAATTTTTTGCTGCCAAACAACAAAAGGATCTGCCCCCCAGGCGGGCCCTATGGACCTTTTGGACTACCACCTAAGATGTTCTAAGATGCCTTGTCGGTAGATAAGATTTGATCTGCGGTAACAGAAAGCATGGGCCCTTGCCATTTAGAATTCTATGGCAGAAACAAAGTGCTTTAAAAGCAACTCTTTCCTCTACTGGGAGTCAGTGTAATTTCGTCAGGGAATCGCATATTGACGATATCCACTGGGCTTTTAGCAACATCCTGGCCGCAGAATTCTGTACCCTCTGTAGCATTTTTTGTCTACTTTGGGCACTCCCAGATACAGCACGTCACAGTAATGCAAGAGTGATACAATCAGCGCCTGGATAACTGTTTTTTTGGCTGCCACTAGAATTTTCTGCAGCATCCTCAAGATACCAAAACTGGTACCTGCCAATGTGATCGAAGCTAAGGGCCGAATCAAACCAAACTCCAGTTCTGGGGGCCACCATACCGCAAATCATTGTGACGGTTGCTTCCCAACCACTTGGATATCTGTTTTTCCTGTGTTCAGTTGCAGACAACTTAATGTCATCCAGTTTGCAAGGTCCGCCAGACAAGCTCTAAATTTCAGGGCCGACTCTGCAGCGTCCTGTGTTAGCGTGACGATTAGTTGCGTGTCGTCATAATGTGATACCATCTGTACCCCATGGCTCCCATAACCTCTTCCAGTGGACACATATACACATTAAACAGAGTAGGGCTCAACGCCGACCCTTGGGGGAGGCCTGTCGCAAGAGCCAAACCACAGATTTATGGCACTCTTGGATGACTTGGAAAGATCTATCCAATAAAAAATCGGTTTGCCAGTCAAGCGTCGTTCCCCTCACACCCAGTTACCTTTGGCATTTCAAGAGAAGACCATGTGATACAGTGTCAAATACAAAAACCAAAGTAAATGATGGACGGAGTGTTGAACATTGCAAGCACTCACCCCCAGTCAACTGATCTGGGTTTAATCCACCACCCCCTTTTGTACTGCTTTGTTCGCCATAAGTTGGCAGGGTATGCTCAGACGTGAGTCCCTTGCTCACTTTGCCACTGGATTCAGGCAAGCCTGGCTGAAGACGGCTGAAATGCCAGAGGCCGGTCCTAGGAAGCTTGTTTCCGGTCCAGGGAAGGCATGGCTTGGCAGTTCGAGCTGGACTGTTCCCATGAGGCACAGGGTCAGACTGATTTGCATATGGCCATGTCTGAACTGGGGTGGCACAGTGGGCTAAAGAACGGTGATGGATCAAACCCAGATCTGTTGACTGGGTGTGAGTGTTTGATTGGTTCTGATGCTCCGTCCATCACCACCCCCTTTTGTACTGCTTTGTTCGCCATAAGTTGGCAGGGTATGCTCAGACGTGAGTCCCTTGCTCACTTTGCCACTGGATTCAAGCAAGCCTGGCTGAAGACGGCTGAAATGCCAGAAACCGGTCCTAGGAAGCTTGTTTCCGGTCCAGGGAAGACATGGCTTGGCAGTTCGGGCTGGACTGTTCCCATGAGGCACAGGGTCAGACTGATTTGCATATGGCCATGTCTGAACTGGGGTGGCCGATTGGGCTAAAGAACGGTGATGGATCAAACCCAGATCTGTTGACTGGGTGTGAGTGTTTGATTGGCTCTGATGCTCCGTCCATCACCACCCCCTTTTGTACTGCTTTGTTCGCCATAAGTTGGCAGGGTATGCTCAGACATGAGTCCCTTGCTCACTTTGCCACTGGATTCAGGCAAGCCTGGCTGAAGACAACTGAAATGCCAGAGGCCGGTCCTAGGAAGCTTGTTTCCGGTCCAGGGAAGGCATGGCTTGGCAGTTCGGGCTGGACTGTTCTCATGAGGCACAGGGTCAGACTGATTTGCATATGGCCATGTCTGAACTGAGGTGGCAGAGTGGGCTAAAGAACAGTGATGGCTCAAACCCAGATCTGTTGACTGGGTGTGAGTGTTTGATTGGCTCTGATGCTCCGTCCATCACCACCCCCTTTTGTACTGCTTTGTTCGCCATAAGTTGGCAGGGTATGCTCAGACGTGAGTCCCTTGCTCACTTTGCCACTGGATTCAGGCAAGCCTGGCTGAAGACGGCTGAAATGCCAGAAGCCGGTCCTAGGAAGCTTGTTTCCGGTCCAGGGAAGGCATGGCTTGGCAGTTCGGGCTGGACTGTTCTCATGAGGCACAGGGTCAGACTGATTTGCATATGGCCATGTCTGAACTGGGGTGGCAGAGTGGGCTAAAGAACGGTGATGGATCAAACCCAGATCTGTTGACTGGGTGTGAGTGTTTGATTGGCTCTGATGCTCCGTCCATCACCACCCCCTTTTGTACTGCTTTGTTCGCCATAAGTTGGCAGGGTATGCTCAGACGTGAGTCCCTTGCTCACTTTGCCACTGGATTCAGGCAAGCCTGGCTGAAGATGGCTGAAATGCCAGAGGCCGGTCCTAGGAAGCTTGTTTCCGGTCCATGGAAGGCATGGCTTGGCAGTTCGGGCTGGACTGTTCTCATGAGGCACAGGGTCAGACTGATTTGCATATGGCCATGTCTGAACTGGGGTGGCAGAGTGGGCTAAAGAACGGTGATGGATCAAACCCAGATCTGTTGACTGGGTGTGAGTGTTTGATTGGCTCTGATGCTCCGTCCATCACCACCCCCTTTTGTACTACAGTGTCAAATGCAGCACTTAAATCCAACAAGATCAAGGCTGCTGTCTTGCCCTCATCTGCTGACATTCTCAAAGTTTTCGAGGCTAATGACAAGGCCGCCTCGGTACTATGTTTAGGTCTGAAACCTGACTGTTTATCATGTAGCAGCTTGCTGCCTTCCATCTATTTGGTTATTTCGAGATTAAGAAACCTCTCCGCCATTTTTTCAAAAAGAGGAAGTAGGGAGACCGGTCTCAAGTTTTCTGGAAGAGAAAGATCCAGGGAAGGTTTTTTAGTAGTGGGACTATCATTGTGTGTTTCCATTCTCTTGGTACTATACCCATGGTGAAAGAGCGGTTGAGCATGTCGCAAACAGCCAAAGCTATAGCATTTCTACCCCGGAGCATCATACTAGGGGGAAAATGATCATTAGGCGAACCAGATTTAACTCTGGCAAAAAAGGTCTAATGGTTCCCCTAGAGTCAGCATTCTGAAGTTAAATACATTTACCAATGGGAGTATAGTTTCCAGAGTGTTAAACGTAAAGAGTATGCTTTCCACAGGAAAGGAGGCATAGATTGTCTTGATCTTTCAGGTGAAATAATGGGCCACTGCATTGCATTGATCCTCAGAGGGAGGTATAGGAGTAGTAACCTGTTCCATAGAGGACAGATTTTTAACAATCTGAAAGATCTCTTTCGCAGACCCTTTGTGCTTATAAAATTCTGTGCACATGTGTGTAATCTGTTTATGATAGTTTCTAAATGATTTTAGATAGGTGTCTTTATCCTCCTTCTTTTATCCTTTCCTCCAAAGACGTTCCAGTCATTTGCACATCTTTTTTAAATCTAGAAGTTCTTTATTAAACCATCTGGCCATTAAAGTGCGTCATAAGTGACTCCCTGTTTTCAGAGGCACCAGTGAGTCCAACGATTCCGTTAACCAGGAGGTTGTTTGACCCTTGGCGTTCTGTGGGCAGATAACTAAGATAGGGGGATTTTCAGCTAGTTTTGCCGTCAGAGACTCAAGGGTAACTAGCGACCAGTTGCGGATGTTTTTGCCCACACTGGCTGTTTCAGAGGGCTCAGATAGGTTGAATGGTCTTTGATTCTAAAAGAAATAATAGAATGATCAGACCATGCCACCATCGTTATGGAAGAAGTTTCTACAAAATTGCCATTCGCAAACATGGGATCAAGAGAATGCCCTCCAGGGTGCGTTGGGCCAGTGACGAGCTGAAGCCACTCCAACGCTTCAAGATATTTCACAAACAATGATGCTGAAGGGCATTGGCTATCATCCACAAGTAGATTGAGGTCCCCTAAACCTACAAACTTAGAATAGCTCAGGAGATAGGGTTTTAAAAAAAACGAATTTAAGAAAGCCTTGGCTGATCCTGGCAGTCGATATATCAAGAGCCCTGTTACACAACCAGTCCTGCTAATCTTACCAGAGAAACCAGAGATTTGGTCCCCCAGAAAACAACACTCTTGAGCCTCTAGGGACTTCAAAGCATTTCTGATGATTTTAACAGATCCAGACAGGGTTTAGGGAAACATGGCGTCCGCTAGCTGAGCGGTAGCGCACGTCTCTGCTTTGCGTTCCTCCCTAACCTACTCAGCGAGAATACACATCCTGCCATTGTCGGAGTGAATGAAGATTTGCGAGGAATAGAGGCCTTTTACTTACGCCGAGAGGCTTTTCTGGATGAATCCCGGTCCCCCCTGCCCTCTGTTTTTGCCGCGCTGGGACAGAGCCGCCCTGGAGCTGCGACGCGGTCGCAGAGCGGCGGCTCGCGGTCTCCTCCGGGAGAACTCAGGCAGCGTCAGCACAAGGGGGATCGGAGCTTACCTCCTGCAGAGTGACGCCAAGGAATCTAAAGACGGTAAGGTCGATCTGGTAGAATTAGACTCCCTAAAAAAACAATTGGAGAGTATTCTCCAAGATAGAATCTCCCGCAAATGGGAAGCGAGCAAAATCTCCCATTTTGAATTTGGGGAAAGCGCTGGTAAATTGCTTGCGTGGAAAATAAGATCTGATCAGGTCCGATAGTGGTGGATGGAGAAAGTCCACCTCGTTCGTCTAATTTAGACATCGGGGCGGCTTTTCGAGAATTTTTTCAGAAGATATACACCAACGACACCATTGAGGACCCTGTGAGAAGACGTAATTGGTTGGATAAGATTAAACTACCAAGTCTCTCGAGGGAACAGCATGATCTTTTGGATAGTGAAATCACTGAAGACGAAATCAGACTGGTAATTAATAACTCCAAAAAAGGCAAGGCGGCAGGGCCTGACGGCCTTCCAGCAGAATTATATCGCCTTCTTAAAGAACCTATAATTCCTGTGCTATCTCGACTTTTTAACAGCATATTGGTCGATGGAGATGACCCTCCGAGGTCTTGGAGTGAAGCGACAGTCGTTCTAATATTAAAACCAGGAAAATCTTCTACTGACTGTGGTTCTTATCGCCCCATATCACTCCTCAATTTTGATTATAACATTTTTACCGCCATCCTCTCAAAAAGGTTAGGGGGCGTAGCGGACAAGATTATCCATCAAGATCAGAAGGGCTTTATCCAAGGGAGACAATTAACAGATCTTACTTACGATCTAATAGGTGCTATCGACATCGCATCTTCTTTTTCGCTTCCCTTGGCAGTTTTAACATTAGACGCAACAAAGGCCTTTGATCGGGTCTATTGGCCATACCTCTTGGAAGTGATGAGAAAGTTTAACTTGGGAGCCGGCTTCTGCCGGGCAATTGAACTATTGTATTAAGCTCCGAGTGCTAGATTACTTGTTAATGGGGCTCTGACAGATCCTTTTACCATCACCAGAGGAACGCGACAGGGCTGCCCCATTTCCCCTCTCCTGTTTAATTTATATATAGAACCCTTTGCACAGGTCTTAAGAGAAGATCATAATATCATCCCTTTTAAACTAGGAGAGTGGGAAAGGAGAGTGGCACTGTATGCAGATGATATATTAATTTTTACAGCAGATCTTGACAGTGCCTTTAACTCGATCATCACACGTGCAGCAGAGTTTGGCTTGATCTCGGGTTACGAGATTAACCCAAGTAAAAATGAGATCATGGCCTGGAACATGGAAACTACGTATCATTATATCGTCCCTAACATGAGATACCTAGGAATTAGAATAACTCAGGAAGTGGAAAAGATCCCAGAATATAACCTTAAAATTTTTTTTAGAGAATGTCAAATTCAGTTGAACTCATGGGTGCATCTTCCTTTATCAATTTTGGGTAGGATTAACCTGGTCAAAATGTCTATTCTCCCTAGGTTTTTGTTTCTCTTCGGTGCTATCCCACTGGCCTTTGATATGAAACAACTGGCAAAATGTCAAGGAGAATTAAATTCATTTATCTGGAAGCATAAGGTTACAAGGATAGCATGGAAGAAGCTCAGGCGGAAAAGGGAGAAGGGGGGCCTGGCTATGCCCGACCTCCAATATTACGCATGGGCATTTCACTTGTCTCATTCTCATATGCTGTTGAAGACACCCACTAGCACTACAGAGGGACACCTGTTCCGGGCCATGCTGAGGGGCTCAGGTTTGTCAGAAGATGGCTTTTTGTTTAAATTCGGAGACCATAAATTCTTCAAAAAAGTTAAATTAAAAATCCTCCGGTCATTAGCTAGTAGCTGGATAGCAATAAGAAGGAGAATAGGGCTGGGCTACTTTTCAAGAAAGGCCCCAATATGGGATTCCCCCGGCACTCCTGCATGCCTCCGTGATAGCTTGAGTATGCCTTTAAGAGATGCAGGGTTCCTGACGTGGGGAGACCTACTGGACGGTGCTGCCCTCCCTCCTTGGGATGTGCTCTATGAGATGGTTGGGCCCGGACTCTCAAAATTTAAGTATATCCAACTGAGAAGCTGGGCACAATCACAGGCTAAGAGTACTAGGCCTTTAGGAAGGGAGAGTAATCTAGAGGAGCAACTGGTCTCAAAGCCTAGAGCAAGAAGGGAGGTCTCTTTCTGGTATTGGGCAATAGTAGAGGAAGTAGATGGCGAGTTTAAACTAGCAGATGATCTATGGGGGCAGCAGATGAGCATGCAATGTGACCCGATTTGGAGGGATTCATTTAATGCACTCTTCAGAATTGTTAAACCTGCTTGGCTTAGACGTAATCACATTTTTACAGCCCATAGAGCTTACCTTTCTCCTCTCAGGCTATCAAAATTCCAGCCCGATAAAGCAGGCAATAAATGTGGCCTCCTCGCGGCATCGGACATACATATGTTTAAAGACTGCCCTCTGTTACAGAAATTCTGGGGTGAAGTTTTTTCATCAATGGAATCTATTCTTAGGGTCACTCTGACCATCAGTTTACCCCTAATTATTTTTGGCTTGGTCGACACTATTAGGGGGCCTGCAAGATCTTTACTTTTCTACGCAATTCTTATCGCTAGAAGACAAATATGCAAATACTGGGTTGAGGCCTCACCACCGACTCACTCAGAATGGTTGACATCGTTGTATGAAGTGTCTAAAGTGGACATGGCTAGATCCTGTAACAAGAAAAATGTGGCTTTTTGGGATTTACTGAGGTCATGGAGATAGGAGTCCGGGGTTTTTTTTTTTTTTTTTTTCCCCGGGTCCTATGATTATGCCTGCATTTCTCCTCGGACTAATAACAAAAGGGCCTCCCAGAACTATGGTCCGGCAGGATACGAAATATCCTTGATGGAGCAAAAAATCTTGTACCCACGATCCTCCCTCGGGTAATCGGAATGTCTTCGGCTGAGGTGCTGCAAACAAAACAGCTGGTTCAACGGGACATCCTATGTGGGGTAAGGCAAATGAGGACAAAAAAAAAAAGAAAAAAAAAAAAAACACTCTTGAGCCTCTCAGGGATTGCGGTAACAGGACACACCCTTCCTCTCTTTCACTCATTCTCGTCCACAATAAAATTAACAAAAGACACGAAAGATTTTTAGAATATTTACTCAAACTATTGTGTCTTAAAATGCAGTATTCGTGCCACAATCAAATAACAAATACTTATCAAATCACTGTTAGCCTGGCTATTAAACCATATACCATAAAAAGCTCTGTCATGGTATAAGATAGATTAACCTAACTCCCTTCCCTTTCTACTGAAGCTAAATGATTGTATATCAAAGATCGTGGGTATTAGTTGTGGACTCCATACCTGTGGGAAATGGCCCTTTTGCAGGGTTATCGCCAAACTTTTCGCTTCTTCCTCCTATTTTTTCCTAACCTATGTTTGTTGGCCATAGGACTCTGGGCACTTTACCACTGCTGATCAGTGCTAAAGTACATATGCCTTCTGTTTAAATTGTTATTGTTATTGTGATTGGTTATCCATGATTGGTATATTTGATTTACTTGTAGGTCCCTAGTAAAGTGCACTGAGTGTGCCAGGGCTGGTAAATCAAATGTTACTAGTGGGTCTGCATCACTGGTTGTGCCACCCACATGAGTAGCCATGAAAAGATGTCTGAGGCCTGCCACCGTGGTGCCTGTGCGCAGTTTGGTAACTGCCATGTCGACTTGGCAAATGCACCCACTTGCCAGGCCCTACCCTTCCCTTCTCTTCCACATAGGGCATCCCTATGGTAGGCCCAATGTACCCGCCTGGGCAGGGTGCAGTGTATGTGAAAGGTAGGACACATACTGGTGTGTGTAACCTTTCCTGATAGTGAAATACTGCCAATTTCGGTTTTCACTGTTGAAAGACTATCTTGCCCCATTGGACAGAATGGGAAATACTTTGTAACATTTTACAAGCATATCTTCCCATTAGCATAAGATGGAAAAATGGAGTTTGGTATCCCTCAAGTCAGGATTCAACTGGTTTGAACTGGGCTCAGAGCCCCTTGCACAATTTTGATCTGAACTTTTGATCATTCCTGGAATTCAAGAGGAACCTTTGCCAAGGAGAAGAGCTGGAGAGACTGAGGAGAAGTACTGCTGTTGTATGTGTATGGGGTTGGCCTGCAGTTGCTATTTCTGCCAAGGAAAGGAGAAGGACTTTGCTGTGTGCTGTGTCCTTTGTTTGAAGGAGATCTCCAAGGGCCTGAAGAGAGCTTGCCTCCTGTTCTGTAGTCTCAGGGACGCAAAGAATCCACCCCCAGCTCCCCTACATTTTGCTGCTGTGAGTTCTGACCTGCCAAGGTGCCTGTGCCAGTTGTGGGACTCTGGAGGTTGTTGCTGCTGTTTGGGAGCTAGAAGCAAGAAAAAACTCAAAGAACTACAGAAATTGACATAACAACAGATCGTGGCTGAAGAGGACCGGCGCAGTGCTGCTCGACGCTACCTTATCGATCGCCGACGCATCCTGGATTTCCACGCATCGTACCTGTGTCGCAAGTTCTTCCAACGCATCACCCGCAGACCGGAACCGTCATGAAGAATCGACGTTTCATTTCCCATACAGACCGGATTCAACGCAATCCTTCCTCTGCGTGCAGCAGGACTGTCGCATCACCTCCCCAAGGTCCAAGGAGTGTTGTATCTCTTTGTTTTCCGATGCTGCGGTTGTTTGGCTTGTGAACTTTGATGCATCTACAGGTACTTTGTTGAAAAGTCACGCATCCATAGTTTTCTATGGTATAAATTCTTGAAACTGTGTATGTTGGATTTTTGTCGTTAGTTTAGATCAAGATATTTTATTTTTCTAAACTGGTGTGGTGTTCTTTTGTGGTGTTTTCACTGTGTTACTGTATTTTTGTTGGTACAAATACTTTACACATTGAGTTTGCGGAGAAGCCTGTCTGCTTGTGCCTAACTACCAAGGGGGTGAGCATGGGTTATCTAAAGTGTGTATCCCCTTACCCTTAGTAGAAGCAAGGGTCCCTATTTGGATAAAGGTACCTACCTCTGCCGCCTAGAGTCCCCTATTTCTAACAATACCTTAGCATACACAGATGGACATTCTACAGCTTAACTGCCGCAATGATCTTGTCTCAGAACTCTCGCTCCATGTGTTTTCTTACTTTCTTAGACTCAGTTATATGATGAGACGTGTGCTCATAAACAGCAGCTACATTCTCATGTTTTGTCTAGGTACTAGTGCCTGACCAGAGAGAATAACAAGAGGAATTGTTGGTTTACCTTGTCAATGGTGTTCAGACTAAAGGCCAGGAAAATAACAGAACGCAAAAACATATGCAGGTTCACTGTGAAAGTATAGTGTGGCACAAAGCAAGTATGTTTATATAGTAATGTGCACAAATAAAAATGTGGCCTACAACATGCACAATTAGGCTAACATAGGGCTTAGCACAATGGGCCATGCAGAAAACACACAAGAATAGGAGTAAAATAAAATAAAAATGTTGTGCTAACTTTAGTCACTGAGATATAATTACAAATATTCATGGCTCTTTATTGGTCATTTAATTTGAGCTATTTCACTGGCTGCTGCAGTACCTTTTATTTCTCGGATTGACCAGCTTTAAATACGTTACTCTGCGCACACCGAATATAAAATTTTATTTCTCAAATTCATTACAGACGGAGTATATATTGTCAGTTAACCTGTCCAAATGAGACCTGGCTCAATGTGCTATTGCTATGAAATTGTTGGTGAGTATTGCTACACTTACACCTTCATTTTTTGTAGTTTGGCAATCCCACTTTGGGAAGAAATAGAAATCTCTGCCGAAATAACAATTATGAGAAGTACAGTAATACTGCAAACCCAGGTGTGCCAAAGTCAAATACCAGTTTAGTATTCCAAGGGTATTCAGCCCCAAGAGAAATTATCCCTAGCTGAATGCAGATATCCTGAGAAGCGTGTGCTTTTGAGAACAGATGCCCTTTCTCACCCGAAGGTGACATGCTTCATCATTGGGCGATGCTCCTCGCCAGGCCGGCCCTGCAATTGCAAGCTAAGCCCCACGAGAGGGCTTTTTGTCAGAGTTCTTTTAATAAATACACCAATTGAGCACTGTAGGACAAGGAATTATGTGTCCGACAATGTGAAAAAAGTGGGGAATGGTGTAAAGTTAAAATCAACTGTGTATCCAATGCCGCCAAAATATTTAATGTGATATCCCCAGTTGATGTTGAGCTGAAAAAGAAGGCAGAGAAACTTAGGACATAATGGTCCCTGTCTCTGCAAGTGAGAGTGTAAATAGGTCACCTAAAGACTGGCTAGTAAGCTCTAATCTAAGTTATAGGTCAATATGATTCATGCCTAAGGCAGACAAGGAGCGATCTAGTGGCATTTTGTCAGGACCAACAATGTAAGATGTGGCCTAATCTCCTTGGTAGAGTGAGGAACTCTATAACTCAAATCCAATCTGTGTGTGGGTGATAAGGAGCAGGCTGACATCCTACCGCCACTGTCAAGCACTGTACTAATAAATGGCTTGGTTTAGGATAACCTGCATAAAAATAAAATTAAAAGTTAATATATAAATGAAGTGGGTGAAAAACTCCTGGTAAAATTGTCCTTCAAATCAAATGTGAGCTAGCACCCACCCCCACAATAGAACCCTCATAAAACAAAAGTGTTCTGTTTCAAACCAACACTTTCTGCACAAGTGGTTAATGCAAACATGCGCATAAAGTCTACAGGTCATGGATCCCATAGTAAGAGATAGGCGGGTATAACATGCAAGAAATAGGTTTCTCACCCTCCTGACTTTTAGGACAAATCGACTTATCCGAATGTGAGGATGCCAACACAGAGCGCGACCTGCTTCGGGAAAGTGAAATAGGCAAAGTTCACGGTTTTGTAAAAAGTGCAGCACATGTACTGGGCCGGTTACCACAGTGTATGGATAGAACCCCTCCTTGCGGAATACAAACTAGCTGCAAAATAAAAGCCTTGAAATGCCCCCACTAACTTGGCTGCACCAGCACCTACCCACGACCTCAACTCCACATGTATCAGAAGGCATCGGCAATGAGTTTAAAAACATACGGGAAGACATACCGCATCCAATGCGGGATGGGTGCTCCGTGTCTTCCGGGTACGTCAGAGTGTGCCCGTCCCACCTGGCGGTGGACGTGCCTCAAGGGCGTGAGCCAAAACACTGGAAGGCAGATGCTCGAGCACCAGAAGGAAAGGAGTGACCTGGTGGGTGTGTCTTCATGCCATCGACCGAGCGCGCCGAAGAGCGGAACATGTTCCTTTAGGAAAGCCAATGAAATTCCCCAAAAAGGGGCCATTCAAGGGAGTCTATATAACTCTTCAGACCAAAAAGTAAGACCAAAAGGAGAGTAATGTGGCGTGACAAAGTAGATTACCAAGTTATAGGATGTGTGGAGACATAGCAAAACACACTGAGTTTGAGGGTCAATTTTTTACATCTGATATTACTCTGATGTTCATTGTTTCTGCGTATTGCTGCTCGTGATCATCCCAACATATCTAAGACCACATGGAGAGGCTACTTGATAGACGCACCTATATTAAGAATCGATCATCGTTTCTTAATCACCTTCATAATGCTTTTAGAGGCTGGTGTGAATGCTGTCTCGCAAGAGAGCTCAGGATTTGGCAGTTTTTCCATTGGGGCTAGAATGGCTTCACGTTGGTTGTTATAGGCTCTCTTGCATGCTGTCTTGACTAGATGCCATGGGTATACTCATACCAGTAGTTTGTGCCCCAGTTCGTATGCTTGTGTATATAACATACCAATCTCACTGCAATCCCACTGGAGTAAAAGGAATTGTCCATAGGATCGGTTGGACCTAAGAGAGAGGGGATGGTGACTCCCGAATACCAGAGGGCTATTCCGATCTATTGGTTTATTGAATGGCCTAGTCTTGAGCTGACCTACTTCCAGAGATATGAGTAGGTCCAGGAAAAGTAATTGGACATTTGATACATACCCAGTAAATTTCAGATGTGGGTTGGTGGAATTAATCCATCCAAAAAAGTCTTGAACATATGTGGTCTCACCTTTCCAGATGATTAAGATATCATTTATGTATCCCCGCCGCATTTGGATCCTCGTCGTAAAAGGGTTGGCTTTAGTCAGTATGTTGTCCGTCCGCAGTAAGAGCATGCATAAACATGCCAAACTAGGGGCGTATGTATTTCCCATCAAAGTCCCCCCACATTTTAAGTACAATGTGTCTTAAAATTGAAAAAGAAATCCTTGGGTGTGCACAAGTCTTTACAAAATCAATATATTTTGATTACGTCTAATGATCACAACACATGTGAATGAAGGAGAAACCAATGCCTGGATTTCAAATCACGAGGCGGATTTCACTCTTGAATACGAACCCAAAGACTACAAGTGGAATATTTACAATAAACTGGTGCAGCACGGTCTTACTTGAGACTCACTTGCGTGCCCACATTCACACTAGCCTCTAACACCATTATGAAGGTGAATAAGAAACGATGGTTGATTCTTAATATAGGTGAATCTAGAATGTCCAAACCTTTATTTGCTTACAAACACACAAATAACATCCGAGATCTAGTTGTTCACACAAGACCATGCAGTGTAAACACACAGATAAACATCACCAGTGCTTGGGGTATGGCACCTGTCATAGGACATGATCCCTATAGGAGGTGCAATGTATGCCCACTTACTCAAGCCACACAAAACCTGCAACTTGTTCTCAGCAGGGAGTGATGCCAAGAAAAACACTAACTACCAATCGAAAAACTGCGTTTATATAATAAACTGCCCAGGTGGTCTTAGTTATGTGGGGATGACCAAACGAGCAGTAAAAGCCAGAATCAGTAAACATCAGTAATATCAGATGTAAAAGATTGACCACCAAACTCAGCTCCCATTTTGTCATTTTGTACCACACCACCACAAATCTCAGATGGACTGTCATTGAAACTGTTCATGGACACAATGTTCCTAGGAAAAACTGTATGAGAAGGAATAATACTTGAGTGCTTCACCTCCAGAACGACCACAGAGGATTGAATGACAAGATTCCCTGCACAGATTTCAAAATGAATCTCTACCCTATAGACATACTGCATGCCCCCCGCATTATATGCACTGTACAGGACATCCATTTTTATTCTACGTCCCTTTACCCAGTGCCATAGAGACTATCCTTACCTCCTGGCAGGAGGGACTCATTGCTGAAGTGTTTTTATTACACCCTACAGATTCGACACTCGACTCTACTACAATTGACGCTTATGAATAGGTGTACTAAGCGTGTTTCAGTTTGTCTCCAGACCTCCTATAACTTGGTAAAACTCTATGTCATGCAACATTACCCACCATTTGGTCTTAACTTTTGGTCTTAAGACTTATCTTGGCTGCCTTGCATAGCCCCTTTTTTGGGAATTTCATTGGCTTTCCTAAAGGAGCATGTTCTGCTCTTCGACAATAAACGGGAGCTCATCAGTGCGCTCGGCCCATGACATGAGGAAACAGCCTCAAGGTCACTCCTTTCCCTCTGGGGCTGAAGCAACTGCCTATCGGCGCACTCGGCCCTCGCCCGTGGGGCACGCCCACGTCAGCTGGGACAGCCTTGCTCTGACATACCCCGAAGACGCGTAGCATCCATCCTGCATTGGATGCGGTATGTCTTCCCAAATGTTGTTAAGCTCACCGTCGATACCTTCTGATACCTGCAGATGCAAGGGTGGAGGTAGGTATTAGTAGGTACTGTCCAGTGGAGACAAGTTAGTGGGAGTGTTTCAAGGTTTGCTATCTTGGAGATAGTTTGTCCCCCACGCTGCCGTTACCGGCCCAGTACATGTGCTGCACGTTTGCCAAAATCGTGAAATTTGCTTGTTTTACTTTCCGATGCAGGTCGCGCTCTGTGTTGACATCCTCGAATCTGGATAGGTCGATTTGTCCTAAAACTCAGGAGGGTGAGAAACCTAATTCTTGCATGTCATGCACACCTATCTCTTACCATGGGATCCACGACCCATAGACTTTATTTATGCACATGTTTGTATAGACCATTTTGGCTGAAAGTGTTGTGTTGGGGCAGAACACTATTGTTTTGCAAGGGGTATGTTATGGGGGAGTGTGTTCCTTTACAATTGATTTTAACAACACATTCACCACGAGTTTTTAACTTTGTGAATTTATATGTCCACTTTCATTGAATTTTTATGCAGGTTATCCTAAACTGAGCGCTTTATCAGTACAGTGCTCAACAGTGGGGGTAAGATGTCAACCTGGCACCTTATCACCCATGCACAGAGTGGGTCTTTGAGTTATAGAGCTCCTCACTCTACCTAGAAGATTAGAACCCTCGATTTATATACTCATGGTCCTGAAGGAATGCCACTAGATTGCTCCTCGATCACCTTAGGCATAAAACATGTTGACCTATAACTTAGATCGGAATTTACTAGCTGATCTACAGATTACACTCATTTGCCGACAGGGACCATTATATCCTACGTTTTTCTGTCTTCTTTTTAAGCTCAACATCAATCCGGGATATCACATCAAATATTTTGGCGGCATCTGGTTGACAGTTGATTTTATTTTTACACCATTCACCAATCTTCTCACATTGTAGGACATCCCATATCCAACAGTGCTCAATCGGCTTATTCATTAAAAATCTCCGACAAAGAGCTTACTCCTGGTGCCTGCAAAGTATTGCAGTGCCGGCCTGGCGAGGAGCACCACCCAATGATGAAGCATGCCAACCTCAGGTGAGAAAGGGCACCTGTTCTCAAAAGCACATGTTTTTCAGGGTACCTGCAATCAGCTATGATTACTGTCTCTGAGGATGAATCCCCTCGGAACAGTATACTGGTATTATACTTCGGTGGTTTGGGGAGAGTCTATCCTGAACCGATTGTCTCCCCGTCCTCTTTTGTAATATATACCCCAATGTTCCATCTAGACCTTTCAGCACGTATGGAAGATGTCTGTAGAAAAGAAAGAGACATGGAAACACAGCTTTTTGTGGTAATTCTCCAATCATAATTATATGTTTAAGGGTAAATGCTAACCTTTCTGAAGCTAGGAAATTGAATCCTCTCTATTGGCCTTCTGACAGGGAACACAGGAGTCTTTCAACAGACACTTAAGACACACATCAACATATGGACCCATGCACTGTAGCAACCCCCTTCATCACATTAGATTTGACACTTTAAAGGTGGCATCAGAAAGGGTCTACAAAACCCACCTCTTCACAATCTTCCTTCCATTCTAGGCTGTATCCTTTCCATCCTTCACCTTGTCCCACTGCCATGCTCTGGTTATGATCCCGTCTGTGCACATTAATTGTCCTCAGTTTGCATTATTGTCAGACCTGCTTGTCTCTGTATCCTCATATGTTGTCTATGTGCCCTGTTTCTGTGTATAGTATACTTTGGCGCTTTGGGTGTAGGTTTTTAACTTAATTTACATAGCAGCCTAGGATTACTAGTGTCTGCTGACTGGGAGCGTTCCTTATATTAGATGAGAGGCAAAACAAGCTTTCAAAAATGATTTGTGCAAGTATGACTCTGACATACCACTTTCTGACATCTTTATACATCCTGCCTAGCCCCTTCCAAGGATCATGCTACTCATATGAAACTTAAAACTCCTTCAGGAAGTAGTGGTGACCATCATTGGAAGTGTTTGGTATAAAATAATTTAATGAAGGAGTTCAAAGATTCTTGGCTCAAAACCTTCTCTGTTTACACATCCTTCTTAACAGATAGAAATGGTCCCATGGCACTGTGGGCAAAAAGGATCCCTAAAATGTTACACCCCGAAAATATACCTCAGCAATACGCATATGGGTGGGTAAATCATGGACGGTGTTAACTGAGTAAAACATCAATATCGTTGAGGCAGTGTATCCCCGATAGAAGACACCTTACAACATATCAAAAATACATCAATTAAGTAAGGATAGGCTCAATAATTTAGTTCTAGAAAAGAAATACATGTTAAAAATGATTACAAAAAGTCAAAAGGTCTGGTACAGAAATCATGAATGGAAGCGCATAAAATCATTGCCATGAAGGCTCTCAACAAATTAAGCAATAGAGAATAAAAAGTGCAGCACCAGAATAATTCTAAGTTCCAAATGATTAGCAAAATCAAAGAGAATATGTGCAGCATACCTAATAACATCAGAAAGTCTTCAAGAAGGCTCTGGCTCACCCCCAAGATCGAGGGTTTATATACAATTTTCGGGCATACAAAATCACTTATTTTTTCCAAACTCACCATGAAGTAAGCAAAACAATCACAATACATGCAGATCAGAACACAACTTTATAAAATGTTGTTATTGGACTTGGATCTCTCCGTAGGGTCACACACAAACTTTAGTCTTCACCCCTCCTATTTTTTTTGTTCGCCTTTGGGCTCTGTGCCAGCCTGAAATGAAGCGCTTGTGCTCACTCTCCTAAATATGGTAGAATTGTCTTATACCCAATTGGCACATTTAATTTACTTGTATGTCCCTATTAGATTGGTATACTTTAAACCCAGGGTATGTAAACTAAATACTACTAGTGGGCCTGCAGAACTTATTGTGCCACCCACTCAAGTAGCCCATTAAAACATGTCCAAGACCTGCCATTGTAGCCTGAAGACATTTTTAAACTGCAAATTCGCCTTCACAATATAACACCCTTGCCATGCCGTAAACTCCCCTTTTATTGCATATAAGTCACGCCTAAGGTAGGCCCTAAGTAGCTCACTGGCAAGGGTGCATTGTAATTAAAAGGTTGGACAATTCTTCTCCTAACTCACTGCCAAGTCCTGGACCAACCTCCCTCTCCACCTTCGTACTGCATCTTCTCTGCAGGAATTCAGAAAAGGGACTTAAGACATTGGCTTTTCGACTGAGCCCAGCAAGAATCCAGCATTTGCATACCCTCTCAGAGCATATGTCATGCTCTATAAATCTGAGCTGGTTCATTGATTGATATGTACTTTTAAGTTTTATACTTACTGGTAGTAAAACACTCCTAAATAGAGGCCTACCTGTCTCAAAGGAAAACATTGGGGTGCCTTATTTAATTTAATAAATGCTAACTTTTTATTGGGAATAGGCAAGCATTCTATGTTTGGTATCTGTGAAATTGTAATTAAAAATTCACTTTATTGGTGAAGTCAGATTTCAAGCCACAGTTTTGAAAATGCCACTTTCATTTTCCTGGATTTGCTATCAATCAATCAGGGAATTGTAAGCGTGCTTCTCACCCGTGAGGGTCTCAAAGTGCTGAGTGGTGGGGGGAACTGATCTGTTTAGCGGAAGAGCCATGCTTTGAGGGTCTTCCAGTAAATGTTCATGGAGGGGGTGCGTCTGATGTCTGCCGTTAGCTCGTTCCAAGTCTTGGCTGCAATGTGAGAGAAGGATCTTCTGCCTGCTCTGGCTCTGTGGATGCGCGGGGTTTCGGCCAGTGCTAGGTTGGAAGTTCAGAGGTTTCTTTTGGGTATGTGGAAGTTGATTCTGTCATTGACGTATTTGGGTCCGTTGTTGTGTAGGCATTTATAGGCGTGAGTGAGGATATTGAAAGTGACTCTTTTCTCCACAGGTAGCCAGTGGATACTTCGTAGGTGTTGGCTGATGTGTTTGTGTCGGGGGATGCCGAAAACGAGTCTGGCTGTGGTGTTCTGTATTGTCTGGAGTTTGCAGAGTAGGGACTTCTTGATGCCGGCGTAGAGTACGTTTCCATAGTCCAGTCTGATGGTGATGAGTGCGTGGGTGACTTTCTTCCTTGACTCAGGGGGGATCCACTTGAAGGTCTTACGGAGGATGCGGAGGGTGTTGAAGCAGCTGGAGGTGAAGGCGTTGACCTGTCGGTTCATGGTGAGTGATAAGTTGAGTACGATGCCAAGGTTCTTGGCGTGGTCTGAGGGGGTAGGTGGGCTTCCGAGGGCAGTCCGCCACCAGTTGCTGTCCCATGCAAAGGGGTGGTACAGAGGACGAGGACTTCTGTCTTCTCGGCGTTGAGCTTCAGGCAGCTGTTGGTCATCCAGACTGCGACGTCTTGCATTCCTTTCTGGAAGTTGAGTTTGGCAGTGGTGGGGTCTTTGGTGAAGGAGAGGATGAGCTGGGTGTCATCAGCGTAGGATACAATGTTGAGGCTGTGTTGTCGGATGATGGCTGTGATGGGGGCTATGTAGATGTTGAAGAGGGTGAGGCTCAGTGATTAACCCTGTGGGACTCCGCAGGTGATTATCGTGAGGTCGGAGAGGAAGTGTGGGAGTCTGATCCTTTGGCTTCTTCCGGTGAGGAATGATAGGACCCACTCCAGGGCTGTTCCTTGTTTGCCTGCGTCGTGTAGTCTGGCGACTAGTGTGCGGTGGGAGATGATGTCAAAGGCCGCTGATAGGTCGGGTAGGATGAGGGCTGCGGAGTGGCCTTGGTCCAGGAGGATGCGAATGTCATCTGTGGTGGCAAGTAGGGTGGTCTCTGTGCTGTGGTTGCTTTGGAATACGGATTGGGATGGGCCAAAGACTGCATTCTCTTCAATGAATTGTGTCAGTTTCCCGATTACTGTTTTCTCTGCAACTTTGGCTGCGAAGGGGAGGAGCGAGATGGGCCGATAGTTCTTGAGGTAGGTGTGGTCAGCTGTGGGCTTCTTGAAGAGGGGTCTGACTACTGCATGCTTCCAGTCATCTGGGAAGGTGCCTGTTTTGAAGTTGGCGTTGATGGTGCGTTGTAGTTTGAGTGCGATGGCGGCCGCAGCTCTGTGGTAGAAGTGAGGGGGACATGGGTCAGTGGGGGCCCCCGAGTGGATGCTTTTCATGGTCGCGGAGGTGTCTTTGGCTGTGATCTGTGTCCAGTTGGAGATGGTGGGCTGGCTGGTGTTTCTAGAGTGCGGGGGGCCATCTGTGACACCTGGTGGATGGTCAATGAAGTTGTAGAGGTTTTTGATCTTGAAGTGGAAATAGGTTCCAAGCTTGTCACAGAGGTCTTGGAATGGGCTGATGTCTGTGGCTTTGCTGCATGGGTTGGTGAATTCTTGAATGACACTGAAAGGTTCCTTGGAGTTGGTGGATTTGGCCAGGATTGGATGAAGTTTCTCTTGGTGGCTCTCATCTGGTTGTGGTAGTCCATCATAGCGTCCTGTAGGTGGTGTGGTTTTTGGTTGTCTTGGTGTTTCTCCAGTTCTTCTCTAGGCGTCTGCAGGTGATTCTGGCTTCTTGGAGAGCAGTGGTGAACCAGGTGGCTTTCCTGGGGCGTTGTCTGTCAGGGTTGCATAGCGGGCGAGATTGGCTGTGCAGTTGGAGATCCAGGTGTGGAGTTCTCTGGCTGCGTCGTTGTGTGGTTGTCTCGGGTGAGGGTGGAATTAAGTTGCTCATCGGTAACCTTTCTCCAGTTCCTTCGTGGTGGGCATGGGGCTGGTGGGGTCTGTAGACGAGGGCTCTTTTTCCTTTTCTGGAAGTGCAAGTGTTCAGTGGAAGGGAAGGTCTCGCTAGAGGTGGTGAGGTCGAAGGTGCTCATGTGCGCAGTGGCGAGGCCCCCTCCTGGGTGGTTGGGGCCATCTTTCCTCTGGATCTTGTATCCGTCTGGGATGGCGGTACTGATGTCGGGGGCGGGGGCGGAGGATACGTTGGTCCAGGTCTCTTTGAAGAAGGCAATGTTGGGCGAGAGAGAATCGAATAGGTTCCAGATTTCCATGGCGTGTTTGTGTATGGAGCGTATGTTGAGGAGGATGCATTTTAGGGTGTTGCCGGTGCTGTTGTTAGCGGTGTTGGAGTCCGGGGTGGCGGTGAGGGTCTGGCAGCAGTGGAGGCAGGAGAACTGGCTGTGGGTCGTGTTCGGCGAGGCCTGTTGGCATTATCTAAGTCTTCCAGGGTTGAGTGCGAAGAGGATGGTGGTGTCGTAGCGACGGGTAGTGGGACAACAGATTGACAGCTACGCTAACGCCACGCTGTGTTTTTAATTATCGCTGCTGCTGCAATTATTGTCAAGTTTATTTTTAAAATTGTGTATTTGCCGTTCTGTTGTTAAAACTCTTTTGCCTGTCCCTTAACTGCCCGCATTGCCTGCACATAAAAACTTTGACAGCACCACTCACCATTTGGGTGTTTTTGTATTCCACCAAGATCCCGACCGCCATCTTGAGAGTAGGGCTGAGACGCCCCCAAGACGTCTCCGGGGCTGCGCTCTAGTTGGAACGAGCACCGCCTGGCAAATGCTATTTAGGGGCCAGTTGGTCAGCGCGCGGTCAACAGATTGACTGCTACGCTAACGCCACGCTGTGTTTTTAATTATCGCTGCTGCTGCAATTATTGTCAAGTTTATTTTTAAAATTGTGTATTTTCCGTTCTGTTGTTAAAACTCTTTTGCCTGTCCCTTAGCATTGCCTGTACATAAAAACTTTGACAGCACCACTCACCATTTGGGTGTTTGTATTCCACCAAGATCACGACCGCCATCTTGAGAGTAGGGCTGAGACGCCCCCAAGACGTTTCCGGGGCTGCGCTCTAGTTGGAACGAGCACCGCCTGCCACACGCTACTTAAAGGCCATTATGGTCGCACGCAGCATCGCGCCAGAGGAGCGCCAGAGGAAAGCCCGTCTGTGCCCGTCCGGGCCAGGCCGGGCCAAAGGGACACCCCCCCTGGCCGACCAAGGGTTTACTCACCTGCTACCCTCAGATCTCTCCGAACAGGTACAGCCACGTTGGATGGGATAACTTATGCCAGTCTTCGGTCGGAAGCTTTGCTACAGGGAGAGGACACACCTAACTATACTAGTACACAAGGTCTGATAATCGCCACGCTTAACACACGCTCTTTGCATAAACACCATCTGGAGGTATTTACACTTCTGGGTGAGGGCGAGATAGACATCCTTGCACTCTCAGAAACATGTCTAGGTACCTCGTCAACACCGGATATTTTAGCAGCCCTACCTCCAGACTTTGATGCGTTGTAGTATAACCGCCCCAAGGATAGCAGAGGGGGAGGGGTAGCAATTGTGTTCAAGAAGAATCTTAAGGTGACACAGATTATTGCTGAAAACTGTGATTGTGCAGAATTATTAGGGGTAAAAATATCATTAAAATCCTCATGCATCCTGCTACTGTTAGTATATCGTCCACCTCAGAGTTCATCAGAATTTAATGATTCTTTTTTCGAACTACTGACGGATCTGGCCTCCAGATATAAGTCCCTTATAGTGGTTGGGGATTTTAACTATCACTGGGACAATGTCCCCAGGGGGCCCATTGAGACTGAGTTCGAAACCAACCTCTCCGCTCTCCATCTAAACCAACTTGTAAAGGGCCCCACCCATGTGAAGGGCCACACTCTTGATCTTGTTTGGTCCTCTCTGTCACTGATGAAAATTCTGGAAGTTAGCCCTTGCATCTGGTCAGATCATTATCTGATCAAGTGCTGGGTTCCGGGAGACCCCTTATTAGCGGCCCCTCTACAAGTTAGGAGGAAAGTCCCCTCTTGGAAGAAGATTGAGGCTGATTCTTTAGTGTCGACTCTACTCTCTTCCCCCCCTCCTAAGATGAAGCAGGTGAATCTGGACTCATATACTATGACCCTTACGACCTGGATTCGATCTGCCTTAGATAAGCTTGTCCCAGAACGACTGGAGCTCACTCGGAAAAAAGGAAAGGGTGCTCCCTGGTTTGATGCATCGCTTAGAGAAAAGAAGCAAGCTCTCCGTAAAGCGGAGCGTAGATGGAGACTGAATTATGGGCCAGCAGAGTCACTTACGTTTAAATCACTTCTGGCCAGCTATAAATTGGCTATCCTGGCAAGGAAATCCGCCTTCTATGAGAGTAGAATCAGGGAGGCCACAAACAAACAAAGAGAAACCTTTGTGATTCTAAGGGAACTCACGCAGCTAAGTGATAAAAGTCTCGGGTTGGACCAACCCGACTGTGACACCTTTCAAGCCTTCTTCCTTCAGAAGGTACAGGATATCCTGATGGACATTGCCACGCCTTCAGACAGTCCGCCACTACCACCATGCCTAGACACCCAGCAGCCAGCTGGGGCTTTGAATAGCTTCCCTGATATTGATGGTAAGCATCTGACAGAACTTGTCAGTTATATCAAATCGGGATCCACTATAGACCCTTGTCCCCCGAAAATCTTTAAACTGGCTTTGCCAGGTATTCAGCCCCAACTTCTGCACCTACTGAATGCCTCTCTAGAAGCGGGCTACCTCCCAGTATCTCTGAAGGAAGCCAGAGTTTCCCCACTTCTGAAAAAAGCGGGTGCTGACACTAAGGCATTGAAAAATTACAGGCCCATCTCCCAACTGCCTTTTCTTAGTAAGATCTTGGGAAAACATGTCTTGAATGCCTTGGCCAGCTATCTGGAAGAACACCATCTACTTCATGCCAGGCAGGCAGGTTTCCGGCCACAGCACAGTACAGAACTGGTTATGGCTACGGTCACCGATGAGCTACGAATCAGAGCAGGCAACAAACAACCATGTGCTTTGATTCTGCTAGACCTGTCGGCAGCCTTCGATACGGTCAGCCATACCATCTTGCTGGATCGCATCGCGAAGGTGGGGATAACTGGCCAGGCGTGCAAGTGGCTAGAATCCTTCCTAACAGGTCGCACTCAGAGGGTTCAGATGGGGGATCAGTTGTCCGGGATTAAGGATGTGACATGGGGGGTGCCTCAGGGGTCCGCACTATCTCCCTTACTATTCAACATCTACCTGCAACCTCTGATGGAAGAACTCACGCGCAGAAATTGTGAGATCTTTAACTATGCGGATGACACGCAGCTACTGGTGCAGCTGGAAGAAACTAAAGAAGCCCAGGAATCAGTGAGGAACTTGCTTAGATTTACGGTCAACTGGATGACCAATAATTTCTTCAAGGTGAACGCCGAGAAAACGGAGGTGCTGGTGCTCACCAACAAGGTCAACCCTTGGGATGATCTGTACTGGCCCCAAGAAC
Organism: Triturus cristatus; assembly: GCF_964204655.1. Taxonomy (NCBI): domain Eukaryota; kingdom Metazoa; phylum Chordata; class Amphibia; order Caudata; family Salamandridae; genus Triturus; species Triturus cristatus. Next base: position 128,153,851 of record NC_140583.1, read on the forward strand.
TCGGTAAAACTCCCATTCCTGGCACAGTAGTTAAGAGTCTCGGCCTAAAGATCGATGCGGACCTTACCATGGCCCCTCAAGTGTCGGCTGTGGTGGGTTCCTGCACGGCCGTGATGCGGCAGCTACGTAAGCTTACCACCATTCTTTCAGCTTCTACGCTGCAAACCATCGTCTCAGCGACTGTTATTTCGAGGCTTGATTATGGTAATGCTTTGTATCTGGGCTTATCGCAGAAGTTGCTGAGAAAACTGCAGGTTGTGCAGAATGACGCAGCCAGGCTGATCTTCTCTCTCCCGAGAAGCTCACACGCAACCATACTTCTTCGTAAGCTGCATTGGCTGCCCATGAAGTTTAGGGTCCAATTTAAATGTCTCTGCATGGCTCACAAGGTTCTTTTTGGTAATGCCCCAGAGTATATCAAGCAACGCCTGAGGAAGTATGTTCCCGGCAGATCCCTACGCTCTGGTCTTGTCTCCAATTTGGCTCAACCCAGATTTAATCTAAAAACCAAAGGAGGCTGTGCTTTCTCAGTACTCATTCCCCAACTTTGGAATGACCTTCCGGCCAGTCTGAAGGAAGATTCACAGTTACTCTCTTTTAGGAAAAAACTGAAGACACACCTTTTTGGCAAGGTAATATCCTCAGTCTAATTGGAGCAGGCAGAGGGCACTGAGGCGTCAGTATGTGTGCGGTTGTTCTGTTGAGCGCTTAGAGACCGGTGGTGATAGGCGCTATATAAGAACCCTATAACATTAACATTAACATCCAGGGTTCCTGGAGCTGGCCGCAGTTGGGTCGCGGACAGGGGCAGTCGGGCCTGCCTTTGGCGCACCTTCAGCACGCAGGCGGTGTGACCGTGCAGGGGTCGCCATTAAGTAGGGAAGGTGGGAGGGAGGAGAGGCTGGGAGGCGGGAGTGGGGGAATTCCGGGGGGATATAAAATTCCAGGGGGGAATTCCGAGGGGAAGGGGCCGCAGGGCCAGCAGTGGCAAAAGGCGAAAAGAAGAGGCAGGCACGAGAAAATAAAAACCATGGTGGAATTAGAGCAAGACACAGATGGGCACAATAACAGTGACACAACAGGGAAAAAATTAAGAAGAAAAAAACGGCTGAGAAAGGTTATGGTGGTTGCAGGCAGTATGGTCCCAGTTGGAGCAGGCAGCAGGCGCAGGAGCAGCAGCAGCCTCGAACCTCCCAAGGAAGAGGTCGGGAACTGGAGGCAAGAGACAGCACAGCGGAGCTGCGGGGAGAGAGTGGACTTAGACCGAGGGTCTGCTATGTGGTGCCTGCAGCCTGCACTAGGTCCCATGACTGGGTGTAGCTGATAGTTGGACTTTACTTATTCCTCCTAGACAGTCACACAATAGAGGTATTATATGTGCCTGGATGGGCTATCAACTATCAGGTTGGGGGGGCAAAGCTGGGCGCAGCCTCACTTACAACTGAATAGGCTCTGTCCTGCCTTCACACAAAGGACTTTTCACCACTGCATTGTTCATGTAGCCAGCTTGGAGCCAGAGCACGAGAGGCAGGAAACTTCAAGGACGTCATAGGGAATTCTCTAGACATGTCTCCTACTTCAAAGTGAGAACTAGATATAAATATTGGGCCCTCAGACCCAACTTTCTAGTACACTTCTGGACCTGTGGATGCTACAAAAGAAAGACTGCTTTGCTGTCACTCTGCTGCCCTGATACCCTGCTGCTCTGCTTTCTGCTGCCTGTTTGCTGACAAGGAAGATTGGACCTGCACGCTTCATCCAAGCCTGAAGTGATTCCAATGGCCAGTCAGCTGACCTCCTGTTTTGAACTATAGGAACATAACAAGTCCAAGAGGCTGCCTGCTGGGGTGGTTTCCAGACTTGGCCTGCAAACGGAACTCTAGTGCTGGGCTTTGAAAGTAATTCTTTCAGCTGGACTAACCTGGTTCCCTATATCTGGCTCACATGCCATCATGGTTGGCCTGAACTTGTAACGTTCCCCTGGTCTTGCACGACCAGAGAGCCGTGAGTGGCGCTTTTTTCTTTTTGGTGATATTTTCACTAGAATCTTTGAAATTGTATAACTTAGGCTTCACTGATTGGATTTCTGTTGTTTTGGTGTAAATTTATTTATTTATTATTGTCCTATTTTCATACATTGGTGTGGGATTTATCTTGTTTTATGTTTTTCCTTTATTACTGGTTGAGGTGCGGCAAAAATACTTTACGCATTGCATCTACGTTAAACCTGACTGCTTCGTGCCAAGCTACCAAAGAGTTAAGCACAGGTTAATTTGGGGCTTGCTTATGATTTCATCCTGACAAGGATTGTGGTTGCTGCTTGAGTAGGGTTTCACCCCCCTCAACCAATAACCCAGTTTCTTACAATCATATTGCCTTAGCATCTAAGCACTAGCCCACTTCATGAATATTGATTCTGCCCGCTCCATGCTAATGTCATCTAGAGATGGCAGTACAAAGGAGTTACATGAACAACTGCAACTATTATGAATGAATGCAAAACATAGAGCCAGCGGACGAGCCTTGGCAAGGCAAAATTATTGGGATCATGCAGAAAGTTATGGTGGTAATTGGGTGGTGGTATTAGTGGCAATACAACAACCACCAAAACCATCAATATCCCACCAGTGGTGGTGATGTGATATTGATGGTTTTGGTCCCTGTTGTATAAGTGAATCAAGGAACCTATTTCCACTATTAATGTGTGTGTTGCAAGTTTATTATTTCAACGTAATGTGACAGTAATCCCGATATCAGAGCGTAGACAAAACTTTACAAAAAGTGGTCCTACACTGTGTTGCATTAATCAGTAGTTTTATTTATTTTATCTTTATTTATAAAGTTTTATAAAGCGCGAACATGACCCTTTCAGGTATCAGAACGCTGTACACACGGCGAAAGCATGAATAAACTTCATGCAATAGAAGTCAACACAGGGGCCCCATAAGGAGTACACAATCAAGATCAGGGACCTGGTAGTGGGCTACACTAGATCCAATTCTCCTAGGTGTAAAATATTTCCTGTAGCATTTAGCAAAACATTCAAAAGTGAACATGACACAACATAATATAATAATTGACAAACATGCGAGGAGGAGGCCACAGGTATAAAAAAAATTAACAACCAAACCTAAAATGCATAGAAAACAAAAGTTGGGATAAATGTTCGGTCAGTCAGCAAGAGGGCATAAAAAGGAACACGATGCAGCAGTTAAGGATCATTCAGGAAAATCAGTTTGGCTTGTTTCTTGAAATAGGCAGTGGAAGGATTAGCTCTATTCTCAGTAGGCAGAGCGTTCCAGATTCTTGGTGCCAGTCTGGAGAAAGCACGTTTGTACGTACTTTTCTTCTTGAATTTGGGTGGTTTCAAGAGAAGAGTGGAAGTACTTCTTAAGTTCCGCCTCGAACCAGAAAGAACGAGCTTGTTCGCTAGATAGGCCGGAGTGTTATAATGCAAGGCTTTATGCATGAGGCAAGCTATTTTAAAGCGAATCCTCACTTCAATAGGAATCCAGTTAAGCTGCACAAGATCTGATGTAATGTTGTTGAGTTTTTTGGAGCCTGTGATGAGCCTGGCTGAGGCGATGAGAGTAGCTCTGAGAGGGGCAAGTTCGCTTTAGGCAACCCAGCAAGGGTCACCAGACCATATTCAAGGCGTGATATCAATAGGGATCGTACTGCAGGTTGTAAGTCTTTGGTCGGAAGGAAAGTTTTGATTTTCTTGAGGATGTTAAGATGAAAGTTGGCACCCCTAGTAGTGGCACTGATGTGAGCTTGCATGTTAAGTAACTTGTCTAAGGTAATGTCTAATGATTTAGCGGAATCAACCATGAGAGGGGTGCAGTTAAGGGCTGTGAGTTGCTTTAGCCAGTCCAGGGTAGGTGCAGAGTGATTGTGGGGGGCAATCAGCAGGAATTCAGTTTTGAGGGTGTTGTATTGTATTGTATTGTATAAACTCTTCTATAGCGCTATCTGCCACCCTACGGGTATCCTGGCGCTGAGAGACTGTAAAAACCTGAGACTGTAAGAATGGCAGCAGATGGTTCTGGGCTAACCATTGTTGAGTTTGCGCAAGGTCCCCATTTAGAATTTTAATGTCATCAAGCGAGGAGATCTTCAGGTAAAGTTGCGTGTCATCCACATACATGTGGTAGAGAATGTTAGACTGGTTTAGAATGACAGTGAGTGGTTCCATAAAAAGGTTGAAGAGCGTGGGCGAGAGTGCGGATCCTTGCGGAACTCCAATCCTGACCTGGGTACTGGAAGCAAGGGACTGGTTTAGTTTGATCCTTTGAGTGCGGTTGTGTAAGAAAGAGGTAAACCACTTTAGGCCCGGACCCGCTAAACCTATCCTCCGTTGTAGAAGATTAATCAGTGTTTCATGTTTGTTGTAATTGTATTGTAATTGCATTTATATAGCGCTTACTACCCCTGACGAGGCGTCAAAGCGCATTTTTTTGGCGAGTAGCACGCTACTCCGGAAACCCATAAAGGGTTAGTGGTGAATTAGTATGGTGAAATATGAAAGTAATTTGAGTGGTGGATAGGTTAGTCAGTTATTTGGAGAGAGGATAGTGGAGGGATAGAAGGGGGAATAAAGTTTTGCATTCGTATATAGTACATGTTACCCCTGACGGGTTTTGAAGCACTTTTCTGGTGAGTAGCACAATACTCCGGAACCCATAAAGGATTAGTGTTGAAAATTAGTATAGGGAAATATGAAGTAATTTGAGTGGTGGACATGTTATCCAGTTATTTGGATAGAGAAGGGTAGGCAGCGAGATAGAAGAGAAAAAGAGGTTTATATATATATATATTCACTGAAAAAACCATAGGTTTCACACATGTTATAGTTAGCTGGACATTTTACTGATAAAAAACCAATGAAATTCCCCCGTTATAGTTACTGTAGGCAACTATAACTCACGCGACCGCAATCCTCTGCTGATGCTAATACTGTATTTAGACACTTATTTGCCCATATCTTCTTCCATTAAATTTTAGCTATACATATATTACAAATATTTTTTTTTCATAAAGACACATATGTCATCAGCAGAGGATTACGGTCGCGTGAGTTATAGTTGCCTACAGTAACTATAACGGGGGAATTTCATTGGTTTTTTATCAGTAAAATGTCCAGCTAACTATAACATGTGTGAAACCTATGGTTTTTTCAGTGAATTAGCAAGGTTTTTTAAATGCTATTTCCTAACTATAACGTGTGTGAAACCTATGGTTTTTTCAGTGAATTTGTACGGTTTTTTAAATGCTAAGTTACTTTACTCCATTTGTGGCGTGCGCGCCCACTTAACGCAGTTCGTTCCGTGCACGGTTTTTATCAACTTTAATAAGCCCTGTACATTTGGTGGCCTTCGGCCACCAAAAGCACAGGGGGTGAGGTCAATGTGGATAGTGTTTTTTTTATTTCGATTTTATAATTTCATGTTGCCAAAATTACGTTTTTTTTCTCTATTAATAAGCCCTGCACATTTGGTGGCCTGCGGCCACCAAAAGCACAGGGGGTGGGGTAAGTGTGGATAGTGTTTTTTTTATTTTAATTTTTTTACCGTAAGCGTACGGTAAGCTTACGGTAAGCGTACGGTAAGCGTACGGTAAGCGTACCCCGCGAAATTGCCGAAAAAAAAATAAAACCGTTTTTGCTCTTGGGGGATGTTTGGGGACTCCCTCAACATGACTATGTGGGAGGGAGTTGTCAAAACAGCCCCGTAACATGTTTTTGGCCATCAGTGCGAGAGACAAAATGGCGGACGCCGCTTCCTGGTTTCGGCCGATTCGAATGTTTACTAAGATCTAAGAGCCAATCAGAATCGCGCTCGCGCACGCCACCGTAAGCTTACGGTAAGCGTACGGTAAGCGTACGGTAAGCGTACCGTAAGCGGGCTCAGATATATATATTGATTTAAAGGCTATTTTCTCAGAATCTACTGAACAGATTTACACCAAACCTACAAAAGGCACTTCCTTGACCTAGGGACTACCTCTCTGCCAAATTTCTAGTAATTCTGTTCAGCCGTTCGGGCTGTAGCTCGTTCTAAAGGTCCTATGGAAAAATGCATGGGAAAAACGCGTTTTGGGACCCCCCTTTTATCTCAGCCCCCGCTTGACGAATCCCCCCGAGACTTTCAGGGTAGGAGCGGAGCGTAGCGCCCCACCTATTTTGAGAAATTCGCGAGGATTCGTCGACCGGCGCCAAAGTTATTCAAAATAGAATGTTGAGGTTTTCCTATGGAAACGTGGTCCTAACTATAACTACCTACTGGCGACCGCCAGTAGGTAATATATATATATATATATATATATATATATATATATATATATATATATATATATCGAAGAGTTTCACTCCCACTACTTCCGACCTCCACGCAGCGGCGGCGGCAAAGAAGGAGACTCAGACCCCGCTGAACTTCAGGTAAGGTATTTAATACGATTTCCAACCCACGCACGATGCGTTTCGGGCCGCAAGAGCCCTTGATCACATACGAATTCTAAATCGCCATTACAATTTTTATGTGTTTGCTTAGTGTCCGCCTACTTCCACCCTTCTGTGTCACATGGTAATGGTCATAGAAAAAAGACTTGCGTTGCACAATAAAGTATGCGAGGTCCATTGCGAAGTACACTTAAATGTGTAATTAGGGTTTTTGTTATGCAATTTTATCAATAAAGTAAAAACCTTCATCGTATTTAACAAAAAAATTGTTAAAATACAGGTACCTTGATATTATACTCTTATGTGTGTATACACCTATTTTATATTTATCTTTTGTAAAAAATGTCTCTCTGGATAAATCCATTAAAGCATAAAGTATAGCAGCAAGTCTTAATAAAAATAGGATCATATACTGGATGAATCCAGTGCAACAACAGAATAAAGTGCATATGTACAATGGCAGCAAGGAAAAATTTGATTAACGTTAATGTGCAAAATGGTGCAAAATGTGCAAAATATATCAATATACAGTGCAATAGAGAATTTACGAAGGAAAACCAATTTCAGTATAGTAAATATGTACACAATCTTAAGTACCATTAACAGTAAAATTCCGCTCATGAAAAATACTATTAAAAAGACACATACTGTAAGATTGCACATAAAAAGAAAAAAAGTTTTCTCATATACTTAAAAAAGGTTCAGATTTAGGGAAAAATGATAATTATATATATATATATATATATATATATATATATATATATATATATATATATATATATATATATATATGACTGGCGACAGGTGTTGTATTTTCAAACGCACATTTTATATCTCATCTATGTACTTTGCATTGGTATTACCAATGGTTATTGAATTAAAACATGGATAACGACAAGACTCTGTTTTTTCTCTCTCTCTTATGTTCTGGAATGGCTCTATACTGCAAGTACAAAATATTGTTTCATCTTATTTCTGATCTTTTTTTCTTTCTCGCTTCTCGATGTGCCCATTCATAAAAAATTGTGCATATCCTCAGTGTTATTCAACCCATTAGGCCACTTACTATCGAACTCAAGAATGATCTTAGTTTCCAACTGTCTTAACTGGCGCTCCCTATTTCCACCCCTCCGTGGTTTCGGGATAGCGTTGATTACATAATATGTAAGACAGTTAATATCATTAGCATGGGTTCGCTTAAAATGACGTGCTACTGGGTAAGCCGGATCGCTATGTAGAATGGCCCTAATATGCTGCAATATTCTGACATGCACCTGCAGCTTCGCACTCCCAATATAGTTAAGGCCGCAGGTGCATGTCAGGACATATACAGCATACTCAGTTTTGCAGTTATAGTGGCCATGAATTGGAATTGGAGACACACTGAATGGAGTTGAATAATGAGTCTTGTTGCAGCCAAATTTGCAGGCTCTACAAGTGGCGCATTTTCTGAATCCGTTACTTGGCTGTAACCAGCCAATAGTTTTCCTGGTCTCTGGGGAACTTTTATCAAGGATAGATCCCATAGATTTACCTTTTCTGAATGTGATCACTGGAGTTTCTGTTAATCTATTGCAGAGCACAATGTCTGTCATCACTATGCGCCAATGCTTTTTGATAATGGCTCTAATTTTGCGTTCTTCATTGCAATAGGTCGTGATTAATCTTGGTGTATCCACCTTGAATAATCTAGTGTCTGATTCACATTGTGTCTCGCTATTGACATTCTTAAAAAGGTTGTGTGCTAGCTTTCCTGATAGCTTCGCCTATGATTTTATCGCTATACCCTCTAGCTTTCAACCTTCCCACCATTTCGTCATTATTGCAAATACGCTTGAGTCTGAGAATTCGCCATACGGGATGCTTGCAATTAAATGCCTGGGATGCGAACTTTTAGCATGCAGCATAATGTTCCCTGATGTTGGCTTTCTGTATAATGTAGTAGCAAGTCTACCTTCCTTAATATGCACTAACACATCCAAAAATTAAATTTGTGTCTTATGGATATGGGATGTGAAAACTAGGTTCATAGTGATTTTATTGATGTCTTCAATAAATTGATGGGCTTCTGTCTCATTCCCTTTCCACAGTATAAAAACATCGTCTATGTATCTCAAGTATGTAACTACATGTGTCTCAAACGCTGCCTGGTGCGCCTTGTTAAGGACCTGTTCCTCCCACCAGCCAACATGCACGCATGCGTAGCTGGGGGAGAAACAGGCCCCCATAGCTACGCCTCGTTGTTGTCTGAAAATATCTTTGTTAAAAAGAAAAAAATTATTGTTGAGGCACCATGAGATGAGCTCTAGAATAACTTTGTTATGTTCATAAAATTCACTTGTTCTTAAATCCAAAAAATGTTTGACCACTCTTAACCCTTGGTTATGGTCTATACTGGTGTACAGTGATTCTATATCCAGTGAATTAGATATAGATCTTCAGTCCAGGTTAAATTCTCGATTTTTTTCAAGAAGTCACCAGTATCTCTGACGTAGCTAGGTAGGTTCCTTAACTATGTTCTGTAGAAAGTGGTCAACGTATTGGCCAACCTTCTCACTTACACTGTTAATAGCTGATATGATGGGCCTACCGGGAACGGGCATGACATTTTTATGTATTTTGAGAATTAAATATAACACCGGTAATACGGGGAACTCATTATACATAAATTTATACTCTTCAGTGGATATGAGGCCTTCTCGTCTCCAATGTGCCAATCGTTTTTGTAGAGCTGCCTTCGCAGTATTGTATTCATTAATGCTAGATTTTATGTAGCAACTTTCATCATTCAACTCTCTATGTGCTTCATGAATGTAATCATTTTTAGGCCACAAAACCAAATTGCCACCTTTATCTGATTTTTTTACGACCACATTGTGATTTTCACTTAATTTTTTCATTAATCTCTCATTTTCTTTTTTATTGAAAAACATATTTCTTTGTTTTCTGTTTTTATTGACATTATGATTCAACTTTTTTAAATCATTAGTGATCATATCATGATATGTGTCGATGGCATCTTTAGGCATTAATGGTATAAAACATGATTTAGGTTTAAAAGGACTGATCCCAGCCCCTTTCTGTGTTTGGTTAATTTTTCTTAGCCTCTCTTGAGTATCCACATTTGTATCATCATGGAATATTTGAGAGTCAGATTGTGCATGTAAATCATGTAATGTGAGCAAAGTAGGAATGTCAGAAGCTGCCAACATCGGACCTTGTATTACTTCTTGTTCTGAAGTTTTATCCACTTGTTGTTTCCCAGATTTTAACACAAAACATTTCTTAAGTTTAAGCTTTCTAATGAAGCAATAAACATCAATGCGAGTGCGTGCATAGTCAAAGCTGTCCCCTGGGCAGAAATTTAGACCAAGTGCCAATAGTTGTTCCTCCGCTTTGGTTAATTCTACTGAGGACAGATTAATGATGCTGTTGTCTTTTAGTGCCGTTTTTTCTGCCACTGTGTTTTCTTTTTTATGCTTTTGTTTGCACCTTTTGCGCCTAATGCTTCTTCTTTTGTTTCTGCGTTTTCTGTTGGCCTTTTTTGCTGCCTCGGCCGTAATGTCAGCAGTCTCTCCTCCACTAAAAAATCAAGCTCTTGTTCCACATTTAATTTAGTTTGTCTTTCATTAGGACGGTCCAATTCTACGCTCGATCCGCTTGTCAATGATACAGTATCCACACTTGAGGAATCATTATTGATATCCACATTGGTATGTGAACTGGTTACATTGCGTTTAGCTTTCTCACTGTAGTGGTGTCTTCTCATGGTGTCGAATTTGCGGGCAAAGGTAAAAATCTGACCAAATATATATATATATATATATATATATATATATATATATATATATTATCTACTGGCGGTCGCCAGTAGATAGTTATAGTTAGGACCCTCTTACCATAGGAAATCTGCAACATTCTATTTTGAATAACTTTGGCGCCGGTCGACGAATCCTCGCGAAATTTTCAAAATAGGTGGGGCGTTGAGCTCCGCTCCTACCCTGAAAGTCTCGGGGGGATTCGTCAAGCGGGGGCTGAGATAAAAGGGGGGTCCCAAAACGCGTTTTTCCCATGCATTTTTCCATAGGACCTTTAGACAGAGCTACAGCCCGAACGGCTGAACAGAATTAAATGAAATTTGGCAGAGAGGTAGTCCTCAGGTCAAGGAAGTGCCTTTTGTAGGTTTGGTGTAAATCTGTTCAGTAGATTCTGAGAAAATAGCCTTTAAATCAATATATAAATCTGAGCCAGCTTACGGTGCGCTTACGGTGCGCTTACCGTACGCGTACGGTGACGTGCGCGAGCGCGATTCTGATTGGTTCTTAGATCTTAGTAAACATTCGAATCGCCCGAAACCAGGAAGCGGCGGCCGCCATTTTCTCTCTCGCACTCTGAGTGGGGCAGCATAAATGAAGCCAAAAAATGTCTAAAGGGGCAGTATATTGAGATCATAACCACCCAGCAGTGATATACAGCTAACTATAACATGTGTGAAACCTATGGTTTTTTCAGTGAATATATATATATATATATATATATATATATATATATATATATATATATATAGATATAGATATAGATATATATATAGATATAGATATATATACCGCTTGCTACACTGGATGGGGTTTTGAAGTACTTTTTTGTCGAGTAGCACGCTATTCTGGAACCCATAAGGATTAGTTTGAGTGGAGGATATGTTAGTCACTTATTTGGATTGAGAAGGGTTGGGTAGCGGTAGAAAGGGAAAAAAGTTTGCATTTATATAGTGCTTGTAACCCTGATGGTGTGTTGAAAGGCTTTATTGGTGAGTAGCACGCTACTCTGGAACCAATAAAGGATTAGTGGTGATTTAGTATAGTGGAATATGGAATTTGGTAAGTGAACATGTAAGTCTGTTATTTTGATTAAAAAAGGATAGTGGAGGATTTGGATATTTTTTTGTTGAAGTCATAGCAGTAGGAGGAGGCTTTTGGATGATTAAAAAGGGGTTTTGAGGGGAACAGTCAGAAGGAAGAGTTTAGAAGGGTTAGTTTTTGGGGGATTGGTATAGTAAAAGAGATACCAGATGAGTAGGGGAGAGTCTAGCAAAGGTTATTTTGGGGATCATAGTAGTGGTAAGGGGTTTGGAAATGAGAGAGTGGATGTGGAGGATATAGTGATAGATGTATAGGCTGAGAAATAGGGTATGCATTGGAAAGAGTAGTAGAAAGAAGTTTGAGATGAGTCAGAAAGTTGGGCATGAAGATATATTGAGAGAAGTATAGGCTGAGAAATAGGGTAGTGCATTGAAAATGCTAAATTAGAAGAAAGTGATAAATATATAGATCCATAAGAACATTGAAAGTATATAGATGTATATAGGAGGTAAGTATATGTAGATTAAAGATATTGATAGAGGTACAGGATGAGAAATAGGGTAGTGCATTGGATATGCTTTTTCTGGAGAAAAGTAACAAACAAACAGATCCAAGTACATGGAAGGTATATAGATGCACAATGGCAGCAAGTACATGTAGACCAAAGGTGCACCATATAAACTCTGGTTTTCAAGTGTTATTGTACTTTAACTTTTATTTTTATCAACATAATTATTCTACATGTTTATACAAAGCAATACACAAAGGTAGGTACATATCTATAGTGAAAATAAATGCTTATATACAGAGGGATATGCAGTAAATTTATTTTTGCGTATGGTGCTTAAGTGGGGAAGGGACAATTCTTGAGTAGTTCTCTGTAGATAAGGTGGTTGTCGGTGAATATTATGCTGGGGGGGGGTTAAAGAGTGCCATAGTTTGGCTGCTTGAACAGAGAAGGATGTGCCACCCATGTTTTTTTCTTGCATATTGGGATTTTGAGGCGAGGTGCCCCTTTGTTGAATGTGTTTGGTGATTTTATTCCTGATAAAGAGCAGTCCTATTCCATGTATTGCTTTGAGGGTGATACAAAGCAACTTGAACGTGGATCTTCTGCCAATGCAGGGCTTTCAAGGCAGGTGAGATGTGGTCTCGCGGTTTGATATGCAACAGTAGTCTGGCAGCCGAGTACTGAATCCATTGTAGTATTTTCATGGTTGTTAAAGGTGATCTGTGGTAGAGGCTATTGGCGTAATTGAGTTTGGACAGTACAAGGGAGATGGTAGCTTGGAACTTGTGTGGAAATCCCAAATGAGGGAAAATTTGTTGCAGCGTTTTTATAGTGACAAAGTGTGATCTTGCTAATTTGTCCACTTGGTCATTCATCTATAGCTTGGAGTCCATGGTCATTCTGAGGTTTCTTACTTCCGGTGATCCCAGTTTATCAGGCCAGGCGGCAAGCGGGTCATAATGTTTCCAAACGCAACACTTGAGTATTTCCGTTTTGGAAGCATTCAATTTGAGATGGCGCCAAGTCATCCACTGATCCACGGCTCTGAGATAACTGAGAATTGGGGATTTTCCAATGTCTTTGGGGTATACCAGCTGAAGGAGTATGTGCGTGCCATCTGCATAGTTATAGCACATGATGTGAAATTGATTGATCAGGACCGGTAATGACTTCATGTAGATGTTGAAAAGCATGGGCAAGATTATAGAGCCTTGAGGGACCCTTGCTTTTGTAGAGTATGGTTCGGACGAGAAAGGTGGGGGTTTGGATGACATTAGTTCTGTTTTGAAGGTAGGACGTGATCCAGTCTAGAGCAGTTCCCTCTGTGCCGGCTTCACAGAGTCTTTGTTTCAGAGTGGCATGGTCAACTGTGTCAAAGGCAGCCCGAGAGGTCCACGAGGAGTAGTGCAGCAACCCCGTTGCGGTCTACTTTTTTTTTACAGGTCATCCCAGATGGCAAGGAAGGCAGATTCAGTGCCTCTTCACCAACGGAATCCTGTTTGGAAGTCTGAAAGTATGTTATTCTCTTCAATGAATTGTGACATCTGGGCGAACGCTGCTCTTTCTATCAGTTTATCATGGAATGGTCCATTTGAAATGGGTCTGTAGTTATCAGGGTTCAGCGAGTCCAAGTTTGTTTTCTTCAGTAAAGGGAGTATGTGTGACTTTTTGAGTTCTTCTGGAAATATTCCGGTAGTTAAGCAATCGTTGATGATTCTTCTTACTGGAGGGGCAGCAAAGGTTGTTAAAAGAATTGTCTTGAAAGTTTGTGGTAGACACAAGTCATAAGGACTGCCAGCAGGCCTGCTAGCTTTGACCAGGCCCATAAATTCATTGTGTGAGATGTGTTAGAAGGAACGGAGAGGCTGAGTTAGAGTATTCTTGGATTGTTGTTTTGTACAAGAGTTAGTGCGGCGCTTTGTTTCCATTTTAAGTATGAGTCCAATGTGTCTGCTTTGTCCATGTAATGATTTGCTAGTTTGTCTGTAAAATCTTGAGTAACAGGATGAGTTACTTCTAGGCAATTTGGTGCATTCCCAACCTTCCTCCCTGCGCTGGTGCACAATGGGCTTCATAGTGCCAATACAGGCACCCTTGCACCATGTGGCTGCCAACCCAGTCACTCTTGTACCTTGGTGCAATGGGGCATGCATGCATTGCAAGCATGATTGTTTTGTGCAGGAAAGGGCACCTTCCTACACAAAAACAATCCTTATAGGCATTTTAATCTTTGAACGTGTGCTGCAAAAGTATTTTGCAGCACACATAGAAAGAGGAATTAACGAGGAGAAATAAAGATATTTCTCATTGTTACACCTCTCCTGGGGAAGCGTATGTTCTTGGCTCATTCCCAGGTTTACAAGCTCTTGTAAATATCGCAATGAGTCAGTATCCATGGGAATTGCTTGGGAATGCCATGAAATGCGCTGCATTACTCCAGATCTTTGGAACCACTGAAAGCCACACAAAGTGGCTTTGAATAGCTTAGAAAATCTGACTTACCGTCTGTATCACTCTTGCTCCATGTTGTGTGGTACAGGAGTGACTGAACTGGGTCATAAATATGGCCCTAGGTGCTAGGTTCCAATACAATTTTCTTATCATACAATTAGTACTGGGCATTTAACCTGATTCTAAGTACTTCAAAGTTTTAGGAAAACCAGGAGAAGGCTGCTACACAAATTTGATTGTCCATGAGCACTGTTTATGGTTGCATGAAAAGATTGAGAATACAATATAGTTTCCAGTTTGCTCACTACATCGCAACTGGGGTGGGAGTAGTTCTGAGGATGTGACCACCATTAGGAAAATGGCACTCTGTTGGAGGCTCTGTCCAAATTGTTAATCTATTTTTTACAGCCATCATACTTGGATGACCTGACGAAGCCAGTATTTAACCTCACGTCTTCTGATGGTTTAGCTATGCTTATCCAGTGGATTACATCTAGTGGTAGACGTTGGGCAGTGATGTCCACTCACCCCAGTGAACTACCTACCTTGTTTCAGGTCCTTTTATAGTACTCACTACATTAATTATGCATTACTGAATCATTCTACACTCAGTCTTTGAAGATGAGGGTAAAAAAGGTAGGAAGACTATGAGGCCTTCTCTCTTGGTCTTTGGGCAGCCGGTGGTTACTGTGGCATCAGCGGAAGATACTATTGTTTACCATTACTGCCCACTGTTGACTCATCTGCTAAGGCAGAGGAGTGTCGCCCCACTGCTGCTGTGCAGTAGTAAAAGTATTCTTCCCTGCTGCGGCACATGAGGGAGGGCTGCTCTGCTGACAGAGCTGGGATGAGTGGAGTGGTGGGCACACTAAAGTGTGCATGATGCTTTGACCGGCCCTCTCAGGTCGGCCAAACATTCATGCACACTTAAGCATGTTCTCCATGCAGACCGCATTACAGCCTGCATGGAGAACATGCCCAGGTCCACAGTTCCTGTCTAAGCGCTGAACCAAAAGACACACAATTGATGGACGTAATGCAAAACAAATCAATACATTCAATACAATAAAATACAATGAACCAAGGCGCTCAGACCAATCGGACTGCTGATTGCAGTGTTGGGATTGGCTCAGGGGAGCTTGGCTGCTTCCTGTTCGGCAGAGGAGAGACGACTGGGACAGAGTGGCAATGCAGTAAGTGAATTTTTATGTTTTCCACAATTATACCTCCTTATCCCCTCACCCTCCCCCACCCCACCACCCCATATCTGTGTTGGCCACCACTGTTACTGTCCCAACAGCATTCCATTCTTGATGCATAACAAAGGAACTCCCTTTGTACACTTGACCCATCCAGGACACCAAAAACGAACAGTGAACTAACCTCTTCCAAGGAGGCAATAAAGAGACTACAACTTGGATACAACATAGCAAAGTAAACACACTGGATGGACTTAATGTCTGATCAGATTTCCATTCCCAAAAGAGAGTAAGGGCCTAATTTATCAGAGAACAACAAGGAATGAAACCCCTGATGAGCACATAGGATCCATGGTCCTGCAATGCACTTCGTTCTCGTTCCTCTCCTTCCCACAGCTTCAAGACAGCCATTGGTCACCACCCAAGCCATATTGGCTAGCCCCAGAAGAAATGTTTGTGACTACCCACTCACTAGACTCATAGTAAAACCGACTAGCACTGATGCGCACACTGGCTGTGCCAGTAAGCTAGACAGAGCTGAGTAAGGGTAAGTATGGTAATAAAAGGCCAACTTTGATAAACATAGAAGAAATACTGGGGAAATCTAAAGTTCCCATCGAAATAAAGAACATTGATCCTGGAAATACACAATCTTGT
Source organism: Triturus cristatus (assembly GCF_964204655.1). Classification (NCBI taxonomy): domain Eukaryota; kingdom Metazoa; phylum Chordata; class Amphibia; order Caudata; family Salamandridae; genus Triturus; species Triturus cristatus. Next base: position 128,169,985 of record NC_140583.1, read on the forward strand.
GAAAGCATTAGACGCATTCAGATTGGCTTTCAGAGGCCCTATCGTGATCATGTTCTCCGTGGCGGGCAAGTGCAGAAAGGGTCTGGTTGTTTCCTTCTCCCCATACATTAACTGGAACTATCTCTGTGTCAGCTCATGTGCTTCAGACGGCAGGGCTCGGAAACACAGCGCAGTAACTGCCTCTTCCTGTTACCAAACTCCACCGTCCAAAAAACACGCACTAACTTTGCGATGTTTCCTGGTAATGCGTGCTCTGAGACAGAAAAAGAAACGCGCAGGCGCAGCAGCTAGTGAGGATGCCATGGGTCCTAATGCAAGCGAGGAAAACGGTCCCTTTCACACTTGTTGGGGTAGTAAAATATATCAATTATAGGGAATCAGTAGGATCCTCATGGCTCCTGAGCCCATGCCGCTGCACCAGCTGCTGTGAAGACCCCTTCTGCACCACTGGAGTGTCCCTGTTTATGATGCTTCGGTGGGTCAATGACCTGCACCATATTTACGAAGTGGAATTAGGCTGCTTTGCATGGCTTAACGCCGCTTTCTAAATATCGTACCCTTTCATTCAGGTATCTACGTGAAAGGAGCAATGGGTGTTGCTGTGGCTATTTCACTGCAAAACTCATTGCCTTTTGATGCTGACCCAGATTTACCAGGATGTGTGAATCTGAGGAAGAGACAAAAATAATGCCACTGAAAAGCAGGCGTTCGAGTGGAACATCGGGGAGAAATACTCTTCGTTCTCATTGTTTTTGCTCGCTCCATGTGGAATGCAGCACACATAGAAGGAGAAAATCATCTTTAATGATTGTTTATGTGCAGGAATGTATCATCCCTGCAACACAGACACCTTTGCACCATGGCGCAAGGGTGTCTGTGTTGGCGCTAGTCAGCGTTTTCTAGCGCCGGTGCAAGGTTAAACACAGGGCTGCGCCATATTCTTGTGAATACGACGTATCCCTCCGTTTTTAAAATGACATAGCACGGCACTGCTAAATTGCTGCAGCTCCGCGCCAGAATGCGATAGCTAGAGGGATGTGCAAAGTCAAAAAATGCAAAGAAATGCTCTAGGGATGCTAATGAAATGAAGTTAAACAAAATACACAGTATGCTTTCAGTTTTGTGTAGCAAGATTTTTTCAACTAAAGTTTTATTTGCGTAAAATTCCAATTTGTCTGACCATTTGCTTGCAGTTTAAAGGGTTTGACTTCTTCCCTGGGTCTGATGTATGAAGAGCCAATAAGCGGAAGTGGCTGACAGTAAACTAGCCACAAGGCAAACCCCTTAAAATGAGTGGCTTTCATTAGACCCAAACTACTCAACAACAATACACACATCTCTCATTTGCGAGGTCAAGACCGTTGCTCAGCAGTTACCTTGGAAGTGCAGTCTTTACCATCTCAGTCTGAGGGGGCCAAGCATTCATGGAGAGGCATTGATGGAAACTAACTCGGACAAAGAGCAGTGGGTGTAAATAAAGCCTGTCACATCAGCTTTCGCAATAGACAGGAAGATAAGGGGTCACTGCCTGAAAGTATAGATCTGTTGACATGCGCATTAGTTTCCATGATTGGAGAGAGGCCCTGGCTGATGGAGGCGCCCTGACCTCTGCAGCTTGCGCCCGAGCCTTATGAAACCTGGACAGAGTAAATAGGACACCTATTAGTCCCAGAGCCCGAAGGAAAGCAGTCCTCTTTTCTCCCTGGCACATTGTCGCAGCAGCCCATCTTAACAAGCATTTCCAAAGGCAGTATGTTGCACCTATGTGAGATCTATGCGCTTTGTTGGGGTAGAGTAGAGCAGCATGGCATATAGTTAAGTGGCAAGTATTGTGTGGCAAGCAGCAGATTGGCATTGTGTGGAGTGCAGTAGCATTGTGTGGTGTGGACTGGAGTGTTTTTGTGTGCCATGGAGTGCTATTGTGTGGAGTGGAGTGAAGTGCAGTTGCATTGTATGGCATTGAGTAGAGTGGAATTGTGTGGCATGGAGTGGCACTGAGCAGAATGAAATTGTGTGGCATGGAGCAGTATTGTGTGGCGTGGAGTGGCATTGTGTGGAATGAAGTGACATTAAGTGAAGTGGAGTGGCACTGTGAGGAGTGCAGTGGGGTTGAGTTCCATTGAGTGGAGTGGTATAGCGTGATATATAGTGGCAATGTGTAGAGTGAAGTGGGGCAGAGAGGCATTGTTTGGTATGTAGTAGAGTAGCATTGTGTGGCATCGAGTGGAGTGGAATTGTGTTACATGGAGTGGAGTGCCACTGTGTGGCGTGGAGTGACATTAAGTAGACAATCTGTGCAACAATTTGTGTTGCACAGATTGTAGTGACATTTTGTGGTATGAATTGGAGTACAGCGGCATTGTGTGGCGTGGAGTAGCATTGTGTGGCATGGAGGGGCATTGTGTGGTATGGAGTAGCATTGTTTGGCATGGGGTAGAGTGGAGTGGCATTATGCGAGTGGAGTGGCATTGTGCAGTGTGGAATGCAGTGTCACTGTGTGGAGTGAAGTAGCATTGTGTGACGTAGAGTGGCATTGTGTGGAGTGAAATGGAGGACCATTGTGTGGCATGGTGTGGAGTGGCATTGTTTGGTGTGGAGTGGCATTTTGTGGTGTGGAGTGGCACAATGTGACATAGAGTGGAGTTACATAGTGTGGTGTGGAGTAGCTTTCTGTGGCAAGAGTGGCATTGTGTGGTGTTCAGTGGAGTGGCATTGAGTGGAGCGCCATAGTGCAGGTGTGGAGTGGAGTGGCATTGGGTGGAATGGAGTGGAGTGGCATTGTGTGGTGTGGATTGGAGTGGCAATTTGTGGCATGGTGTGGAGTTGAGCAGAGTGACATTGTGTGGAGTGGAATGGCATTGTGTGGTGTGAATTGGAATGGAGTGGCATTGTGTGGAGTTGAGTGGCATTGAGAGAAGAGTCACTGCCTGGAGTGGAGTGGCACTGTGTGATGTTGGATGGAGTGGAGTGACATTGGGCTGCATGGAGTGTCATTGTGTGTCATGGAGTGGTGTGGCATATAATGGAGTGACACTGTCTCATGTAGAGTGAAGTAGAGCATGGAATGGAGTGGCATTTTCTGCTGTGGAGTGTAGATGCTTTGTGTGGCATGGGGTGGAGTGGAGTGCGGGGATAATATTGAGCAATTCAGCAATGTTGTTGCTCCGTCACCCCCTGCATTTCTGATCTCTAAGATCAAAGATTACGTCTGATCCCTCCCTGTCAAGCCAAGCTAGGAATTTGCCAGCTTTGTTTCCAACATCATATAGCCTCCACATTGTGGCTTTTTGGGTTATGAGCACCGTGTCAGTCACAAGATTTTTATATTCCAGTTGCCAGAGGTGGAACCTATATAAGAAAGTGTCATCTACTACTAAGTGCAGTCAGAGCTTCAGCTCCTGGATCTCCATCTCTAGATCGTTCACCTTTTTTTCTATTTTTTTACTCCTGCACCAAGGATATCGCCTATTCCCTGATCGCCATTTTGTAGGTCTCCCACACTGTGAGCGCAGAGGTCACCAAGCCCTGTGAAATATTGATCAGTATATTACCAGAGCTTCTCTACAATTTTAATGTCAGGAATTGAAGGGCCCCACCCGTATCAGTTGGCAGTCCTATTGCAGAGCACAGTCCACATTGTTGAAAGATCTAAAATACCCTTGGCTAAAATATGTACTTCAGAGCAGAGAGGTGTCTCTTCATGCACATAAACAATCAACAATAGCGATTTGAGATTTCTATGAGTGCTGCAGAATGCAACACACATAGAAAGAGCAAAAATCGAGGAGAAACTCATAAAATCTCCTCGTATTGCCATTCTAAGACTAGGTATTACCAGGCCTTCGTTTTTGGCGCTTCCCCAGCCTTGTCAATGTGGGTCAAAAGCAATGGGTCGGAATGCCCACCTCAACACCAATTACCTGGCCCTTTGCCGCAGCAGACTGCGGTGGAAAGGGGCATATTTACAAGGTGGTATTAAGACATGTTAAGTGGCGTAGCATCACCTTGTAAATATGGGGAATGGCGCAATGCCACCAGAGCGTCAGAAAAGTGACGCTTCTGTGGCGCTAGGAGGTTGTAAATATGCCCCATGATTTATAACCGTCCTTACTGCTTTTGTACTTTGGTGACGGAGTTCACAGTTTTTTTGCACTACTGGTGCATGTGTTTCCTGAACACTGGTCTATTACTGAACTTTAATTAAGCAGATAATGTTTTTCTTTTTACATCCTTGTATCCTGAACACCAGTCTATGATTCTTTTGTGTTTAAAGGAAGTTTATTTGGTACAAACATAAGATAGAATGCAATAAACAAAGAACTATCATATGCATAGAATAATATGGTAAAAATAGAGGGAAAAGGGAGAAAGAAGTAAAGAAGGAAAAAACAGAGGGAGAGAAAGGAAGAAAATAAAAGGGAAGGGGAAAAGCATCCATTTTATGCATGATATATAAAAAAGCAACAATTATGCATAAAAATTCCTACAAACATTAAAGTATTCTATAACCATAAGATAAATCTTAATTAAAACAGTAGTAAGTGTAAATTCAAGGGGGTTTGGGTACTTCTTCAATGCAGGGATTATGCACTAATAGTCTTTTAGCTGAAGCATTTAAGAATTCAGTAACAGACATCCAAAGTGTCTCTCTTTTAATGACAAGGGAGATTGGGTGTACATAAACTCAGAGGCATCTTTCAATGATTTAGTAACCTGTTGAAATGCGACAGCTATGAGCAAGTCAATAATATAAAAAGAAGGGGACCAAACTTCAGAAACGCTACCCAGGAAATTATGTAAAAATGAAAAAGGAATATGGGAATGACAAATGACGTTAATCTGCCGCCAGACTTGGGTCCAGAAAGTATGGATTACTCGACAGTCAAAAAGCATATGTTTGAGATCTGCTGATGGAGTGTTACATGACCAACAGGAAGAGGACTTGTTAGGATCAATCTTATGTAGTTTAGCTGGAGTGATGAGGAGCCTATTATAAATAAAAAATAAAGTTTGAGTAGTATTAGCTGTTCTAGAAGATCTCCTTACCTTAGCCCACATTTTGTTCCATATTGGAATAGGGAAAGATACACCCAAATCAGATTCCCAACTGCACTCTACGTCAGATTTATTGCGAATAGGGAAGTACATTAATTTTTTGTAGATTAGAGAAGCCGAAGGCGAGTTAATTAAAAATGATGTAGTAATAGGAGATAAAGGAGTGGAGGTGTGAGAGATGGAGAAAGAATTGTAGGAGATTTGAGCAACTACTGTTAAAGATATGTATTTAGAATGAAATGAAGAGGGAAGGGAAAAATTAGATTGCAATACCGAGAATGGTATACAAATGCCATCCTGAAAAAGTTGGTGAGTCCATTTGAGAGCATAGGATAATCATTCTTTCCAGAAAATATATTTAGTGTTGAGTTTAATATGCTTATTATACCAAATTGATTAATTCAAAAATTGCGTACATTCATCTAGAACAGAGGAGAAAAGTGGTTGGAAAATGTTCAGAGCATTTTTAAGAATAGGGAGAGAAAATGACAAGGGTGCATGGGTGAGAGACAATAATTCTTCGAAGGAGAAGGGATGAAAAAAGGCTCTCTCGATGTCTACCCACAAGGGAGAGAGATGAGAATCAGTCTCACTCTCAGACAATAAAAAGGAAGAATGTCTAAGAAAAAATGAGGTGTGATAAGAGTCAAAATCTGGAAAATTAACACCACCCATGTGTTTAGGTTTTTTAAGTTTACTAAGAGACATCCTAGGATGTTTGTAATGCCATAAGAATTTTGAAAGGATGCTATAAATAGTTTTATAAGAAAGACTTAGGAATATTAATGGGATTATTAGATAGGTAGAATAATATCACTGGAACCAGCATCATTTTTATAGAATCTAATCTACCCCACCAGGATAAAAATAAAGGGTTCCAACGTGAAGTAGAAGAACGTAAAATTGTTTGTGATTCTTTTAGGTTTAACGTGACAGTAACTTTAATACAACCTCCAGAAACCATGAGGAGCAGTAAATGGTGACAAAACCGCTGAGAAATGCAGGTGACATGAGGAGAAATGAAGGAAAAATGAGAGAGGATCCGGGCGGCATAATATGAAAAAAAAAAATGGCGGCCGAACAAGAAGAGAAAAATGCTGGTAGCGCTCACCCCGGCTTCTGTCATGCGGGTTAAAGGACACCGCTGGGCTTCATGTCTGCTTTAATGCGGATGTGGGTTCCAGATAATGGGAAACGCTGCCCGGAGGAGACACGACCGTTCACCCCGCCACGGAGCTCCACGCAAAGGCGGGCAGCTACGTTGGCTCCGAAGCCACGCCCCCCCCCCCCCAGTCTATGATTCCTGGTCTTGGCAAAGCCTACCAGAGGAGGGCAACGAATAAAAGACGCAGGAGAGTGAGAAATAACTGCAGCGTCCACCTTAGAGATGCCATATGTTCTAAACAGCATGCCTCACATACAATTCTGCACACTAGCTCTCCCCAAGGAAGCTGAAATTTTCATGCGGACAATGAGTGCTTTATCCTGGGGCCTCCAGGGTTTATGACACATCAGGCAGAGGCAGAGTCCTTCTTGAGATATGTTCTGAAATCTGGAACTCTGTTTCCCCTGTGGCCACACTGCTCCCTTTCTCTCCACTTTCAAGAAAGACTTTGGTTCTCTATTTATTAAAAATTTACTAGCTCTCTCTGTTTCACCTTACTACCTCAATGTTCTTGCCATGTGTTCATTATACTCTGGACTTTAAAAGTGCCCAGCCTTCCTAACTATTCTTATAAGTAATTAGCCTTTTGCCCATTCATTTTTAGTATCTTCTTAAATAAGAAGCTATTTATATACATTCATATTGTTTTATTCTATTTTGCTTTTTGGCTGTTTATCTCATTCTGTTTTATCTTTCTGAAGATTTTTATAGCACAGAACAGACACCTAGGGGTGTCATGGCGCTTCTCAAAGAAAATTTTGCATAGAGGAAAACAAAACATTTCAGGGTAATCGGGTACACACAAAAGGTACAAAACTATCAATAGCAGAAGCTTAATCGAAATAGAGTCGATGAGATACAAGACAGAGTCTGATTGGAGGAGATCACAGGATAAAATAGTCATTTCAGAATACAGTCAGTCTAAGAGATAATTAATAAGACAGGAAGTGCAGTCACATCAAATAAACCACAGTGCATTGTTTGGGCCGGCAAGACTTCAGTTTCTGGGGTCCATCTATCATTCAGTCCCCAGTGGGGAGAACTGTGTACTTTCAAAGGATGTGGTGTCAGAAGATCAGTAGAACTTTCAGCTTTACTGTAAATAGTTAGTCAGTGGTAATTGTGCATATAGAGCTTCTAGGCGCTATAAAGAGTTCAAAAATAAAATTTAAATTGCCTCTGGAAAGACTCAGACTTCAGGGGGCAGGTAAGAGAGGTTTGTAACAACAGTTGAGACTGCACCTCCAGGCTTGTAATATAAATGGTTACCAAATTCCCAGTCCCCTCCAGTAAACACTTGTTTTCATACAATCATACATAGTAATAATAACAAACACTTAAAAAGTGCAAATGTTCACCTGGCAGGTATCTTGCCGCTGTCACCAACCTTGCTGGAGAGCTAAACACAATCACATTCTTCCTTCTACAACATCTTCCTAGGCCAACAAAAGTCCATTAGTCCTTTTTTTTTTTTTAGAAAGAGCCAGTTCTTTAAGGTTTTCCTAAAACAGTTTGGAATCTCACTGGCATTAAGGAAAGCTGGAAGCTTATTCCACATTTGGGCTGCCCTTCCTTGAAAAGTTCTACCACCCGACCTCACTTTCTTGAATTTCGGGGCACAGATCCTAATGGTCGAAGCGGACCGTAAGTTCCTCTGTGGCGCGTACTGTTTGAATTTCCTTTGTAGTAGCACGAGTCCTGTTCTGTTTACAGCCTTGACGATCATGCACATAGATTTAAACATTCGTAAGTCCTTTACTGGGAGCCAATGTAGCTCTCTTATGGATTTCGAGGGAGAGTCATATCTTGATTTATTCAGTGCAAATTTTGCTGCTGCTGTTTGTACACTATATAACCTCTCGATGAGATAATCTGGTGCCCCCAGCAAAAGAGCATTACAGTAGTCAATTCTGTTCAACACAGTGCATTGAACCGCTAGCTTTGTAGCTGACTGCGGAAGAAAAGGGACAACTTTCCTAAGATTCCGTGTCAGTCCAAAACATGTGGCTGCCATTTTGTTAATGTCTGGTTCTATAGAGAGCTTCTCATCCACGTGAACCTCTAGGTTTCGCACTACCTGTGATATCTTACGGATAACCGGAAGTCCATCAGAAGTAGATATGGCTCTTTTGAGGAAGAGCAGCACAGAAATTCAGTTTTTCCACCATTATAATCTTGAAAGAATTCGTTTTCAGCCACCTAGCCATTTCTTTTAAACAGGTGTGAAGTCCTTCTTCGGCAGTATGGCTATTTTTGTCCAGCGCCAAGATAAGCAAAATCCCATTAGATCTGATGAGAGTCAAAAGTAGTCCTATCTACATTTTGAAGATGATTGGGCTCAATGCTGACCCCGAGGTACCCCATGGTCTGTTTTTGGAACCCAGAGCGGGAAGAGATAGAGAGCTAGCTTGGGTCCTGTCTGGCAGGTAGGATTTGATCCACTTCAGTAGTGCCCTTTCCAATCCAATCTCTTGCGATCAATATTTGATGGTTGACAGTGTCAAACGTGGCTGACAGATCTAATAAAATCCGCACTGCTGTTTGACCTCCGCCAACTGTCATTCTTAGCCGATCCAAGGCCAGAATTAAATCAAATATTCCTAAATCCATTCTTGTCACATTCATTGTTTGTAACTGCCTGGTATCCAAAATATGTGGTTATGAAAGGCTGCTTTCACACACGTAGCAATTTTAAATGAAGCAAATTCTGCACTCAGCACACGCGCCTTAACACAATGAAGAGTATTTGGTTTATTGCACAAATGGCTGGATACCCGCACGGGTGAATAGAGCGATATACAAACGTAATAACATAACATATAATAACAGCATAAATTCTAGTGTAACAAAGTAGTTGTCAATGCTGTGTCACACGGTTGATATGATGTATATTGCCTGTTCAGCTGAACATCGAGAAACTCTTCAGCACTCACGCAGCCCTCGGGACCTTCATGATAAACTATATATTTGTCTCAGTCTTATTGCAACATTTGTAGCAACACCAAGTAAGGTAGACATGCACTGTGCACTTGTAGCATCAAAGGCGCCCAGACTGCTCCTGGCGACAGTCTGCCTCGTAGCACTGTGCGGTTGGGGATTAGAGAATGGTGTCTCATTGACCCTTTCCATTCACGGGCTCTGGCGGTCACTGTTCATTTCATCAAACTTCACGTCTTCTACTCAGCTTTCAGCTGCCCTCCTTCAGAAGAGTTATTAGTCAATCAATCAATCAATCAAAAATCTTTATTCGCCATCTAGAAAACACCATAAAAGCACATAGCAATAAAAAAATAAAAAATGTCATTAAAATCCATGCTGATATACATCAAATACAGTACTAATTTTTGCTTATTTTGAGTTATTAGTCACAAAAGTGCCTTTCGCCCGCACAGCCTCCACTTTAAATATTGGGTCCTATATCATCATGAGCACATTTCTTTCGAATGCAGTCTCCTCGCCATTCTGTTCTAAACGCGCTGGAATGAGTGTGCAATCCTCAACATCCTGTAATGTTACCCCTGAAGACCAGTCACGACCACCAATGATGGGAGGTGTGGAGGAAGCTAGGAATTTAACAAGGGTAAAGAGTTGGAGGCCCTGATGTATCAACCTTTTTTTCAATTGGAAACCTTTCGAGTCAGAATTTGCAACTGCAGAAATAGTTGTGGGAATTTGTGAATCCCATTTTAGAATCTCATTATATTATATGACCGACTTTAAATGGGACTTTGTCTGGATACCGATAGCTATTGAAAGGGGCTTGGTGCAGGCGTCCCTTACCAAGTCTCAAATCGGGATGCAATGCACCATTGCTTAGCTACCTTAATTCGGGCCACATACCATATACAAGCTACTGAACCCCAAGTTTAGATAGTAACTCATTCACAACATTTGAGTCCCACAAATGGGAACCCTCGAACTCCTTTCATTGCTTGAATGTTGAAATAAGTTTCAAGGAGTAAATAGTAAATTTACTATAAGGAGAATAAACAGTTGTCCACACAACCACTGCCAGCCCTCAGTAAAACATTTTTTTTTTTTTTTTTTTAAAGAAAACTTTTTTTTAATGAAGTCCTCTTTACTCTATGGAAAACAGATTTAAAAAGTGACATATCATTTAAACAAACTCACAGAGATGGTGGTCACATTGAAGCATGCAAGTAAATCTAATGTCAATATCAAAAGACAGTTGCGATAATTACAAAGGTTTAAGTAGATCAATAAACTGGTAGTAAGCTTGTTCTTCCTGGCCTGCAGAATTGAACGAGCGACCCCCATCACCTTGATGAAGAAGACATTGGCACTGAATGAATGCATTGGAAATGTATATGAGTATGACACAAAAAGGGTAAATTAAGATAGATTGATGCTGTAAAAGAAAATGAGCAAAAATACTGTTGTGATGAAAAACGAAATGTGCAAAGAATCCGATCCAATAAACAAATTGATTGATGAGAATTGACTTCATTCATTGATATCCGGTGAGTGTCAAAGAGGACACAGATCCATTCATTGATATCCGGTGAGTGTCAAAGAGGACACAGATCCACACACACAAAGGACGTGCGCATAGGCCTTGAAACTGCACGTGCGATCCTCCTGATTGTCATGGGACTGGAGCAGATCTTAGCAACTCACCGCCCCTCCTGCAGTGACACAAACAAACACTATAAAATAATGTTCACTACAGGCAGTCAGCCATTAAACTCCAAACTAGAAGTGTCCCTTCAATTGAGATGCAGTTGGAGTAGGGACAGGCCACCCTACCTGCGCACTAGTTTGCGCCGTTGGGCACATAACCACAAGAGGTGGCTACAGGCAGCCCGAAAGGAGTGTGGGGCCCTCCACCACATCCGCACCCCACACTAGTGTGACCAGACACGTCACCGCTGCCCCAGTGTATTGAGATCCTTGCAGTCCATTTTTGACTGCTGACACCTCGCAGTAATGTATCTATTGGCCTGAGTCCTGCTATATAGATACTTGCACGTCCCCTTCACATCCCACTACCACCTCTAGACACAGCGCGAGCCCCAGTCGCAGGGCTGTAAACCAGACCCCTACCATCAGGGGCTGCCAAGACCCCTCAGAAGGTATCCCTTGGACTCGCTGAATACTCAGCAGCAAGGGATGCCATGTTAACAACTGAGGGCATTCACATGCCCAGTGTGCCACACACACGCCAACATTCCCACTCTGGTTACGGTAGCGTCCGTCCCGCTGGGGGTGACTCAATGTGAACCTCACACTTTGGAGCACACCCTCGCTCAGGGTGCACGGGGCTCACTTGGCGAAACACCATTTTTTTTTTCGGAGTCTTAAACTTGGGAGATAATTCCACACCATGAAACAAAATCTGGTGCAAACAGATTCTCCCTCATTATTTGTGAGCCCCAGACCGAGAAAGCAGTGTGGATCGTTAAATGAGGGACTAAACCTTGGATCGGAAGTCTCACTTGTTGTTTGTAAGTCTCACAATGTGGGACACAATCTCACGTACTGAGTATGAGCGTCACACCCTGGACCACACCTGGACTACTGTGTTTATTAACACTGGGGCGGGTCCAATATCATATGATTGATCATGATATCATTATCAGGTCTCATGTGATGTCATTTCCACTGTTTTAATAATTGGTGGCCTTGAAAAGAAAACTAAAATGACTTATTTTTGATCACAGAATGAAGGCCAGTGTGCAAATTCACTGATGTTGTAGCATCCCAGAGTAGTATGTTACCATTCACATAGCACTTCAATCCAATGTGAGGTGTACAGAGAAGGGAACACTGCTGCCAAGGTCGGACTGGCCTGGAGGGCCACCAAGCAGTGCCAAGTGTACGCCATTTTATGGCTGTTTGTGGGTCTGGTTTATGGCCTGCCGGGTGGTGTTTATTGTTAATGTCTCTGATATTACTACATTGCAGGCTGCAGTCTTCCATTCCTTGCAAAGCACTTGTACAGCATGTTTTACAAGTACAAATCTGCTCCAGTTTGGATACATTGGCACTTTTTTAGCCATCTGATTCATTAATGGGGCCACTTTTATTCTTTTGGTGCCCAGGCCAATTTCTGTCTCTGTCCAAAAGTGGTATTAGGAATGGTAGAGAGATCGCAGCTTAGGTATGGTGCCTCGACGCATCCGCCCATACACGCCGCACGCCCACAGAGAAAGAGAGAAAGGCAGGGATTGGGGTGGGTTTGTCCAGAACCGAGAAGAATGTTCCAATCAACAAATCATATTCCTCATATATCTAGAAGAAACGCATGGTATAGTGAACACTGCTTAGCAGTGGTGGGGATCAAGGTAGGTGACGTATTCTATGATCACTCCATAATCTTGGATGTCTAGTCACCGCACAAAGCGATTGCATCTCAGTGTGATTTTCTGGTGCTTTTAATATCAATAGGGTTTGTTGCTGGGAAGCTGAGAGTCTCAGCTTTCCACAAACATGTTTCCTGTCGCATCATTCACTGCAAGCCTAGTGAATCGGTCTCTTTTCTGGCCCCCGGCTGCCCTCAGGGAAAGCAGGAAGCCTTTTGTGGCCGCTGGTTCCTGCAACAAACAGCAGCAAGTGAATTGCATGAGCCTGTAAGCTGGAATTTGGTTTAGCCCACTCGACTGGAACATGCGACTCTTCTGCTAAGGTCGAAGAGGATGGGTGATCAGCGGAATGGCAAATGTGACCCCTATGTCCTTGACACCAGTAAGGTCCATGACAAACAGACAGCTAATTAGCAAGTAAGTAAGGAGTACAATCAAACCTATAAAAACAGTGAAACCAGATGGTAGCACCAGATGTGTGTATATAAATTTGTGTGGAATATAATAAAGGTCTAGTACAGGCCTACATTGCTACCAAGGGACTGTGGTGACATTTACAAACCACAAGGCAGAAGGCAGAGTGGTTTAAAAATGTCACCTGAGCCCCGAGTTGGCAATATAGAACCTTGTTACACATGGTACTCATTACGTATTATTATATTACATCATTTGTTAATTGATTTTAGTGCTTTTTAGAAAGATTTAGGTCCACATGCATCAAAGCAAAAACCAGTCGCAAACGGGTAGATTCTCAGAATCTGCCCCTTTGCTACCGGTATTTTTGCATTTTAGATGCATCATCCCAAATGCAAAAATCGCAATTTAAGTAATCTCTAAATTGCGATTACTTAAATTGTCATTGCATTTAAGGAATCACAAATTGGGATTCCTTAAATGCAATGCTTTAAAGTAAAAAAATAGCGATTTCGCTAATAGGGGGCACAAATTACCATGAAGTTGAACTTCATGGTAATTGGAAAAAAATTGAAAAATGCACTAAAGTGCATTTTTCAAAGTTCCATTTTACACACAAACATGCCCTTGGGGCATGTGTGTGTGCAAGATGTACTGATATGCAGGTTTCAGGGGTGCAACAGGGTGTCTTTTTGACACCCTGGCACCCTTGAAATTGCATTCTCAATTTGTGATTCTCTAATTGAGAATCACAAATTGAGAATGTCTTCCCATTCATTTCTATGGGCCTCTAGGACCATAGGAATGAATGGGGAGGTATTCCTTAATTGTGACTCGCAATTTGCGAGTCGCAATTAAGGAATGTTTAGAAATCGCTATTTTTTAAGAGATTTCTACATGCATAGCCTTTTGCTATTCCTTATTAGCGAATCCTTATTTTTCGCTAATAAGGAATCGCAAATGGCATTGTTGATGCATGTGCCAGTTAGAGCATTTGAGAAAAATACGCTTAGTATTCTATTCATTGCTTACCTGAGACTGCAGCTATGTCTTTCACTGCTTTGAGAAATGTTTGTTATTGTTGGTGACAATGTGCTAATAATTAAAATGTTTTATGCAACAATGTGTTTTATTATAAATCAAATTTTAAGTGCAAAGCACATTGAAACTAAAAGCATGGATTCTAAAGTGTGTTTTTCTTTTGTAGCACTATGGTACTACAGTAGGTTTATGAACCCATTGAAAATAAAATAAAACAAAAAGTGGGACAGTGTTACTATTTATTTGCTGACAGGGTTGGCCTTTCACATTTATTTTAAGATAGAAAAAGAAAGACAAAATGACATTTAGACCTATTTTCTGTGAAATACGAACTTTGAAACTACTGGCAAACATTCAGGAAGAAGGCTTCTCCCTCATGTGATATATATATATATATAAATATTACCTACTGGCGGTAGGACCTATTATCCATAGGAAATCCGCAACATTGTATTTGGAATAACTTTGGCGCAGGTTGACGAATCTTCGCGAAATTTTCAAAACTGGTGGGGTGCACCAGTCCGCTCCTATCCTGAAAGTCTCGGGCTAATTCGGCAAGGGGGGCCAAAAAAAAGGGGGTCCTAAAACGTGTTTTCCTCATGCAATTTTCCATAGGAACCGCTAATCACAGCTGCAGCCTGAACTGCTGAAAGGAATTACATGAAATTTGGCAAAGAGGTACCCCTTGATTCACACTCATGTAAATCCGTTCAGTAGTTGCTGAGAAAATCAAAAGTAAAATCATAGATTTATCTGGGCGGAGCCTAACCACACATCTCATTGTGAGATCTGATTGGCTGTCAGCACTTCATCCAAGAAGAGTTGACAGCCCTCTTGGGACCAATATACATGATAGCACCTCATTAAAAAGCATTGCAGTTAATAGAAGGTTTTAAGACTTTAGTTACATTATAAATCATTTGTTGATGGTGCCATGCTCATTTTAGGAATTGTGGTGTGTTCTAAGGTGATTTTACCATGTGAAAAAGCCTTCTGCTGGAATATCATGAATCATGTTAGAGAGAAAACTATTTTCTCATGCTTTTCCCACAGAGGTTTGGAAGGTGATCTATAAGCTAAACTGAGAGCATATTTTCTGTAAATTCACATTATCTTTCTCAGTCATGTGAGAATGAAGTCTGACATTCTCAGTAAAACATGTACATCCAACAAGGGCAGAGGCTGTCAGTTGATTCCTTTGTGTTCTACTGCAGCTTCCCAGAGTGTTCTAAAGAACAACTATAGCGCTAACAGTCCTACTTATGACAAACGTATTGCACACCTGAAGCAATCTTGATTGGAATAAAGTAGTAACTCTTAAAACATTTAATTTAAAAAGGAACAAAATGAGGGGGTTCATTCTGCCATAGAAAGTATGATTAGTGCTGCAGAAAGAAAAATTAGGGTACATTTTGAGTGACTTCTCAAATCCTCTTTTATTTCATTAAAAAATTCTGACATGCAGACTGAAACATGCACTTTCAATACCAGCAGCAGACTTCCCTGGTGAGCAGTAGCTTTACTACAGTGATCTAATGAGCAACTAGAGTGCTAACATTCTGAATTTATGGTAAATGTGTGACACATCTGAATGCTTTCTTGATGGAATCAAAGTAAAAAACTGAAAGTATTTTCTACTGAGGAGACTGTAGTAAATGAGAAAATTAGGAAACTTCATAACAAATAAGTCTCCCAAGATGGCCACCAGAAACAAAAGAGCCCAAATGTAGCACAAATATCACCCAGATGTAGCCCAAGTATAGCCCAATGACAGAATGTCCCAGAGTGTGCTAAAGGACATCTAGAGCGTTAACAGTCTAACTTATGGCAAAAGTATACACCTGAAGCCATCTTGATTGGAATAAAGTGGTAACACTTAAAACATTTAATTTTCAAAGGAACAAAATGAGGTGGTTCATTTTGCCATAGAAATTATGATTAGTGCTGCAGAAAGAAAAATTAGGGCACATTTTGACTTCTCAAATCCTCTTCTATTTCATTAAAGAATTCTGACATGCAGACTGAAACATGCACTTTGAATACCAGCAGCAGACTTCCCTGGTGAGCAGCAGCTTTACTACAGTGATCTAATGACCAACTAGAGTGCTAACATTCAGAATTTATGGCAAATGTGTGACACATCTCAATGCCTTCTTGATGGAACCAAAGTTAACAAGCTTTGAAAATGCAATAGGTCTCGCCCTCGTTTAAGTTAAAGCAATTCTGTTTGTAATTAGGTGGCTTTTTAGCTTTGCTTTTATTAGTGTTTTTCAAACTTTCATGTACATAGCATGCATATGTATGCATATATGTATATGTATATGTATGCATGCATTTATATTTGTATTTATATAGATATGCAGATTATATATATGTTCATATATATATGTATATATATAAACCCACATACATATCTATAAATGCATATGCATATATATATGCATATATATATGTGCATATGTGTGCGTGTAGAGAGAGGTAGAGAGGTAGAGGTGTAGAGGTAGAGGTAGAGAGGTAGAGGTAGAGAGGTAGAGGTAGAGAGGTAGAGAGTAGTGGAGAGAGAGGTAGAGAGAGATAGAGAGGTAGAGTGTAGAGGATGAGTAATAGAGAGTAGAGAGTAGAGAGTGAGTAGTAGAGTAGTAGAGAGAGTAGCAGAGAGTGAGTAGTAAAGTGTAGTAGAGTGAGTAGTAGAGAGTGAGTAGTAGAGAGTAGTAGAGAGTGAGTAGTAGAGAGTAGTAGAGAGTGAGTTGCAGAGAGAGAGTAGTAGAAAGTGAGTAGTAGAGTGAGTAGTAGAGAGAGAGTAGTAGAGAGTGAGTAGTAGAGAGTATTAGAGAGTGAGTAGTAGAGAGTGAGTTGTTATAGAGTGAGTAGTAGAGAGCAGTAGAGAGAGTAGCAGAGAAGTGAGTAGTAGAGTGTAGTAGAGTGAGTAGTAGAGAGTGAGTAGTAAAGAGTAGTAGAGAGTGAGTAGTAGAGTGTAGTAGAGAGTGGGTAGTAGAGAGTGAGTACTAGAGAGTAGTAGAGAGTGAGTAGTAGAGAGTGAGTTGCAGAGAGAGAGTAGTAGAGTGAGTAGTAGAGAGTAGTAGAGAGTGAGTAGTAGAGAGTATTAGAGAGTGAGTTGTTATAGAGTGAGTAGTAGAGAGTAGTAGAGAGTAGTAGAGAGAGAGTAGTAGAGAGTGAGTAGTAGAGAGTGAGTAGTCGAGAGGGAGTAGGAGAGAGTAGTAGAGAGAGAGTAGTAGGGAGTAGTGGAGTAGTAGAGAGTGAGTAGTAGAGAGTGAGTAGTAGTGTGAGTAGTAGAGATTAGTAAGTAGTAGAGAATAGTAGAGAGTGGGTAGTAGAGAGTGAGTAGTAGAGAGTGAGTAGTAGAGAGTGAGTAGTAGTGTGAGTAGTAGAGATTAGTAAGTAGTAGAGAATAGTAGAGAGTGGGTAGTAGAGAGTGAGTAGTAGAGAGTAGTAGAGAGTGAGTAGTAGAGAGTGAGTAGTAGAGAGTACTAGAGAGTGAGTAGCAGATAGAGAGTAGTAGCGAATGACTAGTAGAGAGAGTAGTAGTGAGAGTAGTAGAGAGTGAGCAGTAGAGAGCAGTAGAGAGTGAGTAGTAGAGAGTGAGTAGCAGAGTGAGTAGTAGAGAGTAGTAGAGAGTGAGTAGTAGAGAGTGAGTAGTAGAGAGTAGTAGAGATTGAGTAGTAGAGAGTGAGTAGTAGAGAGAGAGTAGTAGAGAGTGAGCAGTAGAGAGTAGTAGAGAGTGAGTACCTGGTGCTCTCCCTCTAAAGCAGCTCTGCTGACCTGGTTCTCTGGCTCTAAAGCCGCTCTGCTGACCTGGTTCTCACCCTCTAAAGCAGCTCTGCAGACCTGGTTGCTCTGGCTCTACAGCAGGTCTGTTGACCTGGATCTCTGGCTCTAGAGCTGCTCTGCTGACCTAGTTCTTAGGCTACAGAGCAGCTCTGCTGATCTGGTTCTCTGGCTCTACAACAGCTCTGCTGACCTGGTTCTCTGGCTCTAAAGCAGCTCTGCTGACCCAGTTCTATGGCTCTAAAGCAGTTCCGCTGACATGGTTCTCTGGCTCTAGAGCAGCTCTGCTGACCTGGTTCTCTCCCTCTAGAGCAGCTCTGCTGACCTGGTTCTCTCCCTCTAAAGCAGCTCTACTGCCCTGGTTTCTTTGGCTCTAGAGCAGCTCTGCTGACCTGGTTCCCTGGCTCTAAAGCAGCTCTGCTGACCTGGTTCTCTCCCTCTAAAGCAGCTCTGCTGACCTGGTTCTCTCGCTCTAAAGCAGCTCTGCTGACCTGGTTCTCTGGCTCTAAAGCAGTTCTGCTGACCTAGTTCTCTCCTTCTAAAGCAGCTCTGCTGACCTGGTTTCTCTGGCTCTACAGCAGCTCTGTGGACCTGGTTCTCTGGCTCTAGAGCAGCTCTGATGACCTGGTTCTAAGGCTCTAGAGCAGCTCTGCTGACCTGGTTCTCTGGCTCTAAAGCAGCTCTGCTGACCTGGTTGTATGGCTCCAAAGCAGCTCTGCTGACCTGGTTCTCTGGCTCTAGAGCAGCTCTGCTGACCTGGTTCTCTCCCTCAAGAGCGGCTCTGCTGACCTGTTTCTCTGGCTCTAAAGCAGCTCTGCTGACCTAGTTCTCTGGCTCTAAAGCAGTTCTGCTGATCTGGTTCTCTGCCTCTAGAGCAGCTCTGCTGACCTTGTTCTATGGCTCTAAAGCAGCACTGCTGACCAAGGTTCTCTGGCTCTAGAGCAGCTCTGCTGACCTGGTTCTCTGGCTCTAAAGCATTTCTGCTGACCTGGTTCTCTCCTTCTAAAGCAGCTCTGCTGACCTGGTTTCTCTGGCTCTACAGCAGATCTGCTGACCTGGTTCTCAGCCTCTAGATCAGCTCTGCTGACCTGGGTCTCTGGCTCTAGAGCAGCTCTGCTGACCTGGGTCTATGGTTCTAGAGCAGGTCTGCTGACCTGCTTCTTAGGCTCTAGAGCAGCTCTGCTGACCTGGTTCTCTGGCTCTACAACGGCTCTGCTGACCTGGTTTCTCTGGCTCTACAGCAGCTCTGCTGACCTAGTTCTCTGCGCTCACGATACACGCACCCGACTTTGTAAAAATATATTTAAAAATAATTTAAGGTTATTATAAATACAAATATATTATTTTTATGAATATCTTAGATAATCTCTTGCCCTAATATGTATATTAAAGACACATACACCCAGCGTGCCCCCGCACGTATATGACGTCACGCGGGACCCGCCACCGCGCAAGCATCTCGTACCGTAATGCGCATGTGTCACGAATGCGTGGGAGCAGGAGTCGCGGACTGGTTGCATACCAATCGTATACCAATCGCGCACATCATGTAATATTAAATGTATATGATGTAACTGAAAAACATGCAGCCGTCACACACCGCACGCGGATCCTTCACAACTTTTCTAAAATGGTGGCTAGAATCTGCGCACCCACCGATGACATCACTGATGACATCATCCATGTGAACATCTGATACACCTAATCATACACTAGTATAACATTTCATCACTCACTGTAAAATACAGAGTACCATATTTGAAACCATTGACACACCAATACCAGTTACTACATACCCACTCACTGATTCCTAAGTCTACACACACAACTCCCCATTTAACAACAGAATCATTTATACAAGCAGTCACTAATTAATACACTATCAAATACACACATATATAGACATTGACACATCAGCAGTCATCTTAGTCGGTTATGCAGTCATCCTACTCACTCATGAAAAATATTTGTCAGTCAGTCAGTGTCAGTAAATCAATGTCAGTCAGTGTCAGTCAGTCAGTGTCAGTCAATAAGTGTCAGTCAGTGTCAGTCAGTCAGTGTCAGTCAATCAGTGTCAGTCAGTGTCAGTGTCAGTCAGTGTCAGTCAATCAGTGTCAGTTCTGCAATGCCCTGAACCCTAAAACACCACACAAAGCACGACCCCCTACACTGCCGGAAAATCACTGCACTACCCTAAACCCTAAAACTCCACCCCCTCCATGACCCCCTACACTGCCCGAACACTACTGCCCTGCCATGAACCCTAAAACACCACCCCAGCATGATCTCCTACACTGCCCGAAAGACTGCACTGCCCTGAACCCTAAAACACCACCCCCTGCATGACACCCTACACTGCCCGAACACCACTGCACTGCCCTGAACCCTAAAACACCACCCCCTGCATGACGCCCTACACTGCCCGAACACCACTGCACTGGCATGAACCCTAAAACACCACCCCGTGCATGACCCCCTATACTACCCGAAAACCACTGCACTGCCCTAAATCCTAAAACACCACCCCCTGCACGGCCCACTACACTGCCTGAAAATCACTGCACTACCCTGAACCCTAAAACTCCACCCCCTGCATGACCCCCTACACTGCCCAAACACCACTGCACTGCCATGAACCCTAAAACACCACCCCAGCATGATCTCCTACACTGCCTGAAAGACTGCACTGCCCTGAACCCTAAAACACCACCCCTGCATGACCCCCTACACTGCCTGAACACCACTGCACTGGCCTGAACCCTAAAACACCACCCCGTGCATGACCCCCTACACTACCCGAACACCACTGCACTGCCCTAAACCCTAAAACACCACCCCCTGCATGACCCCCTACACTGCCTGAACACAACTGCACTGCCCTGAACCCTAAAACACCACCCCCATCACAACCGCCTACACTGCCCGAACGACTGCACTGCCCTGAACCCAAAAACACCACCACCTGCACGACCCCCTACACTGCCCGAACACCACTGCACTGCCGTAAACCCTAAAACTCCACCCCCTGCATGACCCCCTACACTGCCCGGACACCACTGCACTGCCCTGAACCCTAAAACACCACCCCCAGCACAACCCTCTACACTACCCGATTGACTGCACTGCCCTGAACCCAAAAACACCACCCCCTGCACGACCCCCTACACTGCCCGAACACCACTGCACTGCCCCAAACCCTAAAACACCACCCCTGCACGACCCCCACACTGCCCGAACACCACTGCACTGCCCCAAGCCGTAAAACACCACCCCCAGCACGACCCCCCACACTGCTCGAACACCACTGCACTGCCCCAAACCCTAAAGCACCGGCCCCTGCACGACCCCCCACACTGCCCGATCCCCACTGCACTGCCCTAAACCCCAAAACACCACTACCCGGCACGACCCCCTACACTGCCCGAACACCACTGCACTGCCTTAAACCCTAAAACACCACCCCCCTGCACGACCCCCTACACTGCCCGAACACCACTGCTCTGCCCTAAACCCTAAAACACCACCCCCAGCACGACCCCTACACTGCCTGAACACCACTGCTCTGCCCTAAACCCTAAAACACCACCCCCAGCACGACCCCCTACACTACACAAACATCACTGCACTGCCCTAAACCCTAAAACACGACCTCAGCATGGCCCCCTACACTACACAAAGACCACTGAATTACCCGAAAACACTAAAACACGACCCCCAGCATGACCCCTACACTACACAAACACCACTGCACTACCCTAAACCCTAAAACACAACCCCAGCACAACCCCTACACTACCCAAAGACCACTGCACTACCCTAAACCCTAAAACACAACCCCCTATGCTACACAAACACCACTGCACTACCCTAAACCCTAAGAATCTAACCCCAGCAAGACACCCTACACTACAAAAACACCACTGCACTACCCTAAACCCTAAAACACAACCCCAGCACAACCCCTACACTACCCAAAGACCACTGCACTACCCTAAACCCTAAAACACTCCCCCCTACACTGAGGAAATATGAATTTTGTGATCAGTTATGTCCCCTATCGTAGACCCCAACGGCTCCATGTGCATGCTATAAGTACATGTATGTTCCCTCCAGTTCCAGTTTTAAAGACGCAAATACATGTGCGTCCACCGTTAACATGTCCTCTTTCAGATCCACCATGAATGGGTCAGATATTCCATTCCTAAGTATGAAAGGCCACCGACTTTATGTGGTTCACTCTCCACATTTTACAGATCCAGGCGAGTAGGCCCTGAATTCTGTCATCAAGCCTTTTCCTGCCTTCTGCCTCTGAAAGCTCCAGTCTGAGCCTGCATCTGTATCCATGAACTTTGTCCTACTCCCTGCGCGGCTAACGGTGCCTGATCCAGCCAGTTGCCTGCCAAAAACTGTATTTCACCTTCAAGATTATCTGCTTCGCTCCTCATCCGATGCATTCCTGTCTAGTAGTTTAGGTAAACATTCCTCCAGCTACCGTGCAAAGGGCCAGGCCTCACTGTCCTCGTGCAAGTAATTCATAGCCCCGTTACCATGGAAGATTCCTGCCCTCTCGCATCTCATGTAGACACTTAGACGCCCGTACACGCACTAACAGTCAGTATAGAATAGATTCCGTCCGAAGAGACCTTTCCTTTTGGATAACACAGTTCTTTAAACATAGGATATTAGATATGATTTGGGATTAGGTTGACATGAACCTCAGACTTCTGTCTCCACATGTAGAACTAAATGTCAAGTCCCCTTCACCCTCTAGTTGCACGTCAATCACACGTCATGCGGCTGCGCACGCATCTCTGCCAAATATTTCTGCTGACATTGCAGGATTCTCTTATGGATCCACCCATTTGTGACATCATGTTTAATGACGTATTTTAGTTACACCCATGTTTACGCCTTTTTTGGTTACGTATGCATATTTTATCTCTCTTATCAGCTGTTACGCCTCTTGCATCTGTTTCACTGTAATGTATTTTCTATAAAACTGCTTATCTGTCAATAATATATGCGCCCTTCCTTCCTGAACTTTCGTGGTGATGGAATAGAAGCCTGTAATTCGAATTACATTCCTTTGTATAGGAATAAAGCCTTTTTAAACCTCTAATACCACGGATTCTGCCTCTTATATTTACTGAGTTATTCCTCATAGACTTTACCGCATAAAAAATAGTACCGGTAATGAAATATTTACCACATAAATTGGCGCCCGAATAGGGACACTTTCTCATCTCACGCGCCGGCGGTGCGTTGCAGGCCCGGTCTCCTGCCACAGCTGAACGGACAAAAACGCGTACCTGCAGGATTTCCTGTATCTCCCTCCGGCCAAGCGGGGGCAACTGAGGCTGCGATCAACACCCAGACGAGGCGGTGAGAAGTGCGAAGTATCCCGACCAGAGCCTAGCTGAGAGAGCAAGATCCGAGGTATACAGAGACCCACCAGGTTCCGAAGTTCCGAGTCCAGTCGAGTCGAGTCCAGTCCGGTCCAGTTTCAGTTCCGTTCCGAGGCCTTCCGTTCCGAGCTACCCGGTGAGTACCATTACCGGGGACGCATTTTACGTGCACATAGTCTGTGCCGGTCAAGACGGGTTTGGGTACACAAATCCGGTCTGCACTGTTTCAGCAGTGTATCTGTACTGTTTAGCAGTATATATAGTATGTCTTGCATATAAATAAGTATTACCTAGTATCAGTATTATGTCAGTAACTAGTTTTCTATTAGTTATCATTGTTCGTTAAAAAAAAAACTGTTAAATGTTAAATGTTTAAATACGTTCTATACATTGTGGTGTGAATGACTGTTCATTATTGTGTTTACTGTATTAAGTGTGTTCTAATAATAAGATCTAAAAATGCCGCTCTTTTCGAAACTAAGACAGATCAAAACTAGAAAAGGGGTACTAGAAGAAGCTGTTCCCATTCCACCTAGGGACACTCCAGGATACTTTATGTATCATAAGCATGGCCTAGACGCCGTATTATCTCTTGATTTCTGGGTGGACTACACCAAGGATTTGCCAGAAAATCAGAGATGGCCCGCAGCAGGGACCTGGGATGCAGATTGCATCATGAGAGTAGAAGAAGAATTATGGAAAAAGAAAGCCAGACAGTCACAGAAAGATGCCATTGAATTATGGCGTAAAGAATCATATAGACGTACAGAAAAAGCGCTCAGACAGGAAGAGAAAGGTAGAGAGAATTCAAATAAAACCCGAGAAAATCTATTACTTGAGGAAGGTACTCGAGTAAACTCAGAACAAATAGATAGACAACGAAACACTCTTATGAATGGTATGTATCCTCTTCTGGCCGAAGGGTTACCTAAGGCTATCCCGGAAATACCAAAAGACTTAACTCCTCCATTACTCCCGATAAAAGCACATCCCAAAACACATCCCAAAACAGCAAAGGACGTTTTCCTTTCCTCTTATTTAGATGATGTAGCTCCCGAGTATGCTAATGCCATACCGCACACACCGCTTGCCGATGGTGTTCAACACCAAGAGCATCCGTCTATATCCCCGCAACTACAAACTCCTACACAAGTTCCCACGGGTCCGTCTGTTTCTACAGTCTTTCCCACATCCACAATCTCTATCCTACGTCCAACGAATCCTTTCATGCCCAGCGCTTCAGAAGGTGCTACAGGAGGTACGACGGACATGTTTGCCACCCCGCCGCGAAATAAACAGACCCTTAGAGATTTAGCACTCCAACGTACACCCCAATTAGCGACCTCCGACATGTTTAAAGAACAACTTGTGGATTGTAGATACGATCCAGTGCCAGGTAGACAGGATAAATTGCTCATATCATCACTACGTATACGACGAGCTACATTATATTTAATGACGATACCAGGAATGGGTGAACACCTAGACGAAATATATCGCTTTGTCCAAACAGGGCGAGGTCCAGAAAGTATTAACGAAGCTATGGAATATCAGAAAGTGGATGTCCAAAGACAACTACTACGTTTTTTCATAAATTGTGTAATTAGGAATCAAGACAGGCCCGGGGCAGATCACGATACCATGCAAAGACTTGTCAAATGGGGTCAGAACATATCAGAAGAGAAACATGATAGACAGGCGTGTATAATCCCTATGTGTCGAAAGATCCGCAAAGAAGTAGAACGAATACATAAAGAAAGACGAGAAACAGACAGAGTAGAATCAGAAGAGGAGGAGGAGCAAGAATCAGAACAAGTCGAAACAATAGCTTATGTAGGTAGAGGAAGACCCCATAATAATACTAGAGGTTTTAATGATCAGATACGTCCAATACGTCCAGAACATAATAGACATTTTCCAAATCCTATGTTAAATACCAAATCCCCCGAACACCTATTCCAAGCCGCGGATAAATTACTCCGAGATCGAAGGGGGTACCATATGCTCGATTCCATGGACGAACAAGAATTAGCTAGGTCAGCAGTACAATGGGCTGACAGTCCCAGCGACTACAATGATGATGTACTTGCACACACGTTTCTGAATCTTGACCCATACGAACAGCGTTTAGCTAGTATATACATGATTCAACACCTCCTTATATTATATAAAAGCCAACACTCCGATCCAGGACCCTTACCTGACATATTGACAGAACTACTCACGAATATATGGAGAGGGTCAGGTACTGATTTGATTAGGGAAATTTTAGAATTCCGAAATCAATATTTAAATTTCGTATGCCCAGAACACGTTCCAGTTCCCATTATGGGAAGAAAAATGTATCACATAGATAGACAGAACCCGTTACGCGAAGTACACCCTATCAGAGGTGACGGTAATAACTTTACACGCGTGTTTGTGTACACGCCTATAACTAAACTAGAATTATTAGAAATGAAGAAAGTAGTACCCAGCCATGACAAGGATCCAGCAGGTTTCCACCGTGAAATAAAAGACATGTTACTCATGGGAGAGTATACCTATCCCGACATTATGAAGATATTAAAAGTCCTATTACCCACCGGTGTTTATGAGAAACTTAAAGAAAAGGAATGGGAGGTGGGAGACCAAAAGATAGATTGGACAGCATTAGAAAACGAAGAAAGGGCCCGAGCTGCAGGAGCAGGACTTGGGGAAAAGACTACAGCGCTAGCAGGACTACTAGTGCAGGTACTGCCACGTTTATTAACTACGAAAAAGGAAGACTGGGGTGCAATCTCAGCCTGTAAACAAAAACCAGATGAAGACACTAGTGATTTCTATTCCCGATTTGAAAAATGTTTTGGTATAAATAGTGGCATAAAAGCCAGTAGTGAATCATATCCACATCTGTTTGTGACAAAATTAGTTGAAAATTCTCTGCTGCAAGTTAAAAATAGAGTATTGAAATTTGAAAGTACCTGGCAAGGTAATACCCCATCACAGATGTTACAGATGTTACAATATCACCACAACAGAATAAAGGAAGAACAAGAACACGAACAAAGACGTATGAAAGATACAAAAATGAAAATGCTTGTTGCTCAGTCAGTCCCAGCTAATGGTCATCAAAAGGTTGATTCCGCAGGTCCTACAAAAGGGACATGCAACTATTGTAAACAACCAGGTCATTACATACACGATTGTCCAGTCCTGAAACATAATATTGCTACAGGTAGAACCCAGGAGAGACCACGTCCACCTAGACGGGATCAGAATCAACAACCAATCCCTCAGCATGCACAACCTAGGTTAGCTCCGCAACAACTAGCTCCGCAACAGGGAGCTCCACTACAGAACGTAGCACCACCGCAAGCACAGCCTATTGCTGCAACACAAGCGACAACACAACAAATGTATCAGTATGCACAAGCAGATTATCCCGATTATCAGCGATACTCATGAGATAGCCTAGAGAGGGAAGTTGGCTTACCCCTTATTGAGGTTCCTGTAGACCAAGAGGGACCTTATGTACATAGTGAACTATTAGGGGAAGACAGAAAGTTTTTACTTGATACAGGGGCAAGCAGAACAACTATAAGACGCAGTGAAGTTCCAGGGGCACCCCTCTCAGGCTCACAGAATATTTCCCTTGGATTCTCAGGAAAACCTATAATAAATGACGTAACACAACCTCTTCCACTCACGATTGGTCCATTGACACGTACTACAGATTTATTGCTTACTAAATCATGTCCAGAAAACTTGTTAGGTATAAAAACATTGAAAGCTCTAGGAGCTATAATATGTTGTTCTCCGGAAGGAGTACGACTATTTCTACGTGACTTTAAAGGTCACTACGTGTCCAGAGACATGGATCACCGACTGCAGAATTTACCTACACATTTATGGGCACAAGGCCCCACTGATGTTGGTTGCATGAATATTACACCATATCGTGTCACACTAAAAACAGGAGTAATACTACCACGAATGCGACAATACAAATTACCACCCGATGCTGTTGTGGCTTTGCTGCAAATCATTGACGAGCTCATTGCACAAGGAGTGGTTGTCGAAACAGACTCCAATGTATGTAATTCCCCGATAATTCCGATTCTTAAAAGAACGGCTCCAAAAGCACCACCAGTATATCGATTAGTTATTGATCTGCGCGAATTAAATAAATGTATTGTACCACAATACCCTGTGGTCCCAGATATCTCTTCATTACTAACAGCTATCGACTCAGAAGCAACGTTCTTCACTGTAATTGACCTCAAGAATGCTTTCTTTAGCGTCCCAATAGATCCGGAAAGTCAATATCTGTTCGGATTCAGTTTAAATGGATGAAGTTTTAAATTCACACGCGCACCTCAAGGATTTACAGAAAGCCCCAGCATCTATAGCCAAGCACTGAAACGAGAACTTGACAGTATCCACATGCCAGTTAACACTGCCTTGCTTCAATATGTCGATGATCTGCTGATCACCGCCCGAAGCGAACCTGAATGTGAAAATGCGTCACTGACGGTTTTACAATTTCTGGCCGACAAGGGGCACAAGGTGTCCCCTTCTAAGCTGCAATTCTGTGTCCAGCGAGTTATTTACCTTGGGCACTCGCTGTCCAAGGAGGGAAGGCAGCTTACACCCGACCGCATCCAGTTAATCGCTAACATGCCACCACCCAAGACACAAAAGGAGGTGCGGGCTTTTATAGGTCTCACTTCATACTGTAGGCAGTGGATCCCTCAATATGCATTTCTAGTAAAACCACTCATCCAGTTAACAACACAGGAGGCAGCCACATCGACTGTCCTCCCTTGGACTCCAGAACACACACACGCCTTTGAAAGCTTAAAGAAAGCTTTATGCCAAGCACCTGTTTTAGCAACACCATGTTACAGTAAACAGTTTACACTCTTTGTTACAGAACGCGAAGGTACTGCCCTGTCAGTACTCACTCAGGAACAAGCAGGATCACACAAACCATGTGCTTATTTCTCTAGTACATTGGATCCAGTAGCTCAGGCTCTTCCTGCGTGCCTGAAATCAGTGGCAGCAACAGCTTTAGCAATCAGACAAAGCGATGCCATAGTGTTAGGACATCAATTGACAGTACAAGTACCACACGCAGTAGAGGTTCTCTTGAACCGCACACAAACACAACACTTGACTATAGCGAGACTTACCGGTTACGAACTGACATTATTTCAGCCACATATAGAAATCAGACGTTGTAATACATTAAACCCTGCCACACTGTTACCAGTAGGCGGAACAGATCCATTGGCACATGATTGTGTCGAAGTCATTACTATCACGACGAAACCCAGACAAGACTTGACAGATATCCCTTTGTCAGATCCAGATTTGACATTGTATGTAGATGGGTCATGTATGAGAAAAAGTACAGGAGAGTTAGTGGCCGCTTACGCAGTCACAACAGACACTGAAGTCATTGAAACAAATTGTATTAACATTTTGTCAGCTCAAGCAGCAGAGCTCATCGCTCTGACACAAGCCTGTATTCAAGCCAAGAATAAGAAAGTCAACATATACACAGATTCACGTTATGCATTCGGAGTCGTCCATGACTTCGGCGTACTATGGCAAGAGAGAGGTTATTTAACTTCTCACGGTGCCCACATCCAACACGGACCCCTCATTCAAACCCTATTAGACGCAATCCATCTACCTACTGCAATATCGATTATGAAATGCAAAGCCCATACAAAAGTTACCGATATCATTTCTCAGGGTAATGACCTAGCTGACAGAACAGCTAAACAGACTGCTCAGAATCAGACTCTCACAACTGACATGACAAAGACAATAGTTCCGACACCAACACATTGCATGACAGTTAAGGATCCCGCCCTTGATGTAATTGACATACAGACACATGCTACACCAGAAGAAATAAAGAAATGGACTGAATTAGGAGGGATCCAAACGGATCAAGGATGGATGACGAAGGAAAAATCTATATGGTTTCTTCCCGACTCTATGGTCCAAGTCATCATTAACACAATACATAGTCCAGCGCACCTAGGAGAAAAAGCTATGCTAGACAGCATTCAACACATTTGGTTCAACAAACACTTGCGAGCAGCAGCTAAACAGAAAGTTCGTACCTGTATGATATGTTGTCAGTTTAATCCAGGAAAAAGCATCCCCGTAGAGCAGGGTGGATTTCAACTTCCCAATCATGCTTTTGAAGTCCTCCAGATGGATTATATCCAGATGGAACGATGTCGAGGATTCAAATATGTTCTCGTAGTTGTCTGTGCTCTTTCCCGTTGGACAGAAGCATACCCGGTTTCAGATTACACCGCCCCGACTACTGCCAAACAGTTAGTTCGAGAATTCTTCCCACGGTACGGTTTACCACGTGTTGTCTACTCAGATAACGGCCAGCCGTTCTCATCCGAACTAATGAAACACGTTTCCCTTTTGTTAGGCTACCAATGGAAATTCCACTGTGTCCGACATCCCGAGGCCGCAGGTCTCGTGGAACGCCATAATCAAACTCTGAAAATTAGATTGTCCAAAATATGTAGGGAAAAAGGTGTCGACTGGATAGTAGCCTTACCAGTTGCGCTCTTTTACATGAGAATGGTAGCACATTCTCGAACAGGGCTATCCCCGTATGAGGTGATCTTCGGTAGACCACCAAATATGTGGGGGACGCCTATACCTCGCAAAATAACTGATGTTGACTGTAATATGCTGACAGATTACCTGGCTTCCTTGATGTCTGCACTACAATCTTGTCGTTCACAGGTAGCCGCAGCTTTTCCCGATAATACTGAGGTGAAGCCCCATGACGTAGTTCCTGGTGACCTGGTTTTGGTCAGGAATTTCGATCGGAAGACCCAACTGGATCCTAGGTGGAAGTCGCCTAAGTTGGTTCTACTGACTACAAGGACTGCCGTGAAGATTGAAGGTCGCAAAGGGTGGTTGCACTCGAGTCATATCAAGAAATTTTATGGACTACCTTCCAGCGTGAATACTCAACCTTGTATTCCCTCACAGACAGACTCAAAGCTCCCCTTGGTTGAGAAAACAAAACCAGAACTGTACAAACTAAAATTGAGGTCTAGCAAGTCAGACAATTTGATTGTTTAAGTCCTCTCCAAGGTGAATCGGTTGAATTTGTCTCTGACATGTATCCTCTAGACCGGAATAGAGAAAGAAATCAACAGGTGCAGCTGAAAAAACATGCATATTGTAAATCACTTCGTAGTCACTGAACAGTAACATTATTAATTTTGTTTTTTCTAAGTCTTTTGATCATTATTTTCAGCATACTATTGCATATGTATTACCCTATTCTTAAACGTGCTTACAATATAACTGCAGAACATTCTTTTAGCGAATTACCTCCGCATGAGTTGTCCTATAGATTTGCGCTGCGCAACAACACATTCATTAGTATGTTACATCATTCCCATCAGACCAGCAATGCCACAAATTGTTGGATATGCGGCCGACTCCCTCCCTATCAAAACTATAAGGGAGTTTTGCCCCTCTTTCCATATCCGTTCACACACAATGGCTCCTGTGGAGCATGGTTTAGTTTGATTAATTCCTTAGATTCTAATTCCGTAGTTTACCAAGACAACTGGGTGTGGGGAAACCTGAACCTAGTTTTGCTTAAAGTCTGCTACCCTAACAAGGAGGGACTTCCCAAAAGAACAGGAACTGATCTAGAAAATGAAGTATATGGATTAGGTAATTTTACACTTAACCTCATGATCCTGAACGTTGAATCTGAAGCTACACCAATCTTGCCCGCCATGTCAGTATTCCCAGTAAAAGGGGAATTATGTATAAGAAAGAATGGTTCCATACATATGGGCCATAGTAAATGCACCACTGTAATAAAATTCAGTGATCAAGGCAAGTCTACATTTAGAGCTTCCCATCATTCCTACTTCATATGTGGCCAGACCGCATATATATGTCTACCTCTAGATTGGGATGGTACCTGTTACATAGCATTCCTTCTGCCACCTGTTTTCCTAGCACCGCCTGATTATCACAGAAATACCCATTTAGTACACAATAGACAACAGAGAGATCTTCCAATTGTCGATTACACTGAAACAGCATGGGAAAAATACACAGATTTCAATAAAGGATTCTTTCCCTATATAGGTACCGTCACTAATAGTAAGCTGATACGTAGATTAACCAGAACCCTTGAAGCAGTAGTGAACAAAACTATTTCCGCCTTAGGCAATTTAACAGAAGAGCAGTCTGCTATGCGGATTGTTGTGCTTCAAAATCGTCTTGTCCTTGACGTCATCTTGACCGATAGGGGCGGAGCTTGTAGGGTCATCGGATCAAGTTGTTGCATTTTCATACCAGAAAATTCGCCGTCAGTATATAAAGCCATAACCCGCCTTCATAAGATTATAAGCCAGATACACCAGAGTCCAGGCACCTGGACTTGGTCCGGTTGGTTCTGGGGCGTGTTGTCAGCCTGGGGATGGAGAATCCTATCCTTCCTAGGTATTGGCTTTCTCATACTATTCAGTTGCTGCTTATGTCTACAATGTGGGCCAGCGATTTGTGGTCTGTGTGCCACATCGTGTATCCCACCTCCAAGTTTTCATTCAAAATCCCGGAAGAAGAAAGAAGAACAAATGATGCTATATGAACAGATCGATGGACTGATGAAGATCGATATCTCCTGAGGGTCCGTAGGGGACAAGGAGGGAATGAGGAAATATGAATTTTGTGATCAGTTATGTCCCCTATCGTAGACCCCAACGGCTCCATGTGCATGCTATAAGTACATGTATGTTCCCTCCAGTTCCAGTTTTAAAGACGCAAATACATGTGCGTCCACCGTTAACATGTCCTCTTTCAGATCCACCATGAATGGGTCAGATATTCCATTCCTAAGTATGAAAGGCCACCGACTTTATGTGGTTCACTCTCCACATTTTACAGATCCAGGCGAGTAGGCCCTGAATTCTGTCATCAAGCCTTTTCCTGCCTTCTGCCTCTGAAAGCTCCAGTCTGAGCCTGCATCTGTATCCATGAACTTTGTCCTACTCCCTGCGCGGCTAACGGTGCCTGATCCAGCCAGTTGCCTGCCAAAAACTGTATTTCACCTTCAAGATTATCTGCTTCGCTCCTCATCCGATGCATTCCTGTCTAGTAGTTTAGGTAAACATTCCTCCAGCTACCGTGCAAAGGGCCAGGCCTCACTGTCCTCGTGCAAGTAATTCATAGCCCCGTTACCATGGAAGATTCCTGCCCCCTCGCATCTCATGTAGACACTTAGACGCCCGTACACGCACTAACAGTCAGTATAGAATAGATTCCGTCCGAAGAGACCTTTCCTTTTGGATAACACAGTTCTTTAAACATAGGATATTAGATATGATTTGGGATTAGGTTGACATGAACCTCAGACTTCTGTCTCCACATGTAGAACTAAATGTCAAGTCCCCTTCACCCTCTAGTTGCACGTCAATCACACGTCATGCGGCTGCGCACGCATCTCTGCCAAATATTTCTGCTGACATTGCAGGATTCTCTTATGGATCCACCCATTTGTGACATCATGTTTAATGACGTATTTTAGTTACACCCATGTTTACGCCTTTTTTGGTTACGTATGCATATTTTATCTCTCTTATCAGCTGTTACGCCTCTTGCATCTGTTTCACTGTAATGTATTTTCTATAAAACTGCTTATCTGTCAATAATATATGCGCCCTTCCTTCCTGAACTTTCGTGGTGATGGAATAGAAGCCTGTAATTCGAATTACATTCCTTTGTATAGGAATAAAGCCTTTTTAAACCTCTAATACCACGGATTCTGCCTCTTATATTTACTGAGTTATTCCTCATAGACTTTACCGCATAAAAAATAGTACCGGTAATGAAATATTTACCACAACACTACCCAAACACAACTGCACTATCCTAAACCCTAAAACACTACCCCCAGCATGACCCCTTGCACTACCCAAACACCACTGCACTATCCTAAACCCTAAAACACTACCCCCAGCAGTACCCCCTACACATCCCAAACACCACTGCACTGCCCTAAATCCTAAAACACCACCCCCTGCACGGCCCACTACACTGCCTGAAAATCACTGCACTACCCTGAACCCTAAAACTCCACCCCCTGCATGACCCCCTACACTGCCCGAACACCACTGCACTGCCATGAACCCTAAAACACCACCCCAGCATGATCTCCTACACTGCCTGAAAGACTGCACTGCCCTAAACCCTAAAACACCACCCCTGCACGACCCCCTACACTGCCCGAACACCACTGCACTGCCCTGAACCCTAAAACACCATCCCCTACACGACCCCTTACACTGCCTGAACGACTGCACTGCCCTGAACCCAAAAACACCACCACCTGCACGACCCCCTACACTGCCCGAACACCACTGCACTGCCGTAAACCGTAAAACTCCACCCCCTGCATGACCCTCTACACTGCCCGGACACCACTGCACTGCCTTGCACCCTAAAACACCACCCCCAGCACAACCCTCTACACTGCCCGAATTACTGCACTGCCCTGAACCCAAAAACAGCACCCCTGCACGACCCCCTACACTGCCCGAACACCACTGCACTGCCCCAAACCCTAAAACACCACCCCCTGCACGACCCCCACACTGCCCGAACACCACTGCACTGCCCCAAGCCCTAAAACACCACCCCCAGCACGACCCCCACACTGCTCGAACACCACTGCACTGCCCCAAACCCTAAAACACCGCCCCCTGCACGACCCACCACACTGCCCGAACACCACTGCACTGCCCTAAACCCCAAAACTCCACTACCCGGAACGACCCCCTACACTGCCCGAACACCACTGCACTGCCCTAAACCCTAAAACACCACCCCCCTGCACGACCCCCTACACTGCCCGAACACCACTGCTCTGCCCTAAACCCTAAAACACCACCCCCAGCACGACCCCATACACTGCCTGAACACCACTGCTCTGCCCTAAACCTTAAAACACCACCCCCAGCACAACCCCTACACTACCCGAACACCACTGCACTGCCCTAAACCCTAAAACACCACCCCCAGCACGACCCCCTACACTACACAAACATCACTGCACTGCCCTAAACCCTAAAACACGACCTCAGCATGACCCCCTACACTACACAAAGACCACTGCACTACCCGAAAACACTAAAACACGACCCCCAGCATGACCCCTACACTAAACAAACACCACTACACTACGCTAAACCCTAAAACACAACCCCAGCACAACCCCTACACTACCCAAAGACCACTGCACTACCCTAAACCCTAAAACACAACCCGCTATGCTACACAAACACCACTACACTACCCTAAACCCTAAGAATCTAACCCCAGCAAGACACCCTACACTACAAAAACACCACTGCACTACCCTAAACCCTAAAACACAACCCCAGCACAACCCCTACACTACCCAAAGACCACTGCACTACCCTAAACCCTAAAACACAACCCCCTATGCTACACAAACACCACTGCACTACCCTAAACCCTAAGAACCTAACCCCAGCAAGACACCCTACACTACAAAAACACCACTGCACTACCCTAAACCCTAAAACACACCCCCCTACACTACCCAAACACAACTGCACTATCCTAAACCCTAAAACACTACCCCCAGCATGACCCCTTGCACTACCCAAACACCACTGCACTATCCTAAACCCTAAAACACTACCCCCAGCAGTACCCCCTACATAACCCAAACACCACTGCACTACCTTAAACCCTAAAACACTACCCCCAGCAGTACCCCCTACACTACCCAAACACCACTGCACTACCCTAAACCCTAAAACACTACCCCCAGCACGACCCCCTACACTACCCGAACACCACTGCACTACTCTAAACCCTAAAACACTACCCCCAGCAGTACCTCCTACACTACACAAACACCACTGCTCAACCCTAAACCCTAAAACACTACCCACAGCATGACCCCCTACACTACCCGAACACCACTGCACTACCCTAAACTCTAAAACACTACCCCGAGCATGACCCCCTACACCACCCAAACACCACTGCACTACCCTAAACCCTAAATCTACCCCAGCACGACCCCTTACACTACCCAAACACCACTGCACTACCCTAAACCCTAAAACACTACACCCAGCACAACCCTCAACAATACCCAAACACCACTGCACTACCCTAAACCCTAAAACACTACCCACAGCACACCCCCTACACTACCAAAACACCACTGCACTACCCTAAACCCTAAAACACTACCCACAGCATGCCCCCTACACTAACAAAACACCACTGCACTACCCTAAAACCTAAAACACTACCCCAGCACAACCCCTACACTACCCAAACACCACTGCTCTACCCTAAACCCTAAAACACTACCCCAGCACGACCCCCTACACTACACAAACACCACTGCACTGCCCTAAACCCTAAAACACTACCCCCATCACGACCCCCTACACTAGATAAACACCACTGCCCTGCCCTAATCCCTAAAACACTAACCCCTGCACGACCCCCTACACTACCCAAACACCACTGCACTCCGCTAAACCCTAAAACACTACCCCCAGCATGACCCGCTACACTACACAAACACCAATGCACTACCTAAACCCTAAAACACTACCCCCAGCACGACACCCTACACTACCCAAACACCACTGCACTACCCTAAACCCTAAAACACTACCCCAGCATGACCCCCTACACTACCCAAACACCACTGCACTACCCTAAACCCTAAAACACTACCCACAGCACAATGCCCTACACTACCCAAAGACCACTGCACTACCCTAAACCCTAAAACACTACTTCCAACACGACCCCCTACACTACCCAAAGACCACTGCACTACCCTAAACCCTAAAACACTACCGCCCGCACGACCCCCTACACTACCGATGATCATGCAAAAGTATTTCAAAGTAGGAGCATAAACATGCTGCAAAGAAGCAATAATAAATGTGACTCCACACTTTATATTACACAGTGAGAAAGAGAGTTCATTGTTGCTCCGAGGTATTTCCTAATTATCTTCAGTAGCGCAAGGCTGACAAACACACCAACCACGTTTAAATATTGAAGCAAGTTTCAAGACAACAAGTCTGTTGAGACACTGTGATGTGGTGAGCCAGGCAGGGTGCTGGCAAGGGAAGATACACAACAGTTAAACTGCTACATTGTTTTTAAATTTAGGCAGTAGTACAATAGCTACAAATGCACTAGTTACCTTGTAAGCTGGCAAAGTCGGCCCCTTCGGCGTGTTGTCTCCGTGAGCATGCTCTACACACAGTAACATGCAACCCGGAAGGAAACAGATATGAAAATAAACATGATAGAGGTAAGTTAACTTTAGCCAACAATAATCATGGTGTATCAACTAAGCATGAAACATAACAATAAAATATAATTGTAGCTTTAACAGTACAAACCAAATGGTGATGTTAATAACAATGCAATGCCATAATCAAATATAGATTATCTGCTGTCTTATCATTTACCAACATCATCTGTCCTGAAATAGTCAACAATGATTGTGCAGCTATTTTATCGTGGATTATAGTTATCTAAAAATGAAAACAAATTAATTAACGCATAAACAACAAAAACATTATTTTGCAAAATACCAGTGTTAAAAAGAAACCATTGCTTTGATAAGGATATAGTAACTTTCAGCTGCCAAAAACAGTAACTTGATGTAAAAAGAGATCTAACTCAATGAACACTGGATATGAATCATCATTAAATCAGTTATAGATAGCAGTGCATCTCTATTTCATCATTTAGCCCCTTTGGTTGCAGAGTATCACATTTTTTGATCAAGAAAGTTTCTCTTTGCGCTAGAATTTTGTGAATATCAATTTCAGGGTTAGCTCGAGTGACTTCTAAAATGTGAAATCTGATTTATGCGATATTGTGATTGTGTTCAAGCCAATGTACTGCTGAACTGGAATTTTGTCTGTTCTTACATGTCATGCTCTTGTGTTCAGCTATACGAATCATGATTTTTCTTTCATTTGTTTCCTACATACACCAAGCCACATGGGTATTTTGTGGCTTGTGATATTTTTAGTGTTGCAATCCGCCAAGTACCTTAATTTGGTAGGCTGGCATTTTTTGTGGATGGATGACTACATTCTCTACAATTACATTGTTGCAATGGATGCTGTTGTAACATTTTCAAGTGCCTATATACGTTTCTGAGCTGACAGGGTTTTTTGAAGTTAAAACTTATTTTAGATTTCTTTAACGTTGATAGCCAAACAATTGGTTTATGGATAAACAGTCCCTTTAAGTCAGATTCTGTTTGTAGTAGCTCCCATCGATTCTGAATGATGCGCGTGATCGCTTGAGACTTCATGGAACATTTGGAGATGAGCAACATTCTTGATGGCTGGTTTGCTGTGACTTTATTGAATAGTGTTGCTCATTTGAGAAATGTCATCTGTTGCAAAGCTGTGTTGAGTATTGCAACTACTCCAATTGCCATGGGAGAATGCCACCGTATGCGTAATGGGGAAGGGTGAATTTCACCCAAGGAGGGCAATACCTACACTAGGGTAACAAACATATGCTGGATAGCTGTGCCTCAGATCCACAGAGTAAACAGGTTTTGGTGTGGATGAACAAGAAGGGTGTACGTGGTGGACACCACCAGTCAAACTCAAAGAAAACCACCATTTTGTGAAGCATTCACACATGGGGTCCATACAACAAACATCCCTGATATATACCTAAGACCTGATGAAGGAAAAAGATCTCAGTTATTAGGGATGAACAGATCTTACAGGCCTATACTCTTGGGTTTGAAACAAGCTGCCACCACTTTCAGTCACTACATAGCCTGGCTTGAGAGGGTAGTAGCCATTCTTATTTTTTGGGTACCCCCTGACATTAGAGGGTGGTTCTGATTTTAGCGAATACTTAGAACACATGGAGGGCCCTATGGGGCTCGCATGATTGTGGATCTCACTTAGAAATACTTAGGAATCTGCATGGATTTTACGGGGGAGGACTGGTAGGCAGGGAATAGGCCCACATCACATAATCCACCAGCCACCATTCCTATGATGGGAAGTACATAGAGAAAGTAGCCCACCATGTTGAAAGGTAGCACATATGGTTTGAACTCCCACTTCCAGAAAAGCTTTACCACATCTTCCCTTGAGAGTAACTTATCTGGAGGTAGGCAAAGCTTTATTTATCTTTTCTGCCACAGTGATCGAGGCACCCGTTCAGCAGGTACCACGCAAAGGCAAGGTGAAGGCATCGGGTCTGTACTAGTGCGAGGATCGTCTCCGACCAGATGCAGCCATGCAGCCTGAATTTATCCTGAATTTAGGCAGCTCTTGTAAGCTGTTTCTACTTATGTGCTCAAGGATGTCGTAGTGCCATACAGAAGCAGGCATATCAATGACACCCGATTTATTTGAAGACGTTTTCTAAAGTAAAGAAGGTAAAGAAGTTCTAAATAGCTGCAGGATACTAAATACTCATTTTGCAGTTAAAAGTCAAAATGCCATGAAACATTTGGAGCTGGAGAAAATTATGCAATCTTATTAATACAACTGGAAGCCCTGTAGAATGTGCTCCTGACGTGTGAATAATTAAGAACTGGCCAAGTCTACTTAGGTTGGGTGGATGGTCCTGCACCGCCCTCCTGACACTCAGTAAAATATGGTTAATGGAGAAGACAACCTGATTACAATGTATGGTTAGCTGGTGATATTATTTGTATTCTGTATCATATCCTACATCATAACATGCTTATTGGCCAATCTCTAACAGTAGGGCACATTACATGCATAATACGGATTTGATCATAGCTTGAACTATTTAGTTAATGTCAAAAATCCCATTCCACTGGCTTAATCTTCTAGGTGTATGGTGTCTTTCTTGAATTTAGATTTTGAAAAATAAATATTTGCATCAGTAGGGTCTTACAAATTATGGAATCTTAAATATGGAAAATCTATCTTTCTAGGCATCATGGTTTCACATTGATAAATATTATCAGTAAAAAGTGCAAAGGTCAGGAAAGATTGTGTAGATGCCCTACTGAAAAAATTAAATAAGGCAGGTACTGAGTTGCTTGTTGCCTGGAAATAAACAGCCTGCAGCTTTAGTATAGGAGCTCTAATTGGGTTACTCCATGCATCAAACAAGATCAAATTAGGCTATGCCAGGTAGAGATAAGTTAAAGGAAGACATACAAAGCATGGGTAAGACATTTCACTACTATTAGCTATACAAATATAATCATCTGATTAGAAAATCGGAAAGCATATTAAGGGCAGAAACATCAACAAGGAATTATTTAAACAACCACCAATTCTAAAGATACCACGTGTGTGGCTCCTTCCTTACAACTGGTTTAAACTTTTTCCAACTACTTTCACAATCAAGTGAAAAGGATCAGAGAAGTTTTTGCAGTAGAAGGTATCCTTAGGACAGTTACTCCAAGGGTAGAACAGAACACTTTAGAACAAACCCCACAATGCAAAATGTGTCTGATCGGCTCTCTCCGAGTCTACAAATTAATCAGTGGCAGGCCGTCAGTATCTAGAATCTCCTATCGTGCCCGTCCCAGCACATTCCTGCTGAAGAATAGGGAAGTTACAATCCTTTTCTACTAGAAATCCTTCCCAGCTCTGTACGTGCTGATTGTGTCCCGAATTAAAGGCCGCAGTTGCATGGCCTCTCCGTACGAAGCCATCCAATGATATGGGGGTGCTCTCTCACATTATCTGGCAAGACAATGGATCAAAGATCAGCACGCGCCAATTTCCCTTGATGTGGAGAAGGCCTATCACTGTATTAATTGCCCTACCAATGCCGTCTCCTAGAGAGGGCCAGCTTCACCTCCCCGTCTGCCTCGATCAACAGCAGTGACTTCCTCTCAGTCGAGGAAAAGGAGACAGGCCTGTACTCTATCACACTCCTTATTCTTTTGGATTGTGAGCCCCTGGCGATCAAGATCCGACTGCAAAGATCTCAGGCATCCCAACGCTGGCACGCAAACTCAAACTGCTTTTCTATGCCGATGACATCCTCATGCTCCTGTCGATGGTCAACACCTCCTTTCCTGCACTTATGGAGCTGATAAGGGGCTTTGGTCCCTTCTGGGAATACAAGATCAATTGTGGGAAGTGTGAGCTTTCCCACTGAACCAACACCCCCCCCATGACCTGTGGGTCTATGGTGGCAGAGTCCCAAGTCAATGGATGGACGGCATTATAACTTACCTGGGGATTCAAATCCAAAATGAACTCTCCAGTCTTGGACTTTAAGAAGTGGTCCCTACTATGGTTATCTCTCTGGGGTCGCATCCAGATGATTAAAATGGGACACAGAACCTCAACTCATCTACCTATTCAGATAATTCCTGTGGGTGCCCTGAGACATCTACTACTGAAACTGACCTAGATGATAAAGGATTATGCCTGGGCTGACAGAGGCCTTGAGTTCGACTCTCCAAACTGGAAACCGAAGCGACATCGGCAGGCCTTCGCCTACCGGACATGACCCTCTAATATAAAGCCCATCCGCTGGCTCATCTACTCTCTTCCTTCTCCATCGACCTGAAATCACGGATTGGGTCCTGATAGAACAGGTACTCCTGGGTGCCAGACACCCTCCCTGAATACGCTACTTTCACCACTGGAGCTCATACACTGGACTTGTCTCAAGACTGTTCCAAACGCTCCTTGAGGAGCAACATTCAAGACCTCCCTGGTTGCTGCTGTAGTTGTGCCAGAGGCTATTCTGACAACGACTAAGAAGAGCCGCAGAATGTCCATTAACAGGAGACTGTGAGAGCTGCGCCTAAAGCTGAGCTTTTTCAAACTCCTCCAGGACTGGCATTAGTCTCTAGTCCGAAGAGGTTATGGCAAGCCACTCTGGCCACACACCTGATCTATGCCTGTAACTCCTTCCAAGGCTATTGGGCCCAAGTTATAGACACTATGAGCACCTCCCATACTTAAAGTCTGCATCTCTGCCTGGTACCAACCCTCCTCCATGAGACACTGGTCCTACCGGGGATCATCCGTTGCACTAAACGATGGATAGACACGGCACTCTTGGTAGCCACCATAGCCATTTTGAGAAGATGGAAACAATGAATACCTCCGACGCACACGGACTGAAGGTGTGACAGGGTGGGTGAAGGAGATAAGAGGAGAGCAGGATGGGGACATATTTTACCGAGTTCGTGAAGGAGGTAGTAACATATTGACAAATGGGAATGGGTCCCTAAGGGTCCCGTTTGTGAATGTGGGCGCTAAAAATTTTGGAGAGCAGGCTGCCCACTCTAAAAAAATGAAAAGGAAACGTGTAATATTTTCTTTTTTTATATGCATCCCATTTTCCTTTAAGCAAAACGGGCTGCATTTCATTAAAAATAGTGGCTTTATTTAAATAGCAATCACAGACATGGTGGTCTGCTGACCCCAGCAAGCCTTGAACCCTGTGAGTGCAGGCCAATCCCAATAGGTAGCATATTGCCACCTGCCTCATGAATATTAATGAGGCAGGTCATTTGCGACCCCATTGGGAATCACTAAATGTGTCTGAGACACATTTGTACATTTCATTTTGCGAGTCTCTAATTCCGAGTCGCAAAAAATTACAACGTGAGACTCGCAAAATGAAATGGTCGTCCATGTGGCCCTAGGAGACTCGTAAATTGTATGATGTAGCAGGTGCAGTGACACGGGGTCTTGGGCTTTGATGGGCGCTCCACCTTATTTATAGCAGTATTTTAATACAATGGGGGGAGGCGGGGGCTAGTTCCATTGCTTGCATTAGGGCCCATAAGCCCAAGGCTGCACCACTGGGTCGCCACATGGTTTAGCCTCTTTGATGTCATGAGATAAGGTACATTTAAGCCTGTGGCGCTAAACGCTATAATATAATTAACTAAAGATATGTGATGATCACACCAGTACCATCTGGAAAGCCGGCAACTGACAGTATAAATTTGACATTGCATGACCAGTCACGTTAGTAATTCCACATACACCCTTTTGCGAAACAGACCGCTACCAAAAAGCAGTGCATTCTTCAGCCAGCTTATGAATAACTATGAACTGGGATCTAATCAGCCTATCTTGTGATGCAGAAGGGAGGCTCTTCACGGGAAGTGTCAGAATGATGAAGGTTTAAGCGTATGGCGAGTGGACTCACAGTAATATTACTTTCTATAAAAATGTTCGGCACATATGTTGGGCACATAGAAGAAACATAAGCATCTGGAAAGCAGAAAAGAAACACGATGTGTGTGAACATAAAAACTTTACTATACTGCAGCGTCGTCTCTGGGAGTGCCCCATATCGGCATTTGTGGCAGGATGTAGGTGGCGACGAAATGGACTTATAGCCAGAACTGAGATCATGGGGCAACGAGGCACGGCCACAAAAGTACAGCCCATACTCACCATGAGAACTGGAAATGAGGGCTGCATAGAGACACTTCCACAGTTAACCAAAACGATGCATGCTGGGAATTGCAGTCTGGAACGAGGGGCCGTGAAATGCTCTATGTGTCAATTGGGCTCAGCTGTGCTCCCACCAATAGGAGTGAGGCAGCACATTTAAATTGATGGACTGTGATACCCCAGGTGCTAGCGGCATTGGAAAAAGGCACTTCTGCCGAAACGCGTCATGCCATTCTGTCATTAAATGATTTTGACCCCGCTGGGTCCCCTTGTCTGCTTCAAAGATGGAGGGATTTGTTGGAATATTTATATATATATATATAGAGAGAGAGAGAGAGATGCTATATATTTGGCACTGATATTCTTTTATTGCCTTTCAGTGTACTTCCTGAAAAGTGACAGAGATGTTTAACCACAGGCAGAATTATTCTGTTTTCAATTCTGGAACATACGTTAATCCATTGGTTTTTTTTTTTTGCATTGCATTATAAATTCAGAAAAAACACAGCAGAGCGTGTCCGCTCCAGTGGACGCTGTGCGCGTTGTGGGTCAGTCGGGAGGCTGGGTCTTTCCTAATTAGATTCGTTTGCGTTCTTCTAACCTCGTGCCGAGAGCGCGTGCTCTTCTGCTCTGCCTCTTGGACGAAAGATGCATCTCGGCCCTCCAGGGTAAATT
Source organism: Triturus cristatus (assembly GCF_964204655.1). Classification (NCBI taxonomy): domain Eukaryota; kingdom Metazoa; phylum Chordata; class Amphibia; order Caudata; family Salamandridae; genus Triturus; species Triturus cristatus. The sequence goes on from NC_140583.1 coordinate 128,213,324, forward strand.
ATAGAAAGGGAGCAGCAGCTTTGAGTTTTATAATCCACTCGAGCGAACTCCCTTTGGACGAATTATGGTCAGTAATCAACCCAGCTATAGTGTGCATGTCAACATGATTAGCATTTCCGGGGTGACAAGCTGTGCGCAGGCCTCGCGCACAAGATGTCGGTGTATTTATGCCTGTGAAAAGCAGATCTCGCCTTGTTTTATTGGCGCATTATGTAATAGGATTGTGTGCTTATTTTTTACAGTTAAGGGGAATATGGTTTGGCAAGGTTGCAAATACATATTTATGTCTCTGCAGTATTTTAATGAAGTGGGCTGCAGTGGTGGCCTCACTCTGTCGTAGGTAAAGGCCGTTTAAGGCACCGGAGTCCATCACTGAGCGGATCTGCCAGAACTAGAAGTTATTTTCGGGTCGCTTTTGGGCAAAACACGTGATGCGGAGCCCCCTGTCTCCCATTATTTCTGACCGCCATGCAAGAAACACCTGTCTCAAAGTATGAAATAAAAGATGTCATCGTATGGAGAGGGAAACATGGCGCGCGATGGCAGCTGGAGTTCAGTAAGCTGCCCTGTGATTAATAAAGACAGGCAAGCTTGCATTAAGGTAGAAGTCAATAAACTATGGGGCTATTTATTAGAGCCCTGCCTGACTTTTGCACCATGTAAAGTGGTACGTGCGTGACGCAGGGCTCTCATAAAGATTTATGAGGCCACGTAAAGCCACCCTGCGTGGATTTGAGTGGCCTCATGAATAGTGAGTAAGGTAACGCAGCGCAAATCACTGCGTCGCCTTACTCTGCCCCCGGTGGGGGGGATTGCCATGGGTGTTGCGGTGGGTTTTCCAACGTAACACCCATGGACTCTGCACCAAATTTACAAAGTCATGTAAACCTGTGGAAGCACCAAATCCGTACAACTCCTGATTGAGGCATAACGAGGAGAAATATGTTTATTTCTCCTCCTTATTTCCTCTTTCCATGTGTGCTGCATTCTTGTCCTTTCTACCTGCAAAAAGGACAGGAATGGACAGGAAGAAAGGACAGGAATGCACTGTATCGCTCAAATACAGTGCATTCCTGTCCTTTCACTTTTCACGTAGGGCAGTGCAGCAAGGTGCCTTGCTGCGCTGCCCTTTGCTAGAATGCCATAAATGAGGCCCTAATTGTGCTACAGGCGCACAGGGCCCTAAAAAGCACAAGGTTGGTTCATGATGACCTCACTCCTCTGCCCCCTGCTGTTGGTCCACAAAGGTTAGGAGCTATGTCAGATTTTTAGAATAGCTAATGAGGTACAATTATCAAAAAAATCATTATTGTAAATAGGAATACTTTGATAATGCTGCAATATTTTGTAAAGGCTGATATTGCTTTCTTCACGTAAGAAGGGTGCTTTCCTAAGGTAATGTTGACCAGCGACCTAAAGGCGCTGTCATGCACTCACCTGGTCCCAACCACAGAGGCAACACTTAAGCTGATGCTGGAGCTCCTATCCCACCCAAAGATAATACAAGTCAAGAAACCGAAACCTTAGAACTCCCACTGTCGTTCTGGGGGAAGAAGGGTTTGGATAAAATAAGGAAAGAGAGACTTGCAAAACAGGATCTGCTCAGAGGATGTGTGAAACTGAGTAACAGGGTTTGTCTCCTCTGAGACCGTCTACTTTTTCAGGGTAGATGGGCACTGGACCAGAACATCTGGCTTTGCGATGACACAATGCACTGGAAATAACAAGAAGAGGCAGTTACCATCAGTACACTAGCAAGTCTTTACATACAATGAACATGCATTGACTTTGCTGATTTAAACTTACGCGTTTCGTCAGCAGCTCGGCATGAAAGCAGAAAACAAAATCGCAGAGTGAAGTGAGATATTCCTAGAAATAAACTTGAAATACAGATTGGAGTTATCGGCAATCCTCAAGATACAGTCGGAGCTAACTGCGGTCCATGCAGGTAACATCGGTGGGGTGGTGGGGCAGCGTGGGGGGGTATTTCCAGGGACAATGCCGAGGGAAAAATAATAATTTATTTAATTTTCTCTCTGCATCGTCCCTTGAAATGCCCCCTCCATGTGGCCCCACCGCCCCATCACAGTTACCTGCACGGACCGCGGCTGCTCGGAGTATAGATTACAGTGACTTGCACTCATAAGGATACACTCAAAACACAAAGTGGGGGTACAAGGTTGATGCATATATCAAAGACTCTTGTTGCTGGAATGTAAATTAACCTTGAAAAAACAAAAGACAAGAAATGTTTCGCAAAACAGGAACAGTCGGGTTAATTAAACGCTATGGCTGGGAGCACAGTTGAGGAAGCAGGCCTGAGGACTGTCACAAAATGCATTCATTCTGAGTGCCATTACATACAGTCTTTGGAGCATCATAACATAATTTAGAGTACTTATTGTAGGAAAATGAATGCAGACCTAGTCATGTAGCTGTAAATCAGGCCACCTGATAGCGAATGCAGGTGGGTCTCGACCTTGCGTGGGCACAATGCGGGCTAGTGGGTGAAGTGTCCAGATGCCTGGCATGAGGAGTGCATTATCATTGTATGTACTGTGTATGCTCTGTTCTAATTGTCTGAGTGTTCCTAACTTCATGTGGCATCTAACTTTTATGGGGTTTTGGGAACGCACGCACCTCTCCAACCTTATGTGCTTTATTGGGCAAGTCTCCTGGGACCATTGTGGTGATGCTGCCTATCTGTGGGACTAATCAGACTATTTACTGTTCACGCCTTTGTCCTGATTATGTGCCACCCCTTCTGTGATCTATAAATCAGTAGCCTCAGGCCTAAGTCACAGGGCCTTCCTGATCGTATATTTCTTACTCAGGGTTCATGGAGAGGTCATCACTGGAGATATCGACACCAGTGATTGGATCTCGTTTTTGAACATACAAGTATTGTTGCGCATATCGACATCAATATTAACGTTTACCCCTCTAGTTACATTTTCAACTAGACTATTTACCCCAAACTTCATGACAGTCACCTTGTTAGGGGCTTGTCCTGTTTTAGTTGTAACTATTTCTGTTCCTCCCAGCCCTTAAGTGTGCCAAGTGTGTTGTAGCTGCGCATATTTCAGAAATTGGGTCAGTTGTAGTTGGTATTCCCTCCGCAATGAGGACAAAGGCATAATATCCCCCTGTTCAAGGATGTCTTCCACCTTAAAGATACCTACGGTATCGCAGGTTCTCGACCACGCAGTTTTACTATGTCCCGCAGCCAAGTCCCTTTCAGAAGGAAGGTTTCCCTAGTGATCTTGTGGTCCCAGCCAAGTGTCATTGTGGCTTTGCCCCAGGCTACCAGTGTGACCTATGTTGCTGGCAGCAGTATCTGCGAGCCGTTCCCTTCATAAACATAGTGTAGGTGGTTTATTTGCTGTAACAGAGCACACTCGAGCCGAAAGTGTGGGTGGTCTTGTTGGGCGTAAATCCAGTAAATTTATATTGATCTAGTGAGCTGTCCAGTGCAAGCCCTCAGTTATATTAGTTGTGTTGTAGTATTGTGAGCGATATTTTTGGGTTTCGCCTGTCCCACAACAGGGTCATCAGGTCTTCGCTGATTCTAGCAAACACCATCAAGAAAACTGGGTAGTAGGTATTCCGGATCGCATATATTTACTTGGACCTGTACTCATTTTGAATAGAGCTGCCCACACTATCAATTTGAGAGGCAAGCCTTGCCACCTTGCTACATAAGCTTGGAAGACTGACAACACCCTCCCTACATTACCAAAAGAGCAGAGCTCCCTTCGCACTATGACAAATATCCCCAGGTATTTGTCACCATTGTCAGCCACACTGAGCAGGGACAAGGGTTCTCGTAGGTTCTGTGGAGCATAAAGCACTGACTTTTCCCAGTTGATCCTATAGCCCGAGTGGGACCCGTAATCCCCCAATAATTGGAAAAGCACCAGGATAGGGGTAGCAGGACTATTTATATATAAGAGTATGTCATCAGCATACAACTATATTTTTCTTGCCTCTTTGTCTGTTGCAGAAAAGCAGAACTCTTCCACTCCAGGATGCAACGGCACCGCACATGCCAAAGATGTTACCATTAGAGCGACTGAAAGCGGGGATAGGGGACATCCCTGTGTGGTTCCTTTGCATATTGGGAATTCAGCAGACGTCTATCATACGACCCTAACTATCGCAACCCGGTTCTAATAAAGAACCGCTACCCACTTCCTGAATTGGGGACAGAAGTCATATTTCAAGAGCGTCTGCTCAAGGAAGGGCCAGTGAACCTCATCAAACGCCTTCTCTGAATCGAAGGAAAGGAAGACATGTAGTGTATGTCATGCCTTTACTGCATTCAGTCAATTATGTGTGCATCTTAGGCTAAGACAACTCAACCTGCCAGACATGAATCCCGACTGATCACAGTAGCTCAAGGAGCTAATAACTTGTAGTAGTCAAGTGCCAGGATCATGGCCAATAGTTTAGTCTTAACATTAAAGGGGAATATCAGGTGGTAAGACTCACATTTATCCCGCGGTTTCCCGACTTTCAGTAGCACAATAGGGGCCCGTCGTAAATCCAGGGGGAGTTCCGACACTTTTGGATCCTCCAAGAACATGGGACCCAAGTAAATTCCCGTATCTTTTATAAAATTCTACAGGGATGCCAGTCTTCCCAGATCTCAATCAATCAATATAAATATTTCTTCAGCAAAAAAAATCACCATAAAAGAATACAGATCAAAGCCAATAGTATCAAATTCATAGTTGATAAAAACAAACAGTATGGTTACTCCCTCAGACACGCAGACAGCTCGTAAGAAAGATGTTTTAAATTCTAAGATTTTATCAAGGGAATTAAAAAGTGCTTCATCTGCCCACTGAAACAAGAGAAAAACATTATAAAATGCTGCACATCCTGTGGAGACACATTCTCACAACCACAGGCTGCCCTTGCCTCAAGCCGTACCCACCCACACGGAGTTGCCAAGTAGCGGTGCAATTAAATGAACTAAACCTGTCCAGTGAAAACCTGTCATGGTGTGAGCGAACCCAAACCAGATACGGGTCCAACCCATGCACAGCATTTAAGAGCATGTGGCCTCAAACTGATGGCTTCTGAAGTTCTACACCTTCTCGCTCCAAATGAGACCATTCCAAAAACAGCCTTTACACACTCCCCAACTCGTAAATGAGGAGAGGGGTAGGGTCCCAAAAAATGTCAGACCTGCCCATGGAAGAAAAAGCTGCCTTAGCGTAAGGTACCCATGGTATATTATTTACGCGTTCCAGGGCCAAACAGTCCTCAAGGATCAGCTGGCTTAGCTTCAGTTCCACCCTGCACCAAATCATAATCCAGCACAGTAGTAGGCTTAAAGCTATCAGGTCCAAAACTTGGTCAAGGCCAAGCTCTGCATGCATGGAATATGCTGGGGTAGACTGAAGGACCTGAACCATCTTACGTAAAAAATGTTTCTCCATCTTTTGTATCCAATCGAGCTTGACATACCCCCAGACCTCACTGCCATAGCGCAGATGTGTGATACACTTGGCCTGATAGATTTTTAGGAACTCCCTTCCCTTGGTAGCCTGTCTTTCCAGATCTCAATTTCGAGTTGGTGACCTGTACTTTGTTCAGCGTAAGCTCCTCATCTAGGAAGTCGGCTGCTTCCATGTTCTGCACTGGCGTGGGGATTGCTGCCAAATATTGTACTAATGCTTCTGAGTCGTGTAGCTGTCTAGCTCTATAAAACTCCTTGTAGTAGCAAGCAAACGCGCCCACAATAAGGCCTTCAGTATCACAGGCAATCCCTGTGGGACTGTGAATTGTGTGCACCCAGCGAGCTTCCTGTTCCAGCCGGCTTAGCCATGCCAGGAGTCTACATGCTTGGTCTACCATTTCGTAGAGGCGGTACAGTGTGGCTATCACCTGCTTTTTAGCTCCTTCCTAAGCCAAATCCCTATACTCCGTTTGTAACGCTTTGATCTGTCTGAGGACCAGGGGATCAGCCTCTTTCCTGGTGATCCTTCGAGCTGCAGGATCTGGGTCCGTAGCTCCTCGGGTCACATCCTCTTTACTCTATTTTTGTGCGATCAGGTTTTGGGCCCTTTCCCGGAGCACCATCTTAAACACTTCCCACAACATAATTTTGGACTCCATTGACTGAGTTTTCAGTGAAGTATAACTAAATACTTGCCCCGTAGTCTTCGCGCTACCTCCCTATCTTTCAGGTCCCAGGTGTTGAGTTTCCACCCTGTTGCCCACCTGCCCCTAAAGCATTCCACTTGGACTAACAGGGGGTAAGTTATCGAAGAGACCTCTTGCCAAATAATCTGCGTGTTCTACTTCTCCGAGTTCTCCCCGAGGTGCAAAGATGTAGTCGCACCTCGAGTACACCCTGTGTGCCACTAAAATATAAGAGTATTTCTTGTTTGTGGGGGTGTAGATCTCGCTAAAGGTTGACTAGGCCCAGTCTATCCGCAAACTGTGACAGTGCTGAGTCTTGAGGGGGTACACATTTTGTCTCTGAGCGGTCAAGACCCGGGTTCATCACATCATTAAAGTCCCCGCCTAGTATGTGCAGTGTGGAATTAGAGTCTACCAGAATATCACTTATCCTGGCCAAGTTGGAGGTCTGCAGTCTTGGGGGAGCATACACACTCAACAGGGTCATCTCGGGCCATCCCCTTTGGCCCTATACTCCCATACATTTGATATTGGGGTCCACACATGTTCTCGTTACTCGAAAAGGGAGGTCCTTCTTTGCTAAAATGGCCACCCCTGGCCCCTCTAGTGAATCCTGCATGTTCAAGGATAGTGTAAACCCCTCTCCCCAGAAATCTGTAGTTTATCCCCTATAGGTGGGTTTCCTGAAGGGGAACAATATGGTGTTGTACTCGCTTGATGTACTGCATTACCCAGCCTCTTTTAATGTTGTTGCCAAGGCCATGATATTCCAGGTCAGTATTGCTAGGGGTGAGTCCTCTACTGGGCCAGGTCATATCATCTGGGAGTAGTCAGTAAGAGTGTCCCTGTGTGTCTGCGTGTGCCTCTATTAAGGCTCGATCGTGGCTGCATGCCTTCAAGATCAACAGAAAAAACAAGCATTGGCATAGCCAATAGGTCTCGCTTTTGGGATCTTATAAGTATTTAGTTATGCAGCACAATATCCTTGGTGCAATAACATCAACTGTTGCATGGCTAAAAACTTATAAGGTCCCAAAGGTGAGACCTATTGGCTATGCCAATGCTTGTTTAAGATCGCTGGAGTGTGATACGGGGCTCCCAACTGGGTGCACCATATGAGCGTACTTTGACCAAGAAAATAAACAACTATGTAAAAGTCACTTTTTCAGTTTTCATGTAGAGCGCATGCGCCAATCAATAAGCGTGTATATTTTTGCCCACTCCACCCACAAGGTTATGTTATGTTACAGTTATTTATACTACGCATAACTCACCCCTTAAGGGGTATCTCGGCGCAGAAGCCTTCCGACAATGGCAGCAGTCTCAGAACATTCCCTAAAACAATTCAGTTTTGAGTAGCTTCCTAAATTTGAGATGATCCAGGCAGAGACGTATGTGAACCGGAAGGGCAATCCAGTAAAAGATGGCCAGATAGAGGACGCTCTACCCCCAGAGCATGACTTTTTAAGCCGAGGGATTGTAAACAGGCCCGGACTGGCCATCCCCCGGTGCGCCGCACGGGTGGGGGCCGGTTTTGGGCCCCTGGGGGCTGTTTTTGTTAGAGGGCCGTTTTTGCAGCATAGCTGCAAAATCGGCCCTGTAACAAAATCGGCCGAAAACCGGCCCAGGCAAAGAGCTCGGCGGCACCCCCAAGCCCCGGGGGGCCGGCCGAGCACTTTGCCAGGGCCGGTTTTGGTTCCCAGTCCGGCCCTGATTGTAAACAACATTTTGTCTCTTGATTATGTCTCGGGAGGGAGGCTAGTGTTGAAGATGTGGTAGCTGACGATAGGGCGGAGAGAGAAATGGGTCATAGTGAGAATGTGTCAGAGAAGCTGCTGAGAACAATAAGATTGTTGGCAAATCACAGTTCGAAATTGAGCTACTTGATTGTAGTTAATGTAACAACGGGCATCACTGACTCGATCCATTTTTTTTTGTGTCAAAATAATGAGTTAGTAGTTTGAATTTAGACTCCAAAAGTGATGGCGCATAACAGGTTAATTTAGTACCTACAATTTTTCAATTTTTGGATTGAGCATACGTCGTTTTATGGTGCAAAGCTGCTCTGGATACGTTCGACAACATATTCATTTAGAACATGGTAAATCTGCAACAGATTCATGCTGAAAAGGCAATTAGGGGCAGATTTACAACAAAGTCATTTTGCTGCGCCATGCTGCATTAGTTTGGAAAGCATAGAGATGCGACATATTTTCAAGAATATGTCGCATCTCTGTGCTACCCCTGAGCTGCTGCACAAACTGCAGCCATGCGCCGGCGCAGGCACCCTTGCACCATGGTGCAAGGATGCCTGCGTCGTGGGGACATTGTTTTTGTCCAGGAAGGGACACCTTCCTGCACAAAAACAATCACAAGAGGCTTTTTCCTCTTTCAATGCGTGCTGTAGAATGCAGCATGCATTGAAAGAGGAAAAAACGAGGAGAAATGAAAACATTTCTCCTCTTGCGCCTCGCTACGCCACCTCTAGGGTGGCGTAGCATTCACACGCATCACCAGATTTACGATTTCTCGTAAATCTGGAGATGTGTCTTGTTCCATGGGTGTTGCGTGGGAACACCCACAGCAACACCCATGGAACGCCCCTTCAACGCAAAGTGCTGCGTGTGAAGGGGCCGTATTTACAAGGAGAGGAAAAGTCACGAAGGGTGGCTTTTCCTCTCTTTATAAATATGGAGGAGCCCCCTGCGCCACCAGTACGTCACGAAAAGTGACGTTGTGGTGGCGCAGGAGGCTTGTAAATCTTCCCCATAGACACAAGTACCAGCATTCACACCTTCAAATTGGCAACATAAAGAATTGCAAAACATCTGCTGCTCCTCCCTTAAAAGGGCTGTCTTTCAGATTGTCAGTGGTGCCACGGCGGAATGCAGTAGTGAAGTGTTTCCCAAACTGTCCGTGATTCTTGGTGGGTCTCGTAAGCCGGAGCAATAAATCGATGTGGCTTTAAATTGTGTGTTTAAGTTGTCACATTTTCCATGATTCAAAGACAGAGGTGAATTGTTCGGCTGGTTATTCTACTAACTTGGGGGTCGGTGATTATTTTTATTTTTCTGAAGTGTGCTGAAAACAGATATTTTAATAGGATCAAAACAAATCGACACACTTACTTGGTGATGCACAAATGATAAATATTCACATATGTCAGATTTCCACACATTATCATTTGTTTGCTGTATTGTTTTATCAGAAAAAACTATATGTTTGAGCAAATTTAGTGGCCATATCAAAAGGAAAATGTGCTTTCTGTGAATGACTGTGTGCTTCCACACAATGCATTAAACTTACATGCATTAAAGGTAGGTGGGTCGCGAAATTTCGTTGTTCTAAAAAGTAGGTAGTGGTTCTAAAAGTTTGGATACCACTGCAGTAGTGCTTTTTTTAGCTGCTGAAAGCTCTCCAAAAAAGACAGACATTTTGAAGAGTGGTGATCTTCCAGCACCAACCACGATTCCCGCAGACATCCGTACACTTAAGGACCCTTCTTTCTGGACTGTATATTCAGCTTCTCCGCACACAGTGCAAGCCTGCTGCTAACTGTCACACAGAAAGTTGTGGCACACCAGATGGTTAGAAATGCTACAGGCAATACCTCCAGTGATCCATCTAAAAACAAGGTTAAACACACCAGATCAAAGCCACAGACGTTAGGTGAGAGGAACCTGCAGAGATGGAAGCCCTCGGGGGAGGTAGGGAGAGGCGGTGAGATGTGATGGAAAAGGTGCTCGTGAAAAATAAAGGAGGTCATTGTAGAAGCAGCAACAGATGCTTACCAAAGCAAAGGCACAGATGTGAGGTGAGAGGAACCTGCAGAGATGGAAGCCCTCGGGGGAGGTTGGGAGAGGCGGTGAGATGTGGTGGAAAAGGTGCTCGTGAAAAACAAAGGAGGTCATTGTAGAAGCAGCAACAGATGCTTGGCCGCACGCGAAAGTGAAAGCAGCGCGGCGGGGGAGGGGCGTGAAAGCGAAAGTGATCAGACGCGCTCTGTGGTAATCACATGAGTGGTGCACACGCAGCAGTGATCGCGCTGGAAGGGAGGCAGATGGCGGCTGCACGCATGCACGCTCGCGTGAACGCAAGCGCTAGGCCGGCTGTGGCAGCACTTTGAAAACCCGTATACTAAATGTCTCTCCGAGTATCGCATGGGCTGGCTCAGGCGAGACCTTACAATAAGAAAACAGAACATACTTTCTCCCATCCCTCTCCCTGCCCCCCAGATTCTTCCCTCATTACTGAACCACAACAGGAGGTTTGAAGAGAGTCTGAGAGGTATGTAACCCTCTGTCCATCAATAACTCACAATTCCCCTCACTGAGAACAATAATAAACAGCTTAGAAACAAAAGAAGAAAAGAAAAAGAGGAAAAGGCAAATAAGAACAAACAAAAACTCTCCCAAAAGCCTCTCAGAGTCTTGGAGGGTTAGTAAAGAGGTTCCAGTTGTCCCCTGTAGCTCAGGTACTGGCTTTCTGTCACAGTACAGCCGCCAACCCCCTCCTGTGTCACGGTGGCATCTGTCTCGGGGGGGCGTCACCCACCCTTTCCTTTACCAGGAGTGCAATCTCCTTAGCCAGTGGGTGTGGGTAATCCGTATCTAAGGCCAAGTCTCTTTCTGTGACTTCTGGGGGTCGGCCACCCTGGTTTCTGAGAGTTCTCTTCTTTTTAAGGTCTAGGGGCACATCCTCTTTGGTGTTCGTGGAGGCCGTCAGCCTCTGTCCCTCCAGTGGGAACCCACAGCGCCACAGCCCATCCACTTCGCTTTGTCTCTTCCTCCAAGGCAGCCCCGTCCTGGGTCTCGTCCCCTCCAGATTAGAAGTATCTCTGCTGGGTCGTCATTCCCCTCCTGGTTGCCCTCAGGGATGGGCTTTCCTCCAGCCAGGTCCAGGCCTCTTCGAGAAGTGAAAGAAAAATGTCTTGCCCTTATATAGGACCTTGAGCTTCACTGGGAACAGCAACATAGACTGTAGCTGGAGGGCTCAGTTTAAGCTTTACAGAGTCAAAGGTACGCTGTTTCCTCTGTACCTCACAGGTGTAGTAAGGGAACACCATGATTTTACAGTTTTTATACAGGATTTCTCCCAGGCAGCGGAATTCTCTCAATATCATATCTCTGTCCAAGAAGTTCAGAATGCAAGCTATCATCAGAGGCGGCGAGGAGTCCGGTGGCGGTTTAGCAGTCAGTGCACTGTGGGCCTGTTCTATGATGATAAAGGAGGAGAAGTGTTCCATTGGAACGTGCAGATTGTTCCTCCATTCACGGTATTCTGCAATTTCTACTCTCCAGTGTAGTTCCTTTATCATGACGATGAACTCCAACATACTCTTGCACAGCGCCTGGGCTGTGTCTCCCCTTTTAAGATGCTGTTCACTGCCGTGGTGACCCACTCAGACATGTTTTGCAAGTCCTGCCTTAAAAGAGATACTTTAGACCGGACCTCGCTGATCTTTCCCTACAGGGCCTCTTGGGAGGATTGGACTGCCAGTAATATGGCTCCATTGTCTGCTATGGCCGGGACGATTGTTTCCGTATCCGCCAGGAGGTTCATCAGTTTTGTATAACGGTCCATTTTGCCCTGTCTGGGAGGGGGGGTTTAGGATCTTTGTATCATGCCCCTGGGTCAGAGGTTGGTGCAACCAGGTTGCGATGGTATCGATGCACACCCTACAGCGCCCGGTCTTTGTAGCCTGGAGTCTCCTGGTGAGGGGTGTCATACACACCGCTAGTCAGTTGACACAGCAGTATTTAGCTCGCGGGTTGGCATAAGAGTCTTGTACTCACAATCATAGCCCCAAGTCCATTAAAGGAGGTGACTAAAACATGTGTGGTTGACCCCCATGCGTTACCATCTGCAGAGACTGCTCCAGCATGGTGGCACGGCTCAGAACACCACACAGTGCCCTGACCAGGCTTAAGGGTGCTCAGCCATGATGAGGGGATCTGCTCACCGCAAGACCATCGCTAGAGTTCAACAAGCTGTGCGGGGTGTGTGGCCGGGCAGCAGACAGGAACCACCAGTGCCAATCCACCTCCAGGGGAACATCAGAGGGATGAAGAAGCCTCAAGGATGGCGAGTACTGCGAGGCAGTGCAGAGGCTGAGTTATTGAGCAGGGCTGTAGGCCCGCTGGTGTCTCCTGCTGGGTGCCTGGTCAGCACCCGTGTCCGTGGCCAGCTGAGGGCGTTGCTTTTTGGTCAGCCGTACCGCCACAGGGTAGCTGTCCAGCGGTCATCCGAGCTCCTAAACCCCAATGTGTGGCAGGGTCAGGTGGGGGGCAAGAGGAAACTGTCGCCCCCACAAGGCGTTGACTGGGTCTTTCCCCAGCTGCATTCAGCATGTCGGAGGCCAGGGCATGCTTGGCTGTCGGTGCAGATATGTCCCAGGAGGCTACGGTTAGGGTACGCCGGGAGGGAAGTAATTCTCCACTCACGTCTCCCTACCCTAGTCCGAGGCGGCAGCACCTACTTCTCAAAAGGATGTCAGCAGCCACACGGCCTCCAGGTCCAGGCAGTGCGGGCCGGCCCCTCCGGTGTCAGCAAGCAGCTTATAGGGTAGCCCGGTAGCTCGAAATTCGGTCAATGTAGCTTTGATACCATCTGTAAGGCAGGCACGCTGTGGCGCATGTTTTGTATGGCCAATGCATTGGATAAGTGCAGGATTAAAGGAGATGCAACTCGGAACTCCTTCAGAGAACATCAGCCATCTTGGCCTCTGAAGTGCGAGGTCTGTACTGTTCATCATTTGCAGCAGCACCCATCTGGTTATTTTTTTAAACCTGTGGGTTTTTTATTTCATCTGCATGGTAAAAAAGGGTACGGACGCACCTGCATTTACTTGTGATTCAGTAAACAGTATGAACACTTCCAGAATGCCCTTTAACTGAGCCCAACCAAAGTAAGCAGCAGCTCTTTTTTTCCGAGCCTGATGCAATAGAGTTGTTTTGATCTGTAGCGGATGTTGGAACAACTCTGACAGATCTTCTCCAGCGATGACTAGGGTCGGGAGGTGTATGGTGACAAGGGCACAAAGGCCACACTATCCAAGGACGAGCTGAGCGTATTCTCCACACTGCCAGCACAGATCCATCACCGTGGAGGTGCCCCATTGCATGTCCGGTGTGTGCAGCATTGCTCGGCAGTTCTAATTCATGCCTAGGGTAATTGTGCCTTTACCTCTGAAACACAAGGAATACAGTGTAAGTTTTTGTACAAACCCTCTCCTATGTGACTTATTTACCTTCGTATCATCAAGGTGGATAGCCCTACACTGGAACTCCATGTCTGGCTTCCAGTTGTTATTGAAGAAGACTGCACCAGACATGCATTGGGCCACCCTGGGACCACAGACAGGAGTGGGAGCTTACATGTTTAGCACTGATGCGGTGGCTTTGCTACCTCTAAGAATCTCTTTTCTGGAAAGTTTTGGGGCCAAACAGTACCATTTCCTATGGTGCCATGCCTGCGCATCCCATCTAGCTCTGTTTAATCTCGCAAGGCTCGGTCAAAAGGTACAGTACTGTAGGATTGGCCTAATATTGTATTAAGTTCACTACTACTTTATGGGGTTCTACTCTGTTGGGTTGTTTCTTGGCCCTAATCCTACATAGGTACAGGTGGAGGAGACATTTTGCTCTTTCAGGAACTGCCTCTTGGGATAAATAACGCCTGTCTGAGCCTACTGTGTGATGTACATAATATGACCTGGCTGATGTCTGGGCACCCATGGTGGTCATTTGCCGACACATATGTTGTGTTACAACATGCTGTGTAGTGCTTGTGAAATAATAACATTGGGTTCAGTTTGATTATAACTGGTGTGGGAGATGTCCCTATGCAAGTGCTGTTGAAATGTCGGGATAGGCTCCATTCTACTACGCAGATTTCTGGCTATGGATGGAAGCAGTCATACTCATACCAAACAGAGAGTATACAATAATACAATATTACATAACTTTTTAAACATTGCAAATATTGGGATGATTTCCAGAGGAGACATCTGTAGTCTTCTGAAGATTGGGGGTTTCTTTTGATTAGCACACTTGGGCCTTGTTGGGTTTCTTGAAAGTAGTCCCTGAATAGGTGGTGGGCTGCTGTAAAGCTGGTGCACTTGTGGCTTGCTGCAGACCTGTTGGGTAAGATCTGTAACTTGTAGGTTAGTTTAAATAGCGTGCATCCTTATGCATCATCATAAATCAACCTTGGGGGTTCCTGTACCTTTCTTTTTGGGGTGTGACCTTTTTCATTCATGCAGTTTTAGTGGTGTACCGGAAGGTGCTCCCAAATGGTGTAGCAATTTTAAAACAGTGGGGAGTGAGTATTCATGGGTCGCCTGGGTCTCTACACATGGGTTATTGTCTCTCCCTCTCACCAGGTTGGGAAAGGACGTTTTACTATGCGGGTGACCTCATTTATTTAGCTGATGTTTTATGGGCGTCATCAGTCTTCTAGTCTCCCACCTTGCCTAATGTGGGTGGAGTTAATTTACCGATGCGGGCAGTGTCTTTTGACCTATGCGTGCGTGGGGCGATGTAGAAGAGGGGGTGTGCCACAATTGGCTGTTTGTTAATGATTGCTCTGTGGTCGTGTGTATGCCCCTCTAGTTCTGCCACATGGCGTGCAGTGTGATTTTCCCTAGTGGCACCAGGTGTACTGGCCACGTCCTTTTTGTAGAGATTTCTTTCAGGCTATTTCTGAGCTTCTTTTTGTCCTTCCCTAGATCTTAATGTGATTAGCTGTCCATAGTGTTGTGTACCAAAGGAGGCCGGAGAGCTGTTCCAAGGCCCCTGTGATTCTGGTCTTTCCGGTTTCAGAGATCGAGCCTATGGGATGGTGTGTGTTAGGCTTTGTGGAGTGGCTAATCACTAGACCAGGCGGGTGAGGCATTATCTTTGGATCTCTTGCATAGAGCTGTGATGAACATTTGCGGACTCCCTCCCTCTCGGTGCCCTCCTCTCCTTCGGATCCAAGATGTTTGGGCCTGCCGCACCCATCTGTGGCTAAGGGTTTCTGACTGGCAATACACTACCCTTGTTGTTTGGAAAGACATGATCCAGTGAGCAGGCTTTGGATGCTTGGAAAATTTTGAGGAAAGGAGGAGGCAATATTTTCCTGAGATGAGGGTCTGATGTAAGGCCAGAACCTCGACAAAATTCCCCTGATGCAGATAATGGACTGAAAAGGCTGGTGGTTTTGGTGACTCCCCCACCGACTTGACGCCTTTCGGTGCCTTGCAACCTGTCATACTATGTGCGTGAACTTTGTAGTTTTATGGAACCATCACTATCTCAAGTGCGCCAGAAACCTGGCACTCGATGCTGGAACATAGCCTCAGTTTGGAACCAAAAGGGGGTCTTCATTGGCCGGGAGGCAGTTGAAGGATGGGGTCATTTTGACTTGGGGCCTTGTAACTTGGGTGATATGCTGATATGCTGATCCGTGCTCACTTTTATGTACTGATCAGGGAGCTGTCCTGCTGCCCCCTTGTCAGACTGCCCTCCCCTGGGGAGTTATCAGCCAACCCCGCTCTGGGGGAGTAGCAGTAGAGTGGGGTCAAGGCCCCTAAATAGCAGACTCTAGCACAGATTCCGGACTGATGCAAAGTACCGCAGCCCTGAATGTTTCCCGAATGCAAGTAAAGGTTTGAGTTTTCTCCTAATGTTGCGTCACTAGTCTTTATTTTCGAGATGAGTTTTGAAGTTTGTATGAAGTGGGGGTTTCGTATTGAGGGTTTGGACGGCATATTTGGGCTTTACGATTGTGTAAAGGTATTGCCTCCACAGACACCTTCTGTGGTTGTGGCCCTGGTGCTTGTTGGGCTGGGTTCACTGTCTGCTACTGACATTGCTATGTATTCGACCAACCACCTGGTACTTGTTGCAGTGGTGTGGTTGCTGACTGATTTCCTTGTGGATGAATGTAAGCTGCATTCGGGTTGTTCTAGGCTTTATTTTGTAGATGGGGACTGGCCTAGGCTTCTCTATCCTTGCTCATGCTATCTTTGATCATGCTACACCTTTCACCGGCATCAGTAGGCCATGTGGTCCATTTCCAGGTAGTAAAAACATTCTCTAGAGTCTGGCTGCTGCACTACTGCCTGATCCCTTCAAGACTGCTGCCATTTGCATGCTGGCGGCCAAAGCCGCCCTCTTGAGGGCGGCTCTACTCAGTTTTTGTTGTGCCAGTTATCAGAGTTTCTCAAGGCTTCCTCCTGGTTTGAGCCTTCCAAGTGGGCTGCTGCATAGGGACTAGGTGTGGCGGCCAGCACACTTCAGGCTCTGGGACCCACCTGTGGTCGGTGGGGACAACTCCTTGAGGTGGTTTTCCATTTGCTTGGCTTGGCGAATTCCCTACACAAGTCACTCGCTTGAGTACCGTGTTCAGCAGCAGGTAGGGGGCTTTAGGCACAGATAATGTACCGCACAGTGTTGGACAAATATGTCTGTGTTACATCCTCACCCATGGAAGGGTACCAAGATGGCAGTAGATGACGAGTTGGTAATATTAGGGGTACGCGTGGTCTGACTGCCACTGTCATTGCCCTATAAACATTGGCTTGGCTCCCCATGTAGTCTTGGGGAGCTCATTAGGCATTTGTGTGTCGCAGTCCTTTATCTCCTGCTCCTTGCTTACCCTACTATGAGCATTCTTGGTCTCAACTAAGAGGTGGTGTGAATGACATACCGATTGCCAAGCTAATACATATAGCTCATTGGAATTCTCAAATTATTCCAGGACTGTCCCAGTAAAGGGAGTCTGATTGACTGGGGCCACCCGGGTCTTTGATCATGCATGTTGGGAGTGCTTTGCTAATCTGTGCTCTGGGGAGGAAGCTCGGGGGGAGGAGCAGGCTACAGTACTGTTATCAGCAAACTGGATGGACATCTTTAGTTTGGTCATTAGGTCTCGTCCTAATATATTGGTTGGTGATGAGGGAAAATGCAACAACTGTTCTCTCCTATCTCCAGCTTGAAGGGTTCTTTGAAGGTGATCCCAGTTCCCATAACCGAGACTCCTTGTACAATTGTACTGTGCTTTGATAAGGGTCTGCCCCTTCCCATAGGTATGATGTTCTTGCCCCCGTGTCTATCAGGATATTGTATGGTGTTTTGTTCACTAGTATCATGACCATGGTGTCTTCTTCTGACCTGCTTCCTGTAGATAGTAGGATGTGTGTGTTCTGGGGCATATTGGAGGTCTCTGGCATAAGTTTGTTATCTCTCCCCTTGGTCTGTTGGGCTGACCGTGTAGCCTCACGCACACTGTCGGATTCCTGGGGATCAGGTCACTCACCCTCACTCTCGCTAGACATGTCGCTATCAGGAACTGCTATGAACCTCCCAGTCAACCGAGAGTGTTCTACTGGACGGGGTTGGAGTGGATGCTCTCCGAGATACTGGGGCTTGAAGGTCTGAATATGACGGGTGGGGGGGATCGAACATCGGGGAACTCCAGCACCAAGTTGGGTTGAGGCTGGAATAGTCTTGGTTCACCAGCCTGATTGCCTCTCAGTTCTAGAACTAGTGGCTCGCTGCTTGTTGGGGGCCCTCAGGCTCCCACAACTGGTGGATTAGCGTAACCTATTGCAGGCACAACTGGGATGGCAGGCATCAGAGAGAGCACCTCTGTTACTGGATAAGGTGGGGGAGGTGTGAGTATACACAAATGCTAATTGAGATGATGGAGACTTGCCTCAAAGAGAACATTTTTATGTTTGAGAATACTCTCTATAGACGGGTACATGGGACTGCCATGGGGACCTGCTTCACCCCAAGCTACACCAATTTGCTGGTGGACTGGTGGGAGGAGCAGGTCCTCTGTGTCAACGACCTGAGTGAATGCACAAACATGATCAGCGTCTGGCTACGATATATAGACAATGTCTTCTTTGTTTGGGAGGGAAGAGAGAGAGGGATCTTTTGATCCTACTTGACAAACTCAACGTCAATAATCTAAATTTGAAGTTTATCCAACAACACAGTAAGGAACAAATAGATTTCCTGGATATTAGGCTAACCCTCAGGGAAGGCATCTTGCACACAGAGCTTCTCAGAAAGGACACAGCAGGCAACTCGATTTTACATGCTGACAGTTGCCACCCCCTAGTTTTCGCTGGCGTATGCAGTACAGCAAATTACTCAAAGCCAAAAGAAACAGCAGCACAGATGTCAGCTATAACCGTACCAAGAAGGAAATGATCAGACACTTAGAGGCCAGAAACTATCCTAGGAAAGCCCTCAACAAAGCCATTGCGAGAGCAGACCTTACAACTAGAGAGGAGACACTAGTGCAGAAACCAGGGAACGAACAGGCACTACTCAATGAACCGATTAGGTACATCACCAAGTTTTCCAACCAGGCTACCACACAGAAAAAAATCTTGAATAATAGATGGGCCATCCTGACACAAGACACGACGCTGAGGGCAAAAATAGGCAAAACACCCAACATTACTTTCCCATGTAACTTGTCCATAAGAGATGTGGTGATCCGTAGCCATCTGGCACACAGGGGTTCCACCTGGTTACAACAAAGTAAAGGTTTCAGTAAATGTGGCCATTGTAAAGCCCAAAAATACAGCTCCAATATCTCTGAAACTATTCTGAAAAGAGTAAGGAGGAAGATACGCATAACTAAACTGATCACATGCAAAAGAGATTTTGTTGTCTACGGTATCACTTATCCAAGTGACATGTGGTACATTGGTTTAATGATCTTCCCTGTACAGAAAATAATCTTAGAACATTGGAGGGCCATCACAAATGCTCACTGGACTTACAATACAGCCAAACACTTCAGAGAGCATCACGAAGGGGATTCACCAAAGCAAGATTATTTGGGATCGATACTATACAAAAAACACCCAAGAGGCAGTGATAGGGTATCTGCGCTACGCAGATTAGAATCCAGGTGCATTGTAGAAGCTGGATGCCTTTTTTCCTTTGGCATGAACAATGATGAAGAAATGCACACTCACTTAGGAAAGTAGGCCACTTCCCGACAAACCCTGAAATCTAGAACTCGCAGGAGTTCCATCGGAGATAACTTTTAAACCACTTTTGCTTTCTTTTTGGGCACATATATAATATGTTCGCTCAGGCCAGATGTCATTTTAATTGTTCTATATAGAGTAAGTGTACTCGAATATAGTTATCAATGCTGTTTGTGTTATTCCTCTCTTTCCTGAAGAAACAAAGGAAGTCATTCTGGAACAGTCTGCCGGTGCCAATCACAGATAGGGAGTTCAATGCACGGAGAAGGCTATTCCTATGCAGAAACACCTTTACTTCTTAATAGTACGTCACTTGACCAATGTTTTAGTAACCATTTGATCACTTTATGTGGCTTCCCTGCTGTGTTGTATTGCAGTTCACCAGCAATTAATATTGATAGAGTACTAGTTTCCCCCATCCAAGAAATTGTGGTGATCATCCAACTCTCTGTGTATAGGCCCGTAATCGTGACAGTTTTGGACTTTTATGACACTGAAAGGAACATGTTTTGTTTAATTTGAACTTACTTATATTTTCTTAACCATTGTTACTTTGAAAATATGCATAAAGTTTTACTTGCTTTGAACAAGGAGAAAGGTGACACTAATTTTTTTCTAAAGTATTTCTTTTATGTTTATATGCCCGTTTGGTGTTAATTTGCATAAATAGTGACTCCTTAATTTCAAGGTCATGTGACCACGACCGAGTGAGGTCGAAACGCGTCTTTTTTACTTGCCAAATAAATCTTTAAATTACCTGAAATACGAGCCTGTTGGTGAGGCTGGGATTCTTTTACTAGAAGCAGTAGAAGGGTATTGATGTAATAGATATATATATGTTACAGTCAAAGTGTGAAATCCCGCATTCTATAGAATGCCTAGGTAATGTATAGAATGCCTGAAAATGCCTGAAAATCGAACGTCAAAGTATGAAATGATTGATATTTTATACATTGCCTAGGCATTGTATACTTTGAAGGATTGTCTGCCGGCAAAGTATATAATAGAACTAATCCCAGAGACAGCACAAGTTATCAGCAAGCGAGGGGCAGAGACAGCATAAGTTATAAGCAAGCGAGGGGCAGAGACAGCACAAGTTGCCAGCAAGCGAGGGGCAGAGACAGCACAAGTTGCCAGCAAGCGAGGGGCAGAGACAGCACAAGTAACCAGGCAAAGAGCAGGTGGCAGCCTTGCGGTGGTGTGGGGAGCGACCTGCCTGCAAGCAGGGTCAGAGGTCGTGAATAGCATCCGGCTGAGGTTCCACAGGCGCTCTGCCGTCATCCTTTCCCGTGGTTCTTGTATCACCATGTCTGAAGGGAGTGTAGTGCCAAGACAGGAATCACGCCATGCTGACATGCAACGACGGTTCTGCGATGAATTATCTCAAGTAAGAGCCAATGCTGCTAAAAACAGTGTTTTCCTAACCGAAACCAGTTACCAAAAGTCAGTGGACGATGTGAAAAAGGCTAAGACGACCATTAAGAAGGAACCACGGTACTATTGGCTGGTGAAACACTTTGACGTAATGATGGTCGAGAATACGACTAAGTTGATCTATCCTGTTAAAGAAGGTACGATTGCTATTCAGTTTTACGTCGCTGACTCCAAGTTATTTGACGTACTCCATAAGGCCCATTTGGCTATTAGTCATGGAGGACGGGACAGGATGCTGAAAGAACTTTCACCCAAGTATAAGAACATTACCCGTCATGATATTGAGCTGTACATTCACCTTTGTGAGTCTTGGCAGAAGAAGCAAAAAGGTGTTGAAAAAGGTGTTGTGGTCAAGCCAATGTTTTTTTCTGAACTCAACTCCCGTTGTCAGGTCGATCTCATCGATTTTCAGTCCCATCCTGACAGAGAGTACAAGTTTATAATGGTGTACCAAGATCATCTCACTAAGTTTGTAGTTCTCAGGGCTCTGAAATCAAAGAGAGCGGAAGAAGTAGCCTACAAGCTCGTCGACATATTTACGTTGCTTGGTGCTCCAACGATTCTACAGTCCAATAACGGCAGGGAATTTGCAAACAATGTGGTAAGCAGCCTAAAGGAGTATTGGCCCACCTTGGAGATCGTCCATGGTAAGCCGCGCCACTCACAAAGTCAGGGGAGTGTCAAAAGAGGTAATCAGGACATTGAAAATATATTGTGTGCTTGGATGCAAGATGAAAAAACTAGCTGCTGGAGTGAGGGATTGCGGTTCGTCCAATTTATGAAGAACAGAGCTTTTCATTCTGGGATTAAGAGGTCACCATACGAAGCTCTGTTCGGCTGCAAAGCTAGAGTAGGTCTCTAGACATCGTCCCTGCCTGACGACGTTTTACAAGACGTAGAGACTGAGGAAGAGCTCGAAAAAATAATATAGAGCGTACAAACAACACAACAGCAGGAAGAAAGATGAGATGAATCAATGCAAGAGTCACAGCTCCCTGCAGAAGACATAGCTGAGAATGCAATCCATGATGGAGGAAACCAAAACAGTGATGAAGCCATGGTTATCGAAGAGCCTTCCATTTCTGTGGTTACCGAAAATCCTTCTTCTTCCGCTATCTGTTGCGTCTGCTTAAAAGAAACCAGCAGTGCTCATACATGTCGAAAGTGTGGCCAAAACGTTCATGCCATCTGTGGACATATTCTCCTAAAGACGATGACGGTGATGAAGTAGAAGCATTTTGTGCAATGTTTGCTTCAATATTGAGAAAGCTATCCAAAGTAAAATGGAATCGAAATCGAACATTGAGATTCAAGCCAAAAAAATGAAAAGTGATTCTGACAAAAAAATTCCTCCTGTGCCTTTGGCTGCCACTGTGCGAGTTCCGATTCCCGACGTTGACAAAGGGCGGGGTGACTCACGCAATCTCTTGGCAGTTGTTATGAACGTGACGGACGATGGCTTTTACCGACTTGGAACTGCACAAGGAATCTTGAAGCAACTCTACGCTAGATCACAATTCACCATATGTCCAAAGAACTTAATGAGAATTGAAGACGTTCCTGACCACGAAATACCTCTCCGATCTGCAGCTACTTCTCAGTCCACAGGAAGCGGCCAAGGATTCGTCAGGTGTATGTGCAAGACGAAATGCCAAAATATGAGGTGCCTTTGTGTGAAAAAGAAAATTAAGTGCAATTCAAATTGTCACTCTAGCCTTCCCTGCTGCAACAAGTAGGTCATGCCAGTTCTGCTTTGTGTTTCACCGGTAACAATATTCTGTTTGCATTCTTCTTTAAGTCGTGAAATGTATATACAAGATCAAAGTGCCAAAATAGAAGGTGTTTTTGTACTGCAACAAGTAGGTCATGCCAGTTCTGCTTTGTGTTTCTCCGGTAACAATATTCTGTTTGCATTCGAAATGTATGTACAATATCAAAGTGCCAAAATAGAAGGTATTTTTGTGCTGCAACAATTAGGTCATGCCAGTTCTGCTTTGTGTTTTACCGGTAACAATATTCTGTTCACATTCTTCTTTAAGTCGTGAAATGTATGTACAAGATCAAAGTGCCAAAATATAAGGTGTTTTTGTGTGAAGAATAAAAGTGAGTACAATTCCACTTGTTACTCCGGCCTTTCTTAGTGTAACAAGTACTTCAATCTCAGTTCTGCTTTCATTGTTTCCCGGTAAGAATATCCAGTGCTTTATTCCGTAGTTTTGTTCTTTCAGCTTCAAATGTGTATTAATTAATAAAGGCTTCTCATCTTGTGCCCTTTTAACACTTTGCGTAAATGGTACTGGTCATTCTGTATAATGCCTAGGAATCTCATCTTGTGCCCTTTTAACACTTTGCGTAAATGGTACTGGTCATTCTGTATAATGCCTAGGAATTGTATAGAATGCCTAGGAAATGTATGTAACATTTTCACCAAAAACTTATATTTCCTAGTTTGCTCTAAACCATCAGGCATTCTATACATTACCTAGGCATTCTATACAATACCGGGATTTCACACTTTGCCGAATGCCTAGGAATCTCATCTTGTGGCCTTTTAACACTTTGCGTAAATGGTACTGGCCATACTGTATAATGCCTAG
The DNA here is from genome assembly GCF_964204655.1 of Triturus cristatus. NCBI lineage: Eukaryota > Metazoa > Chordata > Amphibia > Caudata > Salamandridae > Triturus > Triturus cristatus. Next base: position 128,236,508 of record NC_140583.1, read on the forward strand.
GAATTGTATAGAATCCCTATGAAAAGTATGTAACATTTTCACAAAAAACGTATATTTCATATTTTGACGAAAACCATCAGGCATTCTATATATTACCTAGGCATTCTATACAATACCGGGATTTCACACTTTGACTGTAACATATATATGGCGGTCGCCAGTAGGTAGGTATAGTTAGGACCTATTTTCCATAGGCAATTTGCAACATTCTATTCTCAATAACTTTGGCGCCGGTTGACGAATCTTCGTGAAATTTTCAAAACTCGTAGGGCGCTCCGGTCCGCTCCTATCTTGAAAGTTTCAGGGTGATTCATCAAGCGGGGGGTGTGAAAAAAGGGGGGTCCTAAAAAATGCAATCTCCCATAGGAAACTTTAGACACGACTACAACCCGAACTGCTGAACGGAATTGCACCAAATTTGGTAAAAAGGTAGCCCTTGGTTCAGAAAGATCCCTTTTTGTTAAATGGTGTAAATCCGTTCAGTAGTTGCTGAGAAAATCAAAATTAAAAAAGTTTCTATATCTATGGCCTCGGTGGATCCGCGCACCCTCCCGATCACGAGCTGCATGCTAATTGGCTGTCAACACTTCAGACTAGGAAGTGTTGGCATCCATCTTGTGCCTCGGTAGAACCGCACAAGAAAACAGAAAAAGGGGCAGGGTAGAAACACCCTGACCCCTTAGGCCTGCTGAGGGGGTCCCACAAGGAACCCCAGGGCCCATAAAAGCATTTTTAAAAAAAAATTATTGGTGAGATTCGCTCACCCAGCGTGAATTTTGGCCGAAATGTGTATTTTTCTAAAAGTTAAATATGTTTTATATATGTATATCTCAAGGTCAATGGAAGAATAAATGGGTATATAAGTGTCTAAATGGATGATTTGTTTTTGAAAAATTGATTGTATAACTGACTGATTAAGTGTATCTTAGTGAATACATGGCTTAGTGAGTAATGTTTAAATATGTAAATATCTGTATCAGTCTCTCACTTTGTGTATAAGTGGCTGCATGGGTTGGTGAGTAGCTACATGAGTGTCTATATAGGTTATTAGTTGGTTTTTTGAGAATCCGTATGAGTATCTAAGTGTCTGTATGGTTCGGTGGGGGTATTACGTAGTGCATAGATGCATGAATGAGTGACTCACTGTTTGTATGTGTTGAAGACAGCATGTGTGCAGGACTGTATGGGTGGATAAGTGTGTGTATGGGTGTGTTAGTGAGTGAATGACTGTCTCAATAGTGTATTTATGAGTAACTACATATGTTTTAAACTAGTATATGTGACTATTGGTGTATGTAAGTGAGTATATGTGAGAGTGAGAGATTAGAAGAGTTCCTGTATGAATAAGTATGTGTTTCTATAAATGATTGTTTAAAAGACTAAGTATGTGTAAGTTTCTGTAGAAGTAAGTGTGGTGGTGTGTGCATAACTGTATATGCAAGTAAATGTCATGAGTGATTCTTTATTAGGATGAGTGACTGTGTGTGAGTAACTCTATGGATGAGTGGTGTTGTGTAACAGGTTGTATAGGTGTATGAGTACATATGATGAGTGAGTACGTGTATGAGTGACTGTATAGGACTGTTGGTGAATGAGTGGATGTGTATGTGGATCTTAGAATTACTGAATAGGTTGTTGTAATTGGTATTGGTATGTCCATTGTTTTGAAAATGTTAGATTCTATTTGTGAATATGTGTATCAAAGGTTATATTAGGGTGAGAGGAGGTCTGCCACTCTATCACAAGGATGATGTCATCAGTGATGTCATTTGAGATGTCATCAGTGATGTCACTGACCATGTCATGAGTGATGTAATATGTGACGTCATCAGCAGTGCATTGCGGGCGCGCAAGTTATAGTTAGCTGAACTCACTATAACGGGGGAATTTCAATGGTTTTGTACAAGGGTAAAGTCCAGCTAACTGTAACACCCCTGAAACCTATGTTTTTTTCAGTGAATTTCTAAGGTTTTTTTAAATGCTAATTCCTAACTATAACGTGCCTGAAACCTATGTTTTTTTCTGTGAATTTCAAAGGTTTTTTAAATGCTAATTTCTAACTATGCCTACAGAGATAGGACATATGAAGAAAGAAGAAAAAACGCACAGAAAGAAAAAAAAGAAATGCAGAAAGAAGCAACAGAAGTCCTCAAAGACGAAGAAAAGTGCAGGAAGAAGGATAACGTGCAGAAAGAACAAACACAAGAGCAGAAAGAAGCCTTGTTGCAAAATCATCCTGTACCCTCACCTTTTTCAGACAGATACTTGTGGTAACTGAGTCTAACTAACCAGTCCTAGAGCCAGTGCTATGTTAAAAGACACTTAGAATACAGTGAAAACGCCTACATACACTAGGGAACACTATGCGTTGGGTTCCCCCTGTGAGTAGCATGTCCTCCACTGTAAGCCCCTAGTATATAATAGGGCAGTGGGATTAAAACTACCTCTTAAAATGCGCCACAGGACGTGTTTGCACACGTCACCTCAGGCCCCGTCCCCTGCCTTCCCCACTGTGTAATCACGCCCTGTGGCCGTTTTAAGTTGGGAGATTAAGTTACCTTGAATCCTGAGGGTCCCTAGGGTCCAACTAGCCCACTAGGTACCTCCAATAAGCGCCACAGAGCTGTGTTGCAGAGAGATGTAAAAAGGGGCACGGCCTAGACCACCTCTCTGCAACGCAGCGCAGTGGCGCTTACTGGAAGCACCTGGTAGGCTAGTTGGCCCCCTGGGACCCTCAGGATTGAAGGTGAATTATTTCCCCAACTTAAAACATACCACAGGGCGTGTTTACACAAGTTAACTCAGGCCCCATCCCCTCCCTTCACCACTTTGTAAACACGCCCTGTCGCCGTTTTAATTTGGGAGATTAAGTTAATTTGAATCCTGAGGGTCCCTAGGGTCCAACTAGCCCACTAGGTGCCTCCAGTAAGCGCCACAGAGCTGCGCTGCAGAGAGGTGTAAAAAGTGGCACGGGCTGGACCACCTCTCTGCAACGCAGCGCAGTGGCGCTTACTGAAAGCACCTGGTGGGCTAGTTAGCCCCCAGGGGCCCTCAGGTTTGAAGGGGAATTATTTCCCCAACTTAAAACGCGCCACAGGGTGTGTTTGCACTCGTCACCTCAGGCCCCGTCCCATCCCTTCCCCACTGTGTAAACACGCCCTGTGGCCATTTTAAGTTGGGAGATTAAGTCCCCTTGAATCCTGAGGGTCCCAAGAGGCAAAATGCGGGAACAAGCACATGAACAGCATTCGGAAAATGCCACTGAACAAAATACAGCAACAGCGGAGTACCACAGATGCACCCTGGCCAACTGCAGGGGACAACATGCACACCACTACATCCAAGCACCGTGGAAGGACAGAACCGACAAGCACACCGCATGAAAGAGATCAGTGGCAGACAAATCAGAGCCGCAGGAGCGACACACCCACCGTGCAGCATACGCACATAAGCAGAAGTGCACCTCGATATTGGCAACATCCCGGTACAAACAGCAACCCCTCCACAGATGAACACAGGACACAACTGGATTGGCAAATGTGCACAACCAGGCAAATCACATCTGTAACACCAGGGATACGTAACATGACAATGCACAATTCCAACCTGTAACCTGCAAATATGTTTATTCACACATGCAGTGCAATTGGACATCTACTACTGTTCCATGATTGCCAGGGACAGACATAATTTGACGTGCTCATGAGAAGTAGGTGTCAATGATGTAGTTCCTATGGGTCATTCCTGCTGCAGCTGAAGTTGGATGTGGCCACCAGCCCCATTACCATCATCATCATCTGATACATCTGGAAATGGGATCCACGGGGCCCTGGTGCAAACACAGATGTTGTGCAACACACAACATGCAACGATCATCTTGCACACGACGTCCGAGCTGTACAGGAGCTTCCCACCTGTGCAGTCCAGGCACCTGAAATGTGACTTCAACACGCCAAATGTGTGTTCAACGATGCCCCTGGTGCGTATGTGTGCCGCATTGAACTGCCTCTGGGCGGGTGTGTTCGGGTCCCGGAGGGGTGTCATCATCCAAGGGCAGAGTGCATATCCTTGATCACCTGTGACAGTGCAGGGAGAAAAGAGTCAATACTTGGTTCGGCATGATGTGATGTCAGGCTCACTAATACAGTGACGCCTGTGCTGGCTGTGTGTGGAGTGAGTGTGAGCCAGCCCTCAGGGAGTAGCTGGTGCAGGCAACAACTTCAATAGTCATCAGGCACTCAAACATGAAATGTCCGAACCACAAGGGGGGATGACTCGAGTCGCACAGGGCCAGTGGCCCCTGATGCACAGCGGCCGACACGGGCCCACAGCCACGGGACGCTGACCTGCGGGAGAATGGGGCAGGGTCGTGAGGGCAGAGCAGTACCTCACATGTGTCATGGATGCATTCCGCATCTCCACATGTCAAGTCGCTGTGTGGCTGTGGTGCCATGTAATGTCTGTGTTGGGTGCAGTGATAGCCCAGGATGACCATGGAGGGGTGCAGTCACGTCTGGTATGTGGTCGTGTGGTCTGACATGTCGAATGTGGCTTGGTCACGTGTGCATCCCGTCAGATGTGTTTTGTGCATTGGTGGCTGTGGGGTGTGTGGTGTGTTGATTTGGTACTTAGCAACGAGCAGTCCAGTTCCACATGTGCCATCCTGGAAGGGCTGGTTGATGATGGACGGTTGGAAGATGAAGGATTCGTGCACACTGCCCGGGTAGTTGGCGACGACATTGGTGAAGAGTCCCCGGTGGTCCACTATTGCCTACACATTGATGGAATGCGTGTGCTTTCTGTTGCAGTAGTGGTGAGCAGTATACGCTGGGGGCACAAGTGGAACATGTGTGCAGTCAATTGCCCCCAACACAGCTGGGAATTCGGCTATGGCGTAGAAGCCTTGCTTTGTCTCCAGCTGTTCCTACGCAGTGATGGGGAAGTGAAGGTACTGAGGTATGAAGCTGAGGATGGCATCCAGGACAGGTGTGATGAACTTTGATAGGGTTGGCTGTGAGACTCCTCCGACTCTGGCAGTTGTTGGTTGGAATGTCCCAGAGGCCAACAGGTGCAGCACAGCCAGCAGCTTTATCTGAGGTGGGATGTTAGTTCATTGCTGTGTTGGGACCGTCAGCCTGTGGGCGATGTGGGTCATGATGCGGAGAATGGTTGTCCGTTTGTGCCTGTAGTGGGCAATGACTTCCGTGGGCGTAATGGTCTGTGAGAGTGGTGCATTTTCGGTAGGTAAGCTGTCTTACTCTACGCTGCCTCTGTGGTAGTCCGGGGGGGCGGTTTCGGGTCCTGGGGTTGGTGGCGGTCCTGTGGGTGGTGGCGGTAGGTGTTGTGGCCCTGTTGGGGCTCGAGCTGCATGATGAGTAGCTCCATGGCGTTGTTTATTCTTCGGGTATAGCTGTGTGTGGGACTCCGTTGCCTACTGCAGGTAGACATCGGTCTTTACACCTGTTTGAGGCAGATGTTAAATACCTGCAGCCACCGCGGCTTATTGCTAGTTTTTGGTTCGCTTGGTAATTCTGTCAGTTCGTTGTGAAAGTGGTGTTCTTGTTTTTTCGTGTGTGTTTGCATGGGAACGCCTACTCTGCATCTCATTAGAGTTAGTTGGTGGTGTCCGCCGTGGTGTTAGATTTTGGGGCAGTTATCACGGGAATACTGGCGATGTCTGCAGTTTGCACCTGCTTGTGAATGGGGTGTTAAATCTATCTCTACTTTTGTTGCGTTAAGGTGGAGATAAATCGGAGATAAGTCCTTGTGAATATGCCCCTATATTCGCTGGAACATTAAATCCTCACACCATTGGTTCTTTCACTCACAGACTGACGTTGAGCAGCTTTGGCTTCAATTTTGAAATTAGCAGCTTTGAATAGGTACTAAATTATGAAAACCCTAAGTGAGCACCTACCTCTCTGGTGAATAGAACTAGGCCAAGTTGTGTCAAGAAGGTCTTGCACAGATGTCAATTAGGGGTCACCAGGGTATCTGACATTTGAGATGTCATGAGCCACAAAATAGTCATGCTGTATCCTCTAAGTAAGGGACCAGTCTACACATATCTGCTCTAGGAATCCTGGTCTGAGTATGAAATGGAAATGTTGTCATTTACACTGGATCAAGAAACATTTTCTAAACAACTTGGCTCTTTCTCATTCTCCAACATACATCAATTTCAAATTAACTTGTATAAATAATTTATAATTATTTTTTGCACAGAATGTAAAACATGCACTACAGTTCACCAGTCGATAAACCTCAAACTGCCATCAGCCCTGAACCTCACAATGAGAAAACACAATGGTGCACTCCGAACTCGTACCCTATATCCATGTCCACCGAGGAAGAAACACGTGGCAACTCAACTCTCTCCCCTGATGACCCACTGCACCTGAGCACTGAACACCACACAGATGTTAACCTCTTCGGTGCCCGTGACGAGCTGGACTCGTCATGGGCCGCGGTGGCGCTGTGCCCATGACGAGTCCAGCTCGTCACAAACCCCGCCCGCTAATACAACGGCCGACACAGGGCGGGGAAAGGGGCGGGCACCGAAGGGGTTAATCCATTCATCAAACCCTCCACACTCTAGCCACTAAACCTTAAGCTCTCAAGTGACTCATCAGAACGCCCAACTCGCAGAGAAAGACAACTAGAGTTACTCTCTGCACTGAACCTTATAACCATGAATGACATTACTGATCGTCTAATTCACATGGAAAAAGAACTTGGTTAGGTAAGACAGGGAACTAACAACATCCTTTTGAATCTCATAACATGTCTACATTTGAGGGACACTTGCACCGCTCCTTCTCTAACATCACCAATCAACCTCTACGCTTGCCTCAGACCCAGCCGACAGCTGATATACAACTCATCTTAAAATATTTTACAGGCTGAAAAAAATAAGCCCCATGATGACCCTAAGCAAGGCGATGGATTGAGCAAAAACATACAACTTTACGACAGCACTCAACACCCCCCACCTACAAGAACTAGGATTGGTGGAGACCTAAACTCTTCTCAGTCTGCCAGACTACCAGCCCAATACATCAACATTCCTATGGTCCCTCCCTTCCAGAAGCACATTAGCAACAGCTTACAAACTGCATGCTCATAAACTGTCAACGGCCAAGCATGCAACATTGTTGGCTGTAGCAATACTGAACCGACATCGACATCACATTCATCACAGAAACGTGGCTAAATGAATAGTCGTATCTAATCCTTGACCTTCTAGCGCCCCCAGACTTCTCCATCAGTAAAGGCAGTCTGCAAAGACTCCACAATGCCGGAATCCACAGCAAGGCCCTGGAATGGATCCACTTCTTCCTCACAGCCGAACACAGAGAGTCAGACTACCTCCGTTCTTCTCGGTACCCACAGAGATCAGCTGCGGAGTGCCTCAGGGCTCCTCCCAGAGCCCCATACTTTTCAACATCTACATGGCTCCCCTCGCAGTCATCATCAGGAGCCATGGACTCAACAACATCACCTACGCTTATGACACACAGCTGATTCTCTCTCTCACTAACAAAACAACAGTTGGCAAGAACAACTTTCATGATGGGATGAAGGCTGTCGCTGCCTGAATGAAGAGCAGCTGCCTCAAGCTCAACTCAGAGAAGACCGAAGTCTTCATCATGGGCTCTACCGCCTCCACCTGGGATGACTCCTGGTGGCCCACAGCACTTGGAACATCCCCCACACCCACAGATAACACGCAGAACCTCGGTATCTTCCTGGACGGTTCCCTCAACATGAGTCACCAGATCAACATTGTCTCATCATCCTGCTTCCATATGCTGCACCTGCTCCAAAAGATCTTAAAATGGATCCCCACTGAGTGCAGAAAGGCCGTCTCCCACGCACTCGTCCACAACAGAATCGACTACAACAATACACTCTATGCCAGCATCACCCAGAAACTGCAGAACAACCAGTACACTGCTGCCTGACACATCCTCAATATCCCCTGCAGCACCCACTTCACCAGCCACCTAAGAGACCTCCTCAAGGCTCCCAGTCAACAAATGAATCACCTTCAAGCTACTCACTCATGCCTACAAAGCCCTACATAATGCAGGACCTGTGTACCTCAACAACTAACTTGCATTCCTTGTACCCACTATAGACCTCTGCTGGGCACAACTGGCCCCGCTACCGTCCCACGTATCCACAAGAGCACAGCCTGAGGATGATCCTTCTCCTACCTCGCAGCAAAGACCTGGAACACCTTGCCTCTCCACCTCAGGCAATGACCATCACTTCCTCAATTCAGCAAGGACCTCAAGACCTAGCTCTCTGGCTGAACCACAACGCCTAGACGAGCTTAAAGCCCCCCCTACCACCTTGAGACCCTTACGGTTGAGTAGCCAGTTCTACAAGACAATAATTGATTGCCATCATCCACAAGAGCAGCATCACTATGACAGAAAGAGGCATCTTCTCCTACCCCACATTTGAAAATCACAGCACCTACATAATGCTAAGAGGCAATTAAGTAAGAAAATGTCACCTCCGCTATCATCCACCATGAACCATGCTCCCCTTCAGTGAATACCCGTCGGATCTGGTAACACAGTGCTCTCTCTCTCTAACACCAACAATATAATCCTTGGTGACTTCAAAATCCATTGGAATGACAAAACGGACACAATAATTCAGTCTATAAACAAACTCCTACTCAGCACGATCTTATACAACACTGCAATAGGCAGACTCACAACAGAAGTTCAACCTTAGACAACACTATATGAAGTGAAGTGGTAAGCATAGATAACATCCTTGTACTCTACTGGTCAGATCATCACATCGTCCTGTTCCACCTGAACCAAACAAAAGCACCTCCAAACCAATCTCAGAAAACTCTCAAATGGTCAAGAAACTTCAACCAGATCCTACGAACCGATCTGGAAGAACAAATTATGTTCCCCCCCCCCTGCAACCTTACAATGGACAAGCTTACAACCCACTACAACACAACAATGAAAGCTGTTCTAGATGAAATAGCCACTCTCTCAATGTCCTGGTACATCAGAGACCTCAAAAAAGAAAGAAGAAATTTAAGAGCTGCAGAAAGACGGTGGAGAGCCAACCCGTCTCTACCAGCTCAGAGGGGAATGCAGGAAATACAAAAATCAGATACTAAAAGAGAAAGCCACCTTCATCCGCAGCACACTAGGTAAAGCCAAAAAACACACCAGAGAACTTTTCAACATTATTAACCTACAAACCTTCGGACCAACGTAGCCCCACATGTATCTAAAGAATGCTACAACAACTTTGCCAAATTCTTCAACAATAAAATCTCGAAGATCAAACTCTTCCTAGACTGCCACAAGCAGACACCCATTGGCACCTCTCCCCCTACTACGGAGGTTCAGAACTCCCCAACTCTCCCTTCAGTCCTGCCAGCAGAAACTTACCCCCAATGACCAACAGACTCAACCGAGGTTCTACAAAGCACCTAGGAGCTGGAAGTCTTTCAATCTACTCATGGAAGAGGCTATCTACAAGGTGATCACAAAATCCAATTCCTCCTCCCACTGCGCAGACTCTCTTCCAGCCTCCCTGGCTAAAAGTCTTAACAACACCTTAACCCTGTTTTGGAACAAGAAAATAAACAGCTCCCTGAGCAACGGGGTTATGCCTGACTGCCTCAAACTGGGCCAAATCACCCCGCTGCTAACACAAACAGGCACAGACCAGGATGACCTCAATAATTTCAGGCCCACTTCCAACTTCCCCTTCCTAGCAAAAATGATCGATAAATGGGTTCTTTCCCAACTAAACCAACACATCAACACCAACAACCTACTTAATTCACACCAATCAGGTTTCAGGAAGGGATGCTGGTACAGAAACAGCTATTCTGAATATAGCAGATAATATACATAATTCTCTGGATGCAGATAGATGCTTCCTGATTATTCTCCTACACCTCTCAGCAGCCTTCAACATGGTCAACCACAAGCTTCTTCTATAATCCCTGCAGCAACGGTTTGGAGCAGACGACAGGGATGTGCAGGTGTCCGCGTCAATTCTGCATAACCTCTTGAAGCAAATAAAAATAAATAACTCTACTTCTGATACTTCTGCCATCACTGAGGCATTCCCCAAGGCTCATTTATCTAACCTACACTCTTCAATAACTACTTGGAACCACTAACCGTAATACTTAAATAAGCAAACATCGCCTACCACCTTTATACAGATGCCATCCAACTCTACCAGGAAATTGCCTCTCTGAACAAGATATGCTGGCTACATGCCACTCTTATTAAAGTCTAAAACTAGCTGGCACATAACCACCTCAAACTCAACCAAGAAAAGCCAATCCGCCCAGATCCAAGAATGACTACATAACCTTCACGCTCTAAACTGCAAGCTGACTATGGCAGATTCTGCCAAAGCTCAGGGGATAAACCTTTTGAACATGAGCACACACATAAAGACCACAGCAGAGGGTGCCTTCTACAACCTAAAATCCATTAACAACATTAAGTCCTTCCTCCCACCAAATGAACAAAAAAACACCACACAAGCTCTGGTTCTGTCCAGACTGGACTATGGGAACAGCACCCTCACAGTCACCTCGAAATCTTACTCAACCCCACTGAGAGTCACTCTAAATGCAGCCGTAAGAATGGTCATAGGGGCAAAGAGACACACCTCGCCTTCCCTGAAAAATCTAAAATGGCTACCTGTCAAAGCATGCTTGTAGGAAAGTAGGACCTACTTCTATCGTTTTCCCCACATTTTGCTTGATGTTACGCTGTTTTTGATTAGTCTGACAAGGATCCTGCTAATCAGAACCCCAGTCAACCTGCTTTCTCCCTAAATCGGTTTGTTCAGTACTTAGGTACATCCCAGATTGGATACTGGGGTACCCTTGTCAGTCCCTAGTATATGGTACCCAGGGCATAGGTACCCGAGAGGTCTCCCATGGTCTGCAGCATGTATTGTGCCACCCATGAGAGACCATTCAAAATGGAACTACAGTACTACCATTGCAGCCTGTTTACGTTGGTGCATGCACAACTTACTAAAGATATAGGTTTACTATATCTAAGGGTCACTGCACTTAAAACCTATAAGTCACCCCTATAGCAGGCCTTTGCAGTCCTGAAGGCAGGGTGCTTGGTTCCAAGTGAGAGGGTGCCCCTGAATGAGCAGGACACCCCTGCAGCCTACGGGGTCCATTCTCCCGGGTTGTCAGTGAAGCAACCATATACTATATAGAGGGGAATCGCATAATTACGAGATGGCCATCTCGAAAACGCCTGCAATTAATCCTATCATGTTTGGTATAAAAAATATTGGAATCATACCCCCACACTGTAAACGGTGTGGGTGGTATGATTCAAAGCACTGTAAGAGCCATCCGTTAGGCTCTCAGAGTTCCAGGTGCCAAACTTCTAGTCCCGGATGGCACAAAATCGTTGCTGCTGACCAGAGACACGATTCTGCCCTCCTGTTGCTGAGCCATGCTCGAGCAGAGGAAGGTGTATCAATAGGCATCCTGACACAGGCAGATGTAACCACCTCCTAGACAGTATTTAGTATATTGGGACTGGGTGGGTGCGCTTGCCAGTGCCTGAAAGTCTGCTTGAAGGCACATTTGGTGTCCCTGTGCATAGTCTAGTTCAAACCAGTTCTGGGAGCCGTTGGCTCCTGCTCTGGTGTGAAACTGGACAAAGGACTTGGGAGTAGCCTCCCTCCTGTCCAGACACTCAGCTTGGAGGGAAATGTAGCGTTGACTTAGCCCCAGCTGCAGTTCTGCTTGTTCCCAATGTCTTGCAACCTCTTTTAGGATTTCATGAACCACATACAAAGGGATTGCTACATGTTTGAAACGTGACTGGTGCATTATTGTTTTCAGTTGTATTAACTTTGTATCATTTTATTTGTCAAAAGTAGACCACAGTGTTTTTTATGTTTATATTTGATTGTGTTGCATTTGTCTGAAACTAATAGTGTATTTCCCATTTCAGACTTTTATGAAATGAAGGAAATTATATATATGATGAAGTAATGGTTGAAAAATTAACCAGGACCAATGAAATCAAATATTGGTCCTTTGTCTGTCTAAGGAGATAGCAGCAGACAAAATGGTAGCTAGGTCTTTCATTGTGTTATACTATCTAAAAGTGGCATTTTCCCACACACATTGTAAAACCCACTTTTTCTAAAATGTTACAAGGCAGCTCCAGTGATAACTCATAGGAGGCCTAGTCCATGCAATAGTGAAAAACGAAATTGGCAGAATATCACTATCTGGTCATGTAAAACACACCAGTATATATCCTTTTTTTACATACACTGCACCCTTCCCAAGCGGTACCTTGGGCCTACATTAGGAGTGCCTTACATATAGTAAACTGGAAGGTTTGGGACTGTCTAGTGGGTGCACTTGCCAGGTCGCAGTTTAAACTGCACTCACAGACACTGCAATGACAGGCCTGAGGCATGTTTTCAGGGCTACTTATGTGGGTGGCACAACCAGTGCTGCAGGGCCACAAGTGGCATTTGATTTACAGGCCCTGGGCACACATAGTGCACTTTACTAGGGTCTTACCAGTGAAACAAATATGCCAATCAGGGATAAACCAATCACCAATACAATTAACACCCAGAACATATGCACTTTTGCACTGATTAGCAGTGGTAAAGTGCCCAGAGTCCTAAATCCAACAAAAAGAGGTCAGAAAAATAGGAGAAAGAAGGCAAAAGGTTTGGGGATAACCCTGCAAAAAGGGCCAGGTCCAAACACCTACCACCTAAATCAGTAGCACTGGCAAGAATGAAAAACTCAGACACAAGTTGTAAGACTGCCCTCAATAAGGCAGGCATTCTTTTTACTTCCGAGTCAGCTGGCACATCCGCGGATGGTGTGGTAGACCTGGTTGCACCATTGGAAACATTGACATTTCGTCATCACTAAACTCTATGGTGAAACATGCAGTGAGTGGATGAAGCACCAATTGTGGGCAGATCCTCCATTACTGACAGTTCTAGGGGAGGAGCTGGGTCTTTCATGTACCACATCAGTGCATTCCTGGGCTTGTCTTGGTGTGAATCATTGAAACCGATTGGACTATCACACCGGACAACTATGATCAGTAAAAGGAAGACCCTGGTTTGGAAAGTAGGTGTCCTCGCGACATGGATGCAAAGGGAAACCTAAAACGGTGTGAATATTCTGGGCTCAGCATAGCGGCGGCGTAGCTGCAGACACATCTGAAACGAGGCGTGTCCACTCTGCGCGAGAGAGTATCTTCTCTGTCGCAGGTGAACCACCAGAAGCAGAAGCACAGATTGGAGTGGACAGCTATATATATAAGGCCCCTACACCCAAACTCAAAATGTTGCTGCTAAATTGTAGATCGATGGTAAAACACAAGACGGAATTGCGAGAGATACTACAGTCACAAGATTATGATGTGCTGTTTCTCACAGAAACATGGTTAGACGATTCTTCAGCCCCTGACATCGTAGAGGCGATACCTTTGAGTTATAGCCTTTTAAGAATCGACAGACCTAAACTACGTGGAGGTGGAATTGCATTAATTTGCAAAAAGGAATTACAATGCACACTCACTGACACTGCTAATACTCATAGCGAATGTGGGACCTTCTAAATAAAAATGACCCCATTGATGACCATTACCGGCCTTCTTATATATCGTCCCCCTGGAAACGCAACTTCTTTCTGTAACCAGCTTATAGAATCAGCTACTCAATTAGCGATAAAACATCATAATTTCATGATTTTAGGTGATCTGAATCTTCATCTGGAAGATAACAATGCTAAAGAAGCCCAAATACTTAGAACTGCTTTACAGGCGATAGGAGTAACACTGCTATCAAATTCCCCCACGCATCAACAGGGACATCTTCTTGATCCAGTCTTTTCTACCTGGGAGGACATTGAAATGCTCCCCCCTACACCTATCATATGGTCTGACCACCACCTGATCACTTTTTATATTCCCATTAACAAGAGTAAGCTAGCCCCCAACAAACCCCTGTTCACTAAACGACGAAACTGGAAAAACTACACCCCGGAACGTATGGTTAGTGAATTACAGAAACACACCCCGCCAATAGGACTCTCCTTACAAGATACCTGGAAGAATTATGAAACATGGCTGAGCAAGGCACTCGATACTATTGCACCGTGGACGTCCAAACCCCCCGTTAGAAGAACCAAATCTGAACCCTGGTATACGGAAAAATTAAAACTTGCGAAATCACACTGTAAAGTGACAGAACGCAAGTGGAGGAAAAATTACTCCCCTGAGCTTAAGGAACTTTATAAACTAGAGCTAAAATCATACCAGAAAATGGTTAGAGAGGAGAAAAGTTCCTTTTACCAGACAAGAATTGAAGAGGCAACTAACCCCATGAAAGAACTTTTTAGCATTTATAAGGAACTTACAAACACCACTACCCTAGATATGCAGGACACATATTCTGATGACATATGCGATCAGATAGCTGACTTCTTTGTCAATAAAGTCGAGAAAATACATGCCACTTTTTCAAACCATGTCATAGAAGGGAAAGAACCACTCCTTACCCAAAAAACCACGCTCACACGCTTTATCACTCCTGACAAAGAAAAGTTGATCAGCATTATCACTAGTATCCATTCAGGATCCCCTAATGATGTGTGCCCTTTAGGTAAAATTAAAGACATCATGAACAACGGTCTCATTGATCAAATCAGACACTTGATCACTTTGTCCTTTCACGAATGCTACGTCCCAGAAGCATGGAAGACAGCACAAGTCATCCCTCTCAAAAAAAAACCAAACATTCCGGTTACTCAATATCAAAATCTTAGACCCATCTCCCTCTTGCCACAATGCGCTAAGATTATAGAAAAAATAGTCAATAAACAACTGATGACTTTTCTAGAAGAAGGAAACATACTTCATCCGACACAATCTGGTTTTAGACCTGGATACTCCACGGAGTCGGCGGTTCTTTACTCCACGGAGTGCATTCGCAAGATGGTAGATGAGGGGGAGACAGCTGCACTTGTCATGCTTGACTTAAGTGCAGCTTTCGACACTGTGCTTCATGACACCCTGTTGTCCCGACTATCAGACATTGGAGTAAGGGATCATGCCCTTGCCTGGTTTAAATCTTTTCTCTCCAAAAGATCTTTCCATATACATTGCCCACCCTTCAAATCATCTTCTCGCGACATCAGCTATGGGGTCCCTCAGGGCTCTAGTTTGAGCCCTACCCTGTTCAACATCTATATGGAACCCCTAGCTCGAGTCGTAGAGAATTTTGGGGTGGGCATTGTCAGTTATGCTGACGACACCCAGCTCATGTTCAAACTCACCCCAGACAGCGAAAAATTTGCCACCAATTTTTCTAGCTGCATGGCAGCGGTCGCCACCTGGATGGATAATAACTGCCTCCGTCTGAATGGCGACAAAACGGAGGTGCTAGTGGTAGGGAATAAAACCTCCATATGGTCCCAGGCTTGGTGGCCTACTACTCTGGGCGATTGCCCCCACCCAGTCGAAAGGGTCAAAAACCTAGGAATAATGATTGACTCGGATTTGTCGGGAAGAACACAAGTCAATAAAACAATTGGCAAATGTATGGGCACGTTAAAAATCTTACGTAAGACTATTGATCTTGTTCCCATTGAAGCAAGGAAAACGTTAGTGCATGCACTGATAACGCCCCACCTGGATTATGGAAACGTTCTCCTTTTAGGTGCGAACCAAAAACAACTGCACCAGCTTCAATGCATTCAAAATGCGGCCGCCCGCATGGTACTAGGTTTACCAAAAAGAACATCCGCTACAGCAACCTTGTCCAAGCTTCACTGGCTTCCAGTTAGAGAAAGAATCAGATTTAAGGCTCTCTGCTATGCCCACAGAATTGCACACAACAAAGGACCCACTTATTTGAGAAATCTTCTAACTATCCACCGCCCTACCAGAAACCTCAGATCCTCGGGTATGTCACAATTCAAACTTCCCCGGATCAATTGAGCAAGACTAGGCGGTCGCTCCTTTAGTTTTCTTGGAGCAAAGCATTGGAATGCCCTGCCAGTTCATCTGAGAATGGAACCATCAGAAATTCTCTTTAGAGCTAAACTAAAAACTCATCTCTTCTCTCTGTCTCGGTGAGCTGTAAGGAGTTTTTGTCAGCAATTAGCGCGGGGATACACAGTTGTGCAGCCATGCGCTTTATAAAACGCTTTATTATTATTTTTATTATTACAGCAATTATCAGCATCCAGGGGAGCAGTCGATAACTTTCTCAGGTACTCTCCAGAGGAACTCTGGCCAGCTCTGGCCCCAGCAGGAAGAGGAAGTAAATAGGAAATTAAGAGTCACTCCTTCACCCTGTGAGGCTCGTCTCAGCAGCCAACAGGAGGATGTTGTTAAATTGTGGTTAAAGACAATAGCTCAACCCTGTGGTGACATCATGGTCAAAGGGTGCGTGACTTCACTTCCATTATCAATGGCATTTTGCTGTTTTGCAATTCATGTAACTGTGACCACTCAGATAATTTTTCACCCCGGAAATTCTACATTTTAACTCTGACAATCCCACTTCACTTCTCGTGTGATCCTGGGTAACTCACATTTTTACCTACCGCCTTTGTCACTGTATCTGCTAAGATTGCTGAGAACCCCTACGAACTGCAGCACTGATTCCTGTCTAAAATCACTGGATCACTCGCTTCAGCCTTAAGCACCAAGAAAGGATGCATTGTGTGATCCTTTGTAATACGATTCTCCAATCAGAGTGAAGGAGCAATATTTCTTCATCTTTTTCATTTTTTTATAAGGGCATTTTAATAAAATAAAATGTATTTTATTTTATTGGCTCGAGCCCAGCATGGTTGCAATGAGGTGGAGAGAATATTCGCAGTACAACATTGAGAGTTCCTCCTAATTAATATGCATCCGAGCAGCTTAATTCGTGCAGATTTTGATAAATCTGACTGCACAATTAGATGTCCTATTGCAAATTTCATGAGAGCATAAGGTGTACATTATTTAATGCAGACATCTGGGGACATCTATTTCATCCTTTGCTCCCTTTGAAATATCCTCTCTTATGCCTACATACATAATCCGAAAAGCAGCAAAGACATTGTGATTCACAAAGCTATGTTGTTGTGTAAGCATAAATTACATTGGATCTTCTTTTTGTTACAAGCGCAAAGTGACTTCTATGCTTCATATTACTGTATTCCTATTAGGATTTTTTTATACCGGGATGTTTCTCTATAGATAATGGGGTCAACATCATTAGCAAACATAATCTTTATTTGGCTCATTAAAACCATAAAAGAATACACAACTGAAATAAGCACGTCGGTATCGTGGTAAGTTCTCAAAGGTTTATTCAGTTCATAGAAAACAAAACACTCCACCCGTGACATGAGCGCCCGCTCACATAGACGTCCAGACGGCAACTGACCTAATACCATCGGAACGCCCGTGAGCCGAACGCCATGCCCCGAGCCGTATTCAAAAGTACACCAATACATTATCCACATCACCTAGCAGCATCGCGCGCCTAACACTCTACCCGGCGCGCGATACTAAATGCCCCATACTACATCACCTTCCCCCTTTTACAAAACAAAGAAAGTAAAACATACAAAAACCAAATCTCTACAGTACAAATAACATTTCAAGCATCTCATTTTTCTTTCTAAAAAAAAAACTTGACAACTCATAACTAACACACATATTATTTAACAAAATCCATAAGTCTCCTGGGAATCCTAGAAACGCGTCCCCTAGAAGTATGGACACTGCTCATGCCCCCATAAGACTGCGTTGAACTCTTATACCCACTAGAACGCAAATCCTGCCCAATGGATCCCGAACCCGTGTCGTGAGAATTTTGAACAACATCAGACGGGGCACATGTACCAGACTGGGGCTTACTCGGCTCTAACCAATGCTCCCAGTGAAGTTCATCACCCTCGTTATCCTGTCTCTTCAACAAGATATTGGCTTGTACATCGGAAATCTTAACGAGCTGCCTTTTATTCCACCACCCTTTATTTCCCACAAAAGCGGCCCCCTTACTTACATTGCACACTCTTTCAGGTCTCAAAAACCTAGATTCCCCTTTCCTCACTCTAGTTGGTTTCCTGATCAGGACCCAATCCCCCACAACTACATCTTCCGCTATAGGGTGTTCCCTTTTTTCAAAATTTTCCTTCATCAGTAACTGCTTAGAGTAAACCCTCTTTGCAACATCCTCAATATCTATCCTTTTTTCAACAGACCTTTCCTTTAACCAAGACGGAAACAGAGACGTGTGAGCTTCTCTACCTCTTAACAACGAAAAAGGTGAAACTCCGGTTGTACAGTGAGGAGAGGTATTATAGCTTCATAATTTTTCCACTAGAAATGCATTAACATCCAAACCTGCCGCCAGAGCAGTCTGAATGCCCTCTTTCACAATTTTATTCCCCCTTTCAACCAATCCGTTGGAAGTTGGAGAATACAGTGCCACCCTAAGATGTTTCACATCAAGCTGTTTCAAAAATTCACACAGTTTTTCCGACACAAAATGTGTACCATTGTCAGTGACAATAACCTTTGGGGCGCCCTCGATTGAAAAAATGTCCCTTAAAAACGTCAAAGTTGACTCCGTATCAGGAGACTCAATGAAACTATAGTACATCCATTTTGAAAAATAATCCACTGCCAATAAAATGAATTTTTTATCCTGATTAAGCACAGAATAGGGTCCAGAAAAATCCAGACCAATTTTTTCCCAAGGGGCACCCGGGAATTCAGTAGGATGGAGTGGGGTTTTCAACGTACGCCAATGTTTATCTGACAATAAGCACTCAGGGCAGTTGTCAATAGTAGATTTCACCTGTGCGTCAATTGCAGGCCACCAATAATGCTGCTTAATCTTCATAGCAGTTTTAGTGGACCCTAAATGACCAGCATGGGCATTATTAATAATCGTAGGACGCAAACCACACGGAGGAACAAACTTGTCACCCCGCAGAACAACCCCGTTTTCAACTGACAATTCACTTGCCACCTGGGCGAAAACTCTAAGATCTCCGACTAGATTTCTAGAGTCAGGCCATGTACTAGATGAATACTCAACCACCTTCCTAAGAGTTGCATCC
This sequence comes from Triturus cristatus, assembly GCF_964204655.1. Classification (NCBI taxonomy): domain Eukaryota; kingdom Metazoa; phylum Chordata; class Amphibia; order Caudata; family Salamandridae; genus Triturus; species Triturus cristatus. Next base: position 128,255,670 of record NC_140583.1, read on the forward strand.
GAGTCACACGCGTCTTTCCACGCACTCTCAGACAAAACCGAATCACACACCTGAATCGCATCCACCACCGCCACACATTCCACATCATCCAACATCACATCATCTACATCATCCTTCTCCATAGACAGCCTAGACAAACAGTCCGCTCTAAAATTCTTCCCACCAGGGATATGTTTAACCGAAAAATTAAATTCCTGGACTTTGGAAACCAACCGCATCAACCTAGCTGACATGCTGGACAAATTGATATTGTTAAAAATATACACCAAAGGCTTATGGTCCGTAATCAATTCAAACTTCCGTCCCCAAATATACATTCTGAACTTATGAATGGCCCACGCACACGCTAGCGCTTCCCTCTCTATCGTGCTGTACAATCTTTCACACTGTTTCAATGACCGGGAAGCAAATGCCACAGTCTGTTCACGTCCGTTTACCCTCTGACTCAACACCGCTCCTAACCCGGACATACTGGCATCTACGGTTATAAGGGATACACAATCGTCCCTAAAGGCAAACAAAGCCTGAGCAGATACAATCAGCTTTTTAACATTTTTAAACGCAGATTCCAAGTCATCGTTCCATTTGAAACTGCGCCCCTTTTTAAGCAACTCACGCATTGGCTCTACCGACTGCGCATAATTAGGCACAAACCTAGCGTAGTATTCTGCCAACCCCAGAAATGAACGCAAAGCGTCCTTGTCGCTTGGGGCTCTAGCTTCCTCAATTGCTCTAATCACAGAGAACTTGGGTTTAATCCCATTCTCAGATACCAAGTGTCCTAAATATTCCACCTCTTGAACCGCGAACTTGCATTTGTCTGCCCTTACAGTCATTTCTCTGGACTCAAGAACGGTCAGGACCTCCCTCAAAATTTTATCGTGCTCTACGCGAGACTTGGCATAAATTAAGATGTCATCCAAGTATGCCTGGACCCCCACAATCCCCCCGAACAGGGTATCCATTAACTTTTGAAACACGCTCCCTGCAGATGCCAACCCAAACGGAAGCCGAAGGAATTTATATGCCCCAAATGGTGTCACAAAGGTGGTAAGCTCTTGAGATTCCTCTGACAATGGCACTTGGTGGTACGCAGATCTAAGATCGATTAATGAAAACCACTTTGCGCCACCTAGATTCGCTAGTAACTCATGAATTCTGGGCAGCGGGTGGCAGTCCACCACAATATTCTTATTGAGGGTGCGCAAGTCAGCGCAAAGCCTAATCTCGCCCGATTTTTTCCGAGCGACCACGATGGGAGCCACCCACTGAGAAGAATCCGTCGGAGTTATAATATTCTGCTCACATAAGTTTTTCAGCATAAGTTTAAGGTCCTCACGAACGCTCATAGGTACCGAGCGAACCTTGTGGGAAACGGGTTGTGCCCCCGGAACAAGCTTAATGTGGTGCACCACCCCCTTAACTTTCCCCACTACCTCTCTAAAAACCAGTTTAAATTCCTTGAGCAACTCTTGTACCTCATTGTTACTATCTGTCTCTATCATTTTGATATCAGACATGGGCATCTTTCCCAATTTAATCGGGTTCTCATCACCCGGAACCAAATACAACCCCATTCGGGCTAAATCCTTCCACCCGATTAGGTTCTTGCCCTTTATTGCCACATAAATTTTTGTCATGGTTTCTCTACCTAGACATTTTACCGTGCCCGTGAAATACCCCAACATATCTATGTCCTTTTCCCCGAAGGCTTTGGGGTGTACATCAGACGCAAGTAGTTCTTTGTTCTTCCAACATTCATAAAAAGTTGTGTCTCTCAAAGTTGTTATCGGCGACCCTGAATCCGCCATAACCTGTAATGAAACATTATCAATGTCCGCTGAACATAACGGACCTTTGATACAACACGTTCCACATTCTAAAGTTACAATAACATTGTTTAACGAACTTGTACACTCATCAACTTCAGACTGTAAGTACCGAATGTTAATTGGCTTCTTAACATTTCTGCAAACCCCTTGAAAATGGCCCACTTTTTTGCAAATTACACAACGCCTTGAGATTGCTGGACATCCTGGAAAATTACCGATGTGATTTCTAGATCCACACCTGTAACAAAATATGTTTTGTTTTTTCTGTACAAATTTTGTTCCCTTAGGCTTAACAATGACTAACGCTAAAGAACTTTCTTGATCAGGTTCAATCGAGTCCATAGCGTTGATACCTGGTTTTGCGTCAGCTTGCATAACCTTACTTGTGATTGTTGACCGTTCAATGCTAAGAGCCAGCTCAATAACCTCAGACAAAGGAGGATTTTTACAACTCAAAATCCTTTGTCTAATTTTATAAGATACACAATTAAAAACAAATTGATCCCTTATATAATCATCGGAAAGGGGACCGAAACCACAGGTGGTAGCCAAAACTCTAAGAGCGGAGACGTACTCCTCCACCTTTTCTTCCTCCTTTTGCTTACGAGCATAAAAGTTATGCCGCTCCAACATAATATTAGGCTCGTCATCAAATTGTTTTTTGAGTCTAGCGACAGCCTCCACATACACATTCCATCGGTTATCCCCAGACTGAGCGGCTGGTGGAGGAATAGGAACAATGCTATGGAAAATTCTCTGTGCCGCTTGGCCCAGGCAACCAAAAAGTATAGCAAATTTTCACGCGGGAGAATAACTGTCAGCATCTATGGCCACCAAATGGTTCTCGAAAAGTCTAAACCATTCCAACCAGATGATGGGCGGGCTACCAGGTTTGCTTAGAAAAGGTGGTGGTTGAGTAAAACTGAGGTTACTTTGTTGGTTGCTTGTAGACATTTTTTTTTCTTAAAAATAAATAAATAAATGTAAAGAAAAATAAATTTATGCCTTTCCAGTATTCTCAAACACGTTGAAAAATGAAAATAGTACTTGAATGTGTGGTGGATTTAAAGCAATATCACCAGTTATGACGTGTGTATCGTCGCAGACTGGTCCGAAACACACAATATGACGTGTGTATCGTCGGAGTAAGAAAGAATCTTGAAAACAATATCAAAATGACGTGCGTGTCGTCGAATCTGACAAACAGACAGTAAATGGCCGGTTTCCCCTTTGTACCGGCGGAGTTGCGACCTTTTCAATCCCAATCCAAAATGGCGCCGCGCTAATCACGCGCTGACGTCACCCAGAGGGTATGAAGTCCGGCGAAAGGCTATGCGCATGCGTGGAGACTTCAATACTCCCACTTCGTCATGCGCGAGGAGCGCTCGAACACTTTACCTCTGTATGCCAGTACCTCCGTATGCCTGCACCTCACCACAGCAACCTTTGAAGAAACGGCAATGTCGAAGGCACAGCAGACGTCGAAATCGAGTGATGGCCGAGGTCTCAACGTTCCTCCAACTTCCGAAGTCGAGTTGAGTTTCTTGAAAAACGCCCTCAAAGTCTGCGTGGTCCGGCGGGTGGAGCAAATCCCAATCGTCGCCAGATGAAATAAGCACGTCGGTATCGTGGTAAGTTCTCAAAGGTTTATTCAGTTCATAGAAAACACTCCACCCGTGACATGAGCGCCCGCTCACATAGACGTCCAGACGGCAACTGACCTAATACCATCGGAACACCCGTGAGCCGAACGCCATGCCCCGAGCCGTATTCAAAAGTACACCAATACATTATCCACATCACCTAGCAGCATCGCGCGCCTAACACTCTACCCGGCGCGCGATACTAAATGCCCCATACTACAACAACACACAAATCAATAATGTACAAACATGACCTCTGGAAGAGAAAGGCGATGGTCTCCTTCGCGTACCACCAAAAAGAACATCAGTTGGCGGAGACCGAGATGTTCCGTTATCTCCGAGCCCACCATGCTCTAACCGCTGTTGTTTCTATCGGGGAGACAATACCTGAAGCCTCCCCACCGGAGGATAGGCTCCTGAAAGATCCCCTACCCCGTACAGCAATCTCGCTCTCCTACCGTAAACTGATTAATAACAAACCCGACCCGTTGGTACGTCTTCGACAGCAATGGGAAACAGATCTTGGGTACTTAGAGGACGACGACTGGCAGGGAGCCCTTTCCTCCCCTAAAGAGGTAGCCATCCCAATGCGTCTACGACTTGTTCAATTGAAAATCTTCCACAGAACATACCTGCCTGCGCATATACTAGTTAGGATGGGTAGACGGGCAGATCCTGACTGCCTCAGAGGATGAATGGCAGAAGGCATCTTCTTTAACGTTATTTGAGAGTACCCAAAACTGTAGCCTTTGTGGGGGAAAATAGTCTCAACATTGGCCGGGATATGTGGGAAGCCCATTGCTCAATCTCCGCGACTGTGTCTATTAAATGTATGGGAGGCCACAGACTTGACTCACACAGAGCAATCATGGGTATCGCTAGGGTGCGCACTTGCTAAAGGAAACATTGCTCAGGGATGGGGGTCTGGGGATCTTCCTAGGTACTCAAAGTGGGCCAAGGATATGGATATGGATATGGCCATGATCGCCGAAAAAGGACGTATTCAAGCATAGAGGATGTCCCTCGAAATGGGACCATAAGTGGGTGAACTGGAATAAGGCCCGTGGGAATATATGTGTTTCTCCCTCGATTGAACTGCACAATAATGTTTTGGATTCAGTTTCTTTACCTGTCTAGGAGCATATTATTAAGACAGGCGATAAAATTATTGCCGCTTTAGCGGCAGAAAACTGCCACTAAAACGGCGATAATGGGCTTCATAATATGCTCTATGGAATTCCTATTGAAGCCCATGTTAGATGTGAAGGACATCTAACATGGGCTTGAGTTGGAATTTCATAGAGGATATTATCAAGCCAATTATCGCCGTTTTAGCGGCAGTTTTCTGCAGCTAAAGCGGCAATAATTTTATCGCCTGTCTTGATAATATGCCCCTTATGTCCTAACCGTGAGTGACCTGACTGCCAATTTGCTAAATGTATATTGCCTCTCTCATGTCATTGCTGTATGGTTTTCTGATTTATTAATGTACCATCACAACTGTTTCATAAAAAGATTATTTAAAAAAAAAAATAATGTACAAACATTGATATGGGGTTATTTGAACCCTCGGGGTAGTCTGGGTACCCACCAGATCAAAAGTGGTCATGACCTCTGCTCCACTGTTGAAGGATTAGCCTTCAAATTTAGAGGTCTCCACCAGACAAGCAAGGAGTATGTGTGCCTTCAGTGACACCACTGGTCTGGTTAAGCTTCCCTCAAGCATTGAAGTCAGCCATGTTTGTTACGCACGCACTGCAAATTATATTTGCTTTCAAGAAACAAACTCCCAAAGCACAAGTTTGGTTCTAGGAAACAAAAAAAAAGCAATAGTTCTGAATGGTGGGGGAGTTTTCGCCCAGCGTGTTGGGGGTCAACGTTTTGTTTTCCTGCCTAGGATTGCTATGAGTGCACTGTAGTGTCTTGAAATGAAGTTCAGACCAAGTAGAGGTTAAGTTGATAGGTTCTTTAATACAGCCCCCGCATACACGTAACAGCACCTCCAGCGCTGACAGTCTCCGTAACAACTGCCTTTACAAGGAATCCCCGAACACAGTTCATTCTACATTCTAGAATAACATAACACGCTTTAAAGCAACATACTACATGCACCCCGTGAATATCGCATCAACCTTATCGATGGGACAGAACATTTTTGAAAATAAAATATCAACAGGTAAGTGTTGTAATGTGTATCTTACCATCATGTGGAGTGAGATCTTTCTTCAGTAAGTAAGTCTAGAATTTCCTTACCTGACTCCAAGTATACGTACCACAAGAGGACGTGTCATCGGCAAACATCATAGCCGGAACCCAGACATTTGCTGAGCAGGTTCAACAGACTCACGATGGGCACAAAAACTGCCAGATCATTGGTCTAAAACGTAAAAAGGGTGAGGGCAAGGACACAGTCCTGCCTGCCCCCACTATTTACTGGGAACTGATTTGTCAGTTCCCTCTTTTGCCCACATCTGACTTGGGCAAAGTTATTCTCGTGAAGCATCACTATCATTTTTAGCAAGGCAAGGGGGACCCCCATGTCCGCCAATCCCTGGCAGCTCTGGTTTAGACTGACAGATCTCTTCATGGATAGGGGAAATCCCTGGTTTGGTGGGATAGAAGCGCAGCTGATTTAAGGCACTGTACCGACTCCTGCTCCGACTAAATGGCTCCCTACGCTTGCTCTGGGTAGGTAATGGGTGTTCGGGTTGTATTACCCTAAACGTTTGTGAAAAACAATATACCTAAAAATCATGTTATTTACCAACTATCTGGCACATGCATCAACAAAGACTTTTGCGATTCCTTAATTGCGAATTTTAAGGAATCGCAATTAAGGAATTGCAAAAGCCTATGCATGTAGGAATCGCTATAAAAATAGAGATTCCTACAAATTCCTTAATTGCGACTCGCAAATTGCAAGTCACAATTAAGGAATGCCGTCCCATTCATTCCTATGAGCATCCAGGCCCATAGGAATGAATTGGAGATTGCATGAGCAAATTGCGAGTACCAGTAGGTACTAGCAAATTGCTCATGCAATTTCAAGGGTGCAAGGGTGTCAAAATGACACCCTATTGCACCCCTGAAATTGATCTGTGCACATATGTTGCACACACACATGCTCTAAGGGCATGTGTGTGCGCAAACGTGCATTTTTCAAAGTTTTTGCAAATTACCATGAAGTTCAACTTGGTAATTTGCTCCCCCTATTAGCGAAATCGCTAATGTTTTAACTTTAATGCATTGCATTTAAGGAATCTCAATTTGGGATTCCTTAAATGCAATCGCAATTTAAGGAATCGCTATTTAGAGATTCCTTAAATTGTGATTTTTGCATTTGGGATGATGCATGTCGTACTTTAGAATTTGGGACCGCGTAGGAGGCAGGGCCCTACCCCTGTCTATCCCGGTATTAGTGAACCGCGAATGGTTAATGCGGTATGTACAAATGCTTTGTGTAACATTTTAGCTATGAATGCACTGTGTATACGCTATTTCACATCACTACGTGGGTTCCATTTTGTATCGGTGGCCATCTTATGGTTGCCCTCACATAGGCTATATAGCATGAAGCGAATACGGGCCTTTTAGAGCACATGTGCCTTTCTTTGACTTTTCTGTGACCTGGGCAGCTTAGCTCCGTTGCCCCAGGTCAAACTGGTCTCACGAGTTCCCCGTCCTCTGGCCACCTGTGATTAGCATCAGGGCTCTACACACCATAAAGTCTTTTCATCCTACACGAGCCTCCAGCTAATCTCTTTCGCACCTGACTGTTCCTGCTTTATGGCTTGTTTCCCAAACAGGAGATGCTATCGATATCTGATGTGGGATCTGAGCCTTGCTGTGTAAATAATTACGGGCTGGCCTAACTGGAATGTGGGATGGTCATCATGACTCTGCCTTTTCGTTTGTAATGTATACCTCTATATGGCCATATCGTAAACTAAGGAATGTATGCCTGAGGCAGGATATTCTGTATTTAAGAAGAAGCCCGTTTCTGTGATTTTCAGCAGTCTCCTGAGAACATACACGCTGTTGTACTTCTAGGACGCCTGTAATTGGTCTGCAGCCAAAAAACTGATCTTTGACTTCACCCAGAAGACTCTGTGTTTCTGTAGGTCTGAAACAGGAAGAACCCGAAGTCATAGGGTGTGTTCCCCTGCACCGCTGGGCTTAAAATTCCCAGTACTTCAGTTGGCGCCCAACGTGGGGCGATTTCAGCGGTACCGGTCCAAGCCAGAGGTTCGTGAGGAGCTTCGTGTGGAAATTCTGGAGGAAGGCCGCCACTTCATCGACCCCTGCATGTCGACGTGGTCCAAAAGTATTTTCTGCGAGGTTCTCCGCGTCCCGACGGCTACGAAGGACTGCTGCCCTGATTAATCGCCCTGTTTTGGACCCTTGACGATTTTGGTAGAGCGAAACAATCGAGAGAGTCTTCTGGTGACGCCATTGATCATCGATATTCAGTTAAGTATAAGTGGAGCGTCTCCCAATTTGTTTGGTATCCTTCGGGATAATTTTGGTTTATTTGGAGTTTGCAAACCCCAAAGCCAGAGGACTCGTGTATTCACGAGACTATCGTAATCGATAATCCTTTAAAGTTTGGAACTAGACTAGTGAGCGAAGATGCCTGGTGCTAGTGTATTTGGAAATTGGTTTTGTTTGAGTTGTAGAAGGGATTTCCAGTTAGAGGATTCATGTCCGGTTCCTCCAATTGGAACTCCAACTTATGAGCTGTATGTAAAACATGGCGTGGGCCCCATTGCATATAATGAAATATGGATCCGATACACCAGAAAAGACGGTGATTTACAATGGCCCCAAAATGGTAGTTTCGATACAGATATCTTAGATAATTTGGAAGTTAAATTGTTTAAAAAGAAAGCCCGGCCGGCGATGTTTGATTCTTTCCGCCTATGGCGAAAGGAAGCCAAACAGAAGGAAATTAAGCTAGCAAAAAGAAATAAGAGAGAGAGAGGTATGTCAGTGATGCAAGCAGCTGTGCAATTTAAAGATAATGAGGAGGAACAAATGAAGGAACAGTTACATAGGCAGCGCAAACTAGGGATTGATAAATGTTATACTGTTTTGTCACCCCTTGTGCAAGATGACACAAAAGAGAATGAGAAAGATTCCCTAATGTCCCATTTGTTAAGTTCGCCACCCCCATATGCGCAAAATGCCACCGCACCTCCACAGCTTGTGAATGCGCAGCCTCCAGTAAATATGCCGCAAGCCTTCCCACAGGCGCCAGCTCCTCTTCAGCTGGCTCCTATCCCTGCAGTGCAGCCCTCTCAAGGGCCGCCAGTTTTGCTACCTGTTACCCCCGCGCTTCCTGCGACTTTGTCTAACACGCCAGCGGCTTCCCCTGGCGCTCCTTCTTATACTACCCAGGTACCTGTATCTGAATCTGTTTTTCTTCCCTCTGTCTATCCCCCCGTTTTTGCCTCAACTTCTCCTTCAGCACGACAACGACTAGCTAATGTAGTTACTAGCCTAATGTCGCCTCTCTTTGGGTCATCTAGTGCGACTCCTGCCTTACAGCGTAAGCAATTGCGCAGTCAGCTGCCTGATTCTGACGAGAAAGAGGTGTTAGATCATCTGGCGCGTAGGTGGATTGGTTTCCCTTCATGCTATGATGTGGAATCAGTTGTTGATGTGTTTCATCAATGGGATGCCCCGAAACAGAGGTATGTGTTCAAGAAAATGTGTGAAATTCTCTGTGAGGAATTGGATGATCATGGTAGAGATCCAAACCCGCAGGAGTTGTGTCAAGTGAGATTCGATTTTGGAAAAGGTACGATTGTGGGCCCCGATGTCAATAGAGCAGTTGCGATCTTATTATCCTTGAGGAATGATGATTGTCAACAGCCGTTGTTTACACAAGATTTCCCTGTGGGGAGAAAGGGAAAAGCGCGACAATACCCTATGAGAGAAGTCCCTCCGGTATGGAAGGAAGCTGTTGCGGCTGATGCCGCTCATGGTATTGCTGCTATGCCAGCACATTTTCAGCGTGTTTGGGTGCATGTCCCATGGAAGCGATCTGAGGTCTTAGCGCTCAAGCAGACATTGCCTGATCCCCGTAAAAACCCTGCAGGATATTATAAGGAGTTATCACAAACTGCAGAATCATGTGTCATGAATCTAGCCGATATAGATATGTTGTTTGGGAATGTTGTTCCACAGCCTTTATGGGGATCTATCCGTAATACGGATCATGCTGCAGAGCTAGGGGGTACATGGGCTAATATCGTTGCTGCAGACGCTAGACAAGTTGGTGGTGCGAAACCTGAGCCTTTGGTAGCAGAACTCCCTGGTAGAATTATTACCTACATGAAAACTATAATGCCCGCGATGCGCGTAAATTGGGATAAACTATCCGCATGTAAGCAGAAGAAAGATGAGACAGTGTCCGATTTCTTTACCAGGTTTGAAGAAACGTTTATCGACCACAGTGGTCAAGACATGAGCACTGAAGGTGTCCAACGGTTATTTGTTGATAAATTTGTGCAGAATCTACTTCCTGAGTTGTGTAAGAAATTAAAAGACTCAGAAAGTTCTTGGGCTGTTTCCTCTTCAGCGCAAATACTGGCTACTGCACAGTATTATGAAAATAGAGACAAAGATGAGAAGGATAGAACAGATAAGAAAACGAAAGAACTAAAGACAAAGGTCCTTTTTCAGCAGGCCTATCCGCCACGTGGAGGACAGAATAATTATAGGCAAACACAAGGTATCTATCAGCAGCCCCAACAGTTTCAGAATAGTCAGCAAATGAACGGGTATTATCAACCACGAATCCCTGTAGGTCCCAACCAATGTTCATATTGCAAAGAGGAAGGTCATTTTAAATATAGTTGCCCTAAATTAATGCAGCGTAACAGTAATGCGTATGGCGCAAGAGGTAGAGGTGGTCAGCAAGCTCCTAGAGGCAGAGGGCGTGGAAATATTCCCCAGAACGTGCGTCCTCTTCCGCCTCAAAATACCATAAATAGCTTTGATCAGCAAGCCAATGCGACTGGCAATACAGCTCAGTACTATAATAATGATTATTATGCAGAAGATGACAATGTAGAAGATAATGATTACTAGGACCGCCGTAGACAGAGAGAGGGAGTTGTTTCAGTGCCAGTGGATCAGAGCGGACCTTATGTTAAAGTAACTACAGCAAATGTAACGGAGCCCTTTCTGTTGGATACTGGTGCTGCAAAGAGTTCAATCATGCATTCAAAACTCCCTGGCGCGCCTTTGTCTGGCGAAATAAATGTCTCAGTAGGTTTTTCTGGCGCCCCAGTTAGGAACCCGATTTCTAGTCCTATGTCACTTTCTGTTGGTCCTTGTGAGCTAAAAGCACCCCTCATTCTAACGACAGGTTGTGGTGAAAATTTGCTAGGCTTAGATTTGCTAAACAGATTGCATGCAACGCTATATTGTTCTCCCTCAGGAGTACAACTTACATTAGGTAAGAAAGTGATTTCCCCGATGTATTTGTCTAAAAATGCAATGCCACCTGAATTGTCATCCCTTCCGGATGTCCTTTGGGCTACTGGTCCCAATGATGTGGGTCTTTTGGAAATACCGCCATATGTGGTCACTTTAAAAGCCAATGTCAGATTGCCACGTATTCCCCAGTACAAGATCTCCAACGAAGGTCAGAAAGCATTGTTAGCGATTGTCAGTGATTTGATTAAAAAGGGTGTAATTGAAGAGACAAGAGGCAACGTTTGCAATAGTCCTATTTTACCTGTCTTAAAACGAACGGACCCTTCACAGCCACCTGTTTACAGATTTGTGATTGATCTTAGAGAGGTTAATAAGATTGTTGTACCACAGTTTCCAGTTGTCCCTGATATAACTGCCTTGTTAAACACGATTCCAGCCTCGGCTGCATGGTTCTCAGTGATCGATCTGAAGAATGCTTTCTTTAGCATCCCAATTGCAGAGGAGAGCAGAGACATTTTTGGTTTTAGTTTAGGAGGTCGAAGCTTCCGCTTTAAACGCGCTCCCCAGGGCTATTGTGAAAGTCCATCAATATACAGTCAGGCTTTAAAGGCGCAGCTCGATGCACTTGTTTTACCAAGTGGCGCTATCCTCATTCAGTACGTTGACGATTTACTAATCGCCGCGGATACTGAAAAGATTTGCAAAAACGCTACCTTGTCATTGTTGCGTCATTTGTCTGCCTTTCATCACAAAGTGTCTCTCTCAAAGCTGCAATATTGTCGATAAGAAGTGACCTACTTAGGTCATCTCTTATCGAAGGAGGGAAGGAAACTGACCCCAGAAAGAATTCAAGCCATTACACAGTTGAGTGTGCCAAGAACACAGAGAGAAGTGCGTGCTTTCTTGGGCATTACTTCATACTGTAGGCATTGGATTCCTAATTTTTCCTTGTTGGCAAAACCTTTGTTAGCATTAACATGCAAAGACACACCGAATCCTATTCCATGGTCTGAAGAGTGTCAGAAAAGTTTTTGGGAATTACGTAATGCATTGTGTTCAGCTCCTGTGTTGGGTACCCCTGACTACAGCAAGCCTTTTACATTGTATGTTCATGAGAAAGATGGTTGCGCATTATCAGTGTTAACACAGCCTTTTGGCGACAGACCGCGTCCATGCGCATATTTTTCGTCAACCTTGGACCTGGTAGCGAGGGCATTGCCAAGTTGTCTGAGAGCCACAGCCGCCGCAGCTATGTCTATTCGACAGTCTGCTGGACTAGTAATGGATCATACATTGATTGTTATGGTTCCACATGCTGTGGACACATTGTTAAACAGGACCAAGACACAGCACTTAACTAGTGCGCGATTATCTGGTTATGAGCTGACACTGTTAGCAAATCATATACACATAAAGAGATGCAACACATTGAATCCAGCTACACTATTACCAATCCCAGCAGACCTAGATGAGATTGAGCAACATGATTGTCTATTCAGAACAGAAGAAGAGACGAAAGGAAGAGTAGATCTTAAAGATACTCCCCTGACTGAGTGTGATGGTACTTTATGGGTGGATGGTTCGTGTTTCAAGCTTCCGAATGGTGATACGACTGCTGCATATGCTATCACGACTTTGCACACGATTGTGGAAACTGCACGTGTGCCACAAAATTCGGCTCAAGCAGCAGAATTGATTGCCCTTACGAGAGCATGCGTGTTGTCTGAAGGAATGAAAGTGAACATATATACGGATAGCCAGTACGCCTTTGGCGTGGCTCATAGTTTTGGGCGATTGTGGAAGGAACGTGGGTTCCTGACTTCACATGGAGCTAAGATTCAGAATGGCAAGTTGGTGAATGATCTCCTTGAGTCGCTGACCCTACCGTTGCAAGTTGCGATTATGAAATGCAGTGCGCACAAGAAAACCACTGATGATGTTGGTCGTGGTAATGCGTTTGCTGGTGAAGGTGCGAAAGAAACAGCAAAAGATGTGAAGACTCGAATGTATGTTGCAGGCCCTGCCAGATGGGTTGGTGATGTTGGAATGTGTGAAAACACAATAGAGAGTGTAAAGTCCCTTCAAGCTGAAGCCACAGAGAAAGAATTGAGCAAGTGGAGAGAAAGTATGGGTAAGTTGGATGAGAATGGTTGTTGGATTGATTTGTCAGAACATAGGCGATGGTTGTTACCTGATGCATATGTGCTTCCAGTGGTTACTATGGCACATGGAATGGCACATATCAGTACGAAAGGAATCTGTAAGTTGTTGGCTCCAGTATGGCAGAATGCTGGAATTCCTAAGTGTGCAGAGAATGTGGTCAAGAATTGTATGGTATGCTTGAAGTACAACCCTGGGAGGGGAACCCCAACTCCAGCTGGTCATTTTGCGCCTCCATCATATCCATTTGAAGTTTTGCAGTTGGATTTTATCCACATGGAAAGGTGCAACAACCTGAAATATGTATTGGTGGTTGTTTGCGCTTTCTCAAAATGGATAGAGGCCTATCCTCTAAAAGATAACACTGCTCTATCCACAGCCAAATCCCTTGTGAAGGAATTTTTCCCTAGGTTTGGAATGCCAAGAATGGTGTGGAGTGATAATGGGAGTGAGTTTGTGGGCCAAGTGATGAAGAATGTGTGTGAGGGTCTAGGTATTAAGCAGAAATTTCACGCTGCGAATCACCCCCAATCAGCTGGATTAGTAGAACGCTACAATGGCGCACTAAAACTCAAACTGGCCAAAATCCGGTCTTAAATGGCCTGACGCTCTGCCTCTAGCACTCCTGTCCACCAGAATGACTGTGCATTCACGAGTGGGACTTAGTCCCTACGAGGTCGTTTTTGGCCGCCCGGCCAATGTATGGGGTGTGCCAAGACCGACGAAATTCAGTGAAATCGAACACCCAGTACTGCTTGATTACTTGTATGATTTGACGGTTAAACTGCGTGTTTTACACCAACAGGTGCATGATACTCTCCCCCCGGCTTCTGAAGCTCCTGGACACCCTATCGAACCTGGCACGTGGGTCCTTGTGGAAAACTTCCAGCGGAAAACCAACGATGAGCCCCGCTGGATTGGCCCTCATTTCGTGCTACTGTCTACAAGATCAGCTGTTCGAGTAAAGGGGAAAAGGAACTGGATCCACGGCGCCCACGTGAAGAGGATACCTTTGCCTCTGCCGTATGACCAGTGGGTCCAGGAGGGTATCGCTGACTCTGAAACAGATACTGTACCTCGTTTTGTGCCGTTCAGTGATGCACGCATAAAAGGCACAACTTCAGCGCAGGAAAGTGATGATATTTTGCAAGAAGCTGTGCCACCATCAATTCGATTGGACACCACAGAGCCTGAACTCTTGTTCCAAGATCAAACAGTACCTGGCCGTCTCCATTACAATCTAAGACCAAGGCCTATGGACAAATAAATATTCTTTTTCTTTTACCTTTTTATTTTTCTGATAACCAGAGCTCTCCCATCTGAAGGACTTTCTTGATTTTTGTTTTTCGAACCACCATCCGGGTTCAGCCGCAGGGTCGCGGTGCCAAGACTTTGGGGTACAGGCCGAAGACGTTAGGTCGACGGTTCTGGTTGGTCTAGGGCATTCCCTGGACTGACAGGCGTACTCCTTAGCAGAAGATACTCACCCACCGCGAGTGGCACGATTAGAGGATGGAGTTTTTTAAGATGGAGAGACTCACTGAGGAAATGAACTTTAAAGCAAGAATGTGTAAAATAATGAAGAGCAAACGTTTTGTATTTTTATGTCTGTTTGTATTATGTAGTATGGTAGTGTTTACTGTAGGATTTGTATTCTTCTCCTCTCAAGAGCCCATTGCACCCACTGTACAGCCTATACCTCCTCCTACTGTCTCCTCACACTCTTTTCACCCTCTGCCTGAACATGAACAAGCTAGACGGTCCGAATTTGTAAACAACTCATTTATTCATCTCCTGTACCAGCACCAACTAGTTATGAATACAACCAATTGCTGGGTGTGTGGTTTAATGCCACATACCATTAATAAGGGTATTCCCTATCTAGTGCTACCGTATAGTTACAATGGATCGTCATGGGCATTCCAGACTATGTTTCTCTATGCACTAGATGCGTACTCCCCGCGACAACCGCGTTCCATCAGACCTAGCACCAATAATAAAGCTTTAATGAAAGGAGTTGCCGATATGAGCAGAGATATCGACGCTTACTCATCCATTCCCAAAGAAGAATTGAGAGCTTATGTAGGGTGGAACGCGACGGGGTATAGTATTAGTCTAGGTGAAAGACAGCGGAAAATCTCATCCCCAATCTGGGTCGTACCCCACATAGGTCGGTTCTGTTTGCAAGGTAATGGTCAGAATCCTAGGGCTCAACTGGGAAGAAGTGACTGTACTGAAACGTACACTTTTCCGTCACAGTTTTCCCCTGCGTTTTTGGCTGCCAAGGGTACATATTTTATCTGCAATGACCGAGCATATACATGGTTGCCCCCTGACTTCTCGGGCACATGTTATATTGCAAATCTGCTACCGCCAACATTTACTGCCGCCTCTGACTATCACAAGACCAGAGTTGTGAGAGGCGTGATTAGTAAGGAGGATACTGCTGGTCAGGAAGCGGGAGATTTCTTTTTGGGTTTCCTGCCGTTTTGGGGACCTATGGTTAATAGTAGGAACCTGAGACAGCTGACTCGTGTGGTTGAATCCACTGTTAATGTTACGGCTGGTGCCCTTGGTAATTTGACAGCTGAGCTCCAAGCGGATCGCCTCATGACTTTGCAGAACCGCATGGTTCTAGACGTCATACTTGCAGTCCGCGGTGGGGTATGTAAGGTTATCCAATCTAGTTGTTGCATTTTCATACCAGACAACGCTCCAACAGTTTATCAAGCCATCTCCAAACTGCATAAAATATCTGAGTCCATACACGTGGATAAAGGAGATTGGTCACTGGTGGGGTGGTTCTGGGAACTGATATCTGCCTGGGGTTGGAAAGTTCTGATGGTCATTGGAATGATCTTAGCCATCCTTTTCCTGTTCTGTCTGTGCATACAGTGTGCTCCTGCGATATGTGGCATCTGTGCTACATTATGTGTAAGGAAACCTGTATCGAGGGACGAGATAAGTAATAGGATGATGCTACAGCAACATCTCCATGACTTCGTGAATATTGACCTAGACTCGGATTGAAATGAGTATAGTTATTGCCTATGTAAGGGCAAAAGGAGGGTCTGTCGTACTTTAGAATTTGGGACCGCGTAGGAGGCAGGGCCCTACCCCTGTCTATCCCGGTATTAGTGAACCGCGAATGGTTAATGTGGTATGTACAAGTGCTTTGTGGAACGTTTTAGCTATGAATGCACTGTGTATACGCTATTTCACATCACTACGTGGGTTCCATTTTGTATCGGTGGCCATCTTATGGTTGCTCTCACATAGGCTATATAGCATGAAGCGAATACGGGCCTTTTAGAGCACATGTGCCTTTCTTTGACTTTTCTGTGACCTGAGCAGCTTGGCTCCGCTGCCCCAGGTCAAACTGGTCTCACGAGTTCCCCGTCCTCTGGCCACCTGTGATTAGCATCAGGGCTCTACACACCATAAAGTCTTTTCATCCTACACGAGCCTCCAGCTAATCTCTTTCGCACCTGACTGTTCCTGCTTTATGGCTTGTTTCCCAAACAGGAGATGCTATCGATATCTGATGTGGGATCTGAGCCTTGCTGTGTAAATAATTACGGGCTGGCCTAACTGGAATGTGGGATGGTCATCATGACTCTGCCTTTTCGTTTGTAATGTATACCTCTATATGGTCATATCGTAAACTAAGGAATGTATGCCTGAGGCAGGATATTCTGTATTTAAGAAGAAGCCCGTTTCTGTGATTTTCAGCAGTCTCCTGAGAACATACACGCTGTTGTACTTCTAGGACGCCTGTAATTGGTCTGCAGCCAATAAACTGATCTTTGACTTCACCCAGAAGACTCTGGTGCCTATCACGATCCGGTAAAAAATCACCCCGTGCGACTCGTATCCGGTCTTTTTACCGTACGAATCGTACAAGTGCCGTACGAACTGGCAATCACGATTCGCATGGTAAAAAGTCCATACGAACCGCATTGGGAATCAATCCCCACACGTCCTCGGGTCGGAAAATGTGTCCGACACGTCCTCGGACGATTTACTGTACAAACGTGAAAAGTCAAGTCCGACCGAGGAATCACGATCCATCCCGTGCGTCCGAGGTTACAACCGGATGGAAAAAACACCGTCCGCACCGAACTCCTATAGCAACCATGGAGACATGTGCCCGCATACGCGCCCAACACTCCCCCCAGCCCCCGTACGTCCGACACGTACCCCCCGTGTATGTACACCCCCACCCGTCTAGGTACACCCCGGGTACGTTCGAGTCATACCCCCACCCCTGTACGTGTCATTCCACCGTCCATGTACACCCCAGTACGTTCGAGTCCTACCCCCACCCCTGTACGTGTCCTACCCCCGTGTACCCCCACCCCAGTACGTTCCAGTCGTACCCCCACCCCTGTACGTGTCCTACCCCCGTGTACCCCCACCCCAGTACGTTCCAGTCGTACCCCCACCCCTGTACGTGTCCTACCACCGTGTACCCCCACCCCAGTACGTCCCAGTCGTACACCCACCCTTGTACGTGTCGTCCCACCGTGTACCCCCACCCCAGTACGTTCCAGTCGTACCCCCACCCCTGTACGTGTCCTACCACCGTGTACCCAGTATGTTCCAGTCGTACCCCCACCCCTGTACGTGTCCTACCACCGTGTACCCCCACCCCAGTACGTTCCAGTCGTACCCCCACCCCTGTACGTGTCCTACCACCGTGTACCCAGTACGTTCCAGTCGTACCCCCACCCCTGTACGTGTCCTACCACCGTGTACCCACACCCCAGTACGTTCCAGTCGTACCCCCACCCCTTTACGTGTCCTACCACCGTGTACCCAGTACGTTCCAGTCGTACCCCCACCCCTGTACGTGTCCTACCACCGTGTACCCCCACCCCAGTACGTTCCAGTCGTACCCCCACCCCTGTACGTGTCCTACCACCGTGTACCCCCACCCCAGTACGTTCCAGTCGTACCCCCACCCCTGTACGTGTCCTACCACCGTGTACCCAGTACGTTCCAGTCGTACCCCCACCCCTGTACGTGTCCTACCACCGTGTACCCACACCCCAGTACGTTTCAGTCGTACCCCCACCCCTGTACGTGTCCTACCACCGTGTACCCAGTACGTTCCAGTCGTACCCCCACCCCTGTACGTCCCAGTCGTACCCCCACCCCTGTACGTGTCGTCCCACCGTGTACCCCCACCCCAGTACGTTCCAGTCGTACCCCCACCCCTGTACGTGTCCTACCACCGTGTACCCAGTACGTTCCAGTCGTACCCCCACCCCTGTACGTGTCGTCCCACCGTGTACCCCCACCCCAGTACGTTCCAGTCGTACCCCCACCCCTGTACGTGTCGAACCACCGTGTATGTACATCCCAGTACGTTCGAGTCCTACCCCCAACACAACCTCCTAACTACGGAGCGCACCCCAGGCCCCAACATCACAACCGCATGTACGAGTCGTACCAAGCCACACACAAGGACAGCACCGTACAACCAAATGGCCCATGTACACACCGTACACACGCTCAAAACGCACGGACACAACCAGGACAAAACAAAACAACACAACAATACACCATTCGAATGGCACAAAGCCACTAAACATGGCCAAAAAACACTAAAACAACACCTTCACTGACCTGCAACTGCCAAAAACAAACAGAGGCCCAATACACCACCACTCCTTATAACCAACCCACCCAAAATTCAAACACAGCCACACCCACCAATGGACCAATAAAAAGGGCCCACACACACAAACCATAAGCCTTTGCAACAGACCCACTGCTGCCAGACCCCACAGACAACCCACAGCACCAGACCTCAACCTTTACTACACCTTACACTTGCACACCTTCACACAACCACCTTCACAAACACACCCTCATCACATTCACACACACACGCACCTGCACAACCACACCCACACACCCACAACCATCCACACACCACCCCCACCATCCACACCCCCCCCCACCATCCACACCCCTCATCATGCCCACTACCAAGAATCCAAAGTTCAGTAACCGAGAGTTGGAGGTTCTTGTTGATCAAATCCTCAGAGTCGAGCCACAGATCTTTGGAACATTGGTCAGAAACACCAGCCAGGCAGCAAAAACAGCCATGTGGCAGACCATCGTCGATGCTGTGAATGCTGTTGCGGACACCAGACGGACCAGGCAGGAATGCCAGAACAGGTGGTACGATCTGCGGAGGAGGGTCCGAGCCAAGAGGCAGGATGAACACGACCAGGCCAACGCCACCGGAGGAGGGCCCTCCCGCAGACCCGTACAGTACCATCCCTGGGAGGAGAGGGTGATGGCCATACTGCCGGTGGAGGCAGTCGAAGGATTAGAAGGACTCCGAGACCCGGGTGAGTACACAAACAACGCACCTCACATGGGGGGAACGGCATCCACAACCAACATCACTAACAGGCACGCAACCACCACAAGCCATCGCATGACTCAACCACACTCCATGAGCACGCACATGCCACTGCTGCCACCATGCCCCATGCACCCAGCTGGACAATGTCAAGTCACAGGCCACAGAAGACAACAACACATGACACGGTAACCCGGATGGCGGGAGGCTGGGCCCCAAAAAGCACATAGTGCAACTCAGAAGCAGACAACAATTCACTCTACCCATATGGCCTAGGTCACAGCCAGACAGACAGTGTGTCCCAACACAGGAATGACTTGCCAGCAAATGGCGGACGCCTTGCATCAACACATGGGGGTGAAGGCACTGTTTTGCACATGACAGCAGCTAATGAACAGCCAACATTGTGAAAGAGTGGCAGCACACACCACCACAGCAGCAGCGCACAGACACACATCACACCCAATGGGTGCCTGGAGATCAGGAACAAACTCACATCAACAAGCCAAGGGCCACTCAAAGATCTGCTAACAGTGTGTGCCCAGGAAGCTGGGCCGAGGTGACAGAGGGTGACACACGGAGGGAGGGAGAGGGGGACACAGAGGGAGGGAGAGGGGGACAGAGAGGGAGGGAGAGGGGGACAGAGAGGGAGGGAGACGGACAGAGGGAGGAGGCTGACACACGGAGGGAGGGAGAGGGGGACACAGAGGGAGGGAGAAGGCGACAGAGAGGGAGGGAGAGGGGGACAGAGAGGGAGGGAGAGGGGGACAGAGAGGGAGGGAGACAGACAGAGGGAGGAGGCTGACACACGGAGGGAGGGAGAGGGGGACACAGAGGGAGCGAGACACAGGGAGAGCTAATCAGCCGTGTTGCGTGTGTGAATGTCTGCTCGTCAGCAGGTAGACTGCGTGCATGTAGACAAGGGTGGCCAGTGCCAGAACCCCCCTCTTCACCATGGCAAAACACAGGGCCATGTCACAACCTGTTCACGAGCACAAGGACAGCTACCTGGATCATATAAGTGTGTGGATCCACTCCATGTGCACATGTACAGTGCTACACGGAAGGCGCCAATGCATGGCTCGCCACACCTGCCCACTCCACTGCTGACTGCAGTCACACTTGACGCAGCAAGTAAGACTGTGCCACACATAGTTAAAGGGGCCAAAGTGGTGCCCAAGGGACACACCCATGCACAAGTGCACTGTGAGTGGAATGCAAGACCGATCCTAATTCCAAGAGGAAATGTGCCAACTTTGAAACGGATGAAACATGGATGTTGCATGGACCAAAATTAACATTGTCTCTCTCACACACAGGTCAATGTCGTGGTGCACCCCCCAACACTGGGGGGGAACACTCACAGGACCCGGATCTGCAGGAGCCCGCTCCCACCGGCAGCGACCACTCTCACCACTCTGCGGACGACCCCGACCGACCTGGCCCCTCTGGTGTCCAACCACCTGCAGCACCTGCGTCAGGTACAACTGTGCCAACCACCACCCCCACTCCTGCCACATCCCAGGAGACACCCAGGATCCCTGCCCCAACACCACAATGCAGCCAGGCTCGCCAGGAGGGACACGGTGTCCCGGGCACCCAGGAGGAGGCAGGCGACAACGCCAATGCCACCCCTCAGGGGTCCCGGAGACCCCATGTGCCCACAAGTGCAGGCCAGGTGCAAGTGGCCAGGGGTGGTTGGAGTGGAGGACGGCGGAGGCGCGAGCCTGACCAGTTGGCTGGGGATCCGGTATTTTCCCATGTCCGTAACATCCTGGACTCATACCGGCAGGACACCACGGGCATGGCCCAGGTTGTGTCCGTCCTCGAGGGGATCAAGGCCCAGCAGGCCCAGCAACATGCGGAGCTAATTGCCTGTCTACTGGTACACCAACGGAGGATGGAGGACAGACAGGCTGAGCAAGTGACTGCATTCCAGGGGATTCACGCTACACTCCGTCGGATGGCCGACACCATGGCCGACCCTCCCTGTGCCAGAAGGCAGAGAACATCACCACCCACAGGGAGGGATCAGGAGGAGGAGGAGGAAACATCCGACGGAGCATCCCAGACGTCGTCACGGCCTGCTGGTGAGGTTCCCCGCAGGAGGCCGGGTCGTCCACGGAAAGGACCGTGAGGGTGGCTGCTACATCACCATCTCCCAGGACACCTGGCCTGGCCCACTGGAGCAACAGCATCACAGCATCAAGAGACATTCTCTGCCACATGGCCCTGCTAGTCACTGGCTGACCAATGTTGACAAAGACTGTGGCATGGACTCTGAGGATTTCCAATGGCAAGGACACCATCTCCCCTACTGAACTTTGGATTCCATAATCCCGGAAAGCCCCTCACTTTGTCCCCCCCCCCCAATAATAAATCACACTATGAAGAGTAGATGCCTGCTGGTAGCATTATTACCTAACATGTGTCTTGTAAAGTCTAAACATGCCTGAGTCATCTTTTCTCTTCAACCATCCACACCCTGGGGCCTGAGTCTGGCACAGGACACATGGGTCACAGTGTATTAGGCAAGACAGACATGGAGCACCATACACACCCGTGATGGGCACAACCAGCTGAGGGGGTGGCGGAACAACCGTGCTGACACACACATTGAGTACACCAACAGTCATGCGCAGAGGTCAGGGATCCAGTCCAGTGTCCTGGGGGGCACCCAGGTATGTGTAGACAGGTGGCAGAACCATGTCCTGCAAGCTTGAGTCCGGTGGATGCAGAGAATGGGGGCCTGGCCAACGTTGGATGCATGGGGATGGCACATGTCACAATACCCACGCAGTCATGGACATCATGCCCAATACACAGTCTCAGCCCACACACACAGCTTGCATCTTGCCACTCGACACATTGACACATAGCCACAATCAGGGAATACCATGCCAGACATGCAGGATGCACCGTGCCAACACACCAGCATTGACTGAGAAGAGGCACCTTGGAGGCATAGGGACACCTTTATTAGTCATGTATTCGGGTTTGCAGAGGCAACTCGAAGTACAGATGAACACATCATGTGGAGTGACATGTGGGTCCAACACTGGCACCCCCCTTCTGCAGCACAAATGCGTGATAGCCATGGTACTGGCACACAAGCGTCGGCTAACAGCTAAATACCCACAGCTGCACACGGAGAGCCTGCCATACACCATAGATCCGCTGATGTGGAAGTCACACACCATGTCAAGCCAATGCTAACCGTATGTGTCCGAGGGCAGTGTCACACACATTGATGCCATCATCACAATCCACTATCCCATCACTGATGCCTGTCAACCAGGCAGACCATCTATTCAGGTGTACACAGCTGCATGTCGTGTCCCATGGGGATGCGACATGGCTGCAGAGGAACAACACATCGACAGGGGCAGTGTGCATACATCGTGAACAACTGCCACAACCAATACACCCCAGATGCATCCCTTACCCCATGGAGACTTCCAAACGTGTCCGTGCCTGTAACGCTGAGTCAGCCCACGATGTCATGTCCATGAGGAATAGCAGTGGCACAACAATGCAACCAGCAAACGGCATGCGCAGGTACCTGGGGAAGAGAGACACACAAGAAGTCAGCCACAAATAACACAGCCACTTGCATGTGCATTTACTCGACACATGTATGGATGACAACATGCTAGGTCATCATTGTGACTGGGGAAATACTACCATCACTGCCACCATCACTCCAGTGACACACCCACACACACCTCTGACTCACGTGCCATACATGCAGGTGGAGACACACATCACAACGCATGCCACACGGGGACCAATGCGTGCACACTCAGACACTGGTACTCACCACTAAGCAAAGAAGTCGCGTATGAGCCGAGTCCGGATGTCCTCTTGCGGCTCCACATCCTCCACATCACTAGCCCCATTGCCAAGCCCTTCGTCCTCCACGGGTGGATGGTCCTCGTCATGTTGATTCAGGATGAGTGGCACAGCTCTTTCAACTTCCATGTTGTGCAGCATGCAGCAGACCATGAAGATCTTGCAGACCTTTGCCGGGGCATAAGGGAGTGCACCGCCGGTCTTGTGGAGGCACCGGAATCGGCTCTTCAGCATGCCAAACGTCCTCTCTATCACTCGCCTTGTCCGGCCATGGGCGGTGTTGTAGCGGAGCTGGGCCGGCGTGATGGGGTTGCGGAGAGGTGTCAGCAGCCAAGGCATGTTGGGATAGCAAGCGTCCCCTACATGGGAAGCACATGGACATCGTTAGAAGTGGTGAAGCGGTCGTGCTGGTTGGCTATACAGAATACAGGACAGACAGACTGTACCCACCAACAACACATGCCCGTTCGTTGCGCAGCTGCATCATCATATCAGGCATCCCGCTACGCCTCATGATGTCGGCATCGTGTGCTGATCCTGGAAAACGAGCACAGACATGTGAAATCACCATGTTGGACAGACACACCACAAGGGCATTGATGGAGTGGTAGTGCTTCCGATTGCGGTACGCCACCTCCCGTGCGTGCGGTGGTACCAAAGCTACATGTGTCCCATCTATGGACCCAATGACATGGGGCATCCCTCCCAGGGCATAGAATCCACGCTTGACCTCAGTCATCTGTTCAGGGGTTGGGAACTTGATGAAGTCATCCAGGTGAATCAACATGGCCTCCAAGAAATCATGCAGCACACCGCTGAACATGCTCTGGGACATGCCACCAACATGAGCTATGGTATTTTGGAAGGTACCCGTGGCAAGAAAATGTAGGGCAGCCATTACCTTCAGCTGGGGTGTCAGTGCCGTAGGATACCTGTGCTGCGGTTGCAGGTGTGGTGCCAGTCTCGCCGTCAGCTCCAGAATCAATGGTTGGGTGAAGCGGTAGAGCCGGATCCTGTCATTCTCCTGCATGGCAGCCAAGTCTGGAATTCTTCGGGCAAAAGGCGGCGCTCTGCAGTAATTTGGAAGTGACAAGGAAGAGTGAGTGCACAACGACAACAACTCATGTCTACTGAGCACATGTATATCTGGCAATACACACATGCTACATAGGGAGTCAGGTATGTGCTACATGCCCAGGACACGTATGGATGCAAGGTGACACTCCTTCCAAGACCCAGCTACACACGGAGATTGAGAACCTCCCCATGCCACGCCATGGGAATAGCTGTGTCCCAGTGCAAGTGACCAGCCAGACGCAAGACAGGAGTGACATACACCCACACATCAGCAGAAGTAGGATGCCGATTGCAGAGACTGGTAGCGGAACACCGGAGCCACAGGTCACATGACATTACACTAGGCCTGCCCACACACCTTGCCATGAAGGTGCACATGTCATGACTCACCACACAATCATTGTGAGGATGCTGACATGGCCTTGTCACGCTACTCCGTGTCCCATGCATACATGTGCACCTCACATCCGATAACACATGTGGCATGGTGTGCGGAACAGTGTGCAATGACAATCTACACACAGACATATGTTGGTTGCTGCAACGGCTGCAGCTTTTGAGGGTGCTACAACATCAACCTGATGGAAATCCCGCACACATAAATGACAAAGTCACATTGTGCACTGTGGGTAGTGACAAGTCATGTGTCATAACCCCTGTACCGGGCATCATGGGACACTTCCGTGTGTTTGTGTCCGTGCCATGCCAGTGACGCTCACCCCAAGTGCGCAGTACGACATGCACACATGTCAAAGGAGTCAAGGGCATGCCTGGCACACATTGCACCGTCATACAGTACACCTATACACATCTCATCATACATCTGGTGCCTTCTCCACTCAGGAGTCATGTTCCACATCACAGCCTGTCACACCTGTGCCCCACACATGTAGTAATGCACAGACGATGCCTTGATGTCCATTCCTGACAAGTATGTCCATCCATGGACAAGTATGTCCATCCATGGACAAGTATGTCCGCCCTATTCCTACCTGTGTGTCGCCTATCACCACTGTGATGTGTAAAAACCGCCGTACTGCTGCTAAGAGGGCCTGTGTATGTTCCCAAATCACTGTGGGAGTGCTGCCGTATGTGTACCCATCGTGATGGCGAGCGTACAGGCATTTGTACGGTCCGTACCACTACGGGTACGCATACGCGTGCAGACCCATAGTGATAGTGAGCGTAGATGCGTGTGTACGGCCCTATCACTATGGGTCTGCACGCGTATGCGTACTCGTAGTGGTATGGACCGTACACACACATCTACGCTCACTATCACTATGGGTCTGCACGCGTATGCGTACTCGTAGTGATAGTGAACGTACATGCGAGTGTACGGCCCGTACCACTACGGGTACGCATACGCGTGTAGACCCATAGTGATAGTGAGCGTACATGCGAGTGTACGGTCCGTACCACTACGAGTACGCATACGCGTGCAGACCCATAGTGATAGTGAGCGTAGATGCGTGTGTACGGCCCGTACCACTACGGGTACGCATACGCGTGCAGACCCATAGTGATAGTGTGCGTACATGCGAGTGTACGTTCCGTACCACTACGAGTACGCATACGCGTGCAGACCCATAGTGATAGGGCCGTACACACGCATCTACGCTCACTATCACTATGGGTCTGCACGCGTATGCGTACTCGTAGTGGTACGGACCGTACACACGCATCTACGCTCACTAGCACTATGGGTCTGCACGCGTATGCGTACTCGTAGTGATAGTGAGCGTACATGCGAGTGTACGGCCCGTACCACTACGAGTACGCATACGCGAGGACACCCATAGTGATAGTGAACGTAGGCATGCATGTACGGGCCGTTGCCATGCATTTGGGGTGCCCTAGGGCCCCGAAACGCACCGTACCTGTGTGTGATGCTCCAAATTACATAGGGGACAAGTATTAAGGCCTACATGCATGCTGGTTGTCATGGAGACCAAGTTCAAATTTCGAAATAGTTCTGGAAGGTGCACAGCAGAAGTCAGTTGGAATTCTTCTACTTTGTTGCAATGTGTTTGTGGGGCTGACATCATGCAGGAGAATGAAACCGATAGAGAACCCACAGACTGCTAGGTTTGAAGGGATTGGTGGAAACATAGGATGCAAATGTGAGTGACCAATCACTCTGTACTCCTGTGCATGAGACTGGGCAGAAGGGCACATATAAGGCAGCCAGGTCCCATGAGGGAGTACTTGCCTGCACATCTTTGCATTCGTCGACCCAGCTGCTGCTACTGATTCCCTGGAACCATGTCAAGGGCTGTGGAGAGGACACAGCCATTCACCCTGGAGGAGAACATGGCTCTGCTGGATGTGATCCTCCCACAGTACTCCATGCTGTATGGGCGACCAGGGTATCAGATGAGTGCATAGGCCACTGGCACAGACTGTCCCTATGTTGTGACTGTGACTTCAGGCATTGTGTCCTGGTGTGACACACATGCCATGTACTGTCGGGGGGGTACCAGGGGGGGGGGGCTGATGTCTCCCAGCAGTGCCCTGAGACAGGAGGGGTGTGTGCCTATCACTAACAGCAGTGCCCTGAGACAGGAGGTGTGGATGCAGACTCCTCCCAGCAGTGCCCTGAGACAGGAGGGGTGGGGGCCTATCACTAACAGCAGTGCCCTGAGACAGGAGGGGTGGGGGCCTATCACTAACAGCAGTGCCCTGAGACAGGAGGGGTGGGGGCCTATCACTAACAGCAGTGCCCTGAGACAGGAGGGGTGGGTGTGATGCACAGTGTGAGCCTTGATCATTGATTGTGACATTGCCATCATTCCACCTGTGTACCCACTATGGCACGTACTGCTTTTTCCCTCACCAGGGGATGATGTCCCTATGACAAAGGTGCAATGCGTTGACTGCATGACATGCCTTGTTGTAACCAGCTAATTTGTACTCATATATCTCTCTGTGACATGTGGCTGGTGTATTGATGTGGTGTCACTTGTTCTTCCTAACAGGTAGGCGCCACTGCCAAGGAGCAGATCTGGCTGACCGCCGTCAGTGCCGTGAGGGGTGTGGATGGTCGGAGGCGGAGCCTGCCCCAGGTGAGGAAACGCTGGCAGGATATCCGGTGCTGGACGCGGAGGATTGCACGGCTCCTGCTGGGGGACTCACCTGAGAGCCACAAGAACCGCGGCCGCCGCCGTCTGAGCCACCTCCACAGGCGTGTGCTGCCGGTGGTCTTTCCAGACCTGGAGAGGCGCTTACAGGTGATGCAGCAGCCGGAAGGGGGTAGGTACATGTGTGTTTGTTGTGTGTCACCGGCATTTGGAAGGGCATAGTAGCATGAATTCACTGGCAGGGTTTAAAGGTGCTGTGCAGATCCTGTTTGCCCCAGTATAGCGCTGCGCCCCTGCCACCCTTCCCCTCCTTGCAATGTGTTCCCTGGTCTGTGTGTAGTCACTCCTTCACAAGGTAATGTAGGCTGGCGCTTTGTCCACGAGAACAATGACTGTAGCATCATGTGTGGGGGTGGTGTGTAACAGGTTGTGGGACCTTGCCTGTGCACTGTCAAGTTCACTGCATGTGGGTTCCATGTCAGTTGGCACTGATGCTGACTCCAGACATGGGAGTTGGTCTCTCATGTGTCATGCCTTACAGCGCGCATGTCCTATGTAGTGGCCTGTGACATGATGTGCATGAGTGTGCGATACGCATAGTGCAGGGATGGTGACGTGTGTTGCAGTCATTACCATTCAGTAGCATGTAGTTGCGTGCCCACTACTGTCCCCTGGGGCACCTTTTCCTCAGTGTTGTATGTGTCATCATAAACGTGGACACTCTCAGTGTCTACAGCGTAGGTTGTGCTCTGTGCCATTGTCCCCTGTCACCATATATATAGACGTGCTATTATGTACAGGTGTCCACTGTGCAGCCTGACCTGATTGTCCTTCTTCATACTCACAGTTGCCAGTGCCTGTGTGTCTTGTTATACTCATCTGAGGATGGGCACTGGTACCTCATTATTTGTACAGGCGCATGTTAGAACCGGCGGTCTCTAGTTGGCAGAGGTATACACTTCTGACAAATAGGGACCAACCAACTCTAGTCAGGGAAAGGGGATTACACACTCAGATAACCCCTGCTACCCCCTTGGTAGCTTGGCAGAGCAGACAGGCTTATCTCAGAGGCAGTGTGTTAAGCATTTATGACCACATACAGTAATAGAGTGAATACACTACAGATGGACACGACACAGAAGTTATTATAAAAATAGTATTTTTATATAAGGTTTAGCACAAGACCAAATAACGACAAAAATATACCACAGTCTTAATAAATACTTTTTGGAAGGAAAAATAATAGTTCAAGTAAGGTTTCTTCTTGGCAAATAGTTCTTTAGCAAAGTATTCTTCTGAGCACAGTTCTTTGGCAACAATGTAACCCCCACAGGAGTCACACGACGTCGAGTCTACAAGATTCCCAAGGTTCG
This sequence comes from Triturus cristatus, assembly GCF_964204655.1. Taxonomy (NCBI): domain Eukaryota; kingdom Metazoa; phylum Chordata; class Amphibia; order Caudata; family Salamandridae; genus Triturus; species Triturus cristatus. The sequence goes on from NC_140583.1 coordinate 128,284,512, forward strand.
GCGTCGACCGCGAGGAGCGCTACGTCGAGCCTGGAGTTGCAACAGACCCCACAAGTACAGTACCTTGAGAAACGAAGAAAACGATGATCCACGGCGTCGAGATGTCGGCGTCGATCGTGCCTCGGAGTCGGGTCAATCCGCAGCGGTGTCGAGGGATGTCGGGCCGGAGCAGCGCTCACGGCGTCGAGAAGGGCGTCGAGTCGATGCGATCAGCAGCGGCGTCGGGACGGGGTCGCTTGGAGGTGGAGCCGATACTCACTCCTCACTGGCGTCGATACCGGCGTCGAGACGGGATCACTTGGAGCCGGGGCCGATACCCACTGCTCACTGGCGTTGCTGCTGGCGTCGATCGGGCCCGGCGGCCGGCGTCGAAGGCTCGGGACACTGGAGCCGTTACTCACGATGTCGAGCTGGATTCGGCGGCGTCGGCGGCGTCGAGACTGCAGATTTTCCCTTGTGTACTGGAAACAACACTTTCCAGCAATTCAGCAATTCAGTAGATGGTGAAGTCCTTTGGCCCTGTGACTTCAACAGGAGACTGGCACTCTTCCAGTCCTTGGAGATTTCCTAGCAAGTGTTCAGAGAGTACACACCAAGTTCCTCTCTCCTTGTTCCTTGGCAAAAATAAAGAAGCAGCTTTCAGGTTCCTCCACAGCAAAACAGCACTCTGGCAGAAAGGGGAGGCAAGTCCTTAGATCAGCAGGCTTCTTGTCCTTGGTACAGGTTTCCTTGTCAGAAGTGATCTGAGTTCTTGGTTCAGGGGTCCTTCTCTTATACCCCTTTTCTCCTTTGTTCCCTTTGTCCAAGCAGGGAAATTCCCACCATCTCAGGTTTGTTGTGGGTGTTGCCAGGCAGAGGCACCTGGCCTATTCACTGAGCAGGGCAGAGTCCTCAGCCGCCCAGCAGGAGGCGGAGCCAGTATTGTCACTGGCAGGAGCAGGGCTATCAGTCGCCCAGCAGGAGGCGGGGCCAGTATTGTGTCAGGCAGGGCAGGCTACTCTTCCCTCACTCTACGTGTAAACGCCCCATTCACCCCACACTGACTCACTCAGACCTCTGGAGCCACCCAGCCCCTGACACACACACCAAACCAGCAGAGACCGGTAGATAGTTGGACAAGAAAATAGCCACTTTCTAAAAGTGCTATTTTCAAACATAGAATTTAAAAACCATCCATCCTAAAGGGTGTGTTATTAAATTCTGAGTTCAGGGATACTAAACTCGACTTGCTACCATGCTCCCTGAGTCAGATAGATTATAATGGAGTTAATAATCAGTCTGCCCAGTCTGGCCTATTGGAGGCAGGTAGCCCTTCAATAGTGAAAAACGAAAATGGCTGTAATTCACTATTAGGTCATGCCACACACATCAGGGCATGACCTACCTTTTACCAACAATGCACCCTGCCCTAGGGCCTACCATAGAGGTGTCTGAAATGTGGCAAAGGGAAGGTTTAGAGACTGGTAAGTAGGTTTCCTTACCAAGTCGACGTGGCAGTCAGGGACTGCACGCAGGCGCCGCGGTGGCAGGCCTGAGACACATTTTGCACGCTGCTTCTGTGGGTGGCACAACCAGTGCTGCAAGCCCACCAACAGCAGTTAACTTACACGCCCTTGGCACGCGCAGTGCACTAGACTAGGGTCTGAACAGTAAGTCAACCACCCAATCATGGTAACACCAATCAACGTAACAATTTAGCATAGGGAGCACTTGCACTGTGGCACTGATCAGCAGTGGCACAGTGCCCAAAGCAATAATCCAGCAAAAACATCGTAAACAGAGGAGGCAAACAGAAAAAATGGAGGAGAGACTCATGCCAATGATGCCAGGTCTAACACGTGTCCCCTCCAGCTGAAATGTGGGGAGAACTACCCTTCACCCAGGGAGTCCTCATCACTAAGGCGGAAAAATCTGGACAGACCATCAGCATTGGCGTGATCTGTACCAGGGCGGTGTTCCACCGTAAAGTCCATCCCCTGTAGGGAAATGGACCACCTCAACAGCTTTGGGTTCTCACCCCTCATCTGCATTAACCATCTGAGGGGCCTGTGGTCCGTCTGAACCCGGAAGTGAGACCCAAACAAGTAGGGTCTTAGCTTCTTCAGCGCCCAGACCACAGCAAATGCCTCACGCTCTATCGCACTCCACCTTTGTTCCCTGGGAAGTAACCTCCGGCTGATGAAGGCTACAGGTAAGTCTCGGCCCTCCTCATTCATCTGTGCTAGAACAGCCCCCACACCATGCTCTGAAGCGTCTGTCTGGACAATGAATTCTTTTGAAAAGTCGGGTGCCTGGAGGACCGGTGCTGTACACATTGCAGTTTTCAGGGTGTCAAAGGCTTTCTGACAGGCGTCAGTCCAGATCACAAGTCTCGGCTGCTTCCGGGAAGTCAGCGAGGTCAAGGGGTGCACGATGTTGCCATACCCCTTGACAAACCTCCTGTAGTAACCCGTGAGACCCAAGAAGGCTCTCACCTGAGTCTGGGTTTTGGGCGGTTCCCAAGCCAGGATGGTATCTATCTTGGGTTGCAGGGGGGCCACCTTGCCGCTCCCTACTTGGTGCCCCAAGTACACCACTGAACCCTGCCCAATCTGGCACTTACTAGCCTTGATTGTGAGGCCTGCTCTGCGCAGGGCCAACAACACTTCCTGGAGGTGGCGCAAGTGTTCCTCCCAGCTGGCGCTGAACACTGCTATATCGTCCAGGTAGGCGGCGCTGAAATCTTCCAGCCCGGCCAATACCTGGTTAACCAACCTCTGGAATGTGGCAGGGGCATTCTTCATCCCAAAGGGCATCACACGGAACTGGTAGTGCCCATCTGGTGTGGAGAATGCAGACCTCTCTTTTGCCCCATCAGTCAAGGCGATCTGCCAGTACCCAGACGTTAGATCAAACGTACTAAGGTACCGGGCAGCCCCCAACCGATCGATGAGCTCATCAGCTCTGGGGATGGGGTGCGCGTCAGTCTTGGTGACCGAATTGAGTCCTCGGTAATCCACACAGAACCGAAGTTCTGGTGAAGCACCAGGCGCTGCAGCCTTTGGGACCAAGACCACTGGGCTGGCCCAAGGACTGCTAGAGGACTCAACCACCCCTAAGGCAAACATCTTGGAGACCTCCTCCTTGATGTATGCTCTGACCTTGTCAGTCACCCTGTAGGCCTTGTGCCTCACAGGAGTGCTGTCCCCGGTGTCCACATCATGGACACACCACTGAGTGACACCAGGGATTAAGGAGAACAGATCAGGGAATTGTACCAACAGATGGCGACAATCTTGCTGCTGCTCAGGGGTCAGTGTGTCAGAGAGGACAACACCATCCACTGACCCATCTTTTTCTTTTGCACACAGGAGGTCAGGAAGAGGCTCACTCTCCTCCTCCATCCCAGCATCTGTGGCAAGGAGCATGCCCACTTCGGACCTTTCTAAGTGGGGCTTTAACCGGTTGACATGCAGGACCCTTAAGGGGTTCCTGGGAGACTTCAAGTCCACCAAGTAGGTGACATCGCTCTTTTTCTCCACAACCTCAAACGGTCCAGTCCACCTGTCCTTGAGCGCACAAGGTTCCACAGGGGCCATGACCCAAACTTTCTGACCAGGTTGAAGCTCAACCAGAGTGGCATTCTGATCGTACCACCGCTTCATCTCTTCCTGGCTGGCCTCCAGATTTGCCTGAGCAAGATCTCTGAAGCGCCGAGTCTGGTTCCTAAAGGCCAGCATGTAACTATATACATCCTGGGGAGGTTTCCTGGGAGATTGCTCCCAGCCTTCTTTGACCAGACTCAAAGGTCCTCTTACCGGGTGACCATACAAAAGCTCAAAGGGGCTGAACCCTAGAGACTTCTGTGGCACCTCACGGTAAGCAAACAGCAGGCATGGCAAGAGGACGTCCCATTTACGCCTCATTGGTTCTTCAAGACCCATGATCATGCCTTTTAGGGTCCGGTTGAATCTCTCAACCAGCCCATTACCTTGAGGGTGGTAAGGAGTGGTAAACTTGTAGGTTACCCCACACTCCTTCCACAGAGACTTCATATAATTTGAAATGAAGTTGGTGCCCCGGTCTGACACCACCTCTCGGGGGAACCCCATGCGGGAGAAAACACCCATCAGTGCCCGTCCCACCACGGGGGCCGTCACTGTTCGGAGAGGGATGGCTTCCGGGTACCGGGTGGCATGGTCCACCAAGACCAGGATAAACCTGTTGCCCATGGCTGTCTTGGGGTCCAGTGGCCCCACAATGTCAATTCCCACTCGCTCAAAGGGGGTACTGACGACGGGAAAAGGTTGGAGGGGAGCCTTCTGCTTCCGCCCACTTTTCCCACTTGCCTGGCAAGTCTGACAGGTCCTAC